>NC_044203.1:18937061-19543034 GCF_900880675.1 Sparus aurata
CATCGTCGTAAAAAACAACATGTTTAAAATTAAAAATAGTAAGTAGGCTAAGAAAACTGGGGTACTTCTAGTATGAACATGTTTCTGGAGTTGAATTAAAAAAAAAAACAACTACACCATTTACTGTGAATTGTGTCTCCCTGACAGGTGGATGTGTTTGGAGTGGTCACGCTGTGAAACTTGTGGTGTCTGGTGCTGTGAAATGAAACCACTAGGTGGAGTGAGACGTGCTCACAAATCCAAAAGTGAACTTTAGCCCTGAAGTCTGGACTCCACCTGGAATGTGGGCCAAACTCGGATCTCAAGGTGCAGTCATGTGACTCCTGGATGGCTTGAGGAAGAGAGGCAACGAGGCTGCAAATGGTCGCCTGAGACCTTCATGAGAAGTTCTGTGCGTGTGATCGATTGGACCCTGTTGGGAGGAACCGGCCGTGGCTGTCCTGTTTCACCCAAGCTCGCTCACACGGGGAGATGGGAAGTGACGGGAGCGGTCGTCTGTAGGAAGATGACAGCAGTCTGTCTGCTGGAGCTCTGTGGAAGCTCTCCTTCACCTGTGCGCCGTGTGAGCGTCGCTACTGCAGACACAGATGGAAGACCTGAGGACCGGGAGTCCACAGCGGGCGGCGGGAGAAGAGGCGAAGTCAGCGGGCGGGCACCGATCGGATTGCAGCTTCCAGAGGAGGGTGGCGGCGGTGTGCTCTCCTGCTGTGGCCGCCGCACGCCTCACCTTACCTGGGGTGATGGACGCTGAGGGAAGGGTCGACGAGTCAAGACTGAGGATGCACATATTCAAAAACGGTATCTATCTATCTATCTATCTGTCTATCTATCTATCTATCTATCTATCTATCTATCTATCTCCTAACTCTAGATGGACATTACTAATCGCATACTTTGCACCTGCATGCGTGCCATTTGTGAGTGATTCTACTGAATATGTAAGTTATGTAATTTACCTTACACAGCATCATTGTGACACATTTAATATTATGCATGAAACAGTGTTTAGCTCAGTTTTTAGCGAATGATCCCCGAGGTCACAACAGGCCAAGCAAAAAAAAAAAAAGAAAACCTTAAATCCCATAATAATGCCACTTATTATTTGTGCATTTTGGTCATAATACCTTAGGCTGATTCCATAGTTTAGTGTAAGACAATGTACTATTCTGTACGTTTTTTCACACTGAACATTATGCTGACTTTAATCATGTTGTTTAATTTGTCAGTAAATTGATAGGTATATACAATCTCAGAAAATTGTGAAAGAAAAATGACCCGAATGTTGTTTTGTCAGATACACTCAGTTTACTGTCAGAGAAGAGTAAATAAATCAGAAAATATTCTCTTTCATGAAGCTGGAATCAGAGAAGTCTGACCTTCTTTGAAATCACTCAAACCAATGAATCAATTATCAAAAGAATTACCTCCCCACATCTGTTGGTCTGTAAACAGGATAACACAAAAAATGCTGAATGAATCTCTACTAAATCTGGATGGAGGGTGGAATAGACCCCATTAATTTTCAGTGCGGATCCGAATAAAGGGATGTATCAAGGAATTTCACTTTTCACACTAATGGATTCATAGTTGCAGCTCTATGAAAGCCGGAAAGATTTATTTATTCTAAATGTATCAAATTTCTCTCATAACACAAACGTTCTTGATATAAATAAAACATTTTCATCATGTTTTGTTGATTAATTAGTGTCACAAAACATGAAGCTTTGCATGCAGTGTTTTTTCTGATGCAGTAAATAATCCAAGAAGGATTTTTATTATCAGATGTGTCCAGATGCAAGGAAGAAGTTTCCTGGAGCATACTAGGAAGTCAAGTGATGCTTTTCTTCAGGACATGAGCCACAGTCAACCCATTATCTAAAAAACTATCATTTCATTGCACATGGGACCCCCTCGAGCAAAGAACCCCAGCTTGACTATTGTGATGAAACAACAGATATCTTTGAGTTGGTAAGAGAATGAAATCACATGAGACTCAACACTCCAACAGAAATATTCAGTGGAGTGTGTGAACTTTAGAAATGAAGATCGGAGGTAGCTCGAGAGCACTGATATGTTCAAACAGCCCCATACACACACTTCTCAGCGGGACAATCCACAGTGAGGAGTCGAGGTAAAACATCCCATTCGGTCTACCGTCTGTGAGCAGGAATGTGGAAACCCTCCGTTCTTTTCTGCGGCCCTTTGACCCTTATGCACATTCCATCCCTACAAACATGGAGACCAAAAATTAAAGAACCTGCAGAGCAAAACATTACATAAGACATCTCAAATCCTCGTCTCAGATCCCCCCACGGTGAAAGCAGGGTAAAGTTCACCAAATGATGGATCAGCGATTGTTTCTTAAGATTACCTCCTTCCTCAGCTGTCAAGCATTTATTCTTACATGTCTATTCAGGCTCTGGTGAGTCATGCTGGTGAGGGAGTTACATTGACCGCTGTAAATGATCAAAAAGGTTTCGACCCCCAGGTGGTGTGTCTCCCTCTGAGCGTGGCCTGGTGTGGCGTTTCCTGTTCGGCATGTACCCGTGCAGCTCAACGGCCCTAGAGCGTTCTTTGCTGCAGGAGCAGCTGATCATGCGTTACCAGGTCATGAAGAAAAAGTGGCAGCAGTTTCTTCCCTCAGCTGTGCAGATGCACCTTAACGGCACTGATGGTAAAAACCCAAACATACACCAATTGTGTCCCAATGAAGGGAGTCATATTTCACTGCTTTCACTGCTCTGCTTTGTCTCTTTAAAACATCTTATGACCTCATGATCCAGCTGAGTTGGTGGCAGCAGTCAGGTACTTTGACCAGAGGCAGACACAGGCCCAGCAGCAGACCCAGGATCAGTCAGAGGAGGTCAGAGACAAACTGGCTTTCTTGGAGCTTCAGGCACAGGTTAGATACACATTCTAATTTTCATTTGTTAGTATTATTTTTTTGTATTTCATATGTTCATATTTCCATATTTAAGATTTCTGTACTTCCATTAAAGGTCCAGTGTGGAGGATTTAGGGTCCTCTCTTGGTAGTATAAGATTCAGAATTGTGTTTTCATTAGTGAATAATAACCTGAAACTGAGAGTCACTGCAGTGTTGTCATTACCATAGAATGAGCCCTTTGTATCTACAGGGACCCCTCACATGGAGTCGACCACTGGGGCTTTTCCACTGGCGCAGAGTCAAACTATGCTTTGCTGATTTGCATTTCCAGGGTCGACCCTCTCTGGAGTCAGGCCAAAGCACGAGCGCCCTGCCTCCAATCAGGCGGTAGTTATGTCTTGCAACAGCAGCCAACCCGTGATGACCCCCTTCTCCCCCCGTCAAAAAACAGTGTGCAGGGAGACTCAATTCATGTCTTGGCAGGACAGATCCTTTTTTCTTGAAATTATATATTATCAGAGCTTGGGTTAGCTAACAAGGTTTGTGAGCCAACAGTATCAATCAACAGTCTTAGAAGTTGCCAGCAGCAAATAATGACCAAATAACGGAGGACTTTTATTGTGAAGAATTTCTGGGAAATTAGACACGTTCATTACCGAAAATTTGTGGATCTTTGTATTTTTTTAAAGAACTGCGGGGAGAGGGAGTATTCACAGCCACTCCGCTGCCCACTGAACAAGCCGAGCGTGTCATCAGTTAAAAACACACCTTCGAGGGCCGGGCTGACGGGCTGAGCCAAACAGAGTCAAAACGAGCCAGCATGTGTATGGAAAAGCATCTCATGTTGCACTGACATGTTTTTCGCAGTAACCCAGAATGAACAAACCAAACAGTGTCTCTCAAGAGGACCTTTCTTGTTCTCTGTGTTTTCAGTGGTCACCGTAGGGGAGGGTGAGCGGGACAGTTGTTTGCAAACTGCAACCACACCTCTAAATCCTACACACTGGAGCTTTAAATATATTTTCTTTGGCTTTGTTTGGCAGAGACAACAAAAGGTCAGCTGTCAACCTAAAGTGGGAGGGGTGAGGCATGTTTCAGGAAATTACACCAATGATGTTAAGCAAACAGTTAATCGTGTATTTACAGATGGTATCATTTTACCTCTTTGTGCTTACTGAAGTGTTTAGCAATCCTGTCTGGAGACTTTGCACTGAGGAACAGCTTATAGATTGTCTTCATGCAGATAGTGGCACTTAACAGAGTGATTCTCTCACAAACTGCTGACACTTGTTTACAGCATTATTGTTCCTATTTAAAGTGCAGGAACATGACAGAATTAAGATGGCTTCATTGAAGCGATTAACACTGATATCACAAGTGTGTCTGTCTCGTTGTCACATTTCTGTTCCTGCAGATATTGTTTGAGCGGGTCACATTTGACCAAAGGGAGCTGCGGGAGGCCACCCGAATCATTGACAAGGATGTTCCACGCACTAACAGAGATCTGAGCTACTACCAGTGAGTGAATGTGAAAATCCAAACATTTAGCTTCAATCTGCTAAAAGGGATCATGTTAAGTTAAAACAAAAAAGGATCTAAAAACAAGACACCAGGAGGCAGGCAGGTAGATGAACAAATGGCAATCTTTGTTCACCTCAAATAAGAAAAGTGAAGTCCAAATACAAAATAGAAAAATACAAAATGAAAGTTACGAGAGGAAGCTGGCAACAAATTGAGAAAAAAAACAGAGGAAGAAAAAGCAGCAGCAAAACCAATTAAGATGTACAAAAAAATACAAAAACTAAAACAAGTACAAACCAAAGAAGCAATGGGAACACAAAGAGAAGCAGAACAACAGCAGAAACAGAACAGCAAACTGTCCAATAGTATGATGAAAAACACTATTTAGGACTAGGACTAGTTAACAAATAAAATGCCGTTGAACAGGAAAAAGGCAGGAAAAGCACAAAGGGAGGAAGTGAAAAGCAAAACATGACACATGAGGAGACTACAAAATAAAATGACACATAACTAAACCAGAAACTCAGATCATGATATCATTGACTTTCTGTTCATCACAGCTGACCCTGAAAGAAAACAAAAAAAACAATAGACTGGGAAAATTTGAATTCCAGTGAATAACTCTTAAAGCTGCTGTCGCTTCATCCAGTGTGTCTGTTAGCAACCCCCTACCTGAGACACAATAAGTGATTACTGATGAAGCTATTTAACACTTATTTTAATAAGACTGTGTTACTTATATCAACTTTAAGGCCACATCAACCATTTATTCTTCACAAGAAACCAAGGAATCCGCCATAATGTTTCCCCTTGAAATTTGTTTAGTTAAGCAGGTTGCTCATGTTTTGTTTTATACTTAAAATTGTGTCATTTGTTAAAGTTCATGTCTGTTTCAAAAGACTAAGGGCCAGCTGTCAGGGTATCATCATTTCTACCTTCTAACAAGAAGACATATTGTTTTATTTCAAGATTACTAAGTGTAGTAAGCTGTGAGTGGCTCAGGAAAAAAATCAAAAGGTTGGTATGGGCTCTGAATTTAAGTAAACACAAGAGGAAAAGAACAGGCCAAACTTGGTTTGGAGCCACTCACTCACTCAAATTATTTATCTCCTGCACCTCAGGGCTTCAGAACCAGCAGGACGGCTTCTCCCATATACAATCATGTTGCAACATTACCAAATTAATACACAGATGGAGCTTTATTTTAAATGGTTTGAAAGCTTGAAAAGTAACACACATTTGTATCACGATTATAACTTATTTAAAATGCTCACTGTTGTAAGAATATTTAAATCCATTTATGTACATTTAGTTAAAATTATTCTTTGTTCAATTAAATTACATTTCATTGTTACCTGCCCTTACAATATGAGTGCAGCAACGAAACCTCCTATAACTTCTCTATGACTAGAGGCTTAATGTCAGTGATAAACTCCACATGTCCTACAATAATTAAGTTTCTGTTGAAGTGTTTGATTAGTTCTGTTAACTAATAACCGATTTGTCTGCAGGGGTGAAGGGTCAGGCAATCTGCTGGTGCTGAGAGACATCCTCATCACTTATGCTGCTTTTCATCCAGGTAAGCAACAGAAATGAGGCCTCCACAGGTTTACTGACACCGATTTGATCAGACAACATTAGAGATTTAGTGTTGTGCTTGTTAAACACACTAACTTTTCATCCATGCACCTCTTGTCCCGACTATCGATCCAGAGGTCAGTTATGCCCAAGGAATGAATGACCTGTGCAGCCGGTTCCTGGAGGTTCTCGACTCTGAGGTCGACACCTTCTGGAGTTTCTCCTGCTACATGGAGAAATTCTCCAAGGACTTCAGGGCCGATGGTCTACACAGAAAAATAGGTGGGATTAGCACAGACAAATGCAACTTTATGCATAATAAATGTCATGTCTCCAAGATGTGCATGCTGTGAAAAGAGCTTTGCTCCTCAATGTAATTTGGGACCTCTTGTGGTGGAAAAATGGTATTGAAGCCTCTCCAAGAGCAACAATCACATCAACTGTAGCCTTATGTATTAAAGTGTTGGGAGTTTTCTCAGAATGTCCATAGAATGTCTGGCATTCAGACAAAACACTGGGCCAAAACTGGACAGAAACAGTCCTTTAAGTTATTTGGGAAACTGCTACACGACAGATTCCATTGCAAGAAAAGCCAGGTCTGTTAATTCATAAAAATTCTGATGTGTAAGCATAAAAGAAAAATTGTGTTTATTGTCCTTTAGAGTTGGAGGCCGCTCTGTTGAAGGAACTGGACCCTCAACTTTATGCTCATTTGGTCACAGACAGCATGGAGAGCTTCACCTTCTGCCACAGGTAGATCTGCTCGGATCCATCATACCATCCTGTATTTCTGTCCTCTGTGTCTGGTTCCTGTTCCACGAGCTCATTATGTTCGTGTGCCTTGTCGCTCCTTTAAGGTGGCTGCTGCTGGGTTTCCAGAGGGAGTTTGAACACAGTGACGCGTTACGTTTGTTCGAGATCCTGAGTTGTGACCACCTGGAGCTTATCTCCCAACAAGTAGACCAAGCCCGCTATCAGGAGAGGCTGGCACGAAAATTCAGCGCAGGTGAAACCCAGAACTCAAGCTGGCAGAATAAATGAGGCTGAGTGTGTTGATTGTCCGACTTCAATTAAGTGATACATCTTTGCCTTGTGACGTTCGCAGAGGACAGCTCAGAGTCAACGCTGCAGGCCATCAACACCGACTTCACCTTTGAGCTCTTCATCTGTGCGGCCATCCTGTTAGAGAACAGGGAGGCTCTGCTGCGGTGCAGAGATGATGTACAGCTCATCCAGTTTACGAGCAGGTTCGTCTGAATGCTTAGACGTGAAAATCTCTTCACAAAAAAAGGGGCTGTGTGTCTGATAGTGAATGAGCTGGTTAAACCTTTTCCGCTTTTGATGCAGCCTTCAGGGAACACTGGACCTGAACAGCACGCTGAAGAAAGCAGAGCGACATCTGTATAACTACTGCAAACGCTGTGCCTGGGACTACATGAACGGACACTGCAGAGAACACAAGAGCAAAGAAGTGGACTTTCTTTATCAGCTCCGCAGTTTACTTGTTTTAAAGTGATAGCTAGGATTTAAATACGTGAGGTCAGAGACTTTCATGCAACCGTAAATTGCAATAGGGGATTTATACTCCCTCTTTTTATTTATCTTATTTCTGAGGGAAACACTCCAGTGAACTGATGGCTGCTTACCTTAAGTTTGATCAGTTATTGCTGTTAATTACGAATGTACAGTATTTATAGCATGAAAGTTGACCAACACCAACTGGCTAAAGGCTCAAGGCTTTTAGTTCTGTGTTATGCAATATTCAATCGTTGGAAGAAAACAACAGCTTGACAGACCTGCGTGAATACTAAGATCTGGTGTGTCGCAACAGGTGGTGTGTGTAACTGTGGTGATATTTAATGCCAGATGGCCTATGTGTCAGAGAGGCCTATGCAACAGGAATAGACATCCACGTTTTTTTAGGTCTGGCAGAGGGACCATGCAGTAAGGGGAAGTAAAACTACTGCACAGTGTTGTCAAACAGAGAATCAAAATCATATATGATGTAAGTAATATAAAAATGAATACCTCAAAAAATCTGCTGAAGATTATTTACGACATGGTGTTGCTAATATTCATGTTTAGTTTTAACTCTTGTGTTTTGTTCATGCTTTGAATCAAATATTCCTTATTATACTGACAAGTTCCTCCACATAATAGATAAATCAGGATTTTTAAAAAAGGGCAAAGTTGGAAATGTAGGAATGCACATGAATGAAGTTCCAACAGAAAAACACAAAAACAGCACACAAACTTTGTGCAGTTAATTTCCAGCCCCAACAGTAACATGTATTTACACATACATGTACAGATCAATCATTCACCAATCAAATCATTCACCCATCCACACACTTGCACACAGATGGTGTCACAGCTACCCTTGCGGGAATCTCACTCAGTGATATGACGATATGTGGAAAGGAGGGATCAACCCTGCAAATATAGAACAACCTGATCCAAAGCCAGCTTGTAAAACAGATCACTCTTATAGCCCCTATACTTTAATGCAGCCTTTAAAAGCAGGAAAAGACAATACTTATGCCATGTCACTGTATGACGACATCCAAATTCTAAGATGATATACAGTTTCTAATCACAATAATGATGTAATAACAACATATTGCCCAGCCCTCACTGAGATTTGAGGCTTTTTTCAAACGTATTTAATTGCAAACTTACTGTCTATGACTACATGATTCCTGCAGTTTAAAAAACATCCAGAGATTTTCAAAATGGTTCAAAGAGTGTTGAAAGTTCACCTGCTAATACCGTGTTCTTCTCCTACCAGCTGTATGTTAATAGAGCATGTGAACAACATTAGCCATGTGAACGTCCTAACAGGGCAATGCTCACATGACAATGAACCATGTTTGGTGAAGATGCCAAGTCACCGGCCTACCAGATAACATTTAAAATTTTACTGTAGGGCTGCAGAGGTAACAACAAGCTTTCTTTCAAGGAAATCCAGTCAGTGAGCAGAAATGAGTCTCGAACTTTCCTTGTCGGAGTCACCTGACACTCTGATGGGCTCTCCCTGCACAGTGTGCTCTATATACACTGGGGAGCAGAGACACTCGCCCTCTTAGTCCGCCTGCCTGGAGAGCGAAAGGAGTTCTGGAGAGGTGTGTTGTGTGCTAGGCACAGCTTTAACTCAGTAAACTCTCAAGTCTTGAACATCTGAAGACACAAGGTAACCCCTTCTATAAGGAGCACTGCACTCAGAATGGCTTCAAAGTATGTCTTGCTTGCTGCTTTAAAAGCCTAACTGCCAACTGTGAGAGGTATTCTCACATAATGAGGCTTGCATGATTTTTGTCAAACTGTGGCATGACAAGCTGAGGCAGAATCCCGACGAGAAAAAACACAGTTCGGTGACCATCGAGCAAACAAAATGTCTCTTTGGATGATTTTGATGATACATTTTCATGTCACAACAGCACCGTTTGGATCTAATCTCGCCTCTTCAGGAAAATTGTGAACAACATTAACTTTACAGTATGGCTTTGACAGGGCATTTGTCCAAACTTCATGTTCCAATTTCTTAGGGAACTGCACATGGCAGTTTTGTGGGAGGAGGACAGGCAGTGAAGCAACAGCACAGTGTCAGCATTTTCTGCTCCGTGTTACACAACTGGATAACAAGCGATAATTCAATAGTCTGCAGCTGAAGCCTTTCTGGTACATTCCTGCACACAGTAGGCAAGCAGACGAACAAAAGAAAAATCATCTTAAAATCGTTCAACTTCAATGAAGGAAGTTTTATGCTTTGTTATTAGGTGTAATATTTAATTGTGTATTTGTGATGCCTCTTTCTGCCTCAGTCTGCTGATCTTTTCAGACCACAGCCCCATGCAACAAAAGGCTTTTGTTAAGTTCTTCACTAATCCAGTACGCTTGTTCGTACGCCTCTAAGCTGTAGTTTTCCCTGCATTTTTTTTATTAAGGCCTCTGCTTGAATATGAACTACACAGGCTTGCCTACTAGTCACTGATAAATGATCTCTACATTTTTAGCCACCTTCTATTCATTGCCATGTAGATAGGCTCATACTTATTATAGTGACTATAAACTATTTGGAGACAGCTGTCGGAAAATATACACACTGATCACTATTTCAGGATCAGTACATCACATTTCACCAGCCGGACTGAGACACTTTAGTGTTATGTTGCTGAGGGAGAGTTGGAGAGAGTAGCAGTGTGGAGAGGGAGTTGAAGAGCACTATGACATAGCCCGATCATTTGGTCTCATGTGTCAGACGGTTTAAACCACTACGCCGTGAATGCCACTTTACCAATGGCTGAGCCTCAAATTGCCATGCATTCATGTGGACTCTACCACAGTAGGTATAGGTGGGTCCTTGTATAGCATGTATGTGCATACAAATTGTAAGTGCAAAACTATTCCAATCAAAACCATTAGAATGAATATAAATATTTTATACTCATGAAAACATGCACTGACCTAAGATTACTGTCCAGAAAAGGGCCACAGTTACAAACGCGTCACTCTTATTTTTATTTTTTTACCTAAGATGTCTAAAGGACCAGCTGTAGGCATTGATCTGGGCACCACATATTCCTGTGTGGGGATCTTCCAGCATGGCAAAGTGGAGATCATTGCCAATGACCAAGGAAACAGGACCACACCCAGCTATGTGGCCTTCACAGACACTGAGAGACTGATTGGAGATGCTGCCAAGAACCAGGTGGCCATGAACCCATCCAACACTGTATTTGGTGAGGATTACAAAACCCAAAATACAACAGGCATAATAACAATGATCCCGAAACAATTTGCGGAGGACAACTCATCACTGTTTAGTTGTATTTACACTGTACTGTATCTCTTTCATCTCCTTCAGATGCTAAGCGTCTGATTGGCCGTAGGTTTGACGATGCTGTGGTGCAGTCAGACATGAAGCACTGGCCCTTCAGGGTTGTGAACGACTCATCCAAACCCAAGGTAGAGGTTGAATACAAGGGCGAGATCAAGACTTTCTTCCCTGAGGAGATTTCCTCGATGGTCCTCGTAAAGATGAAGGAGATCTCTGAGGCTTATCTTGGCAAGGTAGATGTTATGAAGTATATAAGAAAATGCTTGCAATGTAACCTTTTAAGCATTCAGCGGAAAACCCTATTCAATCAGATTCAAAGTTAGCCTTTTCCTCATCCTTAAAAGACCCTGTGAGATATGGTCTTGATAAGGGCATTGCAGCTTCTAGTACAGTTTTTAATTTTTGCATGTCAAACACAAATGCTGTGTATTGACTCAAGGTCTTATCTTACAGCCTGTGAGCAATGCAGTTGTCACAGTTCCTGCTTACTTCAATGACTCCCAGCGTCAAGCCACCAAAGATGCCGGAACCATTTCTGGGCTTAATGTTCTGCGCATCATCAACGAGCCCACTGCTGCAGCCATCGCTTATGGCCTGGACAAGAAGGTTGCTAACTTCAAAACTCCACGATTTTCAGTTTCATTCCCAACTCGTCAACTACTGATGCTTTGGCTTTTAGGGTCAGTAGCTGGTCAGTTGACCTTGGAAAGCATCATTTATTTGACGAGTCTGGAATGAGACTCAACAATTAACTTTCTTACAAACTGAACCTTCAGCCAAATTTCCTGTAACCATAAGTAATACTTACCATTCATTTCAGGTTGGCTCTGAACGTAACGTCCTCATCTTTGACCTTGGAGGTGGTACTTTTGATGTGTCGATACTGACTATTGAGGATGGCATCTTTGAAGTGAAGTCCACAGCCGGTGACACTCACTTGGGTGGTGAAGACTTCGACAACCGCATGGTCAACCACTTCATTGCTGAGTTCAAGCGTAAGTTCAAAAAGGAAATCACAAACAACAAGCGTGCTGTGCGTCGTCTGCGCACAGCCTGTGAGCGTGCCAAGCGCACACTCTCCAGCAGCACCCAGGCCAGCATTGAGATCGATTCACTCTATGAGGGTGCCGATTTCTACACTTCCATCACCAGGGCCCGTTTTGAGGAGCTCAATGCGGACCTGTTCCGTGGAACCCTGGAGCCTGTGGAGAAAGCCCTGAGGGATGCCAAGATGGACAAATCCCAGATCCATGACATTGTCCTGGTGGGTGGTTCCACACGTATCCCCAAGATTCAAAAGCTGCTGCAGGACTTCTTCAATGGTCGTGACCTCAACAAGAGCATCAATCCTGATGAGGCTGTGGCCTATGGTGCAGGTGGGTCTCTCTACATAGTGAGGTTTTATGCTTGTTTCCTTGTTATATTACGGTTTTAGTAGAAAAGCTAAACTGCTCTGTGTAGAATAGACTGTGTGGTTTATTTAAAATGTCTCTTGTAGCCGTGGTATTAGTTTGACTATTTGGAAATCTTTCACAGCTGTGCAGGCAGCCATCTTGGCTGGTGATAAGTCTGAGAATGTGCAGGACCTGCTCCTGCTGGATGTCACACCCCTGTCCCTGGGAATAGAGACTGCTGGAGGAGTAATGACTGTCCTTATCAAAAGGAACACCACCATCCCCACCAAGCAAACCCAGACTTTCACCACCTATTCAGACAACCAACCTGGTGTCCTCATTCAGGTAAAACAACCGTCAAGTAAAGTTCTACATGAATAACAGTTCACTCCCATTGTCCCTGTGTGCAATACTTGCAATTATTCCTGGAAGTGTTCACTGATGCATCAGGATTTGATTTGACCAATTGCTTTCAGGTTTATGAAGGTGAGAGAGCCATGACCAAGGACAATAACATCCTGGGCAAGTTTGAGCTGACTGGTATTCCACCTGCTCCGAGAGGTGTCCCTCAGATTGAGGTGACCTTTGACATTGATGCCAATGGCATTCTCAATGTATCTGCCGTTGACAAAAGCACTGGAAAGGAGAACAAAATCACCATCACCAATGACAAAGGTAGATGACTATATCAAATACTTCTTCAATCAGGAGTATTCAAAGGCTAATGTAAGTCAAGAGCTGAAAAAATGATGTACACAACTTTGTATTTGATCCTCCAATAGGGCGTTTGAGCAAGGAGGACATTGAGAAGATGGTGCAGGAGGCAGAGCAATTCAGATCTGAGGATGAGGCCCAGAGAGACAAGGTCACTGCCAAGAACTCCCTTGAGTCTCTGGCCTTCAACATGAAGAGCACTGTGGAGGACGAGAAGCTCCAAGACAAGATCAGCCCTGAGGACAAAAAGACCATCGTAGACAAGTGCAACGAAGTAATTTCCTGGCTGGACAGAAACCAGGTAAAGATCCAATGACATAACTATGAGTTTTGATAAAAGACAGAGGCTGGTTGAGAAATCAGACAGGAAGCCCTTGTATGTTCAAATCATGCAAACAATGTGAAGCAACTTCCCCACATATCTGTTGAAATGAAGTCTTTGTACTTTCTTCTACCCAGACGGCAGAGAAAGATGAGTACGAGCACCAGCAGAAGGAACTAGAAAAGGTATGCAACCCCATCATCTCCAAGCTATACCAGGGTGGTATGCCAGGTGGTATGCCAGGAGGGATGCCAGGAGGGATGCCTGGTGGCTTCCCTGGTGGGGCTGGAGGCAGCTCCTCCTCTGGGCCAACTATCGAGGAGGTCGACATTGTGTTTACTAACTCTGTGAAAGCTATTAACCTAGCCAGAATCCAAATCCATTAAACAATAAACCACAGGCTTATTAAATTCATGCTATGATATCTGCAAAAAATGTCAACATTTAACAAATTTAAGCAACTAAATCTGACACTAGCACACAGTTAAAATATTCACCAACATAAGAAATCATTAGAGTCTGTTTGTTGCCTTCATTATTTAGCTCTCCAGTGATGATTTGCATGAAGGATGAACAGTTGTATCTTTAGATCTGTGATTTCAAAGCATTAAACCAATAAAGACCACCGATGGGATTCTGATTTGCACGTGCACTGTGTGTTTCTTGTTGTTCTATTTTTTTAATAATGCTATATTTCTCCGAAGTCACATACAGTGTAATCATTAGTGCATTAAATAGTTTGCACACTTGAAACTTGTAGATGATATTAGTTCCTGTCAACACACAAGGTTCTGATCTGTATCTCTTTCCTGTAGTTTTGCTCATCTTACAAAAAGGAAATGGTGTCACAAGAACAACCATGATAGAAAGATTGCTGTCGTTGTTGGCAAATATCATCTGCAAAAATTTTACTTGATCAACATTATTTCCTCTATCTTCTTTCCGCCAATGTGTAAGGTGTGAAACAAGTGTCAGTGATGTTGTTACTTACCAATGGAACGATTATGCAACAATTTGTTTGCTCACACGGACAGGACAAACACAATCATAAGACTAGGTCGCTGAAAGTTTCAGTTACAAGTAATTTCAGGTGCTTATCACCAGATGTTCTCCTCCCAGACCTTCACATATATTGGTGTGTGTGTGTGTGTGTGTGTGTGTGTGTGTGTGTGTGTGTGTGTGTGTGTGGGTGGGTGGGGGTACCTGAGGTATTGAGTGCTATACATGGCTCTCAGGGGCAGGTGTGTTGTGAATACGCATATAAAAGCTGGTTTGCAGAGCTGAGACTCAAGGACTTGAATCACGATTGAGACATGGCCATGTTCTTGCTTGTCAGCTGTTTTGCCTTGTGGCCTCAGCGCTGGGTGAGTGTCTGGTGGTTTACCTGCAGATGATGCATCTACGTGTATGAATGTTTTCTGTGACAGTGTGGTAGCGAATGAAACTACTTGCAACAAAAAAAAAAAGATTGTTAACACAGTGATTCACAGTAAGCCAACACTTCCTGGTATGTATGCCAAAGCTTGGGTCAGGCAGATCATTTTATGATTGTGTGTTTGGGCCTCAGGGTGTGGAACACCTGCGATCAGGCCCCAAGTGAGTGGATACAACAAGATTGTAAACGGGGAGAATGCTGTGTCTGGGTCTTGGCCGTGGCAGGTGTCACTTCAGGTAGCTGGAGTTCTTCTACAATCTCAACCCCTTGAGTAATTCAGATGCAAAAATAACATTACTACATTTTCTCAATCTTAGGATTATAGTGGATTCCACTTCTGTGGAGGATCACTGATCAACCAGTACTGGGTTGTCACTGCTGCTCATTGCCGTGTGTCGTAAGTCATTTTAATGTGTCAAACGTGTCCACAGAAGAAAAATCCCAATTTTGCCATCTCTGCAATCACTCTCTCTATTTTATTCTCTCCAGTCCTAGAAGCCACCGTGTTATCCTGGGAGAACATGATCGTCAGTACAACAGTGAGCCAATTCAGGTCATGTCAATTTCCAAGGTAAGCAACTTCATAACTCAGAACAGCTTTCATCAGATTAATAAATGTTATCTTTTACCTTAATGAGTCACTTCCTGGGTGTAATGCGATTACATTTGCTTATAAGTAACGTTCACCTCTCCATCCAGGCCATATCTCACCCCTACTACAACTCCCAGAACTTCAACAATGACATCACCCTTCTGAAGCTGTCTTCCCCAGTGCAGATCAACAGCCGTGTGTCTCCTGTGTGCCTGGCCTCCTCCAGCACCAGCGTCCCCTCTGGAACCACATGTGTCACCACTGGGTGGGGCAGGACGGGCCAAACCTGTGAGTGAGCGGCTGCTTTTTAAGCCTTTCATGCAGAGTACATTTACACTTTACACAAAATAATAATGGAATAAACACTTCCATTTCCACAAAGGAAACATATAACTGTGCTGTTAACTGTCTACCATAACGTGCAAAGGACATATTTACTTGTGTGTTTCTTTGTCATTTTCAGCAAGCCCCCGCTACCTCCAGCAGACTGCCCTGCCCCTGCTCAGCCCGGCTCAGTGCAAGCAGTATTGGGGTTATAACAGAATCACTGATGCCATGATCTGTGCTGGTGCTTCTGGAGTGTCTTCCTGTCAGGTAATGATGATTTTAAAAACTGAAATACAGATTTGTAAGAAAAATGAGTGATGCCTCAAAGCAACGAACAGCTGAAAGTCAGCGGTCAACTAAATATTCATGATTAATTCGTAATTAAATTTGATACATTCACAAATGAGATTTAGTCATTAGTTAATTTTTAAGTCATATATTAATATTTGTAAATTACAATTTTTTGGTAAGAATACATTGTTAGAATGTTAAGGGAATATCAACAAATGTTGTTTTTAACATAATCAAATAATATACACACATATCCAAATACAGAAACTAAAAAGCAGTCTTTAATGTCTGAGTCATTTATAGATTAAGCAAACAAACAGCTAGTAACGTATATGATCACTTCATCATTAACTAATGGGCTGTTAAGACTCGATGTGAATTTGTATGGGCTGTCCTGTATTTGAATGAATTTGAAATGAATGGCAGGCCAGCCCACATCCTGTCTAAAGCTGTGCAGAACACCAAGTGCCCTCGAGGCATCACTATCAGGTATATCAAGGGCTATGACCCCATGTTCCTAAAAGTCAATAAGAAAACATACTTGTCTCATTTAAGGGTGACTCTGGTGGTCCTCTGGTCTGTGAGAGGAGTGGAGCGTGGTACCAAGTGGGTATTGTGTCCTGGGGCACATCTAACTGCAATGTGCGAGCCCCTGCCGTGTACGCCCGTGTGTCCTACCTGCGCAGCTGGATCGACCAGATTGTTGCTTCCAACTAACGTGCAAACACAAAACCTGCAATATGCATGTGCTTTGCCCCACACTTCGTCACCCTGCTCCTCACTGTGATCAACAACTGATTCTCTTCAGCATCGATATCAGCCGTCACAAGGATGTCACATGTTCTTTTGACTCTGAATGGTAGCAATCACTCAGTGTACTTCTGTGTTTGGTGCATTTGTGAGAAATCAAGCATAAAATAAAACTCCCAAAAACAACCCCAGTGTTGCGATTCATATTTTACATTAATGAGTGTGACAGTGTGTAGCGCTCTGTGCGGGTGGGCTGTGTGTGGTTGTGCGGTCGGGGTGAACTGTGCAGCAAACAACAAGTACTATTAGATAAAGATCAAGACATGTTTGAGGGTAAATTCCATTTCGTAGAGTAGAATAAAAGAATCAGGTAATCACATGGGATTTAAAATATTAATATAATATTATTCAAATATACATTAACATAAGAGCCCTGCAATTGATTCAGCTCCAGAAATTGTAATATCACAAAGCTTTCATAAAGGCAGCCAAAGTACTGTCTCATTGGCAGCTGCATGAACTGAGAAGGAGGAGTAATCCAACAGAGAGTGAGAAAAAGGCAGAGCCTAACAGAGATCAACTTAGACTCTCCCAACACCAGAAATTTGAGGACTGGTAAGACACTTTAAACATATAATTGCATTGCTTTGAAACTGCATTAACAGAAAGGTGGTCTACCATCATTTCCTTGCTAAACTGATCTTAGATAGGTTGGCATAAAGCATAATTTTAATGCAATATTTTCTGATCATAACAGAAATTAAGTGAAATGAGTAGAAAAAGGACATCTTGCAATTTCCAAGAAAATATTCTAACTACTTTATGTCATCAGTCTTGTATTGAAGTGGCAGCTAATTGCATAGGACAAGTGCCGGGGCAGGAGCATCCTAAATCCTATCTGAAATACTACAAGAACTCATATAGTTCATTAAAATGTGATCATTTACATAATGCAAATTGCATGCAAATTCTGTTCTCTCTGTGCATTTTACAGAATGTGTTAAAGTTATGAATGTCTGTAGTGACACAGCTCTTTCGTTTTTTTCATTAGATAATACTTCTGCTGCAGGTCAGGATGGCGGAGGTTCGCGACTACATTTATTGGGTCACCCTGATCATCTACTGTGTGACTTTTGTTGTTGGGATTCTGGGCAACGGTCTGGTCATCTACGTGACAGGTTTCAGGATGAAGAGAACCGTCAACTCAGTTTGGTTTCTCAACTTGGCTCTGGCTGACTTCCTCTTTCTGGTCTTCCTGATTTTTACGATCATTTCTTACACTCAGGAACACCGTTGGTATTTTGGACTAGTCATGTGCAAGCTCAACAATTTATTTAGTGCTGTCAACATGTTTGCCAGTATCTTTCTTCTGACAGCCATAAGTCTGGACCGTTGCCTGTCAATCTGGGTGGTGGTGTGGGCACAAAACAAGCGCACTGTCTGCAAAGCTCAACTCATAAGTGCTGTCATCTGGATGACTGCTCTGGTCTGCAGCACCCCATATGCCACTTTTCGTGACCTTACGGAGCACAACAACCAAACGTACTGTGGTTCATCAGCGACAGTTGAACAACGTTCGATTACCACCATTTTTCGCTTTGTGGTGGGCTTCGTCATCCCATTCCTGGTAATAATTTTCTGTTATGTGGCCATAGGTGTTCGTGCAAGGCGCCTGCAAAGGAACAGGACACAGAAACCCCTCAAAATAATTTTCTCTATCATTCTGGCATTCTTCATCTGCTGGTTGCCCTTCCATGTGATGCAGTTTTTAATATTGAAGGCTGGCAGTGACGAATATCTCCATAAAGTTGTCCTTCTTGGAAGTCCTCTGTCTGCGAGCATGGCTTTCATGAACAGCTGCCTGAACCCCATTCTCTACGTTTTCATGTGTGACGAATTCCAGAAGAAGCTCAAGCAGTCCATATGCCATGTCCTCGAGAGCGCCCTGGCAGAGGACCACTTGTCATTCATGTCCTCTCGCTCCTTGTCCTCGCACCTTTCCCGGATTTCTCGGAAGTCTGAGTCTTCTGCGCCTCTGGAGAGAAAAGACACAGCCATTTCCTTCACAGAATGCAAAGTGGGCCTCACTGGGAGAGACAGTGATTAAGAGTCTGTCCATGTGTGTACTGTACAAACCGACAGTACAGTACATTTATACAAATAATGAATTTCAAGAATATTATGTTTTTTATGTGAAAGCGCCAACTCACAGATGTTTCAGTTATAGCTGATGAGACAACGCCAACTGATACGTGTCCCACCTGTTATGACTTAAATGTATTTCTTACCTGTACCTGTAGTTTGATGACATGTCACCCAATGTGTTCTAGGTCTAACCAGGCAGAATAACTGAAAATCACCCGTGTGGGGAATCATGCAGCTTTGAAATGTAAATAGCCTTTGAGTTCTCTGTATAACAATGTATGTGAAACATATCATGTGATTTATGTTGTACCATCTAACTGTCGTGTTACACTGATGTGGAATTACCTGTAATTCATTTGATACAAAAAAAGAGAGATCAGTTTAATGTTTATGCGTTTAAGCTCATAATGCTCCATGTAACTAACCCAAGATTATCGCAACTTGACCATAGCAGCATCAATGATACAATCACATAAGACCAAGCTTTAGTAACTGTGCTGTATGCATTTCAAAAGTGTGAATTAAAAAAAATGCTGTTGATGAGCTGTTCCCTTCTTTATGCGTGACAAATGTGACAAACACGCGACCCAACAGAATGTGTGTTATCTGACAGGATACCACAATGAAAAACAGTTGACTTGCTGCTTCTGCAAAATGGAAGCATTCTCCGTCAGTCAACCCACTGTGAGACGACTTTACGCAAACGACAAATCAAAGTTTTTACGCACTTATTCGAGGCATGTTGGTCCCCTCTCTATCTCTCTAAACACCAGCCTTTTTTGGCACCGTGTCACACTCTACTCTCACTATCTTGTGGTTACCTTCCTCAGTTTGTGACCTAAAAGGTTTTAGCATCACAACTGCACGGACCTCCTCCATCATGCACTCTTAACTAAAAACAGTGGTGGAATGTAACTAAGTACATAATATTCAAGTACTGAAATGTGAAGTACTTTACTTTCTCATACAGCTTTCTACAGCTAATCTAACTCAGGGGGGGAATGTTGTGCTTGTTACTTCACCACATTTATCCAACAGCTGTAGTTGCTTGTTACTCTAATAGATATTATCTTTACACACACAACTATGACTTTAAATAATATGTTTTGCTATTAAATGACACTAGGCCGGTGTATACAAGCAAGTGGAAAGATTAGTTCTGTGTTTTTCAACAATTTTTGGGCCACGGCACAATTTTTTTTACAATTAAAGAATCCCACAGCACACCACCAACCAAACATATTACAAAATGACACCCTGCAGCCTAATACAGCATAAATAGTGACAATTTATTCTCTCAATTTGTTAACATTCACTCAGTGTGAAACCTGGGCCTGTTTGGATGAACACAAAGCAGATATCCGGGCAGGGAACTGAAGAAAGGCACACATGATGCTCATACTCCACAGCTCTCGGCCTCTCCTCTGTTTTGAGTTTTGAGTTTTTATAGTCATGCCTGAAAAGCTCATCTCACATGTTGTGGAGAATGGAAGCAGTGTCGAAATAACTCTGTTTGCCAGAATGGGGAATTCCTTGGCAGCAGTCAACCAAAAACAGTCAAAAGTTAGATTTGATTTAAACTGCGGTCTTCTCTCAGTTCAGTTAGTTCCTCCTGCTCCTTAAGTCTTGTCCTTTCCAAAAAAACTGCTGCTGAGCTATATGGGTCCCTGACCCAGTCAAGGCATTCAGTGAAGATTGAGGGGAGGGGATATAAAATGAAAACTTTTCAGATGTTAACATATTACCTCACACAGTGCAGCCGTGTTGACCTCTCCTTGCCATTTCTGAGGGAGGGGGAACATGTCAATGTTGGCACTTTCCAGATGTCTTTGCCAGAGGTGCACCTTTTGAATGGAATCCAGTTTATTTTGTCTTTGCATGTGAGCAGGTGTTTAGTTCATTCACATGCTGAAATGTATCTGTCCAGTGGGCCAGCATCGCACATCACTCATCACCTGCAAGCAGCCCTGCGTTATCTCACCTTCTCATCAGCGAATAAAACATTTTGGTTCCTCCCGCAGCTAACTGAGCAGCATTTTGCGGCGCGACAACCACCGGACGCAATAAGTGATCATGCTCTGCGTCCATTTCCTCAAAGTTTCTATTGTGCGGCTTTTCAGAAGCCTTGTCTTTACGAATTTTAACATGCGCACGACGTCATCACGTCACCACAGGAGCTAGGCCTGCTGGTTAAGACCTGGCAACGAGCGCGTCGTGGTGCAAGAAAACAGTGCGTGACGCCAACATCTGGGTGTCTCTCTGTAACGACGCCTTTGGTGCGCCCGACCACGGCCGCTGCTCCATCAGTACAGACACTCGTGCAGTTTTCCCACCGAAGTCCCCCTTGTTCAAGATATTCTGTTGTGATCCGAAAAATGTCCTCTCCTGTCGTTTTTCAGGAGTTTTCTCTGATGGCCTCTCCATCAACAGAACGCACAGTGGCCTGGAGCTGAGCATGTCTACTAATGTCCCCCACTCCCGAATGTGCCAATCATTAGTTGATTAGCCCATTAGTCTCTGGACAGAAAATGTAATATTAATTAATTAATAATCATTTGTTATGTAAAAACCTTTCTTGGTTTCAGCTTCATAAATGAAGCTTTGTTGCTTTCCTTTCTCCATTACTTTAATAAATTTGATAACTTTGAGGTTAGAAAACAGCTTTGTAAAGGTGTGTCTTCACAATGTTTACAAAAAAATTATAAATATTTGATTGATGGAGTATGTAAAAAAATTGATCTATAATGAAGATTATTTTTAGTTGCAGTCTCGTACAAAATACAGGAGTTCAAAATGAGCTTCACTGCAACCATCTACAACAGTGAGATCCTACCTTTACACACAAACCACAACTCAAATGACAATCTAATGATGTAATATACAAAAACAGTCACCAGACACACTTTACTGCACTGAGTCCTGTTACATACACTTACCTCTACTTGTATAAGTATTTTAACTGTTAAGCTTGATCCAACCTACCCTGGATGATTGGATTGAAATCACTTTAGAGATATTTAGGATGGAAAAACTGACCTATCAGCTTAGGATCCAAAAGGAGAAATTCTATCAAATCTGGCACAACTGGATCCTATTCATAGCCCCTATGAGAGCAGATTTTATCTGATCCCATTGGCAATATTGTTTTATAATTTAACTGTTTAATTTTGGACTGGTTATTGTTGATTTTTCCAACGTCAGCAGCGGCAGGCGACCCCCTGGTCCATGTACATAGTTCAGTAAAATGTTCTGATTTCAATTAAGCTGTTTTAGAGCTCTTTCAAGAGTTACATGTGAATTTTATCTGGTTCTGTCTATACCAGGCAAACTGTTAATACTGTTTCTAAGAAGACAATGTAGTTCCACTGATGTTATTTTGTCATTAAGGCTGTGAAATTTAAGCTTCTAGAGGTGAGGAAGCTTTACCAAGGACGAGTAAAATTTGATTCACGTTCCATGAATATACTTCCTTGGGACTCGTGCGTCTGGATGACTGGTCTTGTGCCTTTTTTGGACTCAAAACAACAAAGCCGGAAGGTCATCTGTTTATATTTTCCACCACAGTGGTATGCTGATGTTTTACATGTCCTTCCCAAATAAAGATTTAATTAAAAAAAAAAAAAAAAAGTATTTTAACTGTGTAGCATTGGTGCTTTAATTCAAGTAATGGATTTAAATACTTCCTCCAACATTTGCTCCGAAGCCGTTAGTACCTTTCCAATTTCATATTCCTGATCCCAAGGTTGGCATCTAATTGATCTTGCAATTCCCAGGATCTTTGTGCTGTTACATGTATTCGTGGATCAGCTGACAACACAAACCGAGTTTCATTTCATGTCCAGTTGTTCTGGCTTTCCTCTCCTGGCTCAGCAGTTGATGGGTAACCAACATTCCATGTGGTTGCATATGAAAGAACCTTATAAAGGAACTGACTCTGTTAATTGTATGAAGACAGAATGCTGACAAGCTCGAGTTGCATGGCAAAAGAATGAGTCATGGTGGATATCAAGTGTTTTCTATATGCGGCTCTATGGAATAATCAAATCCTGTGAGACAATCCTAGTCTATCCTGGCTGCTCTGTTTTCCAGTACTTGTGTGTTGAAGTTATGAGAGGACATGTGAAAGTAGAAGGAAACACGACAGACGTAAATCAGTCTTTTTAATGTTGAGGATGTCACAGTGCGTCTGGAAAAGTACTACTGATGATCAAGTTAATTCAATCAGACATCTACACAGAATTTCTATGAATAAAAAGACTCCATATCACAAACACAAACTGTAACAAACTAACATCAAAATGTTTTGTTCCTGCAATGCATAGGACGTATAGTTTTTATAAGGCTCAGGGTTGTTGTGTTCATGCTTTCTTATGAGTCCGACTGAGTAGGTGGCAGGTCTTTTCAGACATTGACTGTTACGCCGTGGCTCCTTTCCAGCTGCATAGAGTCCATTCTGTGGTGGAGAGTCGCAAGCCAGTTAGCGATCATAGAGCTCCTTCATCTCCTTCAGGACCTTGATACTCTCGCCATATCGTAACTGGTTCTTGTTGGAGCACTCCTTCCATCTGGAAAAAAGAACAATATGGCTCAGCTGAAGTGATTCCAAACTTCTAGGTGTTTATGTATTGTTTCAAAAACCAAGCTTGTCAACACTCCAACAAATTGTGCAACATGACTAGAATTCACAGCAATTTAAGAATATATTGTTGTAAACCTTTTAGAACAAAAATCCAATTTTGAAACCTGTTTTTAACTTTGAGAATGCAGTTTTATCCAACATGCTATAATACAGCATGCAAAAAAGATTGGCGTATTTAAACAAGTGTGGAATGCAATGTAATATACGACAATCATGGCATTATTCACTTTTGTCTGACAAATATTTTAAATTTCAGTCTCTCCTACTTTTTTAAGAGCTTTGTAAAATTACATTTTCCACATGGGCCAGTTTATATGCATCTCGTGTATGTGTCTTGTGTACAAGGAAATCAAATGAAATTTGACAACCATTGAAGAGACCAATTACAGTGGATGGGATTGTTCATGGTTATGTGGCAGATGCTGAAATGCATGCCACAACAACTATTTGTCTGTTCAGATAAACACAATCACAAAATCATTTTGTTTTCAAGTCAAGCTTTTTGGTCAACTGTTACAGATGTTGACAAAGAACAATGCACTGAACAACTTGCCAAATGTTGACCCCTGGCATTAAGTGACACTCAGCCATAAATAAAACCCTGTCCTCAGTGTTGGTTGTGCACAAGAAACTGGTCAGTGAAAATGTGAGATATCCATTTCAACAAAAGCACAGGTTGCTTTTCATGGAGGGACATACTTTTGCCGTATCTTTTTCCAACGTTCCATGTGGTCGCATATGAGGGAACCTGATAGAGGAACTGATTCTGTTAACTGTGTGAAGACAGAATGTTGACAATTAGTTAATAACAGAATTCAAGTTAACTTCATAAGTCATGAATTTGATAAAATAATAGACGTGTGCCATTTAATATCGATATGCAAGTAAAAGACCATCAATGTGGTTTTTACACAGAACCTTGGTAATGGTGGGTTTTTCAGTCTGTGGGATCCTGAGATTGATGGGTTCACCAGATGTGCTGATTGGACAGGAGGTTGGAGGAGGGAGTCGGTACACATTCTGACCTTTACCGTTGATCATGTCAGTAACCTGGCAAAAGGAAGAAAAAAGAAAAGCAGGTGGTTTTTACAACCATAACTGTGATGCACAAATTTCCTTGTTTGTGATACTAATAACAGAATTTCTGATTCTGAAAAATTATTCCTTGCTCAACACCATCTTTAGAGCAGGACAAAACATTACAGATACTTTCTAGTACTGCAAGTACTCTTTTAAATACATGCTTTCAAAGATCTTTGGATAAAGATCCAAGGTTTTAACAAGTTAAACCATATTAGAAAATCCAAACACAAAAGTTGTTCTGTCATTTACCACTGGTAGTGTTTAGTAATTCACTAATGCAGAATCAGTTTTAATTGCAGGAGTGCTAAGATAACTACTGCTGAGATATCTACTACACCCATACTCCAAAGGTGGGAAAAGTAGTGAAACACTTCCGATGACATGAGGGCTAGGCGATAAAACAATAACGATATCTATTGCGATAGACACATGATCAATATCAATAGAAAATACGTTCAATAGAACGTTCGATAATTTCAAAACAGGTGATCTGCGAGCCACGAAATACAGTGCGAGGCCCTGTTGCTGGACAAGAGGTTTATGCACGCAACTCCTTTTACTTTCGATCAAAATGAAACTTAACAATTTCAGACACAGACCGTAGAACTTCCATATACCTACGCATTAGCGCAACGGCCTAGTTGCGCTAACGCGTAGGTATATGGAAGTTCTATGGTTGAGAAAATGTAGTGCCAAAAGAAAGGGCGGTCTGACAGCAATGTAAAGCGGTGTGAATTTTCTCTATACAACGTACACTTGCAATAATATAGATTTTTTTTTTAGGTGGGCCTTGTTTTAGGTGGTTATAATAAGCTTTGCATTTGGACCCGAACTATTCCTTCAACATACTGTCAAGCAGCAATGTCAGCCTCTACACTATTTTGTTCTTATGTCTTAGATTCTGATTCTTAAATCTTGAAAATGATTATTATTATTTTTTTTTAAATCTCACCTGTAGTCACAATTTAAAGTAAAAAAAAAAACAGCTACAGAGAGGTATATGCATTATATGGCATCGACTTCCGCTATAAATCCAAGCTGACTATAGTTACTACCATCTGCAATGGAGTGTCTCGGCACACTAGTTTTACTATGCATTACTGTGGCAAAATATACAGATTGTGAGACTGTGTCAATGCTGTTGATAATGACACTATCATTCCCTGTGACTGCCATCATTTTCAGAGGGCAAGTGAACAATTGTGAAAGCAACACAATTCTCCTATCTTCATTAGCAGTTTTACAGTATATCGCTTAGTTAACTCTGCCAGGGGCTATCAATATAGGGTTTGTCGTACAAACATTTAGCACCAATTCCCAGTTAAATGTTTTGAGCATTTTATGTTAATGCTATTGCATGACCCAGTTCACTGTTCAGTGTTTGCGAGGCATGCTAAAATCCATTGCATAATATGAGGCTTTTTTATCACAATTAAGCTCTATAAATAGTACTACTGCAAAGTTTGATGCAATATAGTGATAACAATAATGATTGCTGTATCACTTTTGACACCAACAATATTCGTGTCCCTCATCAAAAGAAGAAGCCAAATCATTTTGACAGTCACCAATTCAGCCTGGAGTCAATGAGTGCTTCACAAGTTCAGTGAAATCTCAATTAATACTAGGGTTGGCAATATGGCCTAAAAATTGAATCTCCGATTTTTTCACACCAAACTCGATTTTTTCTCGTTATTTTTCTTCCTTCTCAAGAACAAACTTCGAATTACAAAAAATTATAAAAAGCATTGCATTTATTTTAATGCTATGATTTTAAACAAATTTGCTCCGCCATTGTAAACAGTGCAGCTTTAAACTCACTTAAAAAAATGAATAAAAGTGCATCTTTTTGAAAAGAATGGGTCCCTTTTTTATAAAATGCTTTTGTAAACAGAAATTTAACATGTCAGATTGCTTGCTATTATAAAAACAGATTTCCATTTCCATTTCCCAGTTTCCATATTGGTATTGATATTGATAAACATAACTTTTATTAAATACTTTATTTTGCAAAAGGTGCCTTTTTACAAAAAGTATGTTATATCCCTAAAGATATGTAAACTAAATTAAACATCTGCATGCATTGCATAGTAAAAATGACATGTCGGTAGATGTATAGGAGTGCTTGCTGTCTATTCAACACATTTTTGGCCAGAACACAAGCCTGTCTGATTCCTCTGGCTTTAGGACCCATTGTGGCTTTGTGACACAAACCTGGGTTCGAATATTTTCAGCATGTGGATGAACCTCCGGCTTTTCCACTGTATATACGAGCACCACATCTTTAAGGATACGCACCCAGACTCTATCTGTAACAGCTGTCCACAGGACCCTTTCTTCTCATAAGGGACACAATGATTAAATGATTCCGCTAATGTTGGCTGTTTTTTAGCAGGTGTTTGTGGGCTGCCACGGTCTTGTACATCTCGTTGTGAACAACAAGTGTCCCACTGTGATACATGCTGTTTGAGAGGCTGAAATAAATGTGTTGGCCCGCTGTCTTTAGTCACAACAGCCTTTAAATAAACTTTGCAGCGGACTGTGGTTTGTTCGAGGTCCAACGTATGTTGTATTTGTTTCTCTGTGGAAAGTCAATGCGGAGGGCGGAGCCCACTATGAATTATGGGAGCCTATGAGGAGTGGCGGCAGAGCAAGTTATATAAAAAAATCCATTTTCATTTTTTAAAATTATCCTACACCAAAAACTTGAATTAATCAATTTTGCTGATTTATCACACAGCCCTAATTAATACCCTACATAATTTATTTTTGTTCTTTTTGGTGATGTTTGTGTGTTCTGGGGAAAATTCCAGTGGTCCAAGATAACTAAAGGGCCTCACCTCTTCTTCTACCATGCTGTGTGAGGGGCTCGGGGAAGCAGCTGGTTCCCGAACAGAAGGATTGTTCCTCATCCAGGCACGACAGATAGGATACAGTGGGGTGCTGGTGTTGAATTGAGCCAGATCCACGCTGCGATCAAACAACTTTATAATGTAAGAATCTAGCAAATGGAGAAAAAGAGAAAATGGCAAAAAAGTAAAGAAAGGTTTGATACTGCACAATGAAATTAAAGGTTGTAACTGAGGGACAAAAAGGACATATACTATGATTTGATGTCTTGCTTTATTTACTTTGTTTGTGCTGATTGCTCTCCGGTATGCCCTCATCCATCTCTTTTCGCTTCTTCCTCCGGTGCTGTGGAAATCGAGCAGATGGCCTGGAATAAAAAAAAAAAGATGGAGCCTTAAAAACATGTGGAGAAAAGTCACAACAGCCACTGTTTTGTGCACACATGCAACTAATGTGAAATTATGAAATCACTGATGGGACAGGACCACAGAGAGATGTTTTTTTTTTCCCCAGCTATAAGTGTCAAACAATCGTCATCTGATTTTTTTGGAGTTACTATCAGCTCTTCTTAAAAAACAAAACAAAAAAACACTTGCCTTTTTCCAGCAGATGATGGAGACAAATCCCTAGAAATTGCAACATGAAATATAAAAACAGCTTTTACATTTTATATATTTAATGTTTGAATAATCTAACAGATACTCATTGATGTTGTCAGCATCAGCAACAGTATATAGTACAAAATACATACAAAGGTTTACATATATATATATTTGAAGTCCATACTTGCTTAATGAGTCCGCTGATATTTTTCCAGCATCACCCTCATTTTGCTCCCTGTCCAACATACAGTGATGGTGATTAGTTTGACTGAAAAGTGATTATAATAATGAAATACGTTCTATATAATATATGTAAACATAAAAGAATTTATCAGTTTTACTTACCTCTCGTTTTCAGTCCTCTCTACAAGTCCCTGTAGCACAGCATCCAGTCTGCTGCGTGCACCAGTCCCCTCTAAATCTACATGGGCAATAATAAAAGTTGTTTATAGTACAAAAAACAATACACCCACGTTGAACAGTTTACATTGAATGTATGTTAAATTATCATATATTTTAACGCTGAATAGGAGTAGTTACTATATTGCCAAATGCAATGGGCAAGGTCAGGCTAACTTTAAAACCAAACTCTTTTTAAGATGATGGGATGTGTCCGTGAAAAACATAGGGAAGCAACCTCTCACCTGGCCGTTCGGTCTTGATCTTTACGTGGTGCATTATCTCCCCTTTTCTGGTGGTTATATTGTTTGTAACTGGGGGAAAACACCGAGATGTATTACCAGTCGTCCACGGTCGGTAACAGAAATGCACAGGTAACCTGATAACGGCTTGTAACTGCCAAAAACAACGTAGGTTTGCTACAGGACGCGTACGTTATTTGCTAACGTTAACGTAAGCTAGCTAGCTAGCCGCGGTTAATACCGTTTACAATTGGTTAGCCACCTTCTGCTTTAGCATTAATCATTTGATAATGTTAAAGCTAATTCACGAGCACAACTGAACATTGAACTGACTAACAGTTACTCCCGTCGGTTTCCAGACACTCGGTCCAAAGATAATGTAGACTAGCAGATGTATGACTGTTAAGCTAAAACGGACCACAGCTTTTACTAGCTTGAATTACCGTTGCTAACTTAGCTTGTTTTTGACAAACGAATAGCTCTTACAGACTTTCCTCTTCCGCGCGCTGCCGGTTTCCTATTACCTGATTGGCGCTTGTGCAGCAAATACATTCTACGTGATTGGTTAATTTGTATGTCCATCATATGAACTCGGTGCCTATTGGTTGAATTTCTGGTGGTAAATAACGATCGGCATAAACAGTGACGCTTTCTCCTGGTTTCATCGAAAATGTCATATTTGTCAAAAGAGCGAAGTCGTTTAGTTTTCAGTTGAAAAGTTGGACTTGTTGGATGAATATATCTTCAAAATGCCGTCTGTAGCAGCTTAACTCGCTGTGGAGAGGTTGTATCGTACTAGCGTGGATTCCATGGTAACTTTTGTTGTGAACATGCCAAGTCAGTTCAGAAGGCCGATGGATAATGTGGATTTCGTCTGTCTAAGTTACAGTAAGACATCATAACCAAATCAGATAGACAGGCTGATCCACCATTAAGTTATTGTCAAAGAGGTCAGTCGGCACCAGGCATAAATCAAACCCACACTTAAACCCGAAAGTGCACCCTGTGTTGTGTGCTCTTATGACACACCTGTGAGGTCCTCAAGCTGTAATGAAATCCAGGTAAGATCCAAAGATCACAGTTTTATAGTACCCTTAACAATAGTCGCAGTTGTTTATAAGTGTTGTTTTTACAGCAGACCTGTGTTCACAAGGCAGAATCCCTTCCAGCCAGCATCCAGGGTGGGGAAGGCGCACTACCACCCATCTCGTAACCAGTCCCTGTCAAAGAAAGAGAAAAAAACAGTATGTGAACTTAACATATATTGCAAGACACATCTGATGAGTCCCTGTTTTTTCTCTTTCTAAGTCATCTCAAACACGTCTGTCACTTTGTTGTACTTTTGCAGAATTTGAGTCCTGAACGTTCAAAGCAGCGGTCCAGTCGACAGTTACACACTCCAGGGAGCAAACAGCTGTCTGAGAAAAGTCACCGGCCTTCGACTGCCACAGATGAAGAACCTGTCTTTGCAGAGTCCTGGCCCTCCACTGAATGTGCATCTTCTCCTGCCAGCACTTCAACATCATCCGACATGGAGGTGCCCAAACCTTCTGCCAGAGTAGGAAAATCCCCAGTTTCCACAGAGCAAGGAGTTCAGCAGGATTCAGTGCTGGCAAAGTATGCTTTAGGGTTCATGGATACAAACCATGCCTTCACACATAACGAGGCCCATTCCCAGAGTTACCTTCTTAAACAGAATTGTCACCTTTTTTGCAATGAAAAGTCGCAGTATGCATGGCATGACGAAACATAATATTGTCACAATAATGACACAAATGGTCAGCTCTTTCTTTATGTTACTACCGGAATCACTACTTTTGCTCTCCCAGGTACATCGAACGCTTTCGCAATGGTCGACCACAGAGTCGAGAAGAGCGCCTGCAATTTGATTCTGCCGCTGGAGAGAAGCAGCCACCATTTTGGTGGATGTCGCCCTTGTCTTTACCTCCCACTTCAACGCCGACTAAAACAACAGACAAAGGTACCTTAGCACTTATTTGAAATGTGTTATTTTTTTCATGTAAGGGTTAAGAACTGTTACCAGCTCCTGAAACTAAACGTAGAAAACAAACTTGCGGTTAAAATCCATCTGTGGAATCCCTTCATCTGAACAGATGTCATCCAGCCTCTGGAAGATGACCATGGACGGGCTATTTTCAGTGCAGCTGGACAGCGTCAACGTGACAGATCTCTCTCCCCATGCAGAGGATCCCTTAGCGTGAGTGCACTTATGAGCTTACTGGGAATCAATATACAATAATAGGTGTACTGCTTGTAGGATAAACATACCTACTAATGTATATTTATTTCTTTGAATATAAAAAAAAAACACCCGAAATACTGTTCCATCATCTTGTTATTATTTTCATATGCTGTCATAATAGATTATTGGGTCTGCACCGTGCCCTGGTTTATGCCAGATTTATATGAGTGCCCAGGAAGCAGCCTGCAGGAGAGACACCTTATTCCAACTTAGTGTGCATATAAATATTTTCATTTCAACACCACACCACATGTCCATTTGGAAACTTCTGTGTTTACCAAATGCCTGGGAGGCCATCGGCTTTTACTACCATGTTTGATACTTTTATGGCTTGTTCAGGCTGCTCCCGCCTCCGTGTGTTTGTTGGCAATATAAGGCCAGACAGTGTGACCGATTCAGTTGTTTGTTTTTAACAGAAAAGCTGCAAATGTAACTATCTCGTCGTAATCATTTACACAGTATTGTGCATGTTCTCTAACCCTGTGTTAAAATATCAGGAGCTAAATGATGACAAATTACGTGTTTTGTGCTCTGTGTTTTTTCTTAGATTCTGTCAAACACCTCCCAGGGTGAATTCGATGACACGGAGATACTCCAGCTTCAAGAAAGGGCCAACAGACTTCTGCTGAGAGAGTATGATGGCCAGCGAGTAGCATTAATGGTGAATTAATTAATTCCTTGGGTTGCAAGTAACTTTTTTTGTCTTTCTGACAGTGATTATACTCTGAGTGATGGATATATACATGTCAGCTCAGAGGGCCTAGGATGCTCTGATTTCTCTTCTCCAGTCAGCGTAGATGAGCCGCTGCGAAGACCGTTGATTCCCAGTATGATAAAATCTACTACTGGTGAGGCGAGAGTGTGGTGTAACACTAAGTTCTATGCTTCTTTGTTAGTTCCTCAATGCTGATCCTCTTCAAACTTTCTGCTGTGTCAGTGTGATGGTGCAATGTGTTTATTAACTTTTACAGCGAAGGCCAGTTCAGACTCAGTTCATGCTCCGTCCTACCAGAAATCCTCTGTCATTCCTTCTCTGGTGCCCCCCGCACGCCCAGAAGAGGACATCTTGTTCCAGTGGCGTTTAAGGAGAAAGATTGAGCAGGCCAGGGAGTGGCCCCAGTCTCTGCAACACTCCAGTCTTCATGGCCCCGCATTTAGCTGGCAGGCCTCCAGCTTAAGCCATCCCTCAGCCAGTGGACATCCTTACAAGGTTGGAGTCCGTGTATGATATTAACTCCATATTTAGTTTTAAATATTTTATTCAAGATGCAAAGAATGATTTAAATGTCCTCTTTTTTGCATCAGCAGAGTTCTCAGCCTCCTGAATTCTCACATAAAGCTACACATCCACACATGGCTGCTCCCCGGCCAGAAACCAACGAGGCCCAAGCATCATGTCCCCCAGCTCCAGGCCCACATCCCCTACCTGCCTCTGTTGTCTCTGGCTCTTCAGTGTCTCAACCCCAGGCTATCGCCCATGTTCCTGCCCATATGCATTTTCTCTGCGATGTCTTGCCCTGTCCCATACAGTCATCTCATGCTAGCAGGCAACCAAATGTTTCTCAAAGTATCGACGAATCCCACACCAGAGTTGTCCGTAAAAAGACACAGGCCCCCAGAGACTCAGTGGGTACCTTTACTGATGAGCCTGTTTGTGAACAAGTACCATCCGCACCACCTGCTTCATTTGGCACTGTAGAAATAGAGGGGCCTTGTCAACACAAAACATCTGAGAGGAAAGCTCAGAAAAGAGAGTCAGAGAGGAAGACAGCCTCGTCTTCCAGAAAGCAGAATAAATCAAGGTGAGGTATTGAAACATGCACACAACGTGCAAAATTCAAGTCAGAATGCTTAATGCACATTGTTCTTGCAGATATACTGTGGATAGGGAACATGGTGATGTCCCCGGGTCTACAAACAAGAGTTCTTCGCATCACAAAATTCCCCAAAAGCTCATGTCAGGGCCAGAGCAGCAGCAGATGAACAGGAGCCAGAGAATTTCCAAGAGATCTACTGACAATTATGCACCACCAGCTTCTCCAATTCACAGCGCCTTAGGACAGGTCAGCACACGCACAGGCTGCAATGATTTCTACTCACTCCAACAGTTCTGTAGTGGTTTACTTTAATGCCTTGTCGTAGTAAGTTGTTGATTTGCCAGCAATTAATATGTTTCTGTTTTTATTTCAATTTGAATTTTTGTGTACGCTCATTTTAGTTTAGCTTTAATCAGTGTCCGTATATGTTTTTATTTTTTTTTATTATTTTGAGATTTGTCAGGGGCAAGATTGAAGAAGTTCAGAATAGCACTTTGTAGGCAGCTGATTCACAGTCATGTAGACGTCCCATAATCACTAAACATGTGCACCAACGCTTCCTCCTGCTAAATGCTGTTGGTTTTATCAGTAACACTGCCATCAGCGATGTTAAGCTGCAATGTCCTTTTTAAAAGCTGCATTAAACTGTAGTGTGTTCTCACTGGTTGTTGACAGGTAGTTTCAGAGGTGCTGTTCCCTACGGCGGATTCATCTCCTGTGCAAAGGAGCCACGTCTCATCGGTTGCTCCTTCTCGCGTCGCCTCTGCGGCCCCACAATCCTCTGTCCCTCCATGCGACACACAGAACTCCATGGGGGTCATTTCACAGCTGCTGCAAGAAGCTGAGGGTGAGCTTAATGCAGCAGAGAGCATCAACCTTTACCCTGCGGTTAACTGTGGAGAATATATTCTGACCCATAAATAGCTTCCACTCCCTACATTCCAAAACCCTGGAGGTCAAAACCCTCTGGAACTTTCTTTTTCGTGCATGGTATTTGTATGTGTCGAAGATTTGTGATCCATGTTGAATTTCCCGTAGTTGTAACTACATACAATACTGTCTTTTGGGGGTTTAAGTAGTAGAACAATAACATATAGTCTTGGGCCTCTCTTATTTACCTTCAATAACACTGTTTGTTCCTTTTTTTTCAGATTCAGATGGAAAAGAGTTTGAAGATGACCCTTTATTACAAGTCCTTCGCAAGCAGAGATCATGGGTAAAGGAGCAGATCAGGTAAAATCAACATCAGATGTTCTTCATAGAAGGCCGTTAATCTTAATACATGTAGCTCTTACACTGTTATGACAATCACGTAAATACAGCACCCAAAGATTCCAAAACAGTAATCTACTCAATTTTTCCTTTTCAGTGAAGTGGACTCCATGTTGAATGATCTTCAGGACGAGCAACAACTTACTTAAACATTTGAAAGAAGCAACTCGATGTAGTGTCTTTTTTTTTTTGTTTATTTTTTTATTTTATAAAGAAATAAAGTTTATTTTTTGAAGAAATAATTCCACATTAAAGAGTTTGGAGATATGTCTGTGTGCATCATTAAACACAATCACAATACAGTGCATTTTACAAAAGTTGCACGGAAAAAAAAAACAAAAGACAAGCAGCAGTTTGAGCTGTGAACGCAGAATATTTACAAAGACTGGTTCCATGAAACATTATGTAAGATTGGTGAGCAATAACAGGGCAGTATATACAAACCTCAAGGAGCAGGGAATATCAGAACAGTGCCAGGAGCACAACAAATATGTCCTTTGGCAGACGTGGAGTGTGACTGAAGAGCTTGTAGTTATTTCTGTTCAAGCCCGTGAGTTCTGTTGGATTTGTTTTCATACATAGTGAAGATGGCAGAGATTTTAGTGTTTTGGGTGCTAATATCAATTCAGGAGTCTGGAGTTCTGGGTTTGCAGCATCGGCGCAGATATGATCAGGACGCCCTCTGGAGAGACCGCTGACTCCAAAGCCATGGTGTGCACTCCCTTCGGGATCCGGTAGCGCCGGTTAAACTGTCTTGTTGTAAAGCCTGGGCCATCCTTCTAACAAAACATTGAGATGAATACAAGTTTAGAGGACAACATTGTAAATAAACAAATATAATTTAGCAGTTCTCTTCACAGAATACCAACCTTCTTTTCTTCATGCTTTCCCTGCACTTCCACAAAGTCTCCTATCACCTTGACCATGAGGTCCTCCGGGTTGAAGTCCTTTACATCAACTTGAACTGTGAAGCCGCTGTCATCACAGTTCACCTACCATCATGAGAAGAAATACTGTGTGTTATTATACGAACAGAAAAAATAACTCACAAAAGCCCCTTTTTCTAATCTGCACTTAATACAGTAGATATCCTGAAAAACATTTGAGTGTCAAAAGTTCAGTTATTTAACATCTCAGTGTTTTCATCTACTGAAGCTCTGGAAAAGCTAGTGCACCTGAAGTCAAGAGGATTTTGTTGATATATTTTTCTTGGATAAAAAGTGATAGGATCAGGGCTGCATCAAACAGTTATCTTCTTAAACTGACTGATAAGTTGTTTTGGTAAAAAAAAAAAAAAGTCAGCAAATGGTGGAAAACGTCGATCAAAGCCCAAAAAGATACCCTCGAAATGTTTTTTTTCCACAAACTCATGATGTTCAGTTTGCTGTCACAGAGGAGAAAAAAAAACCTGGAAGACATTTACATCTAAGAAACTTGAATCAGAGCATTTAGCACTTTTTTCCTTAAGAAATGAATAGTCAGGATTTTAGCCTTTTGAACAGGTTTTAAAGGCTGATAGCACTAACATGTACTCGGTTTTTGAGCCAAATATCTTTTTTTGTGGTTTGTTGCATTTATTTATATTGTTCATACTGTCAACTATTACATGCTGTCAAATCAGTCAATATCATCTACAATATATTTATAGTGTAGTAGGCTTATAGGCACATATCTTACAGGTCCATTTGTAAATGTCAGTTATGGAAATAGTTGTCACATAGCCTATTATAGTTTAAAAGTGCACTTTATGGATTTTGGAAAGACATTCTAATCAGGAGAGAAAGATATTATTATAGTGATTTCTTTATGCCTAGATGAATTTTTTTTGTTTTCATGACTGAATAAACTTATTAAACAAACTGACCTTGAAGGAAAACACTGATTTATGCAGTTTAATTTTGTTTATATGTGGCATACCCTGCCACCTTTCTAGCTTCAAACAGTGTTCTGGACCTTATTTTCCTCTGAGAGCAGCTTGATCATTCACTCATGAAAAATAAATGTTTCTGAGTTTGTATTATTACCTCATTAATATTGTAAATATTACATTTCTGAGTTGGAATTTCCTCTCCAAAACTACATAGTGCCCCTTTAATACACATACATTTTTTAACAGTTCATTTCGATTTTGTTACTTGTGAAGGGTATTTTACTTTTACTTATTACTTGTTTCTTCTCTTCCCTTTTATTCTCGTTAAAATCACTGTATAATGCAACATTTTTATTGCAGAAGTAGCAATAGTAACGTACCAATTTCCGATCCTGGAGTGACTTACCTCTGCTGAGCTGGTGTTATCTGTCTCTGGGATGAGCAACTTTGGGGACCACTTGTATTGTCCATAAGTCCCATTCAGCCGTGGAATAAGAGGTGGCAAGACCTTCTCCCATGGGATACCACCGGCTGGCAGGGTGGGTGGCAGGATGAAATCCATATCTGATCAGAAAATGTAACAAAAAGGAAGAGCTGACTTGAGAGCAGTTGAGGCTACAGCATGACAGACTTCAGAGCACACTGGACACAACTTACCTCTTTATAAATGCCCTGACCAAATAAGTGTGCACACGTGAAGGTCCTGCTCCTGTTTGACTGCTCGTGTTCCCCACAGTCAGAAGTCTACTGCTGATGAGCTGTGCGCCCGTCTGTCTGCCTCCGAGTTCCTCTCCTCCTGAGTGCCAGACGTGCCTGTGTTATGGTGTGTCTGTTTTTATAATGGTGTTGCATAATGAGTGGGGGAATTCATAGTGAGGCACCTTGCTTCTGTTATGTTCTGGACTAATGCGTACCCTTGGGTGTTCGGGGCAAAGCCATATAGGATAAGAGTGTATTGTTTGGGGAGTGACGCAGCTGTTGCAGGCTTATTGGCAATTACTGTGTTTATGAGCTATTACCAATTATTGTAGCCTGCGGTTTAAATCCAAGGGATGATGGCACCAATGGGAACAGACTGTACATGTTGTAAGAACTGTTATATGTATAAGGTCGGTTGTTAAGGAAGGTCTATCCAAAAATAAGTTCAAAAGACGATGTTGCTGACCCTCACGAGCAGTTAACGGACAGACAGTGACAGCAGGGATGTCCCGTACACATGCCAGGGCACGTGTGTTGCCACTCCCCCCCCCCATCATGCACTCTCCCACTGGTGGAACAACTATTCAGATCATTTACTTCAGTAAAAGTAGAGGTACCTCAATGTCAAAGGTGCACTATGTAGTTTTAGGGAAGAACTTTCAGTCAGAAGAGAAAGATCATTGTTGATTTTTTTTTCATGCTTTAACAAACAAAGTAAACAAAACACTCTCTGTTTTTATGACTGAGTAAACTACATGAAACTGACCTTAAAGGACAACACTGTTTCATACTGTATTACTTGGTTTACATGTGGCGGACCCTGCCACCTTTCTAGCCACATACATTGTTCTGGGGACCTTATTTCCTCTGAGAATAGCTTGTTTATTCAGTCATGGAAAAAACTGATATAGCTGAATTTGCATCAGTAGCTCGTTCATATTTTAAGTGTTACATTTCTGAGTGTGATTCTTTTCTCCAGAACTACATAGCGCCCCTTTAAAACACTTGCATTTCTGATTATCGGAATCATGTTAGTTTTCCCAAAGTTGTTGCTGCTGGTAAACTACATTACTGTAGTTGAAAAATGCGCTGTAAGTGCATCTAGTTACTATTAGATAAATGTAGTGGGTTAAAAAGTACACTATTCGACTCCTAAATATAGTGGAGTGAAATTAAAAAATAGCAATAAATGGAAATACTCAAAAAAGTACCTCAAAATTGTACATAAGTATTGTACTTGTGTAAATGTACATTCCATCACTGGCTCTCAACAAGCTGTAGATTAGTAAGAAGTAAATTTTCTTCTGAAGTATAATGAAACACAAAGTATCCACACACGTGGTGTAAAACATAAAAGGTTTAGAAACAATGTACTAGGTCCATAAAAGGATTCTTTGTAATCTACTATATAACTACTCCCCATAAATCTGTTTTATTAAGTTACTCCCTGCATTATGAAAAGCACAGTACGTGCTGATACTCCGGGCTTGTTCTTGGCACACTCTCATAAAGTCAGCAGTTTAAATCTAGGCACATGTCCTCCCTGTTAGTAATGTAGAAGCTGTCACTTAAGCTTTGACTGGAGTGACTAAAAATGGCCCTGATTATGTTATGACTCATATAGGAGGACAGGGAAGTGGCGACATTTGGAGGGATTAAGTTATTGGGTTTCACAAATGGGTGCCAGTGATTGTCCAGACTTTAGGAGACTTCTGTAACAATGCAGAATATCACGAGTATATATGGGGAAGATAGTTCACAGATGAGTCATCACACATAAAAGCCATACAGATGTACAGGATCTTGGGGAATATTCCAATATAAGTATGACATTGTGACTTGGAAATACAGTAAATGGAGTAAAAACACTGAAGCACTGTGGATCTTTTTTTTATTTGTCATTCATACACAAGTAAAAATCTTTTTGGGAGCACAATCACACAAGAACAATTTACATTTTAAGTCAAGAAAGAAAAAAAACCCTTTGTTTTTATTGTTTATATCCTGAACAAACCTCAAAGCACATCCAGCTTCATCATTTTGTTAATGTTTAGATGCTGTCATGACAGTTAACATTGCCTGCTATACAAAATTAATAAGCCTACTTTTAAACCAAAGAACTTTCTGAAATGCCTCAGCAAGCATTTAAAAAACATGAATTTTCATATCCTCAAGTCACCCTTGTCTTTCACTGTAATCAAAGAAAGAAAATTCTTTGGTCCATTGTAGTGGATCAACTGATATTTTCAAAAGAGCTGTCATCAAAAAATGTCTCAAGGAATGCCCAGTGGGATCGTGAAAGAGAGATAATCTCCCACCTCCCCCCACTCAGCTCTGAAGTGTTGGAAAATAGTAATCCAAGTTGTAAGCACTGCTACCCATAACAGCAACCCCAGTGCTGACCGCTTCACATCTACAGGAAAAACACAAAGCAGATAATTGCTTGGCATTAAAACAATGATGAGAACACGGGTAAACCATATCATGCTCTTGCTTTGCCGACAGCCTTAAAAAACATCAAGTTCATAATACGGCAGATAAGTAGCTCGAATGAAGTTACGAGAAATGTGTAGCCAGAAATGTGTGAGGTATACTTTGTCCTACTCTATGGGCTATATGGACTAAATTAGTGTTGTGATAATTCTCACAGAATTGTATTGATATAAATATGACAACAATATATACTTAGCAATTGTACTGGTATATTAAATATATGGTATATCATGCATGATACAATCATTTCATTAAATCATTGCTCAACCCTGCTTAGGAAGCAAGCTATGTTTTGACAAAGAATTTGGGATTTGAGGAAATAGGAGAGCTGAAAAGATGTCCTAACTTCATAACAACACAAATATACTCTTCACTGTGTGCGTTCAGATTGTAGTGAATAAGTAGTATGGGTAAATGCAAATTGAATTGAACTTAACTATGTAAATACACATTATTATTAAAATAAAGTAAGTGCAGTAATGTTTTGTAAAATCTCTGGTATTAAAGTGGCAGTTCTGACACTTACAAGCTTTTATCTGGAGCTGCTCAGTGTAGGTTGGCTTGAAAAAGGCCTCTCGAAAAAACCAAACCACATTTACCAGCCATAGGAATGGGAGAAATGCAAATCCAGCTGTGAAAAAAGATGAAAATTAAAAACATCTTAAGTAACAATACAACTAGATTTGAGCAAATATACCCGAGGTTTGCTCATGCTTTGCTTTACAACAGCTGCCCAGTTACTGGAACTAGATTAACCTTTCCTCCCTCTCATCTTAATAAAACAGATCATTTGAATTTATACACAATTTATGGAGGCAGGTATTAAAACTACTGGCATCTTACTGCATCCAGAATTCACAGATAAAAGTGATGGAGAAACAATAAGAATATTAATACGTCAATCTCAAAAGTGTGTATGTAACAGTAATTCAAGTACGCTCACCTAAATAGTATTTTCTGCAAAGGCTGAGTTTCTCCTCGTTTGGGAGTCGTTCCAGGTTCATCGTGAACTCTTTTTGATCTTGCTACAAAACAAACAAACAAACAAACAAATCAGTTACAGTGCAGCTGGAGACAGCAACCCAAAGACATTAAACTTTTGTCACAAAGGCGATGCTAGCTACGTCTACGCTTGATACAGGAGTATCTATTGGTTGGACATGATCAAGGCAAAGTCATCCAATACTAAATGTATAATATCCAAGCACTGAAGCCGCCTCCTAGCGCCTGCTGGCCTGGTTAAAATGGTCATATGACTCGCAATTTACCTCAGGCTAGCATTAGCATTTCGATATGTTAGCAGTGTACGCCCGACTGCTACAAACAGTCGTAGCAGTAACTTATATCGATCTCAAGCATCCGTGTGGAGTCATTTTGTAGTGTTTCTAGTAGACTACCCTACTGTACATCCATGTGGTGATTTACCTGGTGATTTTAAGCCAAAAAGGTCAGAGAATGGTCGCCAATACACCTAATAGAAGAAAAAAAACAATCAAACACCACTTCCTCCTTCTTCTTCTCCTGAATCACATTCTTCTTCGTCGGTCTTCTTTGTTTGTTGCAGCAGGCACGCGCTAACCTGCGCCACATACCGCCACCTACTGCAGCGGCGTGGGTGACATGCGCAGTATGAAGATGGATGGCCCTGAGTCATCAATGTATCACTGTGTCCGCACTTCGTCATTCTTCCAATCTTTACCTTGAACAATCCTGTAATTCTCAACTCCCTCACTATCCGGACCTTGATTGTGTATCTTACTTACGTCCGGTGTGACACAGATAATCTTAATTAAAAAGTCCATTCAATGGGGCCATGCTATTTCCTTGAAAACTCTGATAAAGCTTTAGTTCAGATTATTTTGCCGTACATTCTGTGTCCTCGCAGTATTCTTTACACACTTTTCTTCTAGCTACACAGCGGTGTCCATCAAGGGGCCCAAATTTGCCATCTGTAATCACACTTCACGTAATTGCCATTTTATCTTCTGAGCTGTGGGTGGCAGTTCATTTATTATGTCCTTCGTTCACAGGGGATGAAACATAACACAATGAAATATAGATGCGAATTATAATCATCACCATCACCGATGATTTCTGCTTGTCTCTTCTTTTTAATCAACTTTTTGAGTAACAATAAGGATGCATACTGCCATCTGCTGCATTGCTGCGACTGTAGGCTCCACTGCATAATAATCTCCCTCTAGATGTTTATTATGACTGATCTGATTGTTGCTTTAACCTTCTTTGCCATAGGCTATACCACTTGATCTGATTTGATTGTGATTTCTTTTCAGAGCCACTTTTCTTTTTTTCAGTTTACTGTCACTGAAGCAATTTCAGCTAAACAGGAGAAATAACCTTATCCTTTCCCATTCTACTGATCTCTCCTATTCCCAAGTTTTACTGTTCTAGCTTTGGGAAAGAATTATATACATCTTATCTGATGAATCTCACCTCCATGAAGGTTGTTAATCAAATTAATTAACAATGTAAAAGCTTTAGATAAAATGTCGAAATTAAGACATACATTTTTGACTTTTTATCCCATAATTATGACTTTATACCTGATAATTTCAACATTTATCCAATAATTATATTTTTTCCTCTTAATTTTGACTTTTATCTCATAATATTTATTCCACACCTCATAATTATGACTATATTCTTATAATTAATACTTTCTGCTCATAATACAGATTTTTATACCTCATAATTATGACTTTTCATCTCATAATAGTGACTTTATGCGTCCTGATTATGACTATATACCTCATGATTTCAACTTCTATCCTATAATTATGTTTTTCCCTCATAATTATGACTTAGTTCAACAACTGAGTTTTTGAGTTTGAAGGGGTAGGATAAAAAAGCCTAAACTGAATAACTCAGCATGGTAAAAGCATGGACAATAATAAGAAACACCTCCGGCCATCATCAGCGAGCAGAGTCATGCAGAATATAAAGTTGGACTGATATCTGTGTGGCTCTGTAGCAGTCTGAGATGTGATGCGTCTAAATTTCTGAATGAAGATTAGACGTACTATCACCGCCAGAGGTCGACCCATTCTTTCCTCTGGGGACTCATCGAAAAAACTCACTTTCCCTTGCAGCATTGCGCCTCCCCCCTCCCATCTCGCGCCTTCCCTCTTGTCTCTCCTCGAACTGCTAGCCGTCGGTGTGTGTTGTTGTTGAAGCAATGATGGCGGCAGCGGGATGCGGATCAGCAACCGCGGCTGCCGTAGGAGGCCAAGGTGGAACCGCTACGGCCAGAGGTCGTTTCCCCGGTCGGCCTTGGTCGTCACGCAGTCGTTTGCGCTCCGAGAAGCGATGGCAACTCGGACGATCAGGCTTAGAAGCTGATGATGTGACTAACGGAGGGCCAAGGCCCGCAAACCTGGTTCTATCGTTAAACGAAGACCAGTCCCACTTACGCTTGCTTGGGATAGAGGCGAGCCACAAGACCCTTGGCCAGGCTGGATACAGCTCTAGTGGGAGTGAAGAGGTGAGGTCCCAAACCGAACCAGGAGTTAGTATCTTTATTTCATCTTCTCACATTTTGAATGGTCGTTAAATGTGTGCGAATGAGTGCTGTCCACAGCAGTGTGACTGGTAAGTGCCATGGAGAAATGTCAACATCCCTTCGCTAGGCTAGCGTTAACTTTAGCGTCAAGCTTGGTAAGCTAACCTTACATGCTAACGAATGTTAGCACAGTGCTGCTTTCCATGACATTTAATAGACAGACGCAACACAAAATAACACTTCAACAATGCAGTAAAGCACTCTAAGTTACATTAACAATGTTCCCTCACTTGTTGTCATGGAAATTAAAATATTCAAGGGTTAAACCAACACTAGTAAAAGATTTTTGTGAAAAGACAGTGAGTGAGTACGCCAATTTGTAAACAGGGATCGCAATTATTTCATGTATGGCCCGCTCGTTACCGGGCCAGACTAGCAGCTAGCTAATAGTAGCGAACACAAAGAACGGGAAGGCTAGCGCCTGTGCACCCTACACATCGGCTAACTGCTCTGTTTTCAGAAGCTGGCAAGATGCGGGCACAGTTGTCTGCCGTGATAGTTTTACTAAAACGTCACACAGACGTATAACAGGGTCATATCTGTCTGCATGCGTTTATACATCCGCGTAACCAAGTTTTAATTTAAGCTCGGTAGCATTTTTTGCAGACAGAAGTGACGCTTTCGGCTAACTGCTAGCTAATGCTACCAAGCACGACAGGTTTAAATGGTGGTGCAGAAGTGTGCCAAAGCTAGTTGCACCCTTGTTGTTAGAACTAAAAGCACACTGCTAGTACACACGTAGGCTTTAATGTCTCGAGAACGAAGGCGTTCGCATGCCTGCGGGTTACTGTTGAGAGCATGAGGAAGAAGTACAGTACTTGGAGGGAATCGTAATTACAGAGCCAGCTAGCGTTATCCTTGTAGGTCGTGTAGGTGTTCGCTGCTTAGGAGTGATTTGCAAAAAGGTTGCAGCGATCCGAGTTTGTATGAGGTGGTAAACGATGTAGATTACATGCAGCTGCATCATAAAAAACCCAGGAAGAGTTTACTCGATCAGCTTAACACACACACGTTTTGTTGTTAGTAACGCAGGTCCCATTCATTTTTGATGCATTACAACTCGGATGAGACGAATGAAAAGATTTGGTTTGAATGTGGAAAAATGAAAGCAATTGTCCATTGTCTGCCATTTATATTATTGCTGTAAAGACTTTATCAGATAACCTGTTTTTTTTATTTGACATTTTGATATTATTTGACATGTTGATCATATATGCTAATACACTGTTACATTGTAATGCTAGGTGTTATTGATACATTCTTAATTGTGCGGGACACAAATCCATTCCTCATGAGGAACATTTAGAGATTTTCAGCGTACCCCATCTGCTTAGTTTGTTAGTGTGTGCAGTGGAAAGTAACATTGTAACATTGTGCGCTGGAATTAAAATTTAATGCTATAACATTTACATTTAGTTGTTTTTGCTGATGGGTTGGGAGCCTCCAGTAGTGTGGTGTTTAGTTGCTGCAAGTGTTAATTGCCTTTATATTTCTTCAGGGAGATGACTTCAGAGGATTTGAAGCTGAGAGAAAAGGCTCCAAAGGAGGTGTATATTCACGACAAAACCCTTCCAAAGGTAAAAGCAAAGATACTACTGTGCCACAAAACACATTTGGTGTCATTTTTGAACAATAACTAATAAGAGTTTGAATCAAGCGTGCAGCACAATTTAATTGAAAAAATTGTTTATTTTTTTAGGTGATGCTGTCAACACAAAGTCTAAACGACAAAGTGAGAAGTTACCGCTTAAAACGCCAGCAGTGGAGGCAGCTATCACCCCACCTGATCCTGTAAAAGATGTAAAATCTTTGGAGGATATACACAGCGTATCTCCTGAAACAGAGCCTGCAAAGGATTGCAGGAAAGGATCGAAAGGAAAAAACACTATGGATCGACAGTCGACTAAAAGCGGGGCCTCGTCGGCAGCACCGAGGATTACTATAAAGTTGGTGGCCAAAAAGAAAATAAAAACCATCAAGGAGCCTAATAAAAAATCTGGGAAGAAGTTGAAGATGAAAGGAATTCAGGATCAGCCTCAAGCCAAGGACATTCAGGGTGACCAGATTTCAAGTGCTCATGTCAAATTAAAAACTGAACCACATGAGGACAAACATGACACAGAGGACAAGGGAGGGGGGACTGTACCTGCAAGAAGGCGTGGAAGATCTGCTTCAAAGACGCAGCCTGTCTGCCAGACGAGCGTCAGAGCTGTGGTTGATGACCAAAAATCAAAAGAGAGAAAATCAGTTGATCTACTCAACACTGTAAAGGAGAGCGGGACGGTAGAGCCAAAAATAAATGCAAAGAAATCCAAGCATAAGGAAAGTGTGACAGAGCAAAGTTCTGAAGTTAGTCAACAGGTGATTCGAAGAAGCAACAGAGTCACTTACCCACTCTCTAAAAAAGTCTCAGACAGTGCAGCTGAACCAGAAACTCTGAGTAAAAGTGATGCCCTTTTGGCGGAGTCAAAACCAGAAGTTTCGAAAACAGTGGAGGCTAAGCCATCAGCGAGAAGTGACAGGCGAAGGCAAAGCAAGAGGCTGAATAAGGATACCAAGGCACCAGAAAACCACGGTCCATTACCCACAGAGACTGATAATTTGGCTGCACAATCCAGTGACACTTGGTTTTTGAAAAATGAGGAAATGAGGGTCCCAAGTTTAAAGCTGAAAAAGATCAGAAATCCAAAATATGATGCACCACCCAGTGTGAAAAAGTCCACTCGAAAAAAGAACGTGAAAAAATTTGTCTGGACCTTAACATTAGAGAAAGGAGTGACTCAGACACGGAGTGCAGACAAAACTGTCAAAGTAATAGAGAAGACTTTGAGAGAAGTGGACCAGTCCACCTCTTGTGACACCAGTGACAACAGGAGTTTGACGGGGGTGGATAAAATATCAAAACTGGATAACCCGTCCCCGCAAGATAGTAAAAGCATGGATCAAAGTGAGAAGGATTCCCAAAACATGGCTGAAGTGTCATTTGAGGAAAAGTCCACTTTACAGGTGGAAGTTGAAGTGCAACATATGAATGAAATGCCTCCACAAGAAATTATAAAAACGGATTGTGGCAAAGTCCCACCTCTTCAGATCAAAAAAGTCTCCTCTCCTGGTAAACACAAAAGCTCAAAGCCCTCCTTTTTAATTCAGCAAGTTAGTCCTGTGCCTGAAAAGAAAGATGATGTTCCAAAAGATCTTGTTGAAGTTACTGATGATAAGTCATCATGTCCGGATACTGAAGTCACACCAACTAGGAGACTAAGGAGGAGAACGTCCAGCTTGGATTCACCACAGACAAAGTCCGTCAGTCAGAAGCCTGTGATCACCCCGAAACGGAGGGTAAGAGTGAGTCCAAAGGCTGAAGAAACTCTGCAGGTGCATGTTGAAGATTCTTCTCAGGTGTCAACTGAAGATTCCAGCTCAAATGGTCTTCCTAAAAACTCCTGTCAGGATTTGGCTGAGGAGCACTCACAGGTGATCAGTGTAAACTCCGCCGAAGTTCCTGAAAAGGATTCCTCAAAGATCGTTTGCAATCCTGTACAGGTGCCAGGTGAAGTTTCTCAGCAGAAGGTGGAAAATGAGATGGAAAATGAGGTAGGGAATGAGGCAGAGAATGAGGCGGGGAATGAGGTAGAACATGAGGTAGAACATGAGGTTGAACCACAGATCAAAGAGGCCAAACCAGTGCCTGTGCCTTCCAAACCTAGAAGATGTAGAAATAATAAATTGGGGAAAAAGAAGTCTGTTCAGAGGAAGAAGGCTGTTGTCTCTCCTGAAACTGCTGTCAATGCAGAGTTGGCTACAGCTGAAGCTACTATCACAGAGGCTGTACTGAAGAAAGATACTCAGCCTGTAGTAACAGAGGTAGCTCAGTCTGAAACAAAAGACTGCACAGAGCCTGAGGCCAAACAGGACACTGTGTCAGTGGAAGAAGAGCAGATACAGCCACTGGTAAAAGAGGAAACAGACATTCAGATGATAGATAGTCAACAATCGGTACTGTCAGAAAGTCAAGCCAGTGATCCAATAACACCGTGCCTACAGAAGAAATCTCACAAAAAAAATAAAAAGAAGCGTAAGAGTTTGATTGGGCAGCGTCCGAAACACAGGCACAGGAGCAGAGATGGGAAGTTTGCTCCACTTAGATTATCTGAAAATAGTCCGAATCCCGTTGAGGAGGAGTGTGACATCTCCACCCCATTGGCAGCTACCACACCAGCCCCAAGCTCTAAACTTATCGGTATTCATAAAAAGTACAAAAAGAAACAGTCAGGTCTTCAATTGTTTGGGACTAAAAGGCCAAAAACGCAAGCTAAAATCATCTCCCAGCTGATAGAAATTGAGCTTGAGAAAGATAGTTTGAAGCAGGAAGAAACGGACACACTAGTCGATGGGGCGCAAGCAGATGTTGTAGATGCCCAGCCTGGAAAATCAAAGTTCGTAAAAAACATCAAGCACTTCATTATGCCTGTTGTAAGTGCCAGATCCTCACGAGTGATCAAGACCCCGCAAAGGTTTATGGATGACGCTGGAATGTCGGTATTGCCTCGAAGAAACTCTCCAAAGAAGGGTTTACAACTGGGCTTGCAAATGCGTCCAGGGAAGAGGCGAGATGAAGGGACAGGCAGAGCAATATCTCCTATCCTGCCAGTTGATGAGGAAGACATATTGAGTGAAGCTCAGTTGGATGTTGATCTGTTTTCAGCTCAGGACCTCGATGAGAACCTCGACATCACTGACAGTCTATTCTCTGAGAGAAAAAGTGGCAAAATTGAGAAGAAGTCTTTTCTGAAGAACTCTAACTTCAAGTGGCATGTGCCAGAAGAGTCAAGCGAGGAAGCGTATACACTGGACAGATCTCCAGAGAGCAAATGTGAGGATCTGTTTTTATCTACACCAGTTGATAAGCCCACAGTCCTATCTACTGACCTACTGGATGCACAGAAAAGGAAAAGTTCCCCAAAGTTTAACAAACAAGCAGCTCACCTCAAGATTTATCAAAGGCTAAAGAAGACAAACATTGGACTCCCCAAGAGCAAAACCACAGCAGAGATGGATTGTATCAGTAAACCTCCTCAGCCTCCTGTTGATTTAGCAGAAGGACTCGATGATGAGGCCATGAGCATTAGCCTTAGGCAGCGGACTACAACTGCAGAGAAGGACAAATCCAAGCTCAAGATCGAAGACCTCGATTCTCCTGGAGTGGTGAGAAAAGTTTCTGTGTGCGTTAGGACTATGAACTCCAAGTCCTCTGCATTTCAGCATGGTAAAGAGGAGGACTTGGCAGGAAAAAACACAGTCCAACTTCACTCAGGTAAGCAGAATGATGGAAAATCATCACATTATTTAATACTTAGCAAACAACATTATTTATTACTTATTGTGGACCAAATATTGCCATATATTATTTTATATCCACAGGAGAGCTGCAGCCACAACAGAACTCAGGCGATTATCTTGGATCTGTGGAGAAGGGAGCTTCACAAAGAGCACGCCTCACTGGTGCAAATAAAAGAATGTTCAATCTCCTCAGGAAAGCCAAGGTCCAGCTAATTAAGATTGACCAGCAGAAACAGCTTAAGTCGTCAGGGGTAAGATCACGATCACCACAAGCGCACGTTCTCTGTCATTATTAGATAAATATTATGTAATAGGAGCTGTCGTAGGTGAGAAGAATGATGCATTGGGATTATTTTTTTGTTTTCAGAGGCTTGTATTGATATGTTGTTTTTGCCTGTTACCCCTGTAGCTGTTATCTGGCCCAGCTGGTGCCAGGTCTCGAGATGTGTCCTCTAAGAGACAAAGGAGGAAGCAGAGGGCTCAGCTTGATGCTGATGTTCCAGTCAAGACCGAACCACCACAAGGACAAGTAAGTGTGCAAATCCATAGGCCCGAGGCAGAATCGATCCAACTTAAAATTTAGTTTCTGTCCCAGGGTTCACCAGTCTTTATTGTTGTTTATTTAACCCTCTGCTGTAGTCGAAACATAGCAAAAGTTCTGTTCTGTTCTGTTGTACTGCACTGAAATATATGGCAAATTATTCATATCCAGAAAAAAACAAGCCCATGTTCAATTCCAGCCCAATGGACATTATTGCTTCTATCATGATTGGTTTTTTTTTTGTCCAGCCGCAGCTCTTCTCCCCGCTGTGCCAGGAGTTCCGTAGAGCAGGAGGTCCACGTATCAAGCATGTGTGTCGTGCTGCCTCTGTGGTGCTGGGGCAGCCTCGAGCTTTAGTGCCAGATGACATTCCCAGGCTTAGCGCCTTGCCTCTTCATGAAAGAACTGGCATTTCCCCTTCAGACACCACTAAAGGTGAGTGTAAACTGATTGGCAGAATTATCTGGACTTGCTTCCTTTAGACATTGAATTTCTAATAACTTAAAAGTGATGACTTTATGGCAGCAGTTGTAGCTTCTCAATCCTGGCAGAGGTTGTAGAAATGTGATCATTTTTTTTGCACAGATCAGAGTAAACAGAGTGATTTATGATGATGTCCATCAGATGTTCATTTTGATTTTTCCGAACTGGTATTTTTATCCCCTTATTTGTGTAACGCAAACAAATATTTGATTATTATACTTAAAACATTTTTAATAGACAATATATTAGTTACTGAGTGTCAATGGTCAGTCATATTTCTGCAACCACATTATCTGCTACTGCGATTGCATCCTGAAACGTAAATAATCAACTACTTAACTGACCTATGGATGAATGTGTATTGTTGTTTCAGATGTTGGGTCTCCCTCTGAATCAGACAGCCCTGGGCTGTCAGATCCAAAGGTCACCAAGGTCAAGAAGCCGTCGAATTTTGTGAAACGGAAAGGACTTGGGCCATTTGGTTATCGCTCTCGAAGATGCGGTGTATGCAAAGGCTGCAACCACGAGGACGATTGCGGCAAATGCATGAACTGCCTCGACAAACCTAAATTTGGTGGTCCCAATACCAAACGGCAGTGTTGTGTGTAAGTTGACCGATACTTGATTCTAATTCGTAGTGGAGCTCATCAGAGTGTTAAAGAATCATTAACAGACTGTTTATTTTCCCTTTCACCACAAGGTATAAGAGATGTGATCAAATTGAAGAGAGAAAGGCACGCAGACTCAGTGGAAGAACAGCACCAAAAGGTAATTTCTGTTGCTGAAGTACAAACATTTATTCATTCATTACATGTCAGTTAAACGCCACTCCTTTCTTTTTAGGTGCCTCTAAGCGGCGGCGGTCCTCACTCAGCGGGGGTCATTCGAGCAATGACGAAGGGAATGAGGGTGCTGCGGACTCGCCATCTGGTCTCCATGGTGACAGCCACAGTCCGTCTGTAAGGAAGCAGCCGAAGCGCGTTGTGAAACCCCGTGTCTACTTTGATCTGGTGGACTACGACTCCGATCTAGATGACAAAGCTTTCCAGAGTTCTGCCTCACCAGCCAGGAGAAGGGGTGCCGGACCTCGTTTCAGTGACGGTAAATTAACATGCAGGAACCTGATGAGATAGATGCTCAATACGTTATCAATATTTTTATCCTCAACACCACAGATGATACGTATCTGCTGACATGTAATATAGAGCTTTATAAACTGATTTAGTTCTTAAAATCCTTGCGATGTGTCTTGTAATGTGAATTTTTTTTCTTCTGTTATCTAAAGACTTTGTGTCACTGGATGGATTCCTTGGAGACATTTCCGATGATGAAGTCAGGCATCGAAAGTCCAGTTCACATCGTGTACCAAGTAGTCGACGTAAACCTGAGAAGGTGAGTAATTCTGAATGTTATCAACACCGCTTATATTTTTGGGCAGTTTTGTTTAGTGTTTTATAAGACTGTGCAGCATTTTCAACAAGGTCTGCCAGTCAGCTCTGGCACACTGCGTTGATTATGGTCTAACATGCACTTCATCAAATTTCGTTGTGCTTATCACAAAGAACACAAGCCACAGTACCGCAACATTGTATAGAAAATCAATGTTTTTCAAGGTATGGTACAAGTTATCTAAATTTTGGTGTCATGACAACACTACTACATGCTACATATCACAAAGTGAATGAAGGCATGTAAAAACAGTTACTGTTCAAAATGTAATTAAAGCACAATATGGCCAGATCCTGAACAATCCATCCATCTAGTGTTGCTGTGCTGCTATTGGCAGGTGAGCTATAAATCTTAACCTATAGATATCCACAGAGGAACTTTAAACCCCTTGCATCAAACATAAATATATCCACTTTATCCTGTAGGCAGCAGGTTAGTGCGGCGTAATCTCTGGCCCACAAATATCTTTCTTTTGAACTTCCAACTTTGCACAATGTAATGTAACACTTTTTTAATGAGATAAAAAAAAAAACAACAAAGCAGCAAAATGACAAAAATCGTGATATTCTGGCCCAACTGCTCATGTACATAATTGCATTCTGTGGATGTTTCATGTATGCACAAGGTATCCATAATCCCTATGAGAGTTTGTATTTAAAAGCAAGTGTGTCCATTACAGCCGACATTCATGTTATGGTTGTCTCCCAGGGTCCTTTGGAAGAGACTCCTCCCAGCGTCTTGGCTGCCCTGGCCCATGGATTTGAGCAGAGAGAAGTCGAGTGTTCGAAACCTACACACAAAATCAGGGTCGACTTTAAGGTAGATCATTTGTTACAGTACATCATCATGGATTGTAATATAAACACACCTTATATTCAATGAATGTGGACCAGTGTTTAGAGAAAAGCCAGAGTTTTAATGTCAATAGTGTAATAACAGAGTTGTACATAACATAAATTGTTGCCATTGTAGTTGTTATTTTTGTCCACTAGAGGTTACTATTGATTTTTTTTATTGCAAGATGGATGTACAGCCTGTACATACTGTGCTGCTCTTACTTAAACAATGTGATGTACTTTTTACCCTAAAACATCGCTACGTAAAATATTACATATACATCTGTTTTGTTTCTCGATGTTATTGGTCAACAGACATACTGTCGTATTTTGTTGGTAAATGCAATGAGCTGTCTTTTCTCAGCTGTTAATAATGTTGTGTACATGGTGTGTTTGTTTTCAGGAGGATTGTAATTTGGAGAATGTCTGGAATATGGGTGGTTTGAGTATATTAACCTCTGAACCGCTCATGCCACCCTATGTCTGCTTCCTTTGTGCCAGTAAAGGGCAACATGAGGTAACTACTTGACACATTTTGCCCTGTTTAATAGAAAATTGTGCATGATCACATGATCCATGTGTGTCACTAGTGTCTGACAAGGTTTTACCAGCAAATAGAGTTAAAAAGACGGTAAATCTCATCATCAGGAATTTAGAAATTCTAAATGTTTTTGTGATTTTCATTTCCAGATGCTGTATTGCCAAGTATGCTGTGAGCCTTTCCACCAGTTTTGCCTTGATCCAACAGAGCGCCCCTCTGAGGAAAACAAGGAAAACTGGTGCTGTCGCCGCTGCAAATTTTGCCATGTGTGCGGCAGGAAAAACAAGCAGTCAAAGGTACAGCAGCTTTACTCCATTTTACTTAATGTTAATGCAGTTCAGTCTTTAAGCTTTACACCTTTCATGTCTACCTCAGCCATTGTTGGAGTGTGAACGATGCCAGAACTGTTATCATGCTTCCTGTCTGGGACCCAACTATCCAAAACAAAACAAGAAGAGGAAATCTTGGGTAGGTTCACGTTTCTTTAAAACTCATGTATGTTCAGTAGAACCATTCTGAGGTTGGAGTACATTGATTGCTGCGCTGGCCCTAATACAGTGGTTTGTGTGCAGGTCTGTATGACATGCATCAGGTGTAAAAGTTGTAGTGTCACACCGGGGAAGAGTTGGGACACTGACTGGAACCATGACAAAGGACTCTGTCCAGACTGTTCAAAACTGTATGAGCTGGGTGAGGATTTAACCTTCAGTACATTTGGTCATCTCACAGCTCTTGTATAATCTACCAACATCACTGATCTATGTTGAGGCTAAACTTTTCTTGTCTTCTCTTCTCATAAGGTAACTACTGTCCAATCTGCTTCAAGTGCTATGAAGATAATGACTATGACAGTCAGATGATGCAATGTGGCACCTGTAACCACTGGGTGCATGCCAAGTGTGAGGATCTAACAGGTGATTTTTATTCTTTATCTTTCTGAGGACCAAAGTAGTAACCATCAACGCTGAAGCTGTGACAAACTTCACTTCACAATTTATGAAGTGTAAGTTTGCAGGTGTAATAAGGTTTGTTTGCATAGCTTAAAACAAAGTTAAGGGAATAAAAAAGTTGTACCGAGTATACCTATTTCCTATTTCCTATTTTCTAAGCGTTCATACAAAGCCCTGCTTCAAACACTTAGCAGGTGCACATGGAACTCTTTTCACTGAACCTCCATTCCTGTAAACTAATTTCAGATGAGCTGTATGAGATCCTGTCCAGCCTGCCCGAGAGTGTGGTGTATTCTTGTCGGCCATGCAGTGTGACCCAGCCCAGTGCCTGGAGAGAGCTGCTCTACATTGAGCTCAGGGCTGGGGTGGAAAAGGTGCTGGCCTGCTTGCTTTCCTCCACACTCACCCAGCATCTTGTTACCTGCTCACAGGTAGGAGACTCCACTTTCTCTCTCTATGAATTTAAATGTAAAATAATGTGGCATGTAAGACAGTTACATGACGTGTTAATGTAAGAGTGCTTGCAAACTTAAATTTCATCAGATGCCTTTAGAAGAGTGCGTCACTGCTCATTTATTTTATTCTTACTTTTGTGTAAAAGTGATGTGAGGTTTCAAATATGATTTGGTTTCCGCTGCAGTGTGAGAAGTCGGTTGATCCCGACAGTGGGATCGAAGGACAACCAGCCTGTGACCTTCGAGCTGTAGGCAAGAAGTTTGACAAAGGCCTTTATACCACGTTGGTGAGTACACAATCTCTCTGTGCATGCATATATTAATTGTATGTGGTTTTATAGATATTGACTTTTAATTAATAATTTAGAGAGAAAATGAAAATGCCACTGTATTTGGAACATAACAGTCAGTGCGTTTACATGACACTCAAGAAAACCGAATTACTGCGTTAGTCTGACTATGAACGGATTTTTAAGATGCATGTATACACCTTAGTCTGACTTAAATCGGACCGGATCGGATTTCTCATAGTCGAATTACACCACGTTGATTATTCGATTGATAGTCGCATTACTCCTGCATGTATACGTTTCCAGCGGATCGGATCGGATTTTGCGTTCTGCGCAGGCGCGAGATTTTTCCCCGGGGCCGTGAGCCGGAAGTAGACGGACGGCGATGGCGGTGGCGGCGGCGGCTTTCCTCTGAAATCACCGCAAGAAAGAGCGCAATTGTGCATCTAGTTTGTGTAATTATCATGTACACCATATACGAAGTGTACAAAGATGTAGCTTCGTCTCGCTCTTCGTACGCCATCTTTCTTGAATGCCGAGCCAGCTGGTGACGTCAAGAGGTCAGCCGGAGGTGCGCCGTTAACACTAGTTGAAATGGGTACAGCGCCACCTAGCGTACCGGGGTATGACATGCTTACGGCCAGTAATTCCATTTTCTCAGTGGCATGTATACTCGGATAATTGCAGTTGTCCGATTGAGCAGCATAGTCGAACTATGGCTGTAATCTGACTAAGCTGTGCATGTAAACGCACTGACTGACATTAACCCTCAGCAAACTGAGTTGTCCCACTTTTGGTTATAAGGACACATTACAAAACATTTACACACAGAGAACTCCTGCACGTTGTTGATCATTTCTGCTCACTTGATAACAACTTTTTGCTCCTCAGATTTGTTTAATTTTCTTAAATTGATAATAAGAGTTGCAATGATTAGTTTAGAGAAGAGGAATCATCAGCTATTTTGATAATTAATTGCTGCTTCTCTTTGCCTTTTAATAAATGAAATGAGCTTTTCGGTTTGGACAGTTGGTTGGACAAAAGAAGCGATTTGAAAATGGTCTCTTGGAATTTTAATGAGCATTTTTACGCATTTTCTGACATTGCATATATGAAATGATTAATGGAGTTGTTGTCAAAATGATAGAAAGAATAACTGATGATGAAATAATGGTTAGTTTGTATACGCTTGCATCTTAGATCTAGGCCAGTCTAAGAATAGGTGCCAGACCCTTCTCAGCTGTTACATGTTGTATTGTAGGACGGTGTTCATATGCTATATGTTTAGAATATGTTTCTCCATCAAGGTATTATAGAGCTTGTACTCGTGCTTTTACAGTGGTTGCAAAAACTAAGATATACAGCCTAATCGATATAAAATAAAATAAAATAAAATAAAATGTTTTACAGAAAATGTTCCATGAAGATGTGGTTCAGGTGGTGCGAAAGAGGCTTGAGCAAGAGGAGCATCTTCCAGAGGATAAGAGACCCACTGCCCTGGCTCGCTCTTACTACTTAAAGGTGCAGTATAATAAAAAAAAAAGCAGCAATCAGATTACTGAGAATTGTCTGTCAACATTTTCTGCTACTATGAAATTGATGATATGTAGTAGTTTGTAAGAATGCAGGTGAGTTAGCATTTATAAGTGACTGATATGATTTCTCGCTTTAGCTCCTCGAGGAGGTATTTAATTGGTTCAACAGCCAAGACCCAAAGGTGTGGAATCCTTGTACCAAAGACTTGCCCATGTGAGTAATGTTTTCCATTTACTGTTTTGTATACTAATGGTAATGAACTTGAATACTACTCTGTACATATATGGCTGATGTTTTTTGCTCAAATACTAGGGTTACTCCTTCATCATAATTATCAATTTTGTGTAGTGTGTAACTACTTGTATACATGTATGAAAGTTGTAAGCACTGTACTGTTTTTGAAGAAATATTGATTCGCTTTTAAACTCTTGAACTTTCTTAAATAGGGGGATGCTGTCCAATGCTGTTCATCCTCCTACAATGGAGCATGTTTATGCCCAGTGGCAGGAGAGAGAGGAGCTCTTGTCCATGGCTCCGCTGGGGCTCCTGCAGGAGGACAATGGACAAAGCTTAGATTTAAAGGAAGAGGAGGCAGTTTCTCCAATGTCTGGGGAGCCAACAAGCCGAAACCACTTCAAAACCAGCAGGGCTGTCAGGCTCAAATTCAAAGGTAATGCTGTCAGGGGAGATGATAAAAAATGTGGTTTAAAAAACATATATATATATATATATATATATATATATATATATATATATATATATATATATATATATATATATATATATATATATATATATATATATATATATATATATATATAGCATTTTTTAAGTCTTTTATCTATGTTTGTATTTAGGGAAAAGGGGGCGGCTGTCAAAAGCTGATTTTGACACCGGATGGTCTAAGGATGATGAGAGACAGTGCTCTTTGTGCCAAAAATATGGAGACCTTAAACCTAATGTAAGTAGTGCATTAAACAATTGATTTTGAATACCTAACTTGGAGGGTAAACTGATTGTAAATACTGTGCATATGGCAATGATTGTTCCTCACAAATTTCTTTATGTTGTTGGTCCATAGGAAGCAGGCAGGTTGCTGTTCTTGGGCCAGAATGAATGGGCACATGTCAACTGCTGTCTGTGGTCAGCTGAGGTGTTTGAGGAAGATAATGGCTCTCTACTACATGTACACAGTGCTGTAACAAGAGGCCGCCTGATGGTTAGTCGTTAATCTATCTATGAATTGATTTATCTGTCAGTTTAATACTGTGTAGTCCCACACAATCTCACTAATGTCAAACTAAATAGATATTGATTTTTTGAGAATTAAACAAATAGCATCAGATAGTAAACAAATACGCATTCCTGTAATTGATTGCTATTCCTCTTTTACTGACTCTTCACATTTCATCCTTTGCCCACATCAATCCCTAACCCCCTCTTAGCGGTGTGAACGCTGCAACCAGACAGGTGCCACAGTGGGCTGCTGCCTGACATCTTGTCAAAGCAACTATCACTTCATGTGTGCCCGCTCCCGTCACTGTGTCTTCCAGGATGATAAGAAGGTGTACTGCTACAAACACCGGCATCTCATCAGTGGCACTGTAAGTTCTGCTCATTCATATTGTCTCTTACTTTATCAGTTTAAAGTTACACACACAGCTCAGGATTTATTATGACTACTCTTCCTTTATTCTACAGATGATAACTGGTCAAGAATTCGAAGTAAACCGCAGAGTGTACGTGGATTTTGAGGGCATTAGCCTCCGCAGAAAGTTCCTGACCGGACTGGAGCCAGAATTAATCAACGTGATGATTGGTAAGCTACTTTCCTTTAGTTAGTTTCCTAATGACTCTGTAGTATTTGCTTAAATGAGTGCATGATTTATTAATAATTGTTATCCACATTGTCACTACACAGGTTCCTTACAGATAGACAGACTGGGTGTACTAACAGAACTTTCAGCCAGCAAAGGAAAACTGTATCCTGTGGGTTTTCAGTAAGTTGGATTTATCTTTTCAAACATGTTAAATAGATAAATTATGTTTGCAACATGGATGAAGGACTTGGATGAAAAACTTTGTTTTTCCTTCCTAAGGTGCTCTCGTTGGTACTGGAGTACAGTAAATCCATTGCGCCGTTGCAAATACACATGCACAGTCCGGGAGGTCCGACCTGTTCTCCCTGAGAAGCCTGTGGAGGAGATGCCTAACCAAGGAGACAATCACACGATTGCTCACAGCCCCTGTCCACTCCCAGGTGCGCGTTTTACTCCTGAAAAACTGCAGTACAAAAGGAAGTGAGTAAAGATAACTTGATAGACACTAATGGTTTCATAAACTATTTTTATAAATCTTTAGAGTCTGAAGCCCAAGAGACTGATATACCAGAACCTCAACCCCCAATGGACGAAACCTTTGTCCCTGGACCTCCCCTCAAGTCGGATCACGGTGCAAGGCCAAAGATTCCCAGCTACCCTCAAGCCAGGCGACCAGCCGGAGGAATGTCCCGACCTCTGCCATCCCCAGGTAAAATATATAATAGTCATATATCATAACATTTTGGGTACAATTATTTAAAGTCACTAACCAAAAATATATTGATCAGATGAAAAGCACAAAAGTCTAAAGCTGTGGATTCATTTTGATTTCTTCTTAGGGCTAGGCCAGCTGAAACCCCACCACATATTAACCATAAGCGATCTGGAGGAGACTCGACGAGTTCGTCGCCACAACCCACAATCACAGGCAACAGGCCCCCGCAGTCACATGCCCCCCCCTCCTCTGGGCCCTCTGACTGGACCGATCACCCTCCGTGCTGGAAAATCCTCTGTTCCAACTTCCCCCCTGTTCCAACTCGGTGCTTCAGACAACCTGATAAATTCCACATCATCCCGCCCAATTGGAGGCAGAAGTGCTTCCTCAGTCCGATGCCCTGGGAACACAATGACCCATTGTACTTCATCTTTCTTTCCCCAGTCTACCTGGCAGGATAGTGCAGGCACCTTTCCTTCTCCAAGTCTGTCATTCTCTTCATCTGTACATCTACCCAGACCTCGCTTGTCATTTGATCTCAGCCAGTCAGACTCAGTCGAGGTGCCACACAACTTCTTAGCTTCACCAGAGCCTGAGGATGTCTCTCCAGCAAATGGTACATCACCACAGGGGGATTTAGACCAACAGAAGGGCGAGGAAGTATTTCCCTACAGTTCATTTCACAAGGATCCCAGCTTGAGTCTCGGCCAAGAGATGAGGGCGGAGCTGGAGATTGAAGAGACACTCCTAAATGAAGGTGTGGCTATGAACTGTGAAGGGCAGATAGTGGTGGAAGGTGATGATCAGGAGGAATTTTGGGGAAGAACCCAAGAGGTAAACAAGAGGAAGACCCTTGTTGCCAACCTGCCACGGTCTGCAGCCTCAGCCAGGGATGACTTGGGTAACACCTCCTCTGATGATGATATGGAGCACTATTTTGACTTCTCACGGACGATAGTTAGCTGTCCCTCATCAAAAGATCGTTCCAAGTCTCCCTCCTCCCCTTCCTCGCGGCCTATGGCTCAGCTTGACGGTGTAGACGACGGCACAGAGAGTGATGCAAGTATAGCAAACAACGATGGTCAGAAAGTTGAGGGTTCTAGTCGAGCTCAGATGCAAGCCAAAAAGGTAAACAATAAAAGTGTCCCTGAATCAGAAACTGCAAACAACTCAAAGGCGGTTCAGAGTCCATTCCCTGAAGCATCATCCAAGGATAAGCACACAGATTCATCATCAGTCACCATCTCAGTTGCCAGCAGAAGAGCTTTAGATAGTTCAACTTCTGATCCGCCTAAATCCTATGATGCCAATCCATTAAAGAAGGACAATATGGGATCTACTTCTCCACACATTTCCAGAAACTCTCCACTCAAAGAGCAAAGCTCTGACACTCCTTTGTTAAATCAGGAGACCGTGCTTCCTACTCCAGCTCATGATGCTCTGCCTAACTTACTCACAAAGGTGCCTGAGATCTCTTATTCAGAGGACTTACTCCAGAGTTCCAGTTTAGGTTTTGCCTCTGGGACACCTCTTGTTCTTGAGAGATGTGACACAAGTCCACATTCATCTGAAATAGTTCCTTTGCTCGAAGGCACACAGTCTGAAGCTCGTAAACCTCTGAATTCAGAGCCTGACAGCAGCCACTTTGTATCATCAACTGAGGGGTCTACCATTTTGATGAACCATTTAACAGCTGATGCAATGGATCCCTCATTAGCTAATTCTGCTAATAACAGTCAGGGTACTCTGCTGGATCTTCTTCAGCCCTCCCCTTTAATTTCTGCAGATGTGCAGAACTCTCAAGGCCTTGTAGACTCCCTGCAGATGTATTCCTGTTTACCAGGTTTTAATCAGCCTCCCCTAACAAGTATCACACTTCAGCCAGTAACCTCTGCGCAAGACACAACAACCTTTTCATCCATGGAGCCTTTGTCTACTAAACTAACCACACTCAGTCCTGTTGAAGATGTGACGCAAACACTGCTAAATGTGGCCTCTCAAAACAATCCAGTGTTATCAGTTACGTCAGGCACTTGTCCCCCAGCGGGAACTAGTAGAACAGTCACTCTACCCATCTACTCCACACAAACACAGCCAGCGGGTTCAACAGCTGTTGCCATTGTTTCTTCCTCTGCACCAATATCATCTCTTTCTGGACTGACAACACAGTGTTCAGCTCCTCCAACACTAGTCCACACAACCTCAGCCCCTGTGATCGTAAATGGTTACAGCTCTTCATCTGTGCAGAAGGAAGCTGCATCTGGCCACACAATCTCCATCAACTTTTCTACACCCCGGCCAGCTTTAGAACCCCAACACCCAGTGGTTCCCCAGGCTTTACCTGGACATGCCATTCTGACTGTGAAGGAGGTTGGAGGTCCAAATGTAGATCCTACACCACATGTCCTGCTGGTGAACCGTCTCGGACAGATCTTTGTGAAGAACCCAGAAAGTAACACTTTTCAGCTGCCCACTCCCACCTCCCCCTCTTACAACTGTGTCACTCAGATTGCCAGCCTTTTGCAAAGCAATGCACTGTCAGCCACTCTAGCAGCAGCTGGTAATATGACTCCTCCACCCGCCGTGGCCAACATAGCAACAGCAGCTCCTCCAGCAGTTACACACACAGCTCAGAATCCTACTACAATTACACAACTGCTCACTCACAATAACAACGGAGCAGTGGCATCAGTTAATGTGAAGAAGCCAAGGAAGACTGCAAAAACATCAAAAGATGAAACTGTCCCAGAGTCGAAAAAATCTAAGAAAAAGAAAGAGTCAGGTGCATCCAAAAAATCCAAGTCCTCCAAGGCCTTGGGACAGCCTGCTCCATCGGCTGAGAATCCTCCCATGACTCCTGCTGAAAGTGCACAAGCAATTATCAACCAAGCCATGGCAAGTAACTACACCCCCAAGTGGAGTGGGCTTCGATCACTAAGCCCTTCCTCACTGGTTTTGCCACCTGGCCTACTAATTGAACCAGAACCCCCAGCATTGCCTCACTCTCCATCGCCAACACCAGCTCCGGCTCCAGCCACTGCCCCGGCTCCGGCCCCGGCCCCAACTCCGGCTCTTGCAACCCGCCCTCGCACCCACGTCCGGATGAAGAGAGTGTCTTCACTTTCAGACCGTATTGTCACAAAGAAGTGTAAAGTTGACTTCATACAACCAGAGCCCATGATTGAGGAGGAGAAGGTCCGCAGGCCCACCTTTGCAAGCATCTCCAGCAGGGCGTCCGGAGTACGCATAAAGACCCCGACAGTGAAAGGAGTGCTGAACCTGGACGAGTTAAAGGAGGAGCATATAAGCGATACTGATAGCTCAGGGTAAGATTTTTTAATGTCTTCAACAGAGCTGCAACTTCTGATTATTTTTTTTATTTTTAGAGCAACATTATGTGGAAAATGGAATTTTGTCTGATTTGGGTTGGAAACAGTAAATTGCATTAACATTGAGTGCATTTGGAAACAAACGGAAGAAAAAAAATCTCAGTTTTGAAAAACATTTGTTTCTTACCTCCTTCAGATCAGAGCCTTGGGATTGTATGTCTCGGGGCGAACAAGGCAAACCTCATGCTTGGGAACCAGTGGGTCACAGCACTCTGACTGACTGGAAGAAATACTCTGGTATTCTTGAGTTTAAACTGCTTAATTAAATCATTACTGTGAATTGAAAAGTATTTGAGCTCAACAAGTTGTGTTTTGTTAGGTGCTGATTCTACTTCAGATGATGAACCACCACCATCTGATGAGGATGAGGAATGTCCAACAAACAGAGAACAGCCACACTTGAAATTTGAAATCACCAGCGATGATGGTTTCAGCGTAGAGGCAGACAGTATTGAGGGTAAGGCTGATACATCATGAGAAATATATTTCACAAATGCCCTTAAATAATCTGATCGTCTCAGAAAAAAATCAAGTTCTCAAAACAATGGAATTAGTTTTATGCTATTGTAGTTTTTTCACCACTTTTGTTCAGTGCATTCTTTTTATGATGTCTAATTCTCAATTCCACCTTCAGTGGCCTGGAAAGCAGTGATAGACGGGGTACAGGAGGCACGAGCTATAGCAAGGTTGAGACCTCTGACCTTTCAGAGGATCACCGGTGCCCGTGTGCTTGGTCTGGTCCATGACGCTGTTGTATTCTTGTTGGAGCAACTTCAAGGCGCCCATCGCTGTCAACGGCATGCCTTCCGTTTCTTCAAGCAGTTCAGCCAGGAGGATGATCTTCCTGTCAATCCCAGTGGCTGTGCGCGCTCTGAGCTATACCTTAGGTATGTAGACCAATTACTGTTACACTAATGAATCTTAAATGTATCAAGCTGTTCTGGTAAAAAGTATTATCTTTAAAGAGCACACATAAAAGGCACCAGGAACAGAAATCATTTTGATAATTTTTTATTCTCTCTTTAATTCTTCTTATGGATCTTGACTCTTTACTGAACCTATGATCTAATCGGTTTTTCAAAATATGGGTGGAAAAGTACAGATGATAGAGGATTACAAATGATAAGTTGTGATGTTTTTTCAAATATTTGACTTTTGTTCTTCACTTTTTAAATGAGTTGATTAATGTGTCCAAACGTATCTCGACCTGATACCATTTTCTCTTTTTTCCTAACAGGAAGTCCACATTTGACATCTTTAATTTCCTGGCTTCTCAGCATAGACAGCTTCCTGACATTGGACCGTATGATGATGAGGAAGATGAGGTTCTCTTGAAGTCCACAAGGTCAGGCTTCACACAGTTGTAGATGTTCCCGGGGTTAAACAGAGTTGTAATACTTCAAAAAGCACTTTGCTGTTTCTTTCTTCACAACCTGCTTCTGAGTGATTTTGTTTCTGCAATTTTGTTATAGAAACACAAATGGTAAACTTAATGGTGAAAGGTTGAAAGGTGTTTTCATGTTTCCATTCAGGCCTTTTTGTTTAAAAAAACATTCCAAAAAATCTTTCCTGGATGTTTTTGGTGAATCATTGTCTGCTCTCTCTCTCTCTCAGACGGGCCACTAGTTTGGAGTTGCCCATGGCCATGCGCTTCAGACATCTGGAAAGGACTTCCAAGGAGGCTGTAGGCGTGTACAGGTCAGCAAAGAACTACATTTGCAAATTCTATGTAATGCTCAAAAAATCAGCACAACCATGTTGGATGTGTAACTTCTTCAGTGGGCACAATTAAATTATAAAACCCCTTTCTGGATTTTCGAAACACTTTGTGACGGTTGTGGTCAAAGTCACTCACATAAGAAGCTGCAGTCATGTCTTTTTGGAACCTTTTGGTGACAATAGCACCTCGGTGCAAGAGGATTTTAATCAAAGAGAGGGGAAAGCTGTACATTTAAAACCCTGCTGCAATTTTCTATTTTCAGTTTTACAGATCAGTGTTTTAGCTCATCTTGCCTTCTTAAGAATGGAAGAAGGCAATTGTCAGACTGATATAGTGTGTAAGAGATTTGTGGCAATTTGTGTCAAAAGCTCAACAGGACCTAATGAGAAACATTCTGGAGGCTATCCAAATGTTTCACAAAAAAAAAAAAAAAATTGGGGAAAAACTGTGGATGGAGTAGTGGAAAAAAATGTATTGTAGATGATCAAACCAACGGATAATTAAAACAATGACAGACTTAAACAATCAAGAGCTGATGTTAACAGTGTACAGCCATCACTGTTTCATCGTCCTGGTTTAAAGGATGCGGCATGATTATCTTGTTTAGATAATGCCTCTGGAATCTCTGAATGAATACAGTATTGTTGAGACGGTGCAATTAACTTTACAACAGCTGTTTCCTAGATGAGTTTCCATTACATGGTTAAGGCAGAAAATAGTCAAAACACTTTGAGGTTTACTGTGTTTCCCATTCTGGTGGTTTTAGTTAGACAGAAACATTTTTGACCAGTATCCAAAAATCTAAATTTTTTTTTTTTTAGTATATTTATCAGATATGATGTATTTGTTGGTGTGCTAGCCTTCTGTTTTGGATTTTATTAATACAATTATGGACTCACTTTTATTTTCCCGCTGTCGTTTGCTAGAATGAGTCGAGTTAATAATCACAGGATCACTGTTGGCCTCTTGAGCATACAGAAAAACAAGCATGTCTGAGTTGACCAGTACTGACTTTTGGCGTCTCTGTTGCAGGTCTGCCATCCATGGGCGCGGACTTTTCTGCAAGAGGAACATTGAAGCAGGGGAGATGGTTATTGAGTATGCAGGCATCGTCATTCGCGCAGTGCTCACTGATAAAAGGGAGAAGTACTATGACGGCAAGGTAGGTTGGGTTTCTGTTTCTGTGATTGTTTTCATTTTGATGTAGGTCAGTAATTGAGGGCTAAAGTTGAGAAAGGTCAAAGGATATATCAATAGGTTTCATTTTTTGCCTTTGCAGGGTATTGGCTGTTACATGTTCCGCATTGATGACTTTGATGTGGTCGATGCAACCATGCACGGCAACGCAGCAAGATTCATCAACCACTCCTGTGAACCCAACTGCTACTCACGAGTGATCAACGTGGAGGGCCGGAAGCACATCGTTATCTTTGCTCTTCGGAAGATCTACAGAGGGGAGGAGCTCACTTACGACTACAAGTTCCCCATTGAAGATGCCAGCAACAAACTCAATTGTAACTGTGGAGCCCGGCGCTGCCGTCGTTTCCTCAACTGAGGCATCCCTCATATGAAAAGGAGAGGATCCTGTTTACTAGTAGGCCTTAACTTAAGGTGGCACTGGATTGGGCCTGGGGAGGACATGGGCAGGTCCGCACACCAGGGGAATTAGCCACTATGAGACCGGTCAGGAATATTTGGCGGTTCAGAAGTGATATGTGTGGACATTTTATCGATTGGAGTAGAAGAAGAACCTGCACAGAAAATGCATTAACTTTCTGAAAAGTTTCTTGCCTGACATAAGTTCACAAGGTATTTCTGCCTGCGAAGAGCTCAGATGTACAGCTGTCACAGCGGTTAATTTTGAGGAAGTGGTTTATGTGTACAAGACAACAGACTTTTAAACCGGATGTTCAAAACGTAGGGGTTTCCTGGATCAGTATGGATGACACCAACAGAATTTCTTCACACGTCAAGCCTTATCTGTTTGAATCATGTTTGTGGGGTGGGTGGTATATCTGTCTATAGTACACTTGTAATCATGCTCCATCCTCCAGTGATGGGTACATTATAGCCCCATCTGTGTAGTGGTGAAGTCAGTTATGGAGCCATACATTTACCCAAACCTTTCTTTGTGTGTTTTATCTTACATTTAACACTTCACACGTTGTTGATATTTGTTCTTTTTAGCCTTTTTTCTTTTTGTGAATAACAAAACAACCATGGTGCTAAGCTTTCAAAGGTCTTTAAAGTCATTAGTTGGACTAAGGTGTCCTGCAAATCAGGAATTGATTAGCTGTTGATTCACCCTGCTGAGACCATTTCTCTTAAATTTATGCACTCAAGCAGTACTCTTATCGTCATTGGAATACAAAGTGTCTGCTAAGTTTCACACTTCAGATCATACATCTGCTGTTTTTCACCTGCTCTTTCCGTTTTGAGTTTAAAGTAGGTTATTGCCATCTAACGGTTTCAGTCAGTGTCATATTTATAAAGACAGAAACGTGTCTTTTAAGGCGTGGTTTTTTTTCTTTTTCTTGATGTACAGTGTATGTAGCAAACACTACCCAAGCCAAAAGTGAAGAGTTGTGGTGAATATCAGTTTTTTAAATATATATTTTAGTACTCTCATGGCAGATGCTCAATACCTATTGCAATAAGACGTTGCTGCCCTACAGCTGCACATAAATAACCATCAAACATACAAACTATTGTCATCTTTGTGAAACTCGTTACAGTTTATCTCTTAATCAGGGAGAGCACTGGTATAAAGCATAGCCACTGAGTGTGTTTGTATTCAGCTCCTGCACCAGGCTTGTTGAGATTTTGTAGACGTTGCTGTTGCAGAAAACATTGAGTCTCAAGTGGAGCTGAGAATGCACTCAGCACCTTAAAATAATGTTTAATGTTGTTCTTAGTCGATGTTCTGCGCTGTCATTGATGAGGCTTATCTAATTCACACACTGTTCAAATTGGTAGTTCTATTTATTCGTGTTTAGATTTCTATTTTTAATGGTAAAAGGTTGTGCTTTGTATAAACGGTGGCAGTCTAGTGTATTAGGAGACCTCCCCCATTTGTACCTTTTTTTTGTTTGTTTTGTTTACGAATGATGTCCTTTTGTTTCGGTAATTTACTTGAATTTTCTTTTGGGGCAGTTGTGTCATGCATTTAAGCCTTTATGACAGAAATTGTTCTAAAGCAGGTATTTTTAAAGAATCATTTTTATTTTAATTTTTGTTATGGTAGATTTACTGACGTCTTAGAATCAGCCACAGGAGTAAAGTGAGCACTGTTTGCCTCCCCAGGCCCATGATCATCTGTCCCCCCCACCCAACCTTTTTCTTTACAGACTGATTAGAGCAAATTTCCATCATGTTTTGTCCTGATTTTATTCCCCCTTTCCTTCTTGCATGTCCAATCACTGGGATGGAGCCCAGATTAACTTGTGTCAATCACCTGTCTGACAACAAGAGCAGAGTCACTCCCAACTCCTTGCAAGGATTCTACCTCAGCTGTTTACACAGATGTTTGGGAATACTGATGCAAAAAGAGAGGATGATAATTTAAGTGTAGGTTGGTTTTAATGTCCTGCAGAGCTGGTGTGTGTGTGTGTGCGTGCGTGTGTGTGCATGCATGCGTGTGCGTGCATGTGTGAGTCATGTTGGGTATGTATGTTTGTAATGAAGGATGCAAAGCACTAGTCAAAACCTTAAGTTATCATGACCATCTCTCCCAGAATCTGTTAAGAAAGCTGTATGTTATATATACACATATATAAAAATAAATATATATATATATATATAAATATATAGTAGGGTTATTTTAAAGTAAGTGTAAAAGACATACAAATGAGAAAATATGTGATCTTTAAATTTACGTCTTTGTTACCATGTACAAATAAACCTTGAGTTTGTAAATATTTGTATACATATTTCTAAACCTGTTTAATTTTTCTATGCACTTTTTTTATTTATAATGTTATTTGCTTAATAAAGATGTTAAGATGTTTGAACAAATCTTTTTTTTTTATGAAACATAAATAAACTGGTAATATGATACGATAATTAACTGCAATGCAAAAAACTAATTGTGTTGAATGATTGTTCGTTTATTAGTTGTAACACATCACAAACAATGAGGCAAGAACAGATTTAAACTGGGATGTTAAGTTGGATAAAAAAAAGGAAGAAAAGAAACTGTTCAATGAAGAAACGTGAGAAAATATCAGCTTGACATGTTCACTATTAAAAGTGCAAGAAAGTGTCTGCTGGCAGCTACACTTGTTCTGTCAGCGTGATGTATGAACCTCGTTACACCTGCAGAACAGCGCCAAGCTTGTAACCGGTTCTAGAGTAGCTGCTAGTTGAATTCTTTTTATTTTGTGTTATCCCAACAATCGAGTAGTTTGTGCACATTTCCATAACTCTCAAGAGACAAATTAAAGATGCAATATGTTGAAATCATCCACCTGTCAAATTGCTACTCCAAACAGGTAGGGGCACAGCGGACCACCAGTGTAACCGCTAGTTAGCTTCATGCAGCGGCTCCGACCTTGGACTCTCGCTCCGGCGGCAACAATATCAAGGCGGGGATGGGAGATGCACAAGACGTTGGGCTCCAAGTCAGCGCCCTGCTCTGCTAGAGGACTACAAGCTGCTATTGAGAGAAAAGAATTGGCCAGGGCTAGCTGGTTAGCATGCTAACTTCTGTAGATATCTGCAACACAGTTCCTTTGACGTTGTTGACGTTACATTAAAAAACTGGCATTTCTTCACATTTTGCTGATAAATGTAGTTAATCTTTGAATGTCCTAAACTTTTTTTTACGTATTGAAGGCTACCTTTTAGAAAAGAGCAGTCAAACTACAAACTTCCAAGCGGAGTAATCCTGATTTATAGGGTAGGCTTGGTAGATCACAAGATAAGGCTTGGTCACCTTATCTTGTGGGCTTATTTTGTAATGCTAAAGATTTTATAACTACATTGCAGTTATAGACATTGAACGTTGTATTCCTTAAGCAACCAACTGAAACCACTTTTGCCTTTTTATGTATTTATTTTTTGCCCGCAGTATCAGTTACAAGCTGACATGACTCATTCTCATCATCGGCCGTCACGTGTCAGCAGATTTAACCGGCAACGGTAACTCATGAGACGGACGCTCACCACAAATGTGAGCTGGGACTGGATCCAAAGCCACCCCCCACCTCCAGCCCTGCCTGAGCCCAGGAGATGTTCCAGTTCCCTTATCTTCCGTGTTTCTCCGTGCCGGACAGCTATTTATAAACCATACCATCAGCATCGCAGAGGTGGGACACTGGAAAATGGACTGCGGCAGGATGATGCCGACACTGATATCGTTCCTCAGCTTGTTGCCGTTCGCCGAAATGCTCATGGGTGAGTTTGAATTAGTGAATTGACACTGTAGAAGTAAATGAGAATTAAAGTATGTTAGTTCGGAGTGGACGGTTGCAGTAGTATTCAGCGTGTTTATGTTGGTCGCGGGAAACAGGGCGGACATGGATCAGCTGCCGGGATTTGTTTATGTATTTTATCTGTAAAGTGAAGTGATTATCTGGGTTATTTCAGGGCATCATCGTTGGGCTTTTGGATAAACTGATATTGTTCACAGTGTTTTGACATTTTATCACGGCACCCTGGAGGTGACATGGATGTGTTTTGGTTTGTTTTAGTCGCGCGTGCTAGATAGTAGCCTAATTCATGCGTCTTTTGACGTAATAAAACAGTACTAGTCGGTGAAATGCAGGCCTATTATCACGGATCGAGATCAGCTCATAATATTGATTAATTAAAGTTAATAAAGTGTCTTCTTCTTCTTATTATTATTATTATTATTTATCATATCCATGTGAAAGTTGTGACAGAAACGCAGATTTACTAAAAATACCTCCAGATTTCTTTATTCTCACACGGACCACATTTTCTCAGGTTTCACCGTGACACTAAACCCGTTTGTTGTGTACTGTTTTTATATGCAACATGGCGACTACCATGTACAATATGGCGCTGCTACTGAGAACTATGTTACAATAAAAGTTGTTGAAGTAAACGGCACTACAGTGTTGAGTTAACACAACGTTCACTTCATTCAATAATTCGAGCCAGAGCGCCAGCGCATCTCCCGAGTGTTTTAAAGACAAAATAACTACTAAAATAATCATATGGATCAACTGACAATAACAATAAGCATTTATTGCAGCCCAAAACAGCCCAGTTTTAGGAACTAGTGCACCATTGTAAATAAAGTGTGACCTTCAGAGGTGTTCAAACTGTAAACAATGTGCTTGTTTCCACAGGGAAGGATTGTTTAATTTGCCCGAATCCGACAGTCAGTACAAAAGAAGGAGATGACGTTGTTCTTCAGTGTCATGCACATCCCATAGTCAACTTATCTTCCTACACAGTGGATGTGAAGAGAACTGGCCACAAAGGTGTGGTGCATGCATATCGACATGGACACGACCATCCTCACGACAAGATGGATGAGTACGTAAACAGGACGACCCTCATCCATGAAGACCTGAGCAAAGGGCTCGTGACACTGCGGATCTCCTCAGTGAAGCAGTCTGACAGTGGTGCATACAAAATCTATGTCCCAAAAACCAAGTGCAGTTTCATTATAAACATCACTGTTGGTAAGCGTGCTGACTTTAACACTATACAGATCGATATATAAAATGATGGAATGAGTCTTCTCTCCCACATCGAAAGCCTCTGCAGTAGCCACAGGTGTTTATCAGCTTCAGCCCCGATCGGCAGTGACTGAGGCACAACATGCATAACATACATGTTCAAGTTGAGGACACTGGTGTGTTAACAATTTCCATCCGTCTCCTGTTCATAGTGCTTGAACAAGTGAGAGTAAAAGCTGTATAAGAGTGAGTAGTGCATGCTCTTTAGTATGGCCATTCACTTTGCTTAGCTTTGCTCTGTAAGTACAAAATGATACATTGGAACAAAATAATGTAGACATAATACACAAGCATGATAAGAACAGTTAACGTAACAAACACTATTGCTCACTATTGCTTGAATCTGACACATAAAGCATGTTACACCTGTTTCCATTTCCATTTCCATGTGAAATGATCCTAAAACGGCCATCACCACCAGAAACACACATCCACCAGATTATTTCTCCTACTGACACAGACATCAGAGACGACGAGGCGTCTCTCTTACCACCAGCTGGCCAAGAAAACATTTTCACAGTCAGATCTGATGTGGAGGGTGAAGCTGGCGTGTCTCTGCTTCACCCTTCACTGACCAAAAAACACTGTCCAGAGACACAACCGCTGTGCATGTAGAGCCTGCACATCACGCACCAGCAACAAACACAGTGTGTACAACTGTTTTTAGATTGGAAAATTACACGAGACAGACTTCTCTAGTAGATAAGTCATGGAAAATCAGAACTGTTTGAGTTTTCCTGTCATTCAAAGCAGCAGAACCACTGTGGCAGAACGTCTTTGAGTTCATTTGCTGTATGTGACAGTGGACGTACTACCCATCTGCACATCGCAATCATCATCATCATTAGTGCAAACGAGTCTAAGTGATTGATAAATTACTGCATCACCTCTGAGCCCATCCTTCTTTTCAACTCTGTCCAATATTCTTTCAGGTGCTGCAAAGACAGAACCTGTCTGGATCATTGTCACTGGCAGTTTCATCGGTGCTGTTCTCATTGCTGCTGCTGTTGCTGTTTCTATCCTGGTGAAACGAGGAAAGATCCGTAAGTTACAAGTTGTAAAAGTACATTTACTCAAACGCTCCACCTAAAGGCCACTGCGTAGTAGTTAAGGCAGAAATTGTCAGAAATGGAATATTAGATTAATATTCACGTTTTCAGTTTCATTATAATCCCCTGGAACACAGAGCAGTCCAGATCGGACAAACCAAAAGACTGGCTGAAGAGAGGGACTTTTTCAAAGGGTGAGTCAGGGGAATTTATCTGCGACTTCCCCTCTAGATGCCTTTTAAATCCTACCCACTGGAGCTTTATTACATTTTTGAGGTCATTTTCTTGGTTAATTATGTTTGATCCTGCTTTGTGCAGCTTCCTCTTTAAAAAAGTAAACCAAAAGAGAAATTGAAAAAAGCTTAGTCAGTCTTAGGGATGACACACTGTGTATGGATCTTCAGAATCAAGTGGAGAGCAATGACAAACTACTTGTCAAATGTGAACGGAGACTTGAGACATCTTTACTGGAATTATTCAAATCTTTAGGACACTGATATTTCCACACTATTTGTATTCCCTTTTTAAAACGACACACTTTTATAGGCATGGACACGGTTTTGCTGGTTTATTTGCCAAATCCTATTACAGTATAGGAGACAAGAAAACAACTTAATGTTGTACTTCATAGAGATAATAATGGTATATCTTGTAGCCACGCACGAGAGATACAGACTGGGAATATTGTCCTGGTGTATATGTGGCAGGTTGGATGATGAATTAATTACAGTCATATCCACATCAGATTTTGATCATTGACTTCTAATGTCTAATCGTATCCAAAACAAGCACAACTATTTAATATGTTCAAGCACGTGAAGAGTGTTGGATCATGTTATGCACATTGATGCATTGCTTTGAACGTCTGATAATTTAGCACTCATTTGCCGTAATGTCACATCAGACAATATCATTAATACTGCGACGATGATGATATCAAGAATGTCATTATACTGCCCGGCTCTAATACTTACCTTCTTAGCCGTACACACAAACTGTCTGAAGTTGTTGTTTAGTGTTTGTCACAAACATGTTTCCATTTTCTCACAGCTTTAAGAAGATGCTCCAGATGCTCCGGAGAAGGAAGGAAGGAGGGAGAAGCAGAGACACCGTGAAGCAGTGAACTGACACCACTGCAGAAAGTGGCCTCAGAGAAGTGGCGCACTTGTGTGTGACAAACGGGGAGTAAAAGGATTTATATATAGTTTATATTTAGTCTGGAATTTATCCTATCATATCATTGTTAGTGCATGTAGTGAAGAAGTGGGATGGGACACACTCTGTATTGGTAGTCAGTATTTCTAACTCTAGTGCACTGATACAGTCTCATTCATAAAGAAACACTATGCCCCTTGATAGGCTACATAGAATAACACCCAACAGAACATACAGAACAACAACTACTGATAATAACTATTCTATAAAGATGATCAGGGATTCATAGTATTATTATTACTCTTACTTAATGAGCTTATCATTGCTATCATACTGATTTTTAAAAAATATATATATAATTAACTTAATTTCTAAGTATTTATTGCACACCCACAGTGAGGTGACATAAGATTATGTAATACAATTAGGTGCAAGCTCTGAGAGTTTAAAATGGTTTTCTAATGCACGAGTCCACAACACTGTCATGTATGTGCCAGATATGTTTTCTGTCCTGCTATTTCAGCTCAGTTACACGATATGCAAAAGCCTCTCCGCAGCTATTCTGATTCAGGTTTTCTCTTTTTTAAATTAAAATTTTTTTTTTTTACTTAAAGCCTTTTTACTTGAGTCACCAAAGAAATCAATGTTCAAAGCTATATGCAGAGGGTGAAGTAATGCGTGGGAGTTCTTAGGGATGGGTGGGTGTGTTGGAGGGAGGGATGCAGGTGCTGATCTGGCATCTACGTGATCACCCTTCTGTACGTTGTTGGTTACTAATAAAAAGTAATGTTGAATAAATTAATGACATTAAGTTAATAAACTTATTTATAAAATTTAAGTTGTCATTGTGGTAATTGTTGTACAGCCTCTTTGCCATTGTGTTTATCTGAGTTTGGTCCTCACCAGGGCATGACAGTATTTTACTTGCATTTGCCTCTTACATAACTATCTGCTATAACCTTTTTTCACTCCACTAACGCTGGGCTAACTACCACCCAGGTTACCAATCAATTATTTCTACCAGCCCACCCAATATAGCAAGTTAAAAACCAGCCCTGGGGTAGAACTTTTCTGACAGCAGGATATCCCAAGATACAATATGGACACAGTCATCTATTCTGAAACCCGAGCCAATCCGAACAAGAAAAATATAAACAAAAATCCAAGGAAACAAATATTAAAAATGTTTTTATTATAGCAGCTAAATCATGAAGAGGGCAATCATTAAAAAAAGCCATCACGTTTCGGCCATTGTTGTTGTTTTTTTTTTTTTTTAAGTTCCAAATAACAGAGAGTAGAAATGTATGTAATGTAATGTATATATGATATGATCCCCTAAAAGGCTGTATGTATACACGGGTGATATTTTTTTGTTTGGAGTGCCTCGATTGCCTCTGGTGTTTGAATCCCACAAATCAGACTCTCCACTTAAAGACATTGCTGTTACTATGATAACCCAGATGGTGGCACTCTCGAACAAACAGAAATGTTCTAAATCTCTTCCTAAGTTTTCACCTTTTCTTGCACAACTACTTGTTTCTTAAACCCCTCAGTTTATCAAACAAAAAAGAGGTTTCTTTAGGAGCAATTATTAATTTCTTTTCCCCTAACACTTTTGTCTAATTGTGTTTGTATTTATCTGTGCATGCACCTGTGTTTTCTCGTATGTTGAGAGAAACAATAACGTTCTTTGTTGGAGGTGATAAACAAAAAACATGAGTAAACATATGCACATCATTAGAAACAACATTCTGTTTCAGGCTTTTGGGGGGGGGGGAGAAGTTCCACTGTGTTTGAAAAGCTTATCACTTTTCAGTTGTTGAAGAATCTGTGTGATTTAAGAAGAGAATTAGTTCTTGGACAACATGTATTTGTAATATAAATTGATTTAGAAAATGTATTTGTGATTTTTAAAAATGCTGCGTATAGAATAAAGCAAGCAATCAGATACTTAAGAACAGTATCATCTGAATTATGATTAAGTCTACAGGCTTCTCCCTGTAATCCTGCGTTTAATGCAACTAAATTGGCAAAAATGTGGACTCACAAAAAGTGGCCAAGAAATATGTCAAATATTGCCAAAGAGCACTCATGAACTTCATAACCTGGCAGACAGCCTTTAAGCCCTCGCGGACTCAAGAGTTTGTGAGTGTGGACATTGGAATAGGGCCGATCGAGAGGGCCGAGCTTCAAAAACAGTTTCCAGACTGAATGAATTCCTTTGCTGAAGGACGCAAAGGAATTCATTCCAAATCTTGATCTACTGCCCAGGAGTCGGAAACTAGTTATATCAGATTATTTTCTTTAAAGAGCCACAGAAGACATTATACAGCTTTTCACCATCACAGTAGTTTTTAACTTTTCTGCATCAAACTACTTTCCCTACATTTTTTTTTTGTAACTACTGATCAATTTCGAACGCGACCGTCGCTGCCGTTTGTTTGTGGATTCCTGTAAAAACTATTTGCAGCACCGTTGGACTTCTGGATGAATGCTACACGTCCAGCTGATTCGGTTTGAGTTTGGCGAGAGCAGCGATGGCATCGTTGCGCTCCATGAGTCGGAGCATCTTAGCCAGGTGTTCTACTGTCCACTCCGGGTGCCGGCTGGTGACCCCCTCCAGCACGGCTTTCAGGGGGCTCTTGCTATCCTTCATGGAGTAGCTGTAAGTAATCCAGGTGGAGGGGAAGGAGCAGTGAGAGGCTAGATGTTTGGTGTTCTTCACCCCGTGGCTTTCTGGATCCAACAAAATCACCAGCTCCTCCAGAACATCCAGGTTGTCCAGCACTGTCTGTAAAGGTGCTGACAGGACCGCAGGACCTACAGAGGGAACATGCGGGAGAAGACAAATACATTCCTTGTCTGTTTTTTTCTGTTTTTAATCAGTTCATTTTGAGCTCAATAGCTGTTCCAAGAAATACAACAATGGGCCCAGCAGCCAGGCAAAAGTTATTTACATTACAAACTGACAGCGCATCAAGACAACCAGTGGGTCCAACATGTTTCTGGCATGAAAAAGGAGGCGTTGATAACACAGGACGTGGTTAGGAAAAGAAGCTAAAATCCCAATTCAGACGTTTAGTTGTAGAAAGTTCATTTAGAGATGACAGCATAATTTCCACTCACTCAGAACGTCCTCCAGCAGATCACCATTATCAGGCGGAGCAGAGAGGGAAGTGAACCCAGCATTGATGTAGGGTGATCTTCTGCTATAAGCCAACACTGTGCCCTGACCTGTGTTGAACCCCGTGCACGAGAGACACATAATCAAAATCGTCTATGAGTCGTTGACTTCTTTCAACTTTATGCACACTTATATTTGTGTTTAAACCTTTGCTTTCAATAGGCAAACCTCTTTTCCGCTTTGTGTAGATTAGAACAGCAGACAGCACGACCAGCGTGATGGAAATAAGGATAACCAGTGGTACTGCCCCTGCAAAATTAACCAAATGTCAAGGGTAAATTTAGACTACTGAGAAATGTGTTCTTGTTCCATGATCAGGCAGAGGCGTGAGACTGAGGGGGAAAAGAGGGCCGAGGAGGGCCTACGACAATAATAATACAATAATAAGAAACTTTATTTATAAAGCACCTTTCAAAACCAGAGTTACAAGGTGCTTCACAGGCAGATATTTAAATACACGGGATAAACAGGCAGACAAACAACAGGTATATTGAGAATTTAAAATAACCATGATAAAAACAAGCCTAACAAATAGAATTTCAAAAAGCACAGCACAGCATGGCCCTACAATAAGAGAGAGTTTTTAAGTGATGATTCAAAGGTGGACACAGACATGGCTAATCTGATAGCAGAGTGAGTAGCCGTAGATGTGGGAAGGGGCCTGTGGAGAGGGCCAGCATTATCAAGTGTATACTTACAGTGTAGAGGGTTAGTGTGCTGAAGGAGCACAGGTGTTAAAGAGGCTTTGTCTGATACGGTAGTGGATTCTCCGTTTGTCTGAATCTGAAATGACAACAGAGCAAACTGACTTTGGACAGCCATGCAGCGGAGGAAAGCATCTTTACTAGCATATTAATAGCCAATTAATTTAAGAAGAAAATGTAAATGTAGGTTTTTTTGTAGAGCAACAGTGTGCAATTCCTGCATCTCAATGTGCAAAAGTGTACAATTTTTGTGTCTAGTTTTTGTTTCTAGTTGTGTTTCTACTGCTCTTATCAATTTTTTATGTTTTTAAATGCTACTAATCGTTTCAATTGATGCTCTCCATGTTTGCCATCCCCTTTGCTGCTGTAATATGACATCTTATCTCATCTGATCTTATATTATCTAATTTTTAATTAATTAGGATTTATATATTTATGGTAATCTGCTATTTCAAGGTTTTAAAAATAGACAAAGTCGATGAGTCAAACCATGAAATTGGGGAACTTTTGCAAGTGGGTTCATTTCCTTATAAGCACTGACATATAATTTCCTGTGTTGAGCCACAGGAAGAATATCTACCCTCGATATCGAGATAAGTTACCATAGAAAATTCTGAGCCATTCTGAGGTGGTGTTGTAGTTGTTGTCGTCGTCGTCGATGTTGTTTCCTGACGAGAATGAGATCATGTTTCAAAGAAATCATTAGCAGTAAAAAAAAAAAAAGTAGTAGAAAAACGCTCAGGACAGCTCAGTCTACTCACATTTTTTGGATCTTCGGTCATAGGGTCCCTATATAAATAAATAAATAATTAATAAATGAGCAGGGGGAAAGGTACAGGCTTCCACTTCAGTACCACACAGGGTTTACTCGAAATAAAACCATTCCAGACTCTTTGACGAGCCTTTTCTTATATGACTTCCACTGTGTTTCACCGAGGTTAATGAACAGAGCTTGCCCACCTTTGTCTGACGGATGCGTGTGTTATGAGCTCACCTTGGCTCTCGGCACTGCGTGTCGGCGGTCGCGCTGCAGGGGCTGACGGTGCTGTGTCCGGGCGGACAGGAGACACACGGCTTACAGTGCGCCCAGCTGCCCGGGTTGTACGTGTTGGCTTTGCAAGGTCTGAATGGGGATTCGTGTCGGCCCCCGTCGTCATCGAAGCCACAGTTAGGGCTCACTTCATGTCCTGCATCCAAAGGAAACCACACAGAAATATAACTTTGTTTGCTTTATATATTAATCCAATAATTTGAACATGAATATGAATGACCTACCTGGCTGAAAGTCACATGGCACACATTTTGAGTTTCGCCAGCGAGTTGTCAGATCGACGCACCTTTGAGAGTAGCCCATCATGGCTCCAACTGCGCTCCTGTGCAAAAGTTGCGGGTACCTAGTCTGCACCATGAAGCGCCACGACTCCGCCCTCCTCTAAAGCATCTGCCTTTGGGTACAACACCCTCAAGTTCAACAGCTCCGACCTCTCCGAGCAATAACCTCTCGCATGTTTATATATTTTCGTGTTTATTCCATTCGCGCGGTGGCTGAAAGTCAAATAAAAAGTCCCAACACTGCAAAATTATACCTGTTGGTTCTGTTCCAGTTGTTTTCGCACTGCTGCTGTTGTTGTTGTCCATTTTGTTTGTGTGTTAGCCTACTTTAATTGTTTAAAATCCGAAATCCTGCGTCGTGCAGTTTGTCACTGTGATTTGAAAAGTGACGCACACAAGAAGCTCAGACTTTGGAACACAACCAAAAAAAAAAAAAAAAAAAAAAAAAAAGAATAAGGAGAAGAAAAAAGAAAAGAAAAGAAACCTTCCACATGTCATCAATCCGACGGCCTCATGTGGGTGGGGAGGCAGAGTCATTTATAGTAGAATTTCTCTCGAAAGCAAGGCGGATGAGAATCAGACGTACTTGAAGTGCGTGGCCGAGGACTGGGCTATATACAGCATACTGCGAGACTAATGAGGGGCCATGGTGGGCAGGTGTGCCGGGAAGGTCAGATGACGACATTAGCGATGCAGTCTAGCAGAAATCTGCCACTGACTTACATTATGAGAAATGTTTTAGGAAGAACTGAACTGCCAGGATATTTAATAATAATAATAATAATAATAATAATAATAATTACATTGGATTATGTTTCACTCGCACCTGCAGTTCTTGAATACCACATTAATTACATAGTGACTTGTTAAAGGAACAGTTCACACCAGGGCCACGCAGGAAGTTGCATTAAGATGCAGCAGCTGGTAGCTCTACCAATTGATGCTACTTGTTTGTTTGTTTGTGTCATGACTGTAGATTCTTCGTTGTGTTCTTGTATCTGGTTTTGTCTTGTGGTTTCTTGTATTTGATTTCCGTGTCTTTGTATCTTGTCTTGTGTCTTGTTTTTCCCATGCCCTCATGTGTCCTTTAAGTTCTCCTGTGTTTTTTGTTTGTTTATAATTGTCAGCCTCTGTCTCGTCCATGTTCCCGTTCATGTGCCTGCTCCTGTCTGTTCCTTGTTCCCCATGGTATGTGTTTTGGATTTGAGTCTTGCATTTTGCCTTTTGATTTGAACTTTGCTTTTTGATTTGAACTTTGTGCAATTTGGTTTGTACTTTGTCTTCCTGTTTTTGGTTGCTACTTTGCCTTGCTTTCATTTGCTACTTTGCCTCTTGCCTCCGTTTTGTCTGCTTCTGTTTTTCATGTTCAGCTTTACAATAAAGCTCGCTTTTTGTTTCCCCTAGCCTTGCCTCTCGTGTATAACTGCATTTGGGTCCACCTTCCCCTTTCCTTAGTCTTCCCTTTAACCCCCCACCTGACAGTTTGTTCATATATAGTTACATGCACGTAGTGTAAATACTGTTAATATCTATTTTTATCAAGTCTCTTTCATTCTGACTGACTTCTTTTGCGTCAGTGTAACTAACATGCTGACTTGTGTACTTGACATTCTGACTGTGGAGTTAATGCGCTGACTTGTTTGTGTCTGTGTACAACTTCTCCATGCACCTTCAATTGCAGCAAATAAAGCTTTTTGAATTGAACTGAATTGTTTTTGTTAGCTGTCATTTGTACCGCCTACAACAGAAATACTGTCATCGACAGGAAAAGGCTGTTATGGACTTTGAGACCATAACAGCCGGTGTTGTCTTTCATCAATCCAGCCTGACCCGCCCGACCGCCTTGTGTAGGAAGACAGTCAGAGTCAGAGCCATGCTAATCCAGCTTGCTTTAAGGTCTGCTCCAAGGTAATGTCCAGTCACAGGAAAACGAGATGGACAAAATTGGACCGGCAAAACAAACATCAAACCAAAGACTGTTGGGCCCACATCTTCACAGAGACCTGGCTCGACTATTACATCTCAGATTGAGCTGTTGCACTCAAGGGTCAGACCGTGTTCTGAGGCAACACGGAACACCACAGCTGGGTGGGAGGTGGACTCTGTAGTTACAACTCTGATGCTTGGTACTCACACATGCTATGGTGTACATGAAACAACAACAAGAATAAGAAAAGGAAAAAAATAAGCAAAATTCAAAGGTGTTTGGATTGATCCCTACATACTGGCCATGAGCACAGCAGATTTACCGGACTGTGACTAACTGTCATTATTACATTTCTTAACCTTTTGTAATAATGAACCACGTAGTCAAAATGTCCCTCTTCCCTTTCTGAGTCATCTCAAGATGCCAGTGTCTTACTAAGCTATTGTCAGGGAACGTTAAAAAAAAAAGAACATGACATAGACATGAAAGTCGGCAAATTTATTACATGTAAAAGAGATTTTATCATTTTTGCACTAACTGCATAGATTTATTCTCTGCTGGATGTCTTCTGAAAATCAAGGCCTGCCTGAAGTGAACAACGATGGAGATGATAGTTTTGTCCCTAACGATCACTTAGATGATTCAGGACTAGTGCTTCTTGGAGGTAGTGATCTTTCTCTGAAATATCTCACTACATTTCTTCCCATAATGTCACTGTTAGCTCACAGGATGTGAACTCACACAAAAATAAACTGCAGGCGCAGTGAACACAACCATGCTACAATAACAGTACAATAACCCTTGACAGACATATCAGTTGTTGATGTCGCAATGACATCATTACAAACTGTTAACTGCTGTAAAAACGTTTTATTTAAATGCAGCTATTATTCAAACTTAAACGCAGCTGTTTCACAAAGTTTGTTGAGTTTTTACCAATGATGCAACAACTTTAAGAACTGTAGGCTTCTTTGGGTGTTAGCATGTTAGCATGCTAATATGCTAAAGTAAGATAGTGAGCATGGTATAAACACGTACAGCCTTAGTACAGAGTGTCACCAGCATGACTGTGGGCTGTAGTCTTCTGTGGACACAAGCTGGCATGAATAGTCTTGATCGAGTTCCTTTTGTGGCATGTTAAGTGTTAAACTTGGTTCAATAGCAATATATGTTGTCAGGGTTAGTAGGTTTACATCACCTTAGCAGCCTGACCTACGTAGGTGTTCTTCATGTGCAGAGCAGCTGTGCGTACTCAACTCTGCAGGATACAGTTGGAATACTGCTGAGGCAGCAGGATGTGGGAGCTAAGCTCCAGCTGGAGCGGATCTCTCCTTAAGCTTTCTCCCGTTGTGTTGGCCACTCCAGTGTAGCTTTAAAAGTATACCAGACGCTAGACTGTTGCTTTAAAAGGAAGTATTTAGTGTGTCGTCTCTGGCATGGAATTATGGTATGCATCGGCACCACCCTCAGGTCAGTCAGATTTAATGTGGGTGTTCTTCTTTTCTCTTAGAACGAGCTGTTGCAACCTGTGTGAACGTTTTAAAAAAAAAAATATTCTCAGAGCTTTAACTCTTGGCTGTGGCCATGGCATTCCCTTTCTGGTCATTTGTTGCAAAGGATTTAAAGTGCTTTCAACAAGCTTGAGTTTTCTTTAATGAATGATGTACTCCTCCCTGTTGGGTGTAATATATCCCGTGTGACAGTCTTCTTTACTGTCCTTAGGTCTTAAATCAATGGAAGAACTCTTGAACATGAATGATCATCCCCATGCTCTGCTGCTATGGTCTATTGCGTTTAAGTTTCTGTAATGTATCCTGGTGCAAGAAGAGACTACAACTTTGAGACCAGAAGATCCCCTGAATCCTGTAGAACAACAGTGAGTGTAGGCGCCATGGGGCCTCCACGGACCACCCAGGATGGGACGAGGGGGCGGCGAACATCCATGCCCTGTCAACCAAAATCTATCATGGTTGTCCATTCCACACCTTCGGGACAGGACATTCAGTGTGAGAGCTTTGTAATAAATGTAAGGCGAGAATAATTCTTCTTTTGCAGAATTGTTTTGTAGTATTTTTTATTTGAACGCTGTACGCCCTTTTCTCTCTGCCAAATATGTTTGTGCAGCCTGCCAAGCAACTGAGATCTATAAAATGGAAACTTAAACTGAAAAACACCTCTTGACAGAAAGTGACATGCAAACGTTAAGTCCTGACCTTGAAAAAACTGTTAATGGTAACACTCTGACTTAGTGGAAAACAACTTTGGAAAATGAATCTGGTTTCACTGAACTTTAGAATGCACTCAGACTCAGGTCAGCAAAGCTGTGCCGTGAAAGTTAAAATAACAGCCTTGTCATCTTTCCTTTTTCCAGACGGACAATGACGCAACTTTTACTCTTCCGGACATCATGCCAGGGACTTTTTCTCAGCTTGCAACAGCCAAGAAGCGTCATAAGAGTACAACAGACATTACTTACCAGGGCCACATGTGCTTGCCTCCACCTTCCACCCTTGGTCAAACAGACAGAGAGCAAGCCTTTTTGCGCCGCTGCTCATTGAGAGAGACCAACAATGTTTCACACTACCCCCGCCATGCGCTCAGTGTGCCCAACATGGGCAGCACCAGCCCCCTTGGTGCCATTAACAACAGCCCCATTGTTAATGTATCTTCTGTCTGCCATGAGGGTGTGCTGCTGGTAATGATGCAGTGTATTGTTGGCTCCATGATCGATGCACTCATGGTTGGTTGTATGTTTGTCAAAATATCCCGACCTAAGAAGTGGGCTGAGACTCTTCTCTTCAGTCGCACTTGCGTTATTGCCAACCGTGATGACCAACTGTGTTTGATGTTCCGTCTGGGGGACCTGAGAGAAAGTCACATGGTGGATGCCAAGGTCCGCGCAAAGTTAATCAAGTCCCGCCGTGGGTGAGTTCTTGCCACTTGAGCAGACCGAGATTGATCTTGGTTAAGAAACTGGGTCAGATCGACTCTTCCTAGTGGAGCCTCAAGTCATTCAACACAATATTGACTCCAACAGTCCACTCTGGGAACTGGGCCCGGAGCAGCTCAGACGGCAGCAGTTTGAGATAATTGTCATCTTGGAAGGAATTGTTGAGGGAACAGGTGAGTAATTAATAATAGTAGTCAAATAGAGACATACCCCAGTGACATACAACCAAAGAAATAGTTGTGGTTTATCTTTTTTGCTTGCACTGAAAAATGTGCAGTAGAAATCCACCAGGACTTTCTTCAGCAGTTGTTTCACAGTGCATTATAGGTCATTTTGAGGTCTGTGGTTAAGACAGAGAAAAACTATTTTCTTGTAAAAGCATATGTATGTTGAAAATTTAAACTGTAATTTACCACAAAGAAGAAGTCCCCCTCCAGAACAGCTGCAGACAAAAAGCTCAGACACCTTACAGCAAACACAGTCTGTTCTCCATGGGAGAGAGAGAGTGTTATATTGAATGCTTTAACCAAGAAGGCAACTGTGGTTATGATGAATTATGTAAATATCAAAAGGTTGAAGGCAGAAAACTCCCTAGGACCCCCCCCCCCCCCCCCCCCCCCTTTATTTTTTTACTAACAGAAAATGACATCTAAATCTTTCATTCAGCTGGCATTAATCCCTTTATCCTGTTTTGTTACTAACTGTAATGAACAGTCCATGGATAAGCCCCTGAGGGGCAAAGCACAACAATATTACATAAAACATTATAAAAATCTCCTCCATACATGTATTTAGGCACACAGAAAATTCTCTAATATGCGTCTGACATGGTTTTTGCACGACAAAAATAATTACAGCATTTACATCCTTAAACTGGCATCTCTCCTTCAATCTACTGAAAAATCCTAGAATATATAAACAAAACTGAGCTGCTCTGAGAACTGTTACATATTACATTCATATCACATTAGACATTTTATGGCTCATTTTTTGTTGTTTGAATTTTATAACTTTTAAGGAGAATACTACATGTGGATAGAAATATAGATTATGTTATCTTTTGATGACATTTTATGGTGAGGATACATGAACTGTCATGATAAAGAAATGAATATATTCTCCCCACATTAATGAATGCATGAGATTCTGTAGATTTCTGTACTGCATGAATGAATTCCTGCTTTTTATGCTTGACATCATGAATTCATACCCATAATAATGAAGTGGTAAGATTTCTCTTTTAAAGAAACAAAAGCTGGTGGTATTTTCAGCCCTGAATTGTGTCTGCAACTATTCCATTCAGCCATACTGCCAACCAATCACTGAAGCGACCAGAGAACAGGACAGCATTTCATAAAAACAAGACGAGAATACATGTAAAAAAGCACAATATTCTGGAAAAAAAAGACATTTCAGGAAACAAAGCAGCATTCACAGTTGCTGTCCATTTCTTAAACACTTTTCTTAAACTTTTACATCACCTATGTGGTGTCTTTCTTACAATAACACAGTTCTCTTCAGTTATTTACATATTCTCTGGGAGCAAACACTTCACTAAAAAATGTCTTTCGGCTCTCAGTTGTGTATGCTTCCAAAAGGAGTTGACACTACTGCGTCACATGGGACTACTCAATACTAAACTAAAAACACATGTGTGCGAGCTATGGCGGCGTCAGCAGGGTCTCTAGTTCTCAAGGCTAGACCACTTAAATCCAGCCGCATCTAGCACAGTGAGAGGGAGAAGAAGAGGAGCAGCAACACCGATGGTTTCCTAGAAACTCGATCATCACTCATGTAAGGGACTGACTTGATATCAAAGGGTTTTTCTTTTTATTGCCTGTGACGCTGATGAAGAAATAGGGCCAAATGGAACAGTAACCCTCTTTGTTTGTTTCTGGACAGTATTTTTTGCAAGTTAACATTGAGTCTGAGTTGTAGAGTCTTGCTATCTTGGTGTTATCAGCTGAGTTGTCATCATGCGTTCGGTGTCAGCAGGAGTTTGCTGTAAAAGAACATTTTCCGGTTATTAATGTTGAATGAAAATGCCAAAAAGTTTCCCTGTGCACATTCTGACAGTTTGTTTAGCGGTTGCTAAAGTGCTGTGTTTAAGTCATGTGTGGGTAGAAAGTTCATATTTAAAAAAGGAGATGTACCTATATGTTGTTTGACAGCAGTTAACTATCATAGAAAGTGTGTGTTTGGTTTTTTACTTGAGTATGCAAACATAAAGAGTAAGTGTTGGAGCTTTGACAAACTTTAGATGTAAAAATTTTGAGACTAACAGTGAAATAAAGAAGTGCACTGCTTTTTTACTTTTACGTCGCACTATGTGGTGTGTGTGTGTGTGTGTGTGTGTGTGTGCAACATATCACTAGGAAAAAGCTTACCGATGGGGAATAAGAAGGTTCCTGTACCCCTGTCACCCCATCTGTTGTCACTACAGCTGCTCACAAACAAAATGTAACCGAGGAAGCAAATTTCAGGAAATGGGAGTGACACGAGTAATTCCATCTAAACTGTTTTCCAAACCTGGCTTTGTGAGACAGAATGCAGTCATTTTTATCCTATCAGAAAACATTCCAGCACAACTGGAAGCGATATTCCGAAAAGGAATAAAATAGACTTTCAGATTTACAGATAGCAGTGGACAACGGGAGGATATGCACAACACCCACCAAAACATTTTGTGGCTTTGTGCTTGCTGAACTGCAGCCCTCTTATGATCGGTCAAATGTAGTTGTGTTCAGGAGGTGAAATAAAAACATAGAAAACAGCTGAGAAACACGTATTCATTGAAATAACCCTGCAGGGAAAGTCAACTCTTTGAACAAGACGGACAGACCAAAATAAAGTGAAAAAACATTTAGCAAAATGTTCTTTTAATATCCAAATATCTATATGATGGAGCCTCAAATGCAGGACATTCTAGTTCAAAACCTACACCTCATTAATGATGTCATCCCAACAGCTGTGACCAAAAGGAAGTCATGACTAGCCTCTTTCTCATAAATTATGTCTGTCTACACTACGACTAACAATGTTTTGAATGTAATTTTAGTTGTTGTCTGGTATTGCAAGAGGGGAAACTTCTGGGAAAAGTAATGAAGCAGTGAGTGTGGGTGGATGTCTTGCAGAGTACAGACCAGTATCAAAGATATAGGACTTGGTACATACGTCTATTCAGAAAGTTTCTTCATTATGTTGATAAAAAAAAAAACATTATATGGATGACGCAACCTTTCAGTCAAAATTGGAAAAGTCTACTGTGATCACCCCTGTACACTCAAACAAATAATTTGCCTGAAACAGTGACTTTAAAGCTACAAAAATAATTTTTTGTTGACTCATGGACAAAAGTCGGAATCATTTGAATAACTGGACATGGCCAATTTCTTTCGCCGATGCTCATATAACCGGTTTAAAATTCCTTGTAATTCTTTCAAGTATTTTAATTACCTATGAAGAAGTTAATTGTAAAGTGTTACAATTAATGCAGAGTTTTTCTATCATGTTGAGTCAATGTGAAAACATTAAACGACCTCAATTAAATGAATGCAGTTTTGATAAACTTAATGTGTTTGTAAAGCATTTAATTTATTTTTTTTCAAACTGGTCATTCTGTCTGCTGTAATAAATCACACATCTAGCTGTTTAAATTATTCACAGTTACTTAATGTGATTGAAAAACTGTGGATTAAATATGACAATTTACATAAAACATATGTATATAAATTAGATGGCAAATGCAAACGTGAATAAAACACTGTTAGTTTGTTTTTGTGAAAGGAAAGAACATCAGACCTAATGCACCCATGACTGACCGGTTGCTTGATTCAGATTCAAACACAGTGACACCGTGTGGCGAAAGATGTGTACTGCAATTTTGACGCAGCGCTGTTTGACATGTTTGACAGAATCTAACTTCCATCATTTTTACGCACAGGCATGATGTGCCAAGCCAAAACATCCTATATTGAAACAGAGATCGAGTGGGGCGCCCGCTTCGAGCCCTGCATGACTCTGGAGAAGGGCTCGTTCCGGGTCGACCTGCGCCGGTTCCACACCACCTACCAGGTCCCGCTGCCCGACTGCAGCGCCAGCCAGGTGCAGCAGCTCATGGCTTTGGCAGATCGTAAGCTCCAAGACTCCAGAGCCAGCAGAGACTGGGAGACCTGGGCAGAGGGAATGGCAGAGGCAGAGGAGGACAAAGACAAAAGCCGTCTCATGGAGGGTTCACCATTGACAACATTGTGGAGGAGAGAGCGTCTGAGGACAATGAAAGTGAAGGAAGCGCAGAGAAAAGCTCATAACAGCAGCTGAGACAAGACATTCTATAGTCTATTTGGGTATGTAAAAATGTTCACAGTAATGAATTCATAAACAAGGAGAATATAGACTTTTTTTTTTACATAGAAGACACATTGACACGTCACAGTGAGAGGAACACAGATGAATTTATTTATTTATTTTTTAAAGATGGCCAAATCGACCTCGCTCTGGTATTGCACATGCTGTTTAAGATAATAGTGCTAGCACATTTATTGCCTCTAATTCTTTGTAATTTTTTAAACAAGTTTCGGATTTGAAAGAGAGGTAGACTTCACAGTTTTAACAGGCAAAAGCAAGTCAGTTTTCACTGCTGAACTGGCAATCGTCGCTGGCAGATTTAATATCTCCAGCTAGCTATATACGCCAAGGCTAGCTCCATGAGTGGGTTAAAATGCAATCTCCTACTGATTATTTTTTATTTTTCCAGAAAGCTGTTTCCATAATTGGAATCATGTTTAAAGGGAATTTATTTAAATATGCACTTGATGGTTAGATACACAATATTGTGCTAAAAGACTGGGGCTAAAGCTGCATGTCCTGGGTGAAAAGTTAGCATCCTTAATGCCTAGAAATAAGAATAAAGAGTCAGAATTGCTCTTGTTGCGCAGCGTAGTGATACACAGTCCTCGTATTTTACTGTAGGTGAGGAAAAATGTAAGATCCCTCACCGTTCATTAAAATACAGGTTATTAACCCTGTTCAGCTGCTAAGATAAATATTACATCCTCGTTAGGTTTATGCTATTTATATTATATTCAGTATGTTTTCACTTTAGATGTTACTAGAGAAAAGGCTGTAATGATGAGGGCTAACCAGTGAGTTTGGCAAGTATAGCATTATTTCAGGTGATTTGGGCCAGGATTACTGGAGTGTAGCGCCAAGCTGCTAACGTTAGCATCCAGGACCGGCTTCAACACAGTCAAGAAATATAGGCAATAAAAGTGTGGTGTCGTGAGTCATGAATGGTGTTTATGTATTTATTTTTTGTTAATCCACCAGTTCATGTAGTCAGTATACAATAATTACACACATTTTCTTTAGGATGCTACGATAAAAACACTTTTAAATCCATTCCTTACACTTTTGCTCTTGTGTTTTTTGGTTGTGGAGAGGCCCAAAAAGTGTTTTTGTGTGCTCTCACTAAAGCCCCGCAAACACTCTTTGGGCATGTGGAGGAATCTGAAACCTCGCACTGACAGACAGAAAGGTTGCTGAGCTATGACTGGACAACCACTTTTCCAGTGAGGGGTGAAAGCGGTAAATGTCGTTGCTGCATTAGTTTCAGGGCTCTGGTATCTGTGCACAGTGACACACAGCGCAGAGCCATCAGTAGTGGCTAACTGTGTCTCTCCTGCAATGACAAGTCAAAATGTCTGCTGTGAAACAGGTCCATCAAATCATCAAAGGTGCTGCCTCACTGACTACATGGATCATCCGTCCAAGTGGATTATCGCTCTCTGTGAGATGTCATGTACTATATATGTGTTGACACAAGGACCACCCTGTAAGCTTTGACAATAATGCATGTACTGCTGGGCCAGTAACCCAAGAAAGAAAGAAAGAAAGAAAGAAAGAAATATTAAGCACAAAATGCAAAATACATTAGCATCTTATCTGCTACACATTGTCATCAGTAAGGTATACAGTTCTATCGGTTGAAGTGGCAGTTAAACTATTGGTTATATTATCATAGGATTTTGTATAGTCACAGGCACGTTTGGAAAGCATATAAAATAAGTTAGAAATCATTCACAGAATCTCTGAAACGTCTCATATCCCACTAAGCTGCTGCACATCTGTCTCAAATCTGTTCCATTTGAAGTTAAGCTAAAGCTAATAGTTTTGAAAGTGATGACCCAAAGTGCTTAACTATGATAAAATGATTATTAAATTACATTATTATAAAGTTGTGGTCAGCTTCCCCCCGTTCCTCCAGCACTTCCTTTAACATTTACACCTCACGTCTTTCTATTATCCGTACAAATTACAAAATAATTTCCAAGATAGCTGTAGTTGTGTGAGCTTGTTTATTTGATGCATGAGTAGTCTAAAAGATGGCATATAGTTATCCATTAAAGCCTATAAATGAAAAATGAGCATAACATTTATTTCCACGCTGTTGATATTAATATAATGCTGTACAAATCAACAAAAGAGCTTTCAGTGGAAAAGGTCTGAGGAAGGAGTGGTTACATACAGCAGACATACATACATGACTTCACAGTTTTATAAATTGCGTGGTGCTTTTAGAGAGGTATGGCAGTTGCTGTAGATGTTACATGGTGTTTACTTTCTGGCCACATTTATTCAGCATAAGCATGCCGTTGAACTTCAGACAGTGAGTCACGTAATGGTGGAATAAAATATGTGAGAACACAAAGGACTGTTGTTTGTCACTTGGCTGCCTGCAAAAGCTCTCTGATCTCAGTGAGCTGGGGCAGAGATAAGGTAAATACAGTCCTCCTTAAACTTTTTTCGAGGTTACCATATCGGATTTGGCTGCCTTTTTTCTCACCAGCAGTGCTGAGGCTCAGGGTCGCCTTTGTGTAAACTGGAGAAAAACTCTCCCACTCGGCTGCTCCTGCTTTTGGTTTTGAGATTAAAATAACAGATGATCACTCTTTAAAGGATGAAATAGATACTTAAGACATCACAGATATAGAATTTTTTTCCCATCTGGATTAATAAATATAGACTGTTTATATGCTCCAGCACTTAAAAAATCCACTTTTGTTTAGCTGCATCAACATCACCTCTCAGCTAGTGTCCACATTAAAACATTGCTGTGCATTTGTGAGCACCGCTGCGGGAAAGAAGAAATAATTGTTACAGTGGTTGCCCTCATGAGGGCGCTATTAACCTTGGTCAAACTTACAAAGTTTACACAAGTGGTCCAATAATTGTGAAAGTGAGAGGGAAGATACCTGCGTCATTCGATGAGGATGAGCTGCTGTTGTGGCTTTAATGCACCTATATGACCACATGTGTACATTTCTCACATTTCATTGGAAATTAGTGCTGTTCCATAGTTTTGAATGTGAACACAGAGCAGTTTTTATGGAAGTTATCGCAACATACAGCCCCAGCTTGTGCCTTTTGTGTATAATCATGACTTCACAAACCAGCTGTTTATCAAATACCATCTGCAATTTGTCCTTCGGAAAGAACAAGTGCTTTTCCTTTGTTACTCAAACTAGTGCAGTGCCCGTAAGAAAAATGTATTCCTATAAAAAAGTGGGAGGTTAAGTAGCTTTTTCATGGATGGCCAAAAGAGGCTGTGTTTGAAGGTGGGACGTCAGGGATATTTAGGTTTGTTGTGAAATCCGATATTCCAGGGTATAATTGGCCGTTTTTTAATATTTTTGATTTTGCCATTATATTTCACCTTAAAAACTATTTACTTGGTGTCATTATTTTCAGTACAACCTCACATGTGTGACTGTACAGTTATTTTTTTATTTTGACATACTGTAGTAACACAATGGACCTAAAATCACAAAAAAACATAAAATCCGAGTAGAAAAAGTTTGATTTTTTTACTGTGAAAACCACAAATATGTTTAACAAACTTTTTTTTTATTTTTTTATTTATAATGCAAATATAAATTGTTGTTTGTTAAATATGTGCATACATTTTTAAAATTTACAAAGTTATATGTAACTATTTACATTTAAATGCAGGCAATGCTCAGGTCTGCCTGAGCTCCTTCCAGCTGAATGAAGAGCTGCACTGCCTGCTCCACATTCAGCTTCTCCTCATTGTTCTGACTCATTAAACAAAAAACCGACTCCACTACTCACTAAACACACTACATAACACACTAACCATACACTCCAAACATGCTAAATGTCACAAATCTCTCAACTCTCAATATCGCTGTCTATACACCAACCGTCGTTGCCTGTCAATCATCCGCCTCTGTCCCTCCCACAACTTCCTGTTCCTCAACAACCAAATTTGCTGCTTGGACACTTTCGTGACAAAAGCCTGTTTTTACTGTTTCTTCCTGCACACACAAAGCAAACGGGATGGCAATGTACGCGAAAAAGCGTGGCGGACATTATTTACCCTAAGTCCGGTTTTGGACGTGCCGGTGCGTCCGGTCCGTCGCCTCGGGAGGTGGGCCGTGTAGCTAGCGGCTAGCCGCTAGCTACACGGCTAGCCGCTAGCTACACATGAACATCCACAGATTCTGATTCCACTTTGTTGTCCGCGTGTCTCCGGATCTCCTCAGACCCGAACAGACTCGGTCCGGACTCTTTTAGTCTCATTAATTCACAACAGTCAGTTTAGATGCACAGAACAGAACGGGACCAAACCGCCGGCAAAATCCCGTTCCACCTCCTGCCGCTGCAGATATAAATCTGCTTGTTTCTTAAGGTGGGGGGTCGCGGTGGGCTCTGCAGTGATTGGCTCTGGTGCACACATGGCTAAGGTGTACAGTAATTGGCTCTGGTGCACACGTGACTGTGGTGGCTCGGTGGACAATGCTCGTGAATTTGTAAAGCATTTATGAAATAATTTATTAACGGTGTCATTGCAGTCCAAACAAATGCGAAGTCGCACACCCTTGAAACATGCAGCAGCCATGTTGTAAGTCTCAGGTCAGTCTGATCCTGATCCGCAGAGATATTTGATAAACACACACAGACAGACAGACAGACAGACAGACAGACAGACAGAGATTCCTTGCTTTTATAGAGAGATGTAATGATAACACGCAAGAGGCACAAACTAAAAGCAATGAGAACTTTGTGTGGACAGAGGGTCCGAGGGCTGGCTCAGATGTGTGAGGTGTAAAGGTAGGTGCTGTTGATGGTCCAGTTAGGGGGGAAGTCCTGCACTGGGTGGCTCTTGATGTGTCTCTGCATGGCGACCAGGCTGTTGCAGAACTCCAGGCACAGTGTGCACTGGTAAGGTGCCGCCCCGCTGTGAGTCCGCAGGTGCTTGATCATGGCCGAGTAGTCCCGGGAGCGCTGACCACAGAGACGACACTCGAAGGGTTTCTCTCCTTAAGTAGAGAGAACAGGAAGGAAGACAAGGGAGGAGGAGAAGGAGGTTTGAGAAAGGGTCTCATACTTAAATCTACCAGATCTCTCTTGATACAGTCACATGTCTGTCCTGTCTGTCAGCAAGAACAGTCATTACTTTGATAAAACATAGGCATAGGGGGAAGCAGAGGACCATTTTGATAAACTGCCAGAGAACAACTCATAGACATAACTCTGGCTCCGGCAAAGTAGGTCAAAGCTTGTGTGAACCTGAAGGTTGTTGTTTTCGAGAATTTGTCAGACGCATTAGAGGCTTTAAAAAGGGTTTCGTTCTCTAATATTTTTTGATTAACGTTGACGACGACAACGTTTTCTTGTTTTCAGTCAGCTTCAATCACATAATTAAGATTTACATCATTTCTTGAAAGTCATTCCAAATCACAGACATCTTGGGTGTGTTTTGGGTGTGCAGAAAGTTTCAGACATGAGTGGAAATCTTGCTGAAACTCGTATAAGTCATTGAAGTTTAATTTGGGGGGTTTATAAATTAATTAAAATAATTCATCATCATTGAATAGGCGGCACTTTTAAAGAGGTTCCCTCTCCAAACAAAAGACACAAAAGAGGATGGGAGAGTAGAGCATGCCTACATGTGTGTTGAGTCATCAGGGATTACATTAAATTTCAAAAGTTGGCCCACAGGAGAATAAATGTTTGAGAGCCTTATTGCATTATATTCCAGTGTATTTTGTTATGTTACAATTTTGTGTTTTCCTTTAAATGGATAAAAAAAAATATTTCTACTATAAATTCATGTGGGAAAAGGAACAAGTTGGTGCATAAAAGTTCACCAGAATGCAAGAAATGAAATGTGTGACGCTCATGACTTCCAGGGGGACGACCCCCAGGCTCCCTGCTTCATATGTGTCCTCCCCAATGTTGAAAAGCAAACGTACACATTAAACACTAAATATAGATGATAAAACTCAATAGTTAATTGTTTAATACAACAGCTTTTTAAAACCTCTTGGTGAGAAAAAGTTTGAAAAGTTGAATAAGACTCAAGATTCATGATGAATTTATTGATCTAATTTATTTAATTTATTTATCATATTCATATTTTATATAAGTTTTAGATGACATGCAACATCTTAAAAATATAGTTTTAGGATGAAATATCATGTTAAACGGTGCCTTCTGTCTTAACTCTATTTTGAAGGTCTGTGTCTTGAACTTTACTCTGACTTTGCATGTTTTTAAACAATTTTCTACAAATTGTCTTCTATGACTTATGTTGCTGCTAATCATTTTTTTTTTACAACACATGCTGTTCCAGTAAATATTTTGCTCAGTGTTACTGATGCATGGTAACGCAGTTGTCATGGCACAGTCTGCATTGCATTACTCTGCAGAAATAATGTAGCTTTACAAGCAGTTAAAGCTGTTTCTGTCTCACGGAAGTTTCAAGTGTGCAGGTTTCAAGTTTCTGTAAGGTGAGGTTTATAGTATTACAATGAGTGTACACCATCACCTGCCTGGAAGATGGTCAAAAGACAAAAACACAACAGTCTGCTTTGGAAATGTTCGGCAGTGATGCGAGCGTGCGCTTCCTAGTAAATGGTAAAATGAAAATTAGTCATAATTCACTTCCTTTGTTATATAATGCTCACATCTGTCTGGCTTTTGAGAAAAGTGCACCTCCAACCAATTCTACTATTCACTACTGTGACTTTTCCCCAGTTGAATGCTATTGCCTTTTTAGAAAACGCTTTGTCCTTATCTGGCTCTTTTTTTACCTGATGGTCGAGTTTATCTGACTTCACCATGTGACTGAATTTATGACAGAAGCATTCACATTTTTGAATATTGAAATACGCCTGATTATTGGTTTTTTTGCTCTAATGTCCCGCAATATAAAACTGTGATTATGAGCCACAATTGTGTCTCAGATCTCAACGTGTGACGTCTAACGAATGTCTAAATGGCCACGTCTCGAACAGATAAAAAAATACATTAAAACATTTCAAATTATTCATGACAAAATATGTACAATCTGAGTGAATAGACTCAAAAAACATTTTTTCCCTGCACAGCCGAAGAAATATTCTTCCTACCAGTGTGAACTCGGTGGTGCGTATCCAGTTGGTGTTTCAGACTGAACTTCTTGGGACAATGTTGGCACTGGTAGGGTTTTTCCCCTCTGTGTTCTTGTCGATGGGATTGTGGTTCATGCTGTGAAACGGCTCCTCTTCCACAGAACAGACACCTTGCACAAGTCTCACCTGCGCAAACAAACAAGACGTGGAAAACAGGGGAGGGTGTGAAATTGCGGTGGGCAGAGGGGGCCCAACTACTCAAAAAAACATTATTTTTTACAATTTAAACATACCGCAGTTCAAATCATGTCACAACCAGAAAAATATAGAAACCCCTTGTGTTGGTTCATTGTTCTCTGCCGGTTTTTCACTCACGTTATATTACATCTTTTTGGTATTTTTACTTTCATACTTAATTCCTTATAGACAAACACAATAAAGCAACCGTGTGTAACTCTTCACCTTAAAGTAACAGCTTCAAAATCATGTTGACGGTACAAGTTTTCAAAAATGTTATGTTTGTTTGCAGTTTGCACCTACATTACATCTGACAAATTGTTACAGACCTGGGATTTGTATTCACGACAGCGGTGCGGGGGATCGACGAATTGCAAAATTTGATGATTTCTACATAATGCTGCTTTAAAAAACCATGAGATCTACAGACCGCCAGTTTTTACTTTCACTAAATTAAATTTAGAGCTGCCATAAGAAAAGCTGCCAGACATTGTGTACAGTATAACTTATTTGTAAGCCATCATCACAATATCACAAAGTCTGTCATGAGAAGAGTTCAGTAAAAGTTAGAAGTGACAGAATTCTTTAGTGTTGTGGCAACGTTTTCACTCTGTTTGTAGGATTATGATAATTTTGTTGAACGATCAACAGAAAACCAACAGGCAAATGATCTGAAAATTTATTAAAGCGAGATGTATTATGCTAATTTTCAAGTCCATAATTCTATTTCCGTTACTATTAGAATAGGTTTACATGCTTTAATGCAGCACTGTGTTCCCCCTCCGTCTGCTCTGATTGGTCAGCTCACACACGCCTGAGCCAGCACCGCTCACTGTGTCTCCGGACGGCTCTGTTCGTGTTTTAAGCCCCCAGTTAGCTTCACTTCTGCTGTGAATATAGGCATTGACGGGATCCATTTTACTTTCAAGAACCTTGACATGCACAGGAACCTTTATGACAGTCTGAGGGAAGGAAAAAAAGCTTAAAGTGTCTCCTTTAATAATTCAATTCCTTTCTTTAGTGTGACGCTTGTCTGGTTTTCAGTTTTATATTGGCAAAAGTAAAATATTTTTAGGTTTGAATTGTTGGACTGTTGTCTGTTGGATGAAAAAGGACATCTGTCACCATGATCTCTGCATTTTTCACTCTTCATTTCAATCAGAAACTAATCAGCAGATCAATCGAGAATATCCTACAGGGCAGTTACAATAAGGATTGTAATACTTGACACAACACCAGTTATCACAATTCATAGCACGCACACATCAGATATACCTGACTTTATTCGCCTGTCTAAGGCACAAGTCTATTTTTGTTCTGCATCCTGTTTCTAAAACTCAGTTAAACTCAGTTTCTACAAGCTTACTTTCCTGTCACTCTGCACATGTCTCTTGTCTGCAGCTTCACATCTTAGTGATTCTTTTAAAAATTAGAAAGGTGTGATTTTGAGGTTAAGGTAGCACCCGTGAAGCCTTTCCGTAGCCTATATTTTTTATGGTTTCTGAAGTGAAAACCGTGTAGCCTCATGGTATAGACAGGATGCCGAAATAAGAGGTGTTTGAAGAGGGGGGCGGACTGTAGTAGGGGAAATCAAGAGAATGAGAATAAACCACAACAATTGAACACTTACCACTCTAAACACGACCTACTGAGACCGGTTGTCATTAGCGATGTTTCCTGTCCATTATTTTTCTTCACTCCTCACTTTACAAGACCTTCTTACATACATGCTGTCCTTATTTTCAGTGCCTTTATTTCAGTAAAAGGCAAGAGTAAGACACTGAAGTGTGGACTGTGCTGTTACACATTTTATTTAATTTTGTACTAGAGAGAGAGAGACTTTCAAAAGGTGTGTGAGTAGTATTATTACGTACTAACAGTACGTTGCCTAAGTTGTTACACTGCTTTCAATGTAGTCAACAGTGTACTTTCATGAGAGCCTAATCTTTTGAAACGTGAACTTAATGTTCCACTGAGCAGAGACATTAGACATCAGATAAACCATGTCTATCAGCCTGATTGTAGAAGGCAACACACACACACACACACACACACCCACACACACACACACACACACACACACACACACACACACACACACACACACACACACACAGTGTTGTATTATCTCAGTTTGTATTACTACAGTTGCTTACATTCATTTTCTTTATACACAAATATATTTTACATACTATATAATAATGTTTTTTTTTTTGGGGGGGGGGGCAAAAAACCACCGTTACATGCAGAACATACTGTACTGCGTGAATCGAGCTGTATCTAGTAACCACACCACTGCTCCTGCTGCACCATGCTTTCAAAACCACAACTCTCTTAATCACTTTCCATTGCGTAGCTGCGTAGCTGGAGTCTGCCTAGGTTAGGGGTCATGACAAGAACTTTCTTACTATCATGTGAAATTGATCAGTTCCACACAGGATATCCACCACTACAGCCCTAATCTCACTGTATAGTAAAAAAAAAATAGTTGCTGTAAACGTGTACATTTTCTGCTTCTTTTTAAAGTCATAACTTTACCTGACGGTGTGGAGGCTGACTCCCGCAGTGCTAGATCACCAATGAGGCCTCTGCCGCAGTGTTGGCAGCCTTTAACTCTTTCTGTGCTGGCTTTGGGTTCTTCATTGTACCTGGGGAAAAATACATGTTCTGATACAACAGTTTAAAAAAAAAAATACACAAATTGTACTTTTAACAGTAATGAATAATAATTTGTGCCCCAAAGAGCTACTTTACTTGAGAAATATATAGCAAGTAAAAGTCTCACAAGTCTGCATATATCATGTGTTATCACAGATTACATCCTGAACACCCTTTCCTTCCTCTTCATCCCCAACCGCAAGGTATTTACAGCACTTGCTCAGCGTTAAAGCGCATTTAACTCCCATATAATGTGAGAGTTAAAGGAACAGGATAATGAAAAGTAGCTTGTTTTCCTCCGCAGATACATTTAGACGTGTTTGAAATTTTTTTTGCGGTACAGGCGAGGCCAGTCTAAACACTGAAACTGCATTTCAGTGGGTGGAAAATCTTGAATTCTGCAATGGAGGGGAGAAATGTAGGGGGCTCCCCTTTACACACTGTTTGGTTAGACTTAGTGGAACACTGTACAATATGCATAGATAAGAAACAAAAAGAGGTAAATCACCCCAAAAAATAAAGTCTAGTGGGTTTCACACTATCCTTTTATCACAACAGTGGAACGTTCATTCAGAATTAGAGCAAAGCATGATTTGTTGTTTTAATCTGCTAAAAGTTAAAACTTTAATATCTCAATTAATAGTAAAAATGATTGATTGGTGTGTTCTTTGCTCTGTTGTGATTGTTCTGAAAACTAGGACTGTGATTTTTCAGACAAAAGACATACAAAAAAGTTTGATTGAGCAGGGCTGACAGGGAAGGGTTAACAGGTGAAACTGCTCTAGTTGGAAAGTGCAGGAGGCTCGATCACACGCATCTACTGAAGCAGCAGTGAGTCAGGTAGCTGTAGCTGTCGCAAGGGAACAACTGAGCAAATTAGGGGATTCTAAATGAGTCTGCGAGAGGAAAAACAGGGAGACAGTGACTGAAAAGAAAACAGAAGTTTCCAAAACCAGGTCCGAGGGGTTGACTTACCTCAGCTCGTTGGCTTGAGTGGCCCCAGTAAACGCTCTCTGGCTGGGTTTTTTTCTCTTCAGAAGGCCTTGCTTGATTATGCTCCCCATCCCCGCGGATCCAGCATACAGGTTTTGTGTGTAACGTGGATGAAAGCCTGAGTAGCCCATTACAGAGCTTTGCAAATGGGAGCCAAATAGGGGGAACATGTGTGGAGACGTGAGGGAGAATGGGTACGCTATGGACGACTGGTTCGTGGCTTGGAGGGGGCGAGCTGCAACTAAGTTTGAATAGTCCACCGCTATCCGCCTCAGGGCGTTCACAGAGTTCCACATGTGTGGAGGGAAAGTCCAGGGAGAGGAGAAAGATGAGCTGCTGTTGGCAGGCCTGGTGATAACACTTTCTCTATTGTAGGGTGGTGTCGGCACAGGGGTCAGTCGGGCCTTCTTTCTCGGGGATGGCGGGCTATTGTGGTTCTTGGCAGGATCAGAGGGTGAAACGTTTTCCGAGACATTGCTATCATTTGCCTCATCCACTTGGGGAGAAGTCTCTCTGAACTTTACCTCTTGAACAGGACTTCCTTTTTGCCTCTGGTCTATCTGCTCTGCACTATCTTTTTCTTCTTTGACCCCTGTTATTTCTCTTCTCTCATCTTCTCTGGCTCCGCACCGGAGATTGTCTAGCTGTTTCTGGCACTGGTCCTCCAGCAACTGCATCTCTAACAGCTGGGCAGCTCTCAGCAGCAGGTGCAGGTCATCCACAGACACCTCCAGAGTCTGTGTGTAGGTGAACTCCAGAACTTGCTGGAAGGTGCGGGGCGAGAAGTACTCTAGTGTGCACTGGACTGGGCTGTCTATATCTCCTAGAGCTAGCTGCTCTGCTAGTCTCCTGCTAGCACAAGCCAGTACCAGTCGATGAGCTCTGAAAGTTTGGCTCTTGACTGAGATTATGGCGTCACAGAGTGACCCTGAACGACGTAAGGCATCTGCCTGTTGCAGGAAGTGGAAGTATTGGGTGTTGTTGATTCGGATCATTTCTGAAGTTTGTAGAAATGGTAAGCCTGAGAAGAGAAAGTCAGAGGAACAAAGAAAAAAAGAAAGAGAGATCCCATCAGGTCGTTACCTGATATGTGACATTTCTAGAAATGCTAAACAGTAAGTAGGAAAAACACTGTGCAAATCAACAGCAGGGATCGGTTTCTGATTAACAGATAATATGTCCTTTGTGGTTTTTGTACTGTTTTTTTTCCACCCTTTCCAGACAGCATTACCTGTACCGAGAGTTGAGGGGGCCGAATGTATCCGAGGCGATTTCATCGTTTGTTTATATTGTGTCGAGTGAGTGTGCCTTATAAAATGATTTTTGTTTTAAAGCAGTTGTATTTATAGCTTCACAAAAGTCCCATGCATTCCTTTTTTTTAGACTCTCTAATACAAAAAACTTTTCCTCAATCACAACTGTGTCTGATATCGTGTCTGAATGTCTGCTCGATGTGTGGAAATGTGCTCAGTTTTGTGAAAGCTTTGATATTCGTCGCTCTCATACACACTCTAAAGCCACAAAGCCCTACCAGTATATGAAACCATGACTAATGACTGTACACACGAGTAAACACGAGTAAAGTTCGAACATCAACAACAATAAGACTGTATCTGGACACGATAAACATCAAATGCAAGAGAGCGCAGGGGTGGAATATGTAAGTATGTACGAGTGTTACAGACATATTTGGAATTTCACAACTAAAATTGAGAATACATGGATGAAAACGCTGCGGCTGTCTGTCGAAACTACCGGATGCCTGAGACGTTGTCATCTTCACACAGTCTGAAGTCTATAATGAAGTTTTATGATTATACAGTGTGTGGTTGGTTTCTGCAGCAGAGGTCACAAGTACTGCATTTTTTTTTTTTTTTTTGCACGATCGCAACCCCATTCGGTCCTCTGATGGTGACTGTAAATGGAAAGTAAATGTGAAACGAGATGACATTTAGTTGTCTTGTTACTGGAATTTGCTTTAAATGTGCATGCATATTTGCACGCTCTCTACACCTCCCTCTCTCTGTGTGTTGCCAAGTAAATGTATTCAGCTCAATTATATCAACGGAAAAGTGTAGAAATTCAAAATAATTGTATCCATCGATTTTAGACGTAACAGCGCAGAATGAAAGTCGCAGCAGAGCAGCTCGGGAATCAGAAGGTCACTTTCAATTTACTGTAATTTAAAAGGTCAGACAGCAAGCTGAAGGTCAATCTCTGATATCGTTAAAAACGCATTGCATTACATCCGCATTACAAAAGGTGCTCAGAGCATGCAGGGAAATGATCATGCAAATCAGGCATGCATAAGTACAGTGAGGCCTATCGTTCGTGTACGTTGACCATTTTTGTCACTACGACAATTTCGACAGTCAAAAACCATGAGCTGCCTGATTGAAATGATTATATATATATCTTAAAAAGTATTTATTATGCTTTATCACACAATTTTTGCCAGTGTCACAAATGCATCGAGTAAGTGAAATAATAAATTAAAAAAAAGTTATCTTAAAATGAGTTCTGTGCAATATACAATACTGCATTTTGCGCGGTAGTCATTTTCATTCATATGCGTTTTCATTTACATAACAAAAATAACTATAATAATAATAGTTATTATTGAAATTATTTTTATTGAGCTGTTATCAAATTATAGTTGGTGTAATCGTGTGACAGTAGTCATTTTAGCGGGTGGATTCATGTGGCGTTCTGCAATGCATTTTATGAGAGATGAATTCAAAGTTATTTTAACAACATGTTAAAGCGTCACTACGTAGTACTGGAGAAGAAATTCAAACTCAGAATTTTAATTTTCGCATATTAATGGGGTAATGATACAAACTAAGAAATATGTATCTTTTCCGTAATAAAATAAACAAGCTGTTCTCAGAGGAAAATAAGGTCACCAGAACACTGGTTGAAGCTAGAGAGGTGGCAGGGTCCGCCACGTATACAGAAAGAAAAACAGTATGAAGCTGTGTTGTCCTTTAAGGTCAGTTTTTGTTGGTTTGTTTATTCAGTCATTAAAACAAAGAGAGTTTATTTAGTTTGTTTGCGCATAAAAGAAAATTAATCAATGAAGATCTTTCACCTTTAATTACACTTTCTTCCCAAAACAACGTAGTGCACCTTTAATTTCTCAGTAAGAAGATTTTGCAGAATCGTGAAAGGTTGTGCGACGTGTTGTTGTTTTATATCCAAGCCTTTGTCATCGGATTGGTATCTTCTCATTTATAGAGATGGTTCAGAAATGATGCCGTCTGTCACTGGCGAGTGGAGCCAATTCATGACCTTTAGTTTATGACTGTTTGTTAGATCGTACTTTCAGTATTGCTACTCACATTAATGTGAAGCACCTGACATGTCTGCTGTATAGTTTTGTAGCATACAGGGGTGCTCTCCTTAAACTGCTGGCCTATGAATCAAAACTTCCATCACCTTGTATTCTGCACTATTACACTGTAAGTCCCAAGCCTGTCCATATCTTTTATATCTTTAGAATATATTTCTTTTTGTAACACACTGGCTTTTGCAACAATCAAATTCCCCCAGATGCCGCTCAAATCTACAATGCACTCTTGCAGAGATGTGACATAGTTAGCAGGTCTTTGAGCTCCTTGCAGTCGCGGTGCTATCTCAATGCTTACACTGGGGGAAAACCATGCATGCGTATGTCAGATTTACACATCCTTTGACAGGACATGAACTTACTGCCTGCCTCCCCACAGCTGACATGAAAAGGATTGGAGTCGCAAGAGAGAAGCCTGCACTTAAAGTCCCCATGGGCAACAGAGGATCAATAGCAGCACGCTAGTTGGGGTTCACAGTCGTTTCACAGAAAACACAGCTAAAAAGACCAAAGATGAGCAGTGTAAAGGGTATCTGTTCGTGGTTTCAAGTCTCGGAAACTTAAGAAGTAGCAGGCTGTGTGAGTGAGGCACTTACCTGGTGTTCAATAAATATTCTCCCTGGAGAATGATGAGCTACCTCACGTCATGACTGTGAGGTGTCTTGTGAAGTGACATGTCTGTCTGGGTAAAGGTTTTGGTGAGGGACACGGTGGTTTCCTCTTTTGTCTTCACGGTCCCTCCTCTTCAGCTTATCCCTCATTGGTCCATTGATTATGGTGCTAAAAGGTTTGTTTTTTTGTGATAAAATGGTGACTTTTCTACTTCACGGAAACCAGTTATTTTATTATTTTGTTTTGTTTATTTTTTTTGCTTAAAGCATTGAGGCAGTTTGATACCATTCAACATTCTCCTACTGTTGAACGTGCAGCGCAGTAAACTAAGATTGTGTATTGCATCAAAAATCACAAACTAAACAGAAAACAGACATAGCAGTAATGCATTTTCTGAAACTGAGAGAGGTTCAATTTGAACAAATGAATAAACTATTTGTGCATACAGTACGTGTGTGGGTGGGTGTTTGTGTGTGTGATTGAGAAAGAGAGGGAGAGAAACGGGGACAGTGGTTAGAGGGATGTATGCGTGCCACACTGATGCTGTGTGCCTGTATATGATTTCCTTCCCTCCAGCATCACTTACTGGTCACTACATTAATAGGCTGTTCTGTGCTGAAACAAAAACCACCTCAAAGACTCTGATCTGTGACAGGAAGCATACAAACAAAAGGACGGTGATACCGACATGTAGGGCTGGGCTTCGCTGAAACCCGCTCCCTTGAAATAGCCCTTTCGATATGTCAGACCTCGGCGTGAAAAGACGTTAAAAAAATAGGCCAACTGTAGAGCGCTGGTCAGTTTAGCCGACCCCGATGGAGTACATTGTGATTCCTTTGTTTGCCTTGAAAGCTTTTTCCAGCCACTAGATTATTAATTATCAAGCAGTGAGAACTACATCTTTTTAGAATAGCTTTAGAACTACTGTTGTCCTCTATTGTATTTATAAAACTCTGCATTATGTTCACTGTTTTTTTTGGGGGGCGGGGACGGAAACGGGTGAACTTTAGCATGTTTAATGTTGTACAGTTTTTGCATCAAACGAACAGCAGAATACATAAATACACTGTGAATTTTAAAAGTTGACTTTAAAATAGTCCTGAAAGTGATTACCTCAAAGTTATACCTAAGTTGTATGCGCTAAACAGTTTTAACAACTTATTACTGTTAGTCTACTAGTCTCACTTTGTCTGATTTTACAGTGTATGTCAATACTAATACAGGTTGAAAGTTGAATAACCCTGCCACAGTTCACCTGTTTCGTCACTTCTCTTATGTCAAATGTTCTATTGCACCATACGCCGACAGAGAGCCGAACTCACACCTCTTCCACCTAATTTTGAAAAAAATAAAGTGTACAGAAGTCAATGGCGAGAGACAAATACATTTTTGATGCTTATTGAATTGCACCATGAATCACACAAATGACATTTATCAATTTCATTGTTTTTGAAGTCAAGAAAGTCACAGTTCGTCGTAAATACCACTTATTTTTGTTTGGAACCAGTCAGTTTTCTCAAAATACGTCCCTAACAGTGACATGGCCATCACCTAAAAATCACAATTTAGGTCACATTGACAAGTGCACATCACTTACACATCTGTTGACTGTGCAATCTTTCGTGTTATTTAGTTTCATAGTGGCATACTTAATTGTTTATGACAAACTGCAACTTTCTGAAGTTGAAAAAATATCTTTAAAATTGATAAACATCCTGGTCTCTGGGATTTCTTTTGTTTTGTGTTCACGCTATTACATTCTATCTTTATTTGCTATATTTTCCTGTTCCTATAAATGCATATTTTGCTGTATTCTGCCAACCCTACAGCTGAAAACAGGGTGTATGTTCAAGTCAGGTCTGAAGCACCACCACCAGGAAATGAACCACGTCTCTCAGGTTGGTGTATTGGTGGACAACTTAACCCCTGTGCACCAGAAAAAAACTATGTGTACTCTAAAGGAAAAGTATTGTTTGAAATATGAAATTCTCAAAAATGTTAGTCATAAAACATGGTTTGATATAATATGTAAATATCGATACAAAAATGTAGAACTTAGAAGTGTTTAATCCAGCTGACAGGTAAAATTAGTAAGTAGACCATGAACATAAAGGAGTTCTTAGTAGCTTAAGAGCCAGATATTCATCCCAGGAGTTGGTGGAGACCAAAACTGAGCAGAAAGGAGATTGAATTTTGGACTAACATTCATCATGTTGCCAGACACACAACTCCAAGTTAATTTTATTTTCTCTGTGTGTGCAAGCTTTGCAAACGTTAACCAGTCTGTGTAATGCAGGTTATTGTCAAGTTCTTCTGCCACTATGAAACAATAAGGGGAAAAGGCAGTGTACAAACCCCATTAGATTGGGAAATACAATCAAACAAAACATGAAAAGGGCCTATAAAGATAGATAGTGTTCAGCACTATACACAAGCCGTGAGTGTCGAGAGAAAAAACGTTTAAAACTGAAAGAAAAACTAAACAAGCACAGTTAGCCAAAACTACTCTCTGCACTTACACAACAGCTGGAATAGATTGTTGCTGGTAAATTGCAGTCAGAGAGCAGATGGCAGTGTTTTCTGATGCAATGAAATCTGATTAATACGAGAGAGTTTAAGCCCATGTCATATCACATGGCAAAAGCCCTTTGAAGTCACATCTGGCGGGAATTGGGGCGCAGCAGACAGATTGAAGACAGGGTAGTGTTTCTGCTGAAAAATGTCATATTTCATTGTTAAAATACATTTTTATTTATTTTTGATTTATTTCAGTTGATGCTGTTGAATTCCCCATTTGATTAAAACTGTCAATTTAATTAAATTGAATATTAACCTTGTCTTTGATACTGGACTCAAATTGAATAATGAATAATAACTCTTTATTGTAGAAGGCAGTCAGATGTGGTTTGGTTATTGAAAATGTGTCTGTTTAGGTCATTGGATACTTTACCAGCAGTTTTCTGGAGGGACTGTATGTGAAAAACTATTGGTACGATAAACACGTCGTCATATCTAAATGACTAAATAGGTCGATTACCAACGTCTCCCAAAATTATACGAATCGGGTTCCCAAAACAACATGATGGTTCCAGCATATCAGTGACACACCTACCAGACCTTTGTTGTACACTTGTTGTCTGGTTAGGCTAGGCACTAAAGCTGCTTGGTTAGGTTTAGGAAAACATTGTGGTTTGAAGCACTGCTTTACGTCCATTCGGCTACAAATCATTATAATTTAACCGCTACCTGACTGATAAGCAACTATAAAGACAATGGAAAGATGTCGGACCATATTTCGAGGTCAAACAACAGGTTTGATTACTGATTAACTTCCATTATAGACGACAGCTAATGTTAGCATTCAACCACATTCTTGCTAAAATGACTGTTTTATACAATACTCTTTTGATATGATACCATTAGGAAAGGCTAAATTAATTCAGAAATATCAACACATCTTGGAGACATTTGTCTAAACCTGCAACCTGTAAAAACACATGCAATCAAACAAGTAATGTTAGAAATTTGTTGAACGCTAACATCAGCTAATGAGTTATCAAGTATGTTGTTTTACCTTGAAATATGGGCGAATATGCCTCTAGATCATATTTGCAGTTGCTGATCAACTGGAAATCTGTAAAATGACAACAATTTTTGGGGATTATTTAACTTTATATGACTTGCAACCTGGAACACAGCAGCATAACATTATCCCAGCATTCAAGTTTCCCATCCTGCTTCTTCTCACTTCCTCCTTTTCGGCTGTAATAATGAGTACAGCCAATAGAGGTGTCTTAAACACTCACAGCTATATGCTTTGGCCTCTTCACCTCATGATGGCCACGAAGGGTCCACGTCTGTACCATCATGCTTGCCAGGCTCACTTGTCCTGGTGCAGAGCTCCTGTGCTAGCTGTCTGAACATCTCCCTATCCGGTCCGGGCAGAGTCAGGAAACTGCATGGCTAACCGAGCTAACTTACTCACAGAAGCTACAGTTAGCAGTAACTTTAGCAACAAGTAAAGATGAGCAGCCAGGGGACATCAGAAAAAAAGGCTACAGAGCAAGAGCAGGTTTTTAAAAAGGTGGATAGGGAATGAAGGAGGCGTCAGTCCTCACATTAATACATTAATTTGAAAACTTGAATTACTTGTTGCTTTGCAGATTTAGATTATGAATAGAAAATATAAATGACAAGAAATTCAGAGTTATTATTAGAGAGTTAAGATACTATTTGAAAGACAGTCGATTGCTGAGTCTCACGCTTTGGGTTGCTATGTCGGGCCGGCCACCAACCCAAATTTGACAAGATTGGAAACCCAAGGTGTTACAAAAATAGAATAAGACTCAACAATGAACTATTTTCCATGTTGGACCTTCAAACTAATCAGCAGTATATAACATAATCAACTTAGCCCCATCTTTTAAAGTAATGAACACATCAATGAGTACTCTTTGAACACTTTTTCATGCTTAAACTTTTGTTTGGTTGTTTTGAGTAAGAGTTTAAATGTAGGACTTTTGTTTTCACACTGTGGTATTGCTACTTTTACAAGGTGAAAGATGTCAGTAGTTTTCCACCACTGTTTGACACCTATATAGTCATAGGACATTAATATAGTGTTAAACACAATGTGGTTTCTCATGTAATTGCTATGATCAAAGGTTGGTCATATTGCTGCATTAGCAGGGAGGCAACAGTGACATTTTTTGCATCAAGTGTTCTTTGGTGGACGTGTCAGTTGCTTTTCCCACCAGCTATACAAACGTCTTCTAATGTACAGCTGACCATCCATGATCTGTGTGTGTGTGGGGGTGTGTACGTGCTGAGTTTGAAGCTGACATTTAGGGCTACTTTGTCTGTGCAAACAGTTATAGTCAAGTATTGCTCACACCACTGGACAGTCTGATGTCATTTGTTCCTCTCAGAGAAATTAACATTATACCAGCACTTAAATGTCATCATATGCTATATGGGAAGGAGACAACCCAAGGTGATGCACAGGGCTTCACCTTCCAGTAATATCAAGACTGTCAGTCCCCCCACAACATACTCCTCACCAACTGCTATCCCCCCGACTGTCAGTTTTGCAAACACCCTCCGACACCCTACCCAGCATCAGTGCTGACTCACTGAGGTGTCTAACTGTGTGGGGTATTTGAGGTGCGTGCTCGTCAAAGCACATTCCGCATTAGCATGACCTTCAGCGCCCACACATCTCGTATGATGTTAACAATGATCTTTTAATTCTTAGGGTAAGCACACACATGTGATGAGACCTTTGATCCACCTACTAGGGAGTTTAATTCCTGCATGCTAAGGGGTTTCATATTGTTGTTTTGTTGAATGAATCAAAGTGTTACCGAACTAAACAAAATGCACACTCAGATTGCGAAGTGATAGAAGTCTGGGTTAATATGAGTCGTCTTACATTACCACAGTGGCGGTACGTGAGCAGTCGACTTCAGAGGAACCGCTAACAAGATGACTGATGCGCGCTGGAGGCATCAATGACAAACTGTCACTGTACAGCCACAGAACCTTTTCACAGTAATCTGGGTTAGGACTACCCGTTAGGGTTGTGGTTTGGAAGTAAACCTGTGCTGGGTGAGGGGTTGGGGCTCGACACTTCTTTGTAATTTGTGGGTGAAGGAAGTGTGAAGCCTGCCCACGCAAATGATTGTGAATTGATGCTTGGGAACTGTGTCAAGATGTTTTTATCAGTTTGTTTTAGAGAGGGTCTGATGAATAATAATTATCAATGCTTATCACAACAGTACAGGATTTGATTAAAGCAGTCATTTGTTTAGTTGTTACAATCATTACTCATCACCCTACATTAAGTTGAAAGGTAAACACTAATCAGTTACGAACAATGTTACAATGATTCAGAGATCATCACGGGTAATTAGAAGTACTGTCCTGTTCGGTGGTTGGTTTTCTCTCTATCAATGCCTAACATACCTAATAGATGCAACTTAAAGCTATTACGATGAACTTCCAATTTTGTTGTTTATGGCGACCCCTTTGGGCAAAAGATGACTAAATTAAACAAAGCAAACTTTCTTCGTGATGTACTGTACCATCAGACTACAGAGCAGCTTCTTACCCTCAGGCTGAGAGACCCCTCAGTTCACCCTCATGTTTGAAAAAAAAAACAGTTCACTGGTCTGGCATCGCACTCCTACAACACCGTTGGACTGCTGAACCAGAGATATCACCTTTTGTGTTCTTCATCTTCAAAGCCTGGTGCCTACATTTCCCACAATGCAACTTATCAACTGAGTTACAATACTGGAGGCAAATTTATCAGATTGAATGCAGCTTCCCCTGGAGCCACTAAAGGCTTTATACTATGTTTTTCGCATATGCAGGAATACTCCCCAAGACCTGTGAACACACTTTGATGTGCAAAATTGGTGGCAGCATCCTGTAATTCATTGAGATATGTATTATGTGTCTTCAGTTTCTTTGAGGTTAATGAGGTGATTTGAATCGCATGTTGCTTTTCCTGACAAAGGAAGTAACCTGCGTATTTTGGCATCACATGCACTGTGGGTGAAGGAGTCACTGAAACTCCATACTGAGAACTGAGAGGAAACCTTATCTGACACTGTATGTAAATGTTGGTTAAGATTTTTATCTTGTAGAAAGTTTTACTATCAACTATGTATTACGTCAATGTTTGACACCAGGATGAGCATTTTTTTTTTTTCGCGACTCGAGTCGGTAAACCTATGTGGCTGCTGACTAAGGAACCCAACTGTCAATTATGTTGTAATCTAGCTAAAAACAACTGTTTTCTAAGTGTGCTTTAGGTTTCTTTTTCCAAAGAAATGCAACTGTGTGAATGCAGGAGAAGGTTAAAACAACTCATTTTCCAGTGTGAGTAAGGCAGATGTTTTTTCCCCTCTGTGGCTTTGACATCATAGGGCTCATTACACAGAATACATCATGGTCAATCTTCAGCCTCCTGCATGTTGCGTCTGCATGTGAGATGACTGAATTATGTTTCCTAGTGATGTCAACACGGTGTCTCAGGGAGAGGAAATCTGCATGTGTAGAAGTGATTCAATAAAGGACAAACACAGTGTTTTATGGGTCATTCATTTTTATTACACTATTAATTAGCTTGACCAGTTTTAATTTCTCAGATTGCTTTGCAAGTACAGTTACACAACGGAGAACATTGTTGCCAAATTGAAATATCTGTCTGCTTATTTGTGGAGCATGTCTTTGGTTAAAGGTCTGAATGAAAATGAAGAACAGCTCTCTCGATGATGCAATCGACATCCCTAGAATCAATGCGGTATAATTGAAATCCGGCAGACAGAATCAGTGTCTCACAAATACACAAATCGAGTCATTTGGTTCTACTTGTGCTTAGTGCCACTCCTTGTCAATTAGGCAGAGAGGCCTCGTGTCTGCCTCTGTTTCACATTTCGGTTATAAACTTGTCAATGTTTGTCTCACACAAGCCTCTAAAATTACATTACAGGTGAAAAGCATGACCCTTGATCCAACTGATTACATATAAATAAAAAATACAGAATAATTACATCCAAAACACAGCATTGTAAAAGGCAATAATGCAGCAATTAAAATCTCAATAACATTGTTTATATTTTTCGTTGGGAAGTAAGGGGGACAGACCAACAAAGAAGTCTAGAATTTGACGGAGGACGTACGTACAAATGTGATTGGAGTAACTACAGTATACACCATTCTAAGTCTGCTAAATGCTGGTAGGAAACCTTCAGTGGTTTGGGAAAACACAGGCAAGCTTATTCTCATCTATGGTTTCAGTAGTATCATTACAAGATCAACTGACTTAAACTGTGAACATACGACGTTTTTCATTCACTAACGTAGCTGTACAAATTATACAAGGGCTATGACTTCTCTTTGCCCGTCATAACTCAACCGCAACCTGCAATTAACCTGCCTAACGAGAGAAACTGAAGATTAATCCTTAAATCGTAATTCAGATAGTCGAACAAAAAGAAAAGAAAAGAAAAAGAAATTATAAATAAGGACCTTTTTTCTCTGAATGGACATTTGCAGGTTTTTAGGGAAAAACTTCCACCAGTAAAGAAATAAATAAAATATGAACTGATTTTGGTATGACTTATCTATACTATAGCATATATGTAAAGACCCATGATTAAAAAGCAACATCCCACTATGTGACCTTCCTCAACCGAGATGGCCTGATAGAATTAAGTAATGGAAATCAACCCTGACAGTTAACAGCCAGAAAAAAAAGGGGCAATCCCTTTTTTTAACTACCTATACAGGGCCATTAGGTTGATCATAAATATGACAAACTACAATGAGTCATTCGGTGACAGGCTTTTATGACAAGAGTACCTTAAATATAGCATCTATAGAGTGCTAACATTCAGTGTTGTTGAGTTCAAATTTGTCAAACTGGCAGATTTAAAGACATAAAGCGTGTTTTTTTTTTACTACTATCATGCCCGAGTGTGGTCTGTTTTAATACACACACACAGATACTTCACGATACTATAGCTGTGGCCTCCTCTGTAAAGTATAATATGCTTTAAGTTTCTCCACTCTGACACACGCCTGCCAACTGTGAAAATGAACAGGCTGCTACAGGAAGTGATGAGAGGGGCATTAGGCGTGTAGTGTGCCTTGTCGGATGTGTCGAACGTCACTACTCGGTCTACTAGGGGAGTGATGGGGTTTCTACTGAAAAGAAGATGGAATCTCAACGTCTACCTTAAATACATTCAGAAAGAAGTTACTGTGTCGTTGTCTTGTGCTGGTTTTTACAACAGTCCGTTTTCAATCAGCCATGTTAGGAAAATGTTTCTCCCTCTCGTAACAGCACAATGTACTATTTTTAAGTATTATTCCGTTTACATCAATGCAAATTAATCATAGAAATGTCTACATCTAGTAGTAGCATGTATTTCTTACGTTATTTACAGTGTCCAGTTTGAACGGTGACATTTCCGACTTTTTCAAAAGCAATGACGAGAACAACACAAAGAAGTACAGCAGCATCATACACCAAGTTGTCATGCTTTCAATAAAAAGGAACGGACTTCTGATTATTCTGTTTTTACAGTTCTTCAGGTAGCAGTTCAAACAGAAATTAACTCATTCACCGACTAAATTAGCTCAATGGAATATTTGGTATGCTTTCTCCAAATAATTTGATCCTCAGAAGTCAAAAACATGATTTTCTTTTCTTTACAGTAGTTCTTTATCGACTAGTGTGGTCTTTTTGGCCTTGCGTGTGTTAAATTAAAGTCTCACACATTCAACGTAAACACCTCCGCATCCTCACTTAATGTCCATGTAATAATATTAGAGGTATTGCCCAATGTTACAGTGGCTCCTGGAGGTAAGTTTAGCTTTTGACAATTAGCTCAATTGTCCTTTCATCACTGAGTGGGTTTTAGAATTGAGAATTGTTACACCATAACTAGGCTGTCACTCGCACTCATCTACACAGATACATTATATCTAACTGTGGTACAATTTTGAACAAAGAGACTACTACTGAAAAATAAATCCTATAAAGCATTATGCACCGTTCAACTTTCTAGCGAGGGGCGGTAGGTCAAGTCATGCCACTGGGACGGTTCTCCTGTCTGACGTGAAGGTTTTTCTCAGGATTATGAGATGCTGTGGCAACGCTAATGGAAAGAACAATGCTCGGACTCTAACCCAGAGGAGGAGTATTAGGTTACAATAGGTGATGTGAGTTCGTAATCATATCTCAATATTCACATTCTGGTAATGATGATGGGTTGTCGTCGGTCATTTACAATGGGTTTGGGACGCACCCCGTACTTATTCAGTTACTTTATGTTTGCAACACATCTTAAATCCGTCATAGGGAGTGTAGCTGGGACACCACTGTTAGGAAGAGTGGGGTGGGGGGAGGGGGGGGGACAAAACAAGTGGTCAGGCATGACTTGTTGGCAGCCCCGGTACCTCAGTTCATCTGTTCAAAGAATTTGTAGGTGGGATTTTCATAGCCGTGATTCTGCATTTTGTTGAGCTGTCGTTCTTCTGGTGTCAGCATGGGGTCGACCTGCTGCGAGACAAAGAGCTTGGATTATTACACACTAAAGACAAAGTTCACGAGCAAGGACAACACTGTCACAGCCATCCATCCAATCATGACTTTGGTGAGGGCATAGGGTTTCCTTAGGAGGAGTTAGAGGCGCAACTACGTAATTTTGACTGTTGGTAGGTCTCTCAGTCCTTTAATCAGGGATAAATAATGCTTGAAACAAGATGGAGGGCAGGAAAACATTTATGGATGTATGTCGGCTTAGAGTTACCAGGGCCCAGCAGACTGTTAGCTTAGCTTAGCATAAAGACTTGAGACATGTGGAAACAGCTGGCATGGTTTGGGCTACAGGTACCAAAATCTGCCTCCCAGCACCATTCAAACTAACTAATCGCTAATCTTATATGTTGTTTGTTTGCTCCTGATGCTGCTAGCTGGATATATGTTTTTAACCTTGGGACAGAACCAGGCTAGCCGTTTTCCCTATATTCCCAGTCTTTATGCTAAACTACCATTAACTAACTGGCTGTTGTTTCATGTCTACATTTGTGAGAATATTAGCCTGCTAATTTTGTATTCTAACTCTTGCACTGAAATTGAAAAAACATACTTCCAAAAATGTCGAACTATTCCTTCAACTTACAGAATCACACCAATATTTTCACTTTCTTTTTTTGTATTTTTTTTTGTATTTTTTTTTACATATTTAGCACATACAAAGTTAACTTATTTTAAAATGTTAAAGCTGATAAAGTAAGTATTCCACAATCTTTAGCCCGATACCCATTATTCTTCACAACCATTGGTTTATTTATTCTATCACAACATGAAATGAAGGGAAGTCAGTGGATAAGCTGAACGTCTGGAATTAATCTGTTTCTGATATGCCCTCGGCAGTGTTACTATAGGCTCTAATACAATATAAACAATCACATTTTTTTCTTCTTTTTACATGTCTCTCTTTTTCTCTTCCATTAAACTGCTGTGGGCTGGGAGGGAGAACCCTTTTTTTAATGTATGTGAGTACATAAATGATAACGATAAACTAAATCTTGCACATATACACAGAACTGTGTTTCCTAGTTAAACTACAAAGGGCAATACCACTGCTGTGGTCCTTTAAGACAAGACTGGCTGAAACAAAAGGCCCGTGTGGGGTCGTACCTCTACGATTCCATGGCTGATAGTGCCGTATGGCTTCCTGCGCACCAGCAGCAGGCTGATTACCATCACCATGGCGATGGCCACAGCCACCACCAGCAGCCCCACCATGGCGCCGCGGTTAAACGTCTCCAATGCATCAGGTTGCTGTGGACAGAATTGTGCAGTGAGACGCTAGACGAGGTGGACACTTAGCGACACAATGAAACAGGCCATCTGAATTTGAAAGAATTTCTTACCAGCTCATCTCTCTCAATCTCAGGAAGCTTGTTGACGACCTGCTTGAGCTCCACGGAGGTGTTGATCTATGAGAATGGACAGAGGGTGTGAGAATCAGGCAACTAGAAGATCACAGGGTCTGAAGTATGACCAGCCTTTTTACACGATCATCATTTTACCTTTTCCTCGTATTCATAAGTTGGGCCTCTCTCAGATGTAGTATAATCATATTCATCGACTGCAGGCACTAAAGATGGAGACAGAGAAATACACATGAAGCTGTGGGCAAAAGTAGGAAAAAAAACCCTCTGAAATCATTGTAAACATGAAAACAGCAGCTCACCTTTCTTATTAGACTGCAGCTCTTTAGGCATAAAAGAGGGAAAAGAGTCATTAACAACAGCAGCCACTTACACAATTAGGACAGGCTTATGGATGTTGAATACATGTATGTATGTGTGTTTGAGTAGGATGTGGATGTATACCAATGTGGGGAGGGTAAGGCCTGTTCTGGAAGGCTCTCTCCTCTTCCTCTTCATCATCCTTTTCCTCCTCACTCTCTGCCGGCAGGAGCTCCTCAGTAGTGCGGGTCTCGGAGAAGGAGGTGGTCATGAGCTCGCTGATGTCTCCCCTCTCTGCCTTGACAAGCTCCTCTGCAGGTGACAAAGAAAAAAAAAAAAAAAAAAACAAACAGAGGTCAGCTTGAGCGGTCTGCGGATTTGACAGCTGATTATATGATGGGTAACAGCAGCTGAGCTTACGGATATCACTGTGCAGCTCTTCGGCCAGGGAAGGGTCCTTGTAAAGCAGTGCGAGACTCTGGTTCATCCTCTCCTCGATTACATGGAGATGTGTGTACACCTGCAAATCACAAACATCCATTTCTAGTCACGCCGGGCTCCAAAAACACAGTAAATAAAACATCTGAAGGCCTTCTTCACTGGAGTCATCTTCAGAAAACATGTCAGCCTTCAAGCTCAAATAGTCTGCCCTAAAAAAACTACCGTTACCCAATTTTTACTCACTCTGTGTACACATGGTTACATATATGCACTGTATCTTTATGTGTACCCAATACTTAAATCCAAATATGAGGCACCTGTACGTTACTTGTGTATTCCTAATTTTTCTTATTTGATAACTTTAGTCACTAGTTTCTTCTTGCATCGGAGCCAAAGTCGCACATTTTGTTGGCATTTGGATGAAAACAACACTCACTCCAATAATCAGAAAAATTCTTATCGTCACATCTGATAATCAGCCTGACCAATGATAGAATACAGTATATACATTCATGCAACGATGCGTTTAATTCACTTGTTCCTGTGCATTCATTTTAACAAAATGACTTTTGATACTCAAATACATTTATTATCAGATAACTTTATATACTTTTACCAACACTATATAATTGTGTTTTCATCTATCTGTTGCCTTACTTCTCGGCATGTTTCTATATTTTGCTCACGCTGCTCATTACTGTTTACATTGCATATATTGTATGTGACAAATATTCTGTTTTTAATGTATGTGTTGTGATATTGGGCTGTGATAAAGTTTGACCAAAGAAAAACCTCAAGAATCCAGGTTATTATTGTCTGATAATTCCAAGATGTAACCCAAGTATAACGGTATCCATAGTGATACTCTCCGATCACGAGAGTCAAAGACCTCATGTTTGGAGAGATCAGGCCATATTTGGGCCTCATACATGACAAAAATAAGATGTATCCGATATCTTCGTATAATAAATGTCCTGTAATGAAAAAAATGTGTATTGAATCCAAATTTGACCTGATATTGGGCATATCAACTAAACAATCCAATCATAATGTCTTGAGTTCTGGTCTTTTTTGCACAGAGTTCGAACAATGTCGAACAGAATGTGTGTTGAAGTGGTCTTGGCCGTGAGAAGAGAAGCAGTGAATTGGTTCCTTAAATGAATGAAAAATGAAAGTCCAGATAGATATTTTTCATGGATTCATGTGTCGAAAGGCAGCTTTTGAAGTCAGCAGAGCCCGGCTTTGATCTCTGTGTAATGAAAAGAAGATTGGGAGCTGCTTCACCTCTGTGAGTTCAGTCCCAGCTCTTCAGCACACAATGTTCCGTACGTTTCTCGGTCAGCAGAAAAAGGAGCTCTCGCGTATCAAAAGCACAGGCGTGCGCGGAAAGCATTTCGAGTAGCAGAAATCTCACACACCTGGAATTTCATCTGCTCAGCCTTCTGCGGGTCGACAGCCACGATGTGCTGGTAATGCCTGAGTGTGTGTCTGCGGTCCTTCTGCTCTGCGGCCATGTATCGCTTCAGAGCCTGCAGCACGCGCTCCGGCTGGAAGAAGAAGTTAAAGAGAGGCCAGAGTGAGATAAAAGATGTTTGAACTTCCTTTTTATGTCGCTTCCCCCTCCTCTCCGTGATGGACTTACCTGAGGGGGATCGGACTGCACTGCAGTCAGGTAGTTCTCCAGGGCCAGGCGGCGGTTGTTGTTGAGAATGGCCTCGACTCTGGCGAGATGAGTCTCCACCAGCCTCTGCCTCTCTCCTGCAACCTGCTCCTCCAGCGTTTGCAGCACGGATTGGAAGTGCTGGACGTGGAGAGACGAGGGACGAGTGAAGATGGTGCAACATTGCCGCGGGAGAATTCAAACTACAGAATTAAAGCCAAGGCTGACAAACATCTGCTTACCTCATTCAGGGCCTGTCGCTCTGACCTTGGCAGATTCTTTGACTGGTTGTCTGCCTCTGCCCACTCCTTCATGATCTAAGGAAATAAAGAGAAATGATTACAGTTTATCCTACACGATATAAAACAGGGTTCACCAGTATAACCTGTATGAACTGCACACGGACAGAGGCATCAACATGATCTGACTGCACAATTTCTTAAAACTACAGAATGTGTGTATATTTGTTTTTGCATATCAACTGGTGCACTGTCATCCAAAATTCCTACATTGTTTGTTTTTTAAAAACTTGGACGTTTAGCTTCAAACGAAAGTTTGACATTTTAGTATATTTCATTTATTTGCTGTTCTGCTGAGAGCTAGATGAAAAAATTGATACGGTCCCACTCAGCTCAGATCGACAGTAGTCTGGCGCTGTCTGAAGGGACCACAATCTGCTCTTCGGCACTTCTAAATCTCATAATCAACAAGCTATATCTGTACAAAATGTGAACAGTAAAAATAGAGAATGCGTGTTGCAACTGTAAAAGCCCTTTAAAGGATAGGCAATGGATATTTGCAGTAGCTGTTAACACTGTGATACGGTGCACTAGATGACTGTTGTGCAATTCAAATAAACATGAAATGAAATGAACTGAAATGCAAAGAACACTTCATGAAGTGAGTCTCTTTTGGTCGCAAGGCCACATTACAGTGACAACAACACAGATATAAATATGCAAGAGAGCAATGACGTGTATCTCGAAACTGTTCCTTAAAAAAAAAATATGGGACAATAGTTGTTGTGACATCTTTCATCACCTCACAGCTATACACATTAGCAGTTATGAATAATGTATGGTGTACAAAGAAAACCCATGACATTGTCTGGCTAGTTTTGAAAGAACATTAAACATATCATGACTGTGAATCTGTAACAACATGGTGACCATCGAAACTGTTGAGCAAGAAGGCTTGATGGCAGTGATGAAAACACAGTAATTGTGGTGTGTGAAACCACAGCCGAAACCCAGAGAAGGGCTGTTTTTTCTTTTACAGAAGCTGTTTTTTTAGATTGTGAACAAAGATACAAACACACAGAGTCAGAGACAGATGTGATGTGTGATTAACTCATGTGTGAAACATGGCCTCCACAACCACTGCAAAGTATACTGCTAGATTATTGAGAATAACTTTAACCCCTAGAAATAAGCACTGTAATGACATTCTATTTGAATTATGACGAGGGTTGATTATATATGGGAATACAAACAATCATACGGACGCCATTTGAGGTTTTTCAGTTCACTTCTTTCAGGGCAAGTGTGAAATTTCTATCTAATCCTGCTTCCCTGAATGCAGGTAAAACATGCAGAGGCCGGTGCCCCTGTCATTCTGAGAATTAGACTCGGGAGCCTCATCCCGCATTAATGAAACAACTGTCCGACCCAACAGCCAAAAAACTATTAGCCTGTTCTGAGCTCTGTGAAAGTCACCTCGTTGATGCGCTTCATTCTGCGCTCCTCCAGGTCCGTTTTGGCACGCAGGAAGTTGGCATGCTCGGTGTCATCCACCGGCTTCTCAAAATAAACATCGACGCCATCTGTGGGCCGAGGCGTAGTCACTGGATGGGAAGAGACAGAAAACAGAGGTTATTACTGTTGCAGGAGCCAGAGAGCAATTAAACCCTAATTAAATGAACAGCCCTGGTCAAAGTGTGTCTCAGGGTGTGCACGGAGGAAATAGGAAGACAGACGGAAGGTCATTTTAACCAGCGACTGGGGGAATGTAAAGAATATTTTAAAAAGCACCATGGACACTACATCTGCTTCGTTCTGGAGAGAATTTAGGTGGAAAGGGATGATAATTCTTGATGGAGTACCAGAGCAAAGAACATCATTTTGTGTAAAACACACATTTAATCATCACTATCGATTCTTGGGCTTTAATCTATATAAATACTTGAAAATAGGTTAAATGGATTATTGAACAAGTGCCGAAACTACTGATCCCATTCTGCCTTGAGTTATTTAATCTGGGTAAGTGATGGTACTGCTTTGTGGTTTAGAAAACATGCGTTCCAATATTATTCAAAATGTGAGTATGAGGGATAGAATAGTTCTTTTGATTATCAGTATCGCTGGTTTTTGTGTCCGATTGCAGAGAATATAAATGCAATTGTCTCTGTCTGTAGTCATCACTCTGTGGTCTCACTCAATGTCCCGCCCACAACACTATCTGATTGGTTAAACATCACAAGTAACAGCCTATAAGCGCTGAGCAATCTGATTCTGCAAAGGAACAAACGTAAAGATGGTGTGTTAAATATTACTTCGGTGTAAGTGAAAGTCACTCATACGAATAATACTTGAGTAAAGTATTATATACTTATATTTTATTATATATTATATTTTAACTGTACACTATTAAAAGTACAAGCAAGTTTACATGTGTATGATTATCAGTATCTAGGTTTGTTCTATCCTAATGCCAATTAAATAAATTAACTTTAAAATGTGCCACTCTGGCTCTGAAGCAGCATGTAATCTGCAAAGTAACTAGTAACTAAAGTTATGAGGTAAATGCAGCCGAGTAACAAGTATGATGTTTGACTAACCCTAACCCCAAAATGTAGTGGAGTGGAAGTACAAAGTATCAGAAAATCAAAAAAAAATACTCAAGTAAAGTACAAATACCTCAAAATTGTAATTAAGCACAGTACTTGAGTATATTTCCTTAGTTACACTCCGTCACTGCTAGTAACTAAATCTATCAAATAAATGTAGAGGAGTGGAAGTAGCAGAATGGATTAACTAAATTTTGACACCAAGATTTTTATTTTTAATGGAAATTTCCATCTGTGAATTGTCCTTGAGCAAGATACTGGACTCCTAATTGCTCCTGATGTGTGGTTGGCACCTTGCATGGCGGCCTCTGCCATCAATGAGGGCCCTGCGATGAGCGGACGACTTGTACAGGGTGTACCCTGCCCTCGCCCTGAGACAGCTGGGATTGGCTCCAGCAAAAACCCCATAAAAGGGATAAAGCGGTTACAGACAATGGATGGATGAATTTCTATCTGTTCCAAATATTGGTTATCACTCTCCTAACCTACTAATGATCCCACAGACAGAGAGCACCATCATGGTTTACCATCATGGTTTTGTTCTTAGTTAAATTAAGTAAAGTGGCAGACTGTTCTATTTTTCTGTGCACACGAGAATAAACTCTGCTGAGGCCGGGAGGTTACTGTGAACACCAGATCTGGCTTTTATCTGGTTAAATAAAGGTTAAATAAAACACCAGATACAGCCCCCACATAGGAATAGGCACTTCTGACGCCATGTCAGACGAATGCATATGCGAGGTGCCTGGGTGGATGCGAACATTGAGTGTGAAGGCACATTACAGAAGGACACTCACAGCTGTCCTTGATCAGAGGTGTAGAGGTGGTGGGCTTGTGGCTTTTCGGGTAGTAGAGGGAGTCCAGGTAGTCTGACGTCTGGTAGGGACCTGAGTCAATCGGGTACTCGTACTCATCTGGATCTTTCACAGCTATGGCCTCCTCTTCCTCCTCTTCTTCCGCCTCCTCCTCATCAACTTCCTCCTCTTCCTCCTCCTCCTCCTCCTCGTCCTCTTCCTCCACCACCTCGTCATCCTCCTCCTCCATGTCGGCCTCGTCCAAGTCGGTGTCAGGGGAGGGGCTTGGCGTGGGGGCTGTCACTTTGGTGCTGTGGAAAAGCGATAAAGGTCATTGCTCTGATTTCTGCGAAGCATGCAACATGTCATCCTCCAACATCTGGCTAAGCTGAATCATCTTACACAGAATTAAGTTTTCCACTGGTCTGCAATGAGAGCGTCTGAGGGCCGGAGGGGACGTCTCTCTCCTCCGTCTCGCCTTTCCCGCTGGAGCCCCCTCGGCCTGGGCAGCACACATACTCAACACCTCGGAAATGGTCTCCACATGGCAACAGCATCCCATAGCTGTGGAGCTCCAGATTTTCCGCAGCACACTCCTGCGAGGGAGGCAATGAGAGCCCCAAAGTTTAAAAACACAGCGTCTAGTGAGGTTGCGATTTAATATTCTTGTGTTAAAATTTGCACAAAATACTGTAAATTCGAAAAATAACTTGAGAGTTTCTACTTGACTTTTTGAATATAGTGAGCGACTGTTGATATGAAGGAGTGATGAACTTTAGCTTGAACTTTGACACCTTTCTCTTATGGAAGTAACACCTCAGGTATTGATAAAGTATGACGTGCGCACACAGCACCAGTGTGCAGACTTGTCCAACCCAGCCTGCTATTTTCTGTTAGGCCTGGCAACAAAAGCGGTTTTAAATTCGCACTGGAAAGTTTATTGGCCGCATGATAAGTTAAACATTTAGAAAATGTATCAGTGGAAAGTCCCATGAAAAAAAAAAAAAGAAAAACGGAAAAAAAAAAATCAACCTTTTGCTTTTCCGTGGCTGTAAGCCTGTATTTCCTTAATCGCTGCGCCTCATTAAACAATATTAAAAGTTCAAAAAATTGTACGAACGCCATGTATCCACCCTTCTTACCTCCTTAGCAATGTTGTGCCAGTACACGTAGCTCTCACAAGCATCCATCTGCTCCTGGTGGAGGAAACGGCATCGGTCGGGCACCAGCAGGGCCTCGCTCACGTATTCGCCTTCTGCAGCGGGACGGAAGAAGAGGTGTCATTTTGAGAGTCAAACTTGAGAACTCAGTGTTGCGTTTGAACCTTGAGATTAAATGTGAATGTGCTTTTGAATTAAAAAGAATACAGGCTGCACCGTACAAAAAACACATGAAACTACAGGGGTTGGATGGGGGTGGGCTGCATATATTAAGACTGACAGAAAGCATAAATGTGTAATGTGTGAGCACTTTGCGCAGACAAACTGCAGATACTGTCAAGGACATGGAAATAAACAATAAACCATACATGAAATGGAAAGGAGGCTTTATAGTACTCAAATAAAACAGTACATGTAGTAATCATTCCAGGCCTGTTCTTCATACAGGGCTGTTATTACACACTGTTCTTTCGCAACTCATACACCCACACAACAGGCAGTACAGTAGAAATCGAACAAGCTCAAGCCAGTTCTTCGGTGCCGTGCAAAATAATAATGCTCCACGACTCAAAAGGTGAGTCACTGCTCATTACTCATTCATTCATTCATTCATTGTTAGCCTATCTGCCCCCCTAGTGGCCTACAGCAGACATGGCCTCTCTGTAACACTGCAGAGGTGCTCATGCTGCCCTGAGCCTGTTAAACTGCACATCCCGCATTTGTATCCAAGCCTGTCTGTAGGTTTAACAGCGACACAAGTAGAAAGTTTTGTACATTAAATCTAGACTAACCATCAGTAAACTTCAAGTATGGTTATCATCAATAAAATGTGCTATTTTGGATCAACTAATTTTGCAATAAGTATGTTATAGCTGTACCTAAAGTAGAAAAGCCCAATTTGAAATGTATTTCTGTGTGCTTTTATGTGCTAAAGTGGAACAGCTTAACGTATACTTTGTATACTTGGTATTAAGTGCTGTATGTTGCTGTGTATGTACTAATATACATGCTTGATTAGTTCACTTATTTGGGTTACAAGGACATGCAAATGTCCTTCAGTTTTACTTTGCTGTACTACTTTGAACATTACATACCTTACGTTTTAGATATAAAAGTATACTTCTCTTAAGTTTTCTATGCCTTAAATATATTGCTTATGCAATAAAATATACCCATTTTTTCACAAGGGTGGGGCGAATATGCAATCAATGTGAAGATCTTGTTAGCTCGTGCTTTTACTAAGAAAGCAAGGACATATTAATGTGTTTTTCTGTTCTAAGACAGAATCATGGTTTAAGTCACTGTTTGTTTTATGCAATGTGCTGTACGTTACGTGACTGCTTAGTTTGGATATTACACATGTAGTGTTTTAAAGAGAGTGTCTAACATGTAATGTGTTGTTGATGACATAAAGCTGACCCTGTTGTTTGCACTGAAGGATTTATATTGGTCTGTAGTGAAAAAGAATAGAAATATGTATTGGCCTTTTAAAAAATAAATGTATATCTATAAATGTAGAGATAATTCAATAATTCGTCTAGGGAAATGTGCTTTATGGCATTTTGCTCAAAGTTAAATAAAAAGATTGAAACCACAAGACCAGGCCATGAGTAAAGTGTTATAATGTGTTTATTTGTCCAAGTACTGAAAGATAAAACGGACTGTTTGACAGTTTTGTTTTTTATTCGTTTTAATCATTGAGTTGCAGAGATGCTGGTAGGTAGATTTTGTCATTGTTTTAGGAAACTTTCTTCCCGTTCTGCAGTTATCAGTCCCCTCTATGTCAACAAATCACACTTCGTCACACTCATCTTAATGAAATATATCACTTCCAGCTGTTTTAATTAGTGAGTTTTAGAGGGGCTGGTAGGTAGACTTTGTTACCTTTAGACAGAACTGGGCTAGCACTTCCCCCCACATTTCCTCTTATTGTGTTAAGACAAGCTAACTGGCTGCTAGTTGTAGCTTCATGTTTAACAGACAGACATGAGACAATATGATCGTATTAATCTTTTCATGTTACTCTCAGCAAGAAAGCAAGTCATTTAGGGTGCACGTCATCCCACTATCTCTCTCCTCACATTCCCCTCATAGATGGAGTATACAGTAAATCTAGAAACAACAACATGAGACCTGTCTTCTTCCTCTGCAGAGGACACCGGAAATATAAACCTATGTATTCTTGGTGGTGTAACTGACCTCATGGTCATGGTGTGCTGTTCTTACCTAGACAGCGGTAGGGCAGGACTATGAAGGGGTGTGTCTGGCAGCGTCCCCAGCCTTTCTTGCACCAGGCGTGGATGGTGACGGGTCTTTTCGACTCCTCTATGTGTGAGATCGGAAGTGCTGGGTACATCTGGACATACGGGTACATGCAGAGACGACAGGGACACAGAAACAGGTAGATGGATGGACAGAACAGAGGGGATTCGAGACGAGAGGAGCGGCAGACAGGGGACGATTGGTTAGAGAGGGGGTTGGAAGATGGTTTGGGATCCGGGAAGAGCACAGTCAGTCGGGAGAAGACTAACAAGGGAAAGAGTCATGCAGCATATCCTCCAGCTACTTACACAGAGCCATGTCAGACATTTGACACGGCGAACTGAAGGTTCATTCTTTCATTTCAATGAACATTCTTGTCTTTTAATGTTTCTACTTTCCCATCTGATTACTGGAATTTAAAATCTTGGCCAGCAGTTTGAAGCACAAACACAAAATATGGAGAGAAATGACGCGTCTGAATTCACACTGAAGGGCTTTCTTCACAAATGTCAAAGCAAAAAAAAGAAGGCTTTTGTATAACAGACACGCTACTGTCAGCTAATCACATTACAGTCTGTTCATGGCTCATGGCTGCTGCTGCTGCTGCTCTCTGTGTCTACTTAGACCTCCAGATGGCGCTTGGTTGCCTTTTACTTCACCTGATTATTCCTGAAGGAGGAGCGTGTGGAGAGTATGTGTACCATTGATTACCTTTCAGTAAATGTTAAAGAGTACACATATCAGGTAACAACGAGGAGGAAAAGTGGATGGAGGCACAAATGAAATATGGAGATATTCCAGCAGGCCTCTATCGCGTCACTATATATGGTTAAATATATAGATGCATAGGACAGGTGTTGGACAAACCAAATCAGAGACAAGAGTATCATACTTCATTAAATTAGATCTGGTCTGCGTTGCCATTAAGCTTAATTCTGATTTGAATAGATCCAGGCTAGTGTTCATCATCTGTCTGTTAGGCTCAGGACCCTACCTCCTGACAGTAGGACAGGATTTCGCTGGGCTCTTTGAAGCAGCCCTGGCGGCCCTGAGGATCCGGCTCCCATTGGCCCGTCTGTAGGTTCATGTGCAGGAGCTGACGGCCGCAGAACATGGCGATCTGAGGCTCTGCCACCTGGGGGCCGGGCCCGTTCACCTCGGTCATGGACAGGGCCTAGGGAGAGAGAGAGAGACAGATGAGCGGTGAGGAGGAGTCGATACAAACACACTGGCACATCATATCGCGTTTGAAGCCGAACCAGGGGCGGGTAGACCAGAGATAATTCCTAAAAGTACTCTCCGACATTAGACCGAGAGTGTAAGGCGGGGTGGTGGGCTGCGAGTGAGAGAAAGATCGAAAAACAGAAGAATGTCGAGGAAAGGAAGAGGAAGCTAATGTACAGGAGCACTGAATGCAAACTGTGAGCCTTTAGAGAATATTGGCGGTCGTCTTCCATAGAGGACTGTTGAAATAACCCTGAGAAGAGCCAATGAAAAGGCTGACTTATCGACCGGTGGCCTATGCTCCCTGCTGGCTGACAGCACTGACAGCTGACAAAAGGAAGGACCGATGGTGGATTAGGAGAAAGGTGTACAGGAAAGATATGCAAGAGTATGTAAAAAAGCCCCCAGCCCCCCTCTTCCCCCACTCCAGCAGCCTTCTAGGATGTTGTTATTGATCCCGGGATATGTTGCCTCTGCCTTGGGGAGGGCCCAGGGGACCCCACAACAGAGGAACAAACAGCAGCTAGGGCTCGGAGTCAGGTGTTAATACAAGCTCATTGACCGATGGGCCACTTCACTACATTAACACACAGCACAGAAGCAGAGAGGAAGAGAGGGAGAGAGAGAGAGAGAGAGAGAGAGAGAGGGAGAGCCTGGGGAGGAATAAAGGAGGGGGGTTAGAAAGCTCTATAAACAGCACAGAGGAGGACTTCATCCACAGATTTCTTCAGACAAACAAAAACAACGTGACAAAGTGCCAAAGTATTCCATGTTCCACTGGATGTCTGAGTCATCCCTGGTGCAACAGCGGCTTGTTTACTCCTGCAGACTCGCTTTGTTCAAGTGAAAAGATGAGCATCTGAGAGCGTCACGCGACAGCAACATTCATGGTACAGAACATGCAGTGATGAGTACTGTCCAACCCCAAAACTCATCAAAAAGGCACCCCCGGAGCCACCTATGCATGGCTCCTATCCTTTCATCTGCGCTGACAGACAGGGAGACGGACCCACTGACGACAGACAAGACGAGTGACGCTGAGCCAATTAGGCGGAAGTTGCCCAAAGGGAAGGAACGGAGGAGAAAAAAAAATCTGAGAGAGTGACGCCTGATCAAAGGGAAGCCCTGCTTCGGCCGACCGGAGCTGGAGTGTTTGAAGTCCCTAATTAAAATTCATACTGAATAAAATAAATATATAAAACCCCTTTGAGTAAACGTACAATAAATATAATAAGCCCCGAGCAGTCTGTGCATTATAATTATGTTAAGAGGAGTTTGTGTTTCTGCGTGTCCTAGCAGATTTCTTACAAATTACACACCTACTTTTCATTACTGCTGACCATTCCCCAAAGCAGAGCCGCGTTTTTAAGATTTATGAATGCACTTTTCTGCCTTTATAGGCAGCAAAGTTTTCCAGATCATATCAATAATGTCTGAATATCAGCTAGCAGAGGCTTAAAACAGCAGCTTTAGAGAGGTGATCCTCGCAGTGAACTCTTGGAGACATGAGCTGCAGTCAAATTTCTCATTTGTATGTTTTCTAATATGTACATATATATATATATATATATATATATATATACATATATATATAAAGTCTCCTTGTAACACAGTTCTTTCTTAAATGTTTCAACATTGATTTTTTTCCCCCCTATCCTTGTGGTGCATATCTTGTTTTGGCGTTTTTCTCTCCTGACAAAGTTGCTCTCCAACACATTGCTGTTTTGCAGCCAGTTCTGAAGTTTCTGCTGTCATCACTTGCTGACATCTCTGCTGTGATGGATAACTCATCTCAGGCAAAGTTTCAAGTCCCTGCAAGTTAATGATCGACCCGGCAGATAAATAGAGGCTATGGCTGCTCAGCAGGTATGAAAACGTATTCAAAAATAGAAAATAATTACAAAAAATAACTCCATTATGCTTTGATTTACCATTTATTTCTAATCTGTGGTAAGTAGGGTTGCACAATCAATCAAAAATATTATGAAAATGCAAAGTGCAGTATCCATATTGCTGAGGCTGCTGGGGGTTCAAATGTGTGATAAAACAGCATCATAATAAAGATACTGTAGTGCTGCAAGGACTGCCGGGACTACAAATGTTCTCCAGATGTTTGTTTTCTTTACAGATTCCAACAAATGTCACATCATCACGATTTTATTAGTGGAAAAATAACCAACAATCTCGAGTCATATCACAATAAGTAAGAAATGTTCCGCTCCTTTACTGAATGTCCACGTTAGTTATTGACCGCTATTGAGCTTTTTATTGGTTAAGTGTGTTGTTGGATAAGCACGAGGAAACCCTGCTGAAGCTGCTGAAACAGTCTGTCTAGTGCGGCTGCTGAGCTAATGTCTAAATAGATATATCTCTTTGACTCGGGGAAGGTCAGTGCCACGAGGAAAAAAAAAAAAAAAAGAAAAAAAACTTCCGGATATTTGAGAAGATAACCTGGCAACTCCCCCTGGTCCGGCTCTCTCTTTCTGCCTGCTCTCCACTACTGCACTTGCAGAAAATCAATGCAGAGCGACTGCAATTGTATCGCCACGTTCCCCCCAATCAATAGTAGTCCATCAGGAGCCTGAGGCCCTGACCTCCAGCACAGCAAGGCCAAGCTGATCTGGGACCAGATTAGATCTCGCCACAGTGATAACCCCTTATAGAGAAATACAGTTTTACGATGTGCAGCCTGGGTGGTTTGTTCCTCCACGGCAGCATGACACCTGCATGTTTTTGACCCAGTTTGGAGTGTGATTCCTCACATGGACTTTATATGAACATTAGTCAGTGGTTGACGTCAGACGGATCCACGCTGCTCTGGTGTGTGGATGCCACTCAGTGTTTGTGTAGGCGTTTCATTGTACGCTCACAGCAATAACAGAAACGATTGCCAGCATGCGTCAGTCCTTTTCATTCTTACCCCAAAATGGTGAGAATCCTTTTTAGGAAGCATCGGTTGATGGACACAAACGTATTCTGTGGTGTTGACGTGTTTATTTACAAAGTGCATCATGTTGATTGGTCAGATTGTCGACCTGTTTTTCATAAAAATACAAACCGACTTGGCAAGTCAGTAGATGCAATACTCAGGAGTCGGGGAAACATCTGGCAAGACCGTGCTTGAACTCAGGCATGACGATAGAAGCTGGATTTCAGTCAAGTGAATGTCGCTGTTGACTGTACTTGTTGCAAGAACGTACTGTCTTCTTTTGCTTTGTTTATTTGATCATGTTCAATCACAACATTAGTAACTGTATTACACTAAAATATATAGCTTTTACGATGAAGAGCCAATTGCATTATGTCTATTATTCTTAGGTCCGAGATCACATGTCAGTGCTATTTCTGTCAAATCAACTTCAACATCCGACTTAAAGCCCAGCCAGGACACGACTGCTGCACAACAAATATTTATGCGCCATGTGCGGCTGTCTGTGCAACAGGACGGTGGAGAGGATCTGCCAAGTTGCTAATCAAATTGGTCGGTTGACCAGGAGCAGAATCTACCTGATAACAGCAGTCAATTAAAGGAAAGAAGGTCTGCAGAGGGCACGAGACAGAGGAAAACAAGGCAGGGAAGATAATGTGTTGCTGGGCTTGGTGTTGTTTACAATAGGAAGACATGTCGGCACACAGCTACTTTATTTTCTTGTCTTTGTGCCATACAGACTAACATTGTCCGTGGTATCAACTATCACTTAGTCCAGCCTCAATTAAACTAATATGGGGTGGATTTCAGGGATGAAGCTTACTGACTTGACTGTGGTCCCCCCTAAACTTTACCTCGACGCCACCATGATGTTGACATTTTTAGCTTTTAGTGAAACATGTCAACAACTACTGGAACGACTGCAAGTAAATCTGGTTGACATTCATGGTTGAAAGACAATGTACCTCAGGCCAAAAGCTTCAGCCTGTCCAATATTCGTGTCTTAGTGGACGCTAATACATCTGGGTTGGGAAAAATTATCGATGCGGCAACATGTGATACAATTACTGATACACTGGTGCCAAATATTTTAGTCATAGTTCCTTCTTCTTAACTCCTGAAAAAGAATTTAGTGCAGTTTTAGGCCGATTTAATATTGGAATGATGGCACACAAGAACATGGACAAGTAACAGTCAGTCTTCTTTACATTGTTTCATCTCATTTCCAGTCAAATTCTGTGAAACTGACACCATAGTGCAGTGAATAAATACATAATTACTGCATTTTGCCCTTTCTCGTGTATCGTAAAATGACTGTCTTGCGATGTGTGGATTATCACAGAATACAGAAACAGCTGTATCGTGATATTATCGCTATCATGAGCAGCGTATTGTAAGGTACTCTACGATTCCCACCCAATATAACACACCCAAATAAAAATGCTGCACACGGTAAACATTTTTACCTGTAAGTATAGAGTTATAATACCATGACAGGTCATGTTTACAAAAAGAAAAAAATCAATAGTAAAACATGCTCTGCTCCCAATGCTCTGAGGTCTTTCATAAACACATGGTTGTATTCACTAGATACAGAACAAATAGACAATAGTCCTCTGTGGGGAAGAATTAGGCTCTCATTGACAGCTAAGAATAGCTTCTGCTACAGTGAATGAGACGCATTCTTATGCCTTGATTAAGCTGTTTTGCCCATGTTTTGTACTTACAATTTAAAGCTGTATCTCTCTCCGGACTAAAAAACATGTGGTCAAAGCTTTTCAGTGTCTCTGTGTTGCGCAGTTTTCCAGTTTGATGCCAATTGGACTTGTTGTCCAGAGTGTTAAAAAAAACTGCTGCGGCATGAGCACGGAAGTTAAAGTCTCTCTGAACATTCCCAGTCCCCATCAGGAGCTGACTGGTCCAGTTGGCTTTACAGTAATGCTTCACAATCTGACAACAATTATGCTTCTTCTCCAGCAAAGGAAAAAGGCCGCAGATCTGCCCTCCACCAAAGAAATGCCGTAGTGTACTGAAGCATCTCTGTACAGTACACTGAGGGGGCAGGGAGGGGGGAGGGGGGGTAAGACGGTGCCGCTCAACCATCCCACATATCATGTCCTAGTGCTGATGAGGCTGAACAGGCAGACAGCCCAGAAGCCTGGCAGCTGCCCACTGCAGAGAGCACTGCATCATTAATAACGACCTGGTGATATTAAGCATCGATTGGCTTTCTGCCTCTTCACCAGGTTCTTTGCCTCCGTTTGCTCCCTTGACATCCCATTTTTCTTTGCACTGCTAAGTTCTCCCTATCTGCCACATGCAGACTGTGCTGCGTCTCTTCGTGATCACACGCGCACCTCCAGAGTCACCATTACAGAGAGCATCACAAGGAAACTAAGTGATCCCACAGAGACAAGAGTACAATGTGCACTGGAGCAGAAGTTGTGGAACAGCTGATGCAGATATAATGATGGTTAATTATATTTTCACAGATATCCGTCTGGTAGAGGAAATTATGCTGCAGAGTGGAGCACTCGAAATAAGTGCCTGCAACAGATATGATCTTGCAGCATAAATACTTCTGTCAGTCGGGCTGAGTTTGGACCGGGGCAGTACATTTACATGTTCCTCCGGCAGCTTCAGCCCTGTCCTAATTAAATTTTTAGCACCTGTTCCACCCTTATGTTGCAGGATGACTTCATCCTCTGTAATGATGCAATCTCCCGGCCCTGGCAGGCAAGCCGGAGCAGGAGAGGCGGAGCCCACCCATCATTTGTTACCTTTTACACGTAGCTGCCAGAGCGTACAGTGGAGAGCCAGGCCATAAAACACATTACAGGCTTCGAGTAGATGCTGCAGGGAGCAACATGTCATTTTATGTATGAACAATCGCACAGAGGCTTTTGATTACATTTTCTATTCCCTCACACATAGTTTTTTTTTTTTCGCATTCCATATTTCTCCATGGAAACTATTCTACAGGTGTATATGTATGTATTTGTATTTGCAGGTATATCTGTGAATATGTTGCGTGAGGCCCTTTGGTACGTTTGTTGTTGCACTCTATAAATAAATGGAAAAACATGTAGGAAATGCCAACCTGTCAAATTCGCACTTAAAACAAGCAGGGGGCAGAATATCAGCAAAGTAACCCTTGATAGCTGCTGAATGTAGCTGTCGTTAGCTAGTTTGCTCAGTAAGCTTTAGCCGTCCAGCTAGCAGACTGGACAGGGAGTTCGGAGCACTGGGGTAGTGTTGCTGTTCACACTGCTAACACAGGCGCTGGATACGCAAGGATAGGCCACGGCTAACTGGTTAGCATGCTAACTTCTGTAGATATCTAGTACACTGTGGTCAATTTTTTGAAACTTTTCAATTGAAATTCTTACATATGGCACCTTTAAGCTGCAAATACACTGCCTACAATGTAAACACAGGCTTTCTGGTCAGAGGTTTATTACATGCAGCTTGCTTGACACCTGATAATCAACTCAAGACAACAGACCTCTGTGGAGCTAATCCCCTCTTAGCAACAGGGATCTGGGATATCCCATCTAACCAAAGTAGACCATGTAGTGAAGATCTAATTGAACAACCATACATCACAAACACAAAACAACAAATTTCACGATTTATCCCCCAAATTTTAAATAACATATGCCAGATAATAGAAATTAGAATTATTCAATTACAGCAGGCACATTTACTTTCTTCTGCGTGGTGTATGGACAAGTATTTTATTTAGCATGTGAAATAAAATAATCAATTCATCACACATATCTTATGTCATCATCTTTAGGATACATCGCTCATGATTCATGTTCAGGCTGTAGAGTAGGCTGTTTGGGCAACGGTACAAATATCTTGCCAAAGTAACTGATGACATGCAAGCAGGCTCGAGGTTCCTGTTGACGCTGTGTACGAGATAGAACATCAGCGTATGTTTATTCACTAAGGCTCAGAGTTGTAATGTTGACGGTATGCTTATGAAAATCTTTTATCCTTGTTTCGTCACATCCGCACATACTCATATTCTCTCTATTCTGGTGGTGCAGATCACTTACCCTCAAAACAGATAAAGACTGCAGGGTACAAGGTGAGGACTTTGAAGAAGGCCAAGTCAGTCTTGGCTGATCTCAGCCACCCACTGTCCAACGGCTTCCATCTGCCACAGATACATTCGGCCAAGATGCAGGACCAATAGACTTAAGAACTCATTTGTCCATGCTGCCATTGGCCTTTTAAATGGCCTTCTTAATATGTTGTGACATGATTTGATGATTATGTTTTCTCTGAATTTATTGTTGTTTTTTCTTTTTGCGTTTCAGTTATTGCTGCGGGATTGTAATGTGATTACTGTTGGCTGTCCAACAAATTTCCCTTTTGGGATAATATAGATACCTTCAACGCTGAGTATGTACATGACCTCGAACATGTTTTTCCATTGTGTGTTTACATGTGTGTTTAACATTTTAACCGGTTGGGCTTTGAATATTAAAAGGTGCAATATGTGATCATTTTGTTTGAAAACATTAAACATTAGCCAACATCTTTGACATAATATGAAGAAATCATGACATCTATGAATCGTGTTGCAGACATATCTATCGAAAATTGGCCTGCTAACCAGCTAGCCCGCGACCCAAAGCTCCTGTGCTAGGACACCAACACATGCCTGATAATTCGTGCTCCCAGCCTGGACTGGTAGAGTAAGCTATCAAGCTAATAATAGCTACAGTTAGCAGTAGCATATTCTGGTTATGCTGCCACCTATTTGTTCAGATATTTCTCACATATTGCTCCTTTAAGAATTCAGTGCTCAGTGACACAATATACTTATGTAGTTAGTTTATCATTATCAGTGGCATTTAATTATCTTAAATTTCTATTTTCTATTCTAGGACAATGCATGGTTGCTATACCACAATACCACAAGGGTTGCAAGAGTTTACCGACATCAAGTCATTAAACACCCAAAGAATTCCTATGAGGTTATGTTGGTGATTCATGCAATAAAGCTATCTGCAGCTAGCTCTATCCTGTGCAAACAACAAGCTTTGTCATGTCTGGTGTGAAAAGCCTGCATGGTTAAGTAAGACCGCTCTAACATTGCGGAGTGGCAAATTTCCATCATTCATGTAGAGAACACACCCACGTACAAATAGGTCTCGTCGATGCACAACTCATGCACGTCTGAAACACGCACACACACACACACAAACAGGCGTTCCTGTCTTTGTGCCTCTCTGCAGCACAGATGGCTGAATAGTGGGAGTCTTTCCTGCTCTCGGGGGCCCCTCCCTCCACCTTCTCTCAAGGCTAAGCTCCATCCACCCCAAGCCAGCCGCCCTATCCTCGATATCCCTCGCGTTGTTGTCTCCCTCTTCCTCTCTAACAGCTTTCACACAATACCCGACACTCTGCTGTTTGGCCTCCCTCCCTAGGCCAGTGCTAAATGGCCAGATAGATTCGGGAGCATTCATCATTGTAATCATGTTGGTTAATTATTCATAGGCTCCATCAGGCCTCTTCCTGGTGTGGCATGTACTTATTAGAGAGTAGCAACATTAGTCTGCCAGGCTCTCGTGATGCAGAGGGGACAAAAGGAGGATAGAGCAGGTTAGCGCTGCACGCTGACACTTATTATTATACATCTCTGACTAACAGTTAATTGAAGCCATTAATTTTCTATTGAGCAGGGACTGATGGGCAGAGCAGAAAATGCTGCATTGTATTTAATGTATTGTTCCATAGCTTCCTACTGTAAACCACATATAGAGTTACTTATTGAATATTAAACTTGATGCCTCTATTCAATACGCGCTCGACACCCATCATGGCAGAGGCTTTTGGCTGTGCATTTGCAAACGTCACGACCTTCTCTAAGTCGGGCTCTCTCATCAGTCCAGATTACAGTGGTCCAGCCTCCAGCTGGGCACACTGGGAGCAGATGGCCCCATAATCACCAGGGTTCATCTAGGTCTGCAACAGCAGCCAAAACCAGCTCCCAATATTTGATTTGATTTCAAGTATAGCTTAAAATACAGAGCATGTCAGATGGCATCACTGCGAGAGACTCCATAGATCTGGAGGCCGACCGTGCCAACCATTTCACGATTGTGGTAATTTCGGAGCGTCAGTCGGAGCTGTGCCAACTGGGGTCTGTGTGTAGAAGACCAGATTGGCATATCCTTTCTTAAGGTTTTAGCCTCTGAGCTGACGGGGAATAGGAAAGAGAGTGATTTCTCTCTTCCTGAAAGGTCACTGTCTCCCCCCGGGATCACATAACATTAGCTGCAAACAGATTTCCCTAATATAGGATAGCACCATGAGACTCAAGCAGAGCTGCCACGCTTAGCAGATTAATCAAGTAGTCATTCGAAAAGAGAAAATGAATCGCCAACTATTTTGAAAACCAATAATCATTTCAGTCATTTTTCAAGCAAAAAACGACAAATATTTGCCTCTTCTAGCTTCTGAAATGTGAGGATGTGTTGCATTTATTTGCCATTTATGATAATAAAAATAAATGAAGAGGCTCTGAGATTTGTACTGAAAGTTGGCTAAAAAGGCAAATTTGAAGATGTGCTTTTTCCTCATTCAGCATTTTATAGGCTTAATCAACCAATTAAGAAACTAATTGGCAGATTAATCGATAATGAAAGCAATAAGTTGCAGCCCTAGACTCAACAGAGGTGACAGGAAAAGAGTCTTCACCTTTCCCATGACTCCTTAATAATATCATGTTCACACATATCCTGCTTCTCTCTTTGTATTACACTCAATAACGCACACACCTGAATTTTTTACTTCCAGTGTGCTGGCAATATTGTTACAGCCATGTTTCCTGTCAGCTTTTCTTTTTTTCTTCTTTCTTTAAACATCCTGCCTTTCAGCAGCATCCGTGGTAAAACCTGTCCAACGCAATCATGAGAACAAAACAGGAAACTCCCACGGACGTAAAACTGATTTCACGTGTAGTGTTCCCAGTTCTATGGAAAGCCTGTATTAAGCAATATACGGAATGAGACGAGTGATTGTGATACTTGAGCTGCACAGAGTAGGCTGAACGTTGCCTCTCTGTTCCACCCACATTTCAACAAATGCTTCATCTGACTCACGCACCATGATGACGTTCTCTGTCAAGAAAAGACAAAAACATAAAGCGCGGTTGGTCATTTTCACAATCTTCTCCGCTCCGCCGCTACCTCCTGCAGACATGTGGGAAACAAACAGCTGCGTAATAATGTTTCACAAAACCAGCCAGAAAAACACACAGTCTGAAAACATCAGGCTGCTGCTTGTTTCAGTTTCCTCTTCTGTGTTCAAACCGAGATGATTTTAGGTCTTCTGGTCGCGCTGTTGATGAATTCATCCTGTTATGCAACACTGCTCAACCTCCTTGACTGTTAAGCAACACAACATGGGAATGCCAACATCTTAATGCCAAACTCTTTGAGCCTGCAGATATGATTTCAGGCTGAAGAGCCACCTCGGGGGATTTAAGGAATCAAAAGCTTAGCGGAGATTTGAGTACCGCAGGTCCATCTGAAACATCCTAATGTCAACACAATTGCCACTGAATCAGGGATTTTCTGCAGGCAGATTGTGACTGACACGACACAAACAAGCTCTCCAAGTCTGTATTTATATGGTAAATACATCCAAAACAGCTGGTGTCATATCTGGCACTCCAAGGTTCAAATTTCTATTAGCGAGCGTGTTTTTGTGCATCGTCACTACCGAGGATCATTTTCTGCAGGCTGTTGTTGCCTTTTCCTCCCACATAGGTCAAAACCTCTTGGGTATAATGAGTTGCACGGCTTATTTCAGCGAAATGAAATGAAAATGCACAATTAAATCATAATCACTCTGCGACCACAATAAGATACGAGCAGTACTCTGTGTGTGTTATGAATAAAGCAATCCTCGTCTGAATGGATCTCTAAAAACTGGCAATTCATCCTGAAAAACCCCGAATTCTGCAGGTTAGGGAGATTAGGAGGTAACAATATTTTTCAATTTCAGACACGCATACAGATGATGGCTTTGTATTACAGTGGGAGGGACGAGCAGAGACGAGACTGAAGGTCTTAAGGCAAAAACATGATGTCCTTGAGCATGTTGTAAATACACAAAGGCAATCTCAAGGCCTAAATGAGAGCATGTATAGGTTAAAAGACTGTAATAATTGATCCACTTAAGGACAGATTGTCTCTCTACGGTCTCCACCAACAAACAGCAGGCAGACGGCGTCAATAAGATCTGACACTTCCTCTCGCTCCCTTCTCATCTCACACCCTGGGTCTCTGCTACCTCTCCAGACCCTCACACTGCCTTTGTCTTCGCCAGTCATTCTGCCCTGAAGTCTTTTTTTCTTTTGGATGCTCGTGTCATCGTTCTCCTCCCCAGCTCTAGTTTTCGCTTTCCTGTCACTTTGTGCACTTTTTGAATATTACAGAGAGTTGGTACGGGGATCCTCAACAGATTCGTCTGCAGTGCTTTTCTTGAAGCGAACAGCATCCTGAATCGCTTGAAACTGAAAACAAAGTAAAATTTTAAAATCATCTGTCAAATTCATATTCTCGACAGGAAATGACGAGCCCTTTGGGGGCACGGATGCACTTCATCCACATGACGTATGATCTCTGGGGCTTTCTGCGCTTTAATAGCACAAATATGTAAATGGGCAACTGATAAACTAATGACATCCTCTGTCTTGTTTCTGCAGTCTTGTTTTTTTTTTTTGTGACTGACACATGTAAAATAAATAAAACCGCACTGAACTGAATATACACGTGCAGCGGCAGAGCGATAAATCAAGTAGTAGAGAGAGATGGGGGTTAAAAGATTCATATATCTCTTTCCTCCTGTCTCTTATTTATGCACATATACAATTCTGATCACATTGTGCCCGCCCTCCTGGGAGCTTGTCTAGCAGATGCATCTTATGGAAATAAGGCTTTGAGGTTATATATGTATATGTTGTGTGAGCCTCACGAGGAGAACGTGAGGCAGGGGCTGAGCGCTGTGCGGTAGTGTATTATTACTACTATTACATTTTTGTTGAGGCGGGGGCGTAACCAGAAAGCCGAAAGCAATAATTGATGTTTTTATTAGTGGTGGATCTGTACCAGCTACATTACACACCACACGAAGTGTAAGGGGAGGTATATAACAGTTAACTTCACAACATGTTTAATTCAGAGCCATGTGGTGTCACCGCAGTGTGAGCAGGCTGCTCTTTAACTCCCAGTGAGAGGTCAGAGTGTACACCACTGCTGATAAAAGAGCCCAGCATGGACAGTTTCAGCCCAACAAGCTGCAAAGACATATTGTGGGGACGACCTCTTCCCAGGTTCCTCACCGTGCCCTGCACAGCATCTTTGGCCTACTGTTCATGTTAATGAGGTGCTGCGTTAATGAACGGTGGGATAAACAGCTAACGCTGGGAGGACCACTGGGACCAGCCTGCCGCTCGTACAAAGCAAACACAAAAACCTGAAGTTTGGCTGCGGACACACTCGAGGAGACGGTGCGACGCGCAGCTGGTGTCGCGCTCTCACATTTAACATCAGCTTCCGCTCGCTCGCCGTCCTCTTCATCCGCCTCACTTCCTCCCATCCAACCCATAAACACACATTTTTTTTTCTTTAAAGGCCCTCTCCTCCACGATCTCCCTCTCAGCATCACTTGGCCACCGAGGGGTGGTTGCCATGGTAACACCACCCACAGGAGCCGGCTACCTTCCCTGTTTCCGTAGCAACTGGTTCCCCACAGAATTTCAAGCATGTCACTCAGTGTCTCTCTCTCTCTTTCTATCTCTCTCTCTCTCTCTCTCATGAAAGCGTCCCCACATGTTTGTTCGACTTTCTGTCCCCGGCAAGTCACTGGTCGCCGGCTTAATGGTTGGTTAGCTTTCCTCTGCACAGCCTGTTGGATGCAAGACACTACAGGTGAAAAGGGCAAGAAAAACCCACTGAAAATAACTGAAATAGAAACTCATCTCCATGAAACTTCTCTGTCGATTGCTCCCATTAAATATGTGCCAATTTGCACACATAAAATCAACACTTAAATGTGTATTTTGGATGTTTTCTTTTCCATAGCCTGACAGAAGACGTGTTATGAAAGATTAATAGCCAAAAAGTTTGTTAAATCACTGATGCTCTAACGGGCCTTGCTGAGTTGGACGAACACTTAAACCTGTCATTAAACCTGACATTTTACAACAAAACAACAATAACATATAATAATTATCTGAATGCAATGGCAACAACAATAACAACAACATCCTGGTGGTGTTTGACCTTCGGCTAGCAGGCGAACACTTGACACTCTAACATTATTATAAACATTACTACATTTAATTGTAGTATTTGTGCAATGATTTTTGTATCACCAATATTACTATAAGTAGTTTAGTACCTACAAAATGGCTGCAAAAAAAAATGCTTATTGTCTTTTTACTATGTTTCTTAAGAATCAAATATTTTTAACTTGCACTGCTGGTCAAGTCATGTCGATTTTATTCATGTAGCCTAAAAGCCTACAATCTTATTGCCCCAGTGGGCTTTACAGTCTGTCTGAAGAGCCTTGATGAAGCCTGAGGAAGAGCCACAGGGAAGAATCCCTCTCCTAGGACGGACAGACATGACCGACAAAAGTATGATTGTACAGATTTAAATGGTTGCACAATTTAAAGTGTTCGGGATCTGAGAAAGTGTGACATGCATTTATCTCTTATAGATTCTTCCACTCGTCAAACAACTACTAAATTAATTGCAAAAAAGCAAAAGAAGATGGTTGTCAGTAACAGCAAACATATATAAAACATAATTAGTATTAACAAAATATAGATATACACAGTTAATATAATCGATTACTACACTGTCAGCGACAGTATTATGTTGTTTCTTTTTAATGATCTGACTCCTGCTCACAAGCCGCCCTTGGTAAATCTCAATGTGGTGAATCAGTGGCTGACTTAACGATTCGTCACATGTCCCACTGAGTCGTCTGCTTCAGGGCCAAACAGCCTGCATGTTACAACACAACTGATTATCTTTCCGTTTTGCTATAAATCTACTTCAACAGTCATTCCAACACTTCCTTCAAGTGCTCTCATACGCACGGTTACAAAAGGGGGATGTGTACAAATCGGAGTAATCTGTTTGTCAGTCGAGGAGTACATGATAGATCACCTCACCTTACGTTAACTGGGGTAACAAGGTGGTGAGGCTGCTGCTAGTCGGTGTTTTTAACAAAAGCGGATCTTAAAGGCACAGCAACGTTTCGTCTAAACAATCTTAAGTTATTTCTTATCTTCCTTTGTATCCAGAAGCCTGTGTGTCTGTATGCGTCAGATTCAACACAATCCCTTTACATTTCCAGCAACACTCGAAAACGCACTTACACTTCCGCCAATCCAGAGAGAGAAAATAATAACTGCGATCGGGTCAGGCTGACATGTCCTGTCTTGCTTTAGCCGCCTCAGTGTTATTCTAGACCAGGCCACTCTGCTGAGATAATGTGTGCTGGCTGTGCAGGCTGCCAGTCTGTGCTGCAGAATCACTCAGTAGATTAAATATTAGCGTTATCTCATTTCCTCAGGCCATAAAGTCACCACAGACTGTCCAACTGAAGGGAAAATAGTTTAATCATTGAGACAATCTGTGCAAAAGACCCCTCACCGGGGCCTGGGACCTCCATTTATGCTTTGTGCTCTTATTACGCTCCTTTTCCAAGCCACTGCTGGACTCAGGCGAAGTACCCCATTTGTCAGTCGAGCTTGGTTGAGTATTGGCTGTTAACCAGCACAGCCTGGCCTTGGTGAGCACAGTGAGGCTAAGATGAGAAAAGAATGGAGAGCTTTTTGTTTCTCCCGATCACCCGCTGAATCTTACTGTTCGTGATTAACAGTGGTCGCAGCAGCAGCCAAGTTAATTTGTTATCTATAGCTGTTCGTTCCACCAACCTGCTTGTTTACAATGGGCACACCAACTGCGTACATTGTATGAAATAGAAGCAGACTCAATAGCATACAGCCTTTGCAGCCTTTATGCTGGGGTTGCTGAACACAGAGCATCAAGTCAGATGCTGTGGGAAAACGATGTCTCAGGGGAAGGGAGGACACAGTATGTTGGAGGCTCCTCTGCTGCAACTGCACATTCAATATACAACATACTATCCGGAAATGCTTGGAAGAAAATGAATTGCCTACAATTTTAATAATCGATTCATCAATTTCAGTATTCTTTTAACAAGAAGCCAACATGCCAGATGATCATTAAATGTTTTGAAAAGAGCACTCGCTGAATATCAGGCACTCAATGTCAAATAACTTTGCTGCGCACACAAACAGCTGAATGCAGCAGGATCACACCATCTGTCTGGGGATTGTCAAAAAGCATTCTGGGAAATGTAGGAAATCACTAAAAGATAATTTGATGGCATCCATTAAGATAAAATGGCTACAAACAACAGACAAATTACACAAAACGAGCCTCATGAGATTGTAAAATGTTTTATAGATGTAGTCTATTTTTTTATTTCTATACATGGTTATTTTTTCTGACTGTGTGACTGTGTATTTGTAATGATGATTAATAATCAAAAAAACAGATTAAGCCCTTATTTCCTATCATCTTTGCTCACGCCATCATCGCAAAACCTCAAGAAGTAGCTTTAAAACCTTGACACACGTGTTTATGTCTGCTACGTTTCACCATTCATTTGCCTCTGCCCTAAGGAACGTACAAGCTGGTCTTATAAAATTGTTACAGGTGATCATAAAGTCAATAACTGTGTTTCAAATGTTTGATTATTGACAACATCTAATAAAAGAGAATAACAATGCATCTGGGAATTTCTTTTTTGCACCGCCTCTTGAGAATATCCTGGTGTTATAAGATGTGTTTGAGTGCATCAGTGGGGTGTACTGAGAAGAGAGAGGCCAGCAGATGCAGATAAACACAGGCAGAGTCTGATGTCTGAAAATATCAGGAATGGAGAAAAAAAAAAACACAAAGTACATAAAAAAATAACACAATGAAGGTTGAGTTTAGAGCATGAATTATTCAGGTACAATTGCATGGAAAGTGAAAAGATGTCACTGGCCACTGAAAGCAGTGGAGGCAGATGGAGGAGTGGCATCTGGGAGAGCGGGCAGGGGAGGGGTAATGAGTGCCTCTGGGATGGGGGGGGGGGGAGACAGAGGAGGCTGGGGCCGAGACAGAGAGGAGGGACGAGGGGGGCCGAGGTGAGGAGGAGACGGGGTGGGGATTTTCTTTTGTGCTCTGAAGAGGGAGGCTGTGGAGTGGATCTGGAGGGGCGGGGAGGGAGGAAGAGCATGGCGTGCGGGGGGGGGGGGGGGGGGGGGGGTAACATAAAAACCAGGTAGCATGAAGAGAGAGAGAACTGGCGGCGGAGCGTTGAGAGGGATGCGTGACAAGTGCCAAAGCCCTGTCGACAAGCGAGAGCCCAGACCTTTCCACAGCATTCAATAATTGATGCAACCTCTGCAGCGTGCCATCTTTATAAAGCAGCAAGTGTGTGCTGTGCACCTGTGTGTGTGTGTGTGTGGACTTCTGAGTTATCCACGAGTGTAAGCATGTGACCTAATTGTGCGTTTGTGAGTGATTTCCATCCGTCCGACCTTAACGCTGCAACTTTAGATTAAAGTGTTAGAGATAGGCTTTTAGTCCTCCTGACAGAGCTGCGAGGTGCCAAAAACAACATCCGTTTCTCTCTATTACAGCTCCCAGTGTTCTTCTGCAGAATGTTAATGCGGGCTTGATCAGTCTCAGCGGACCCGACAACCCTGCACTCTCAAAAAAAAAAAAAACCCCTGCAGCCAAGGCCGTTAAGGAAATTAGATTTTGCAGTCCCGCTTCCATACAAGTCAGCGTTCCGCTCTGGCCACGGGGCTTCTCTTTGCCTCTGCTCGCCCCCTTCCCTCGTCTCATCTCGAGGCCACCTGTGAATACATGTACGCGACAGAGATGGATCTCTGCGCTCTCCCAGCTGCTCGAGCTGAGTGGCAACAGGGCTGGGTCCCTCCATTAGCATGCACTCCACCCTGCAACCCACATAACATCCTACATGCTCTACATCACTTACACTCTCTCTCTCCTCCTCCTTCGCCCTTTCTCAAATTGTCCGCCGTGCCAGGGCAATCCCCACTCTCTCTCTCTCTCTCTCTCTCTCTCTCCACCAGCAATCTGTTTTCTCTCTCTTTCCCCTCCCGAACATGGACGACAAGTGTTATCACCACACTGCAGATGTTTTTTTTTTTTTGTGTTGTCTTTTTTCCAAGAGCGGGGGCTCCTCTGAAACCTCCCACCGGCTGCAGCAGGACCAAACATCATGCTTCAACTTTTCCCTGCAGATATCCAGCCCATTAGGCTTACTGATATCTCTGGCCTGCAAGACTCTGGAGAGGAACCCACAGCTGGATGCGATCAGGACGGCTATTCTGGTACCCCGAGCCCCTCTAGGTGACACCGGACACGCTCGTGACACGTGCAAACACACACTGGAGACACCGGCGCACGTCTCTGCCACACAGTCCTCCCGTACGGGCTTTCTACGGGCAGGTGCAAGCAATCACATTTTGTCTGCAAGCGCTCCATGAATCCACATACATGTTGTGTCTGACATTCAAGCGAGCGCATGAAGAAAGGTGAAGTAACGTTATTCCTTAGCAGCAGCCGCCTGGGAAGTCAAAGAAATTAACTCATCAGATGTAGTGCACTGGGTTATGCATGACAGGCTATAGAGAGGACATGAAGTGATGAGCCTCGCAAGCAAACATTATTAAACTCCGATGTGGGAATTACTCTTCTTTCCAGCTGGGACGCATCATTTAAACTGTTTCAGCAAGGCCAGAAGACAAGATTGAAGCATCCTAAACCAGCGTTTTGATAGAGTGTCCCTGAACCTATGGGGGAGGACTACACCGCCTCCGCCGCGCAAATGTGCAATTAATGTCGATTCATTTTCAGCAGAGGATCTGGACGGACTCCATGCCCGCTGGAGACACAAACACAAATGTATACTTTCTTCATTTCCACTCCAGACACTCGAACAGGACCAGCAGCGGAGAGAGGAAATGAAACCCGACTCAATAACCCCGGCGAATCACACAACGCAGGGCACGCAGGGAGCAGAATGGCCGAAAGGGTGCATTATTATCACTCATTAGCTTGTCACCTCTAGCTCGATCGTTCAGGCACGTTTACAGCACTGCTTTCCTCCGGTACAGCTCTCATTTCACAGTGACTCTGCAGGATTTAATTCACGTCGTGTGTGTTTGTGTGTGTGCTGCATTTGAAAACCTTGGAAAGGAAGAGAGATACAGAGAACGGGGGGGAACATGTGATACAATAAAACGGTGCGCTTTATGCCCACTGGCACACGGATATAGCAGAGAATAGCGAGCACACAGGAATCCATTAGAGGAACCCGATTATCTCTCGGCTCTAAAATTAATTAAGTGAGTGTGGGGCAGTGTGTGTGTACGTGTGTGTGTTTGTGTGTGTGTGTGAGAGAGAGAGATCTGGTTGTCCTTATCTTTTTTTTTTCTTGTTTTCTTTTTTTTTTTTCAAGCAAATCCTCTTGTGTTTTACTGCACCGAAAGGCAGATGGGGGTGGGAGGTGCATGGATCTGTATGGCTGTGTTCCAGCACGAGGCCTGAAATTGCTGTCAGTGGTGGTGGTGGTGGTGGAGGAGGAGGAGGAGGAGGGTGGGGCGGCGGAGGAGGCGGGTGGGGGTTACGCAGCGAGTTTGTGACTCACCATTTTCATTTAATCTTCAGCCGTCCTAAAATGTGCTTTCTACTCTTTTCTCCCTCCCTCACTCTCTCCCTCCCCGGTTCCTCCCCTCATGCTTCGTGCCTGCCCAGACATCCAGCACTTCCTGAAACCTGTGGATAGAGTACGTTGGTTTCTGGGTGTGCCGCTGCTATTCTTCTGCAGCTTATGGGGGGAAACACAGTGCTCAGGTTTTACGCTGCAGTCATTTGTCTTCATAAATACAGACCTGGTTGACTAAAGCTGTGCATACCTGTTGTCCCGAGCCATCCTTTTATCAAATATGGCTGCACACAACCCGCAATAATCATGTGGTTGCTCTCCTTGTATCAGATTTTCCCACGGGTTTTGTTAGGGCAAACACAGAGCTTACGGCTGCAGCCTGGCTCCATGTGAGTCAGTATTCAGATGTCTCTGTGACCTCACAGAGCACGACAATACACCGCAGGGTGATATGAGATTGTGCTGCTCATGAGCTGAAAATAATAAACAACTGTACATCATGATCATGATCATCATCATCATCATGGCTACACAATATAGACCAAAAAAACCTCTATTATTCAATATATATGCTCTTATTACTTGTAACAATCAGTTGGTTGAGCAGTTAATTGATTGAAAGAGAACTCAACGGCCACATTTTGACAACCAAACAGTCACTTAAGTATTTTCACTGGTTGCACTTTCTACAATGTGAATATATGGTAGTTTTCTTACTATTTTTTCTTGTTTATAAACTTGATAACTGAAAGTTAAAGTTGTCAACTTCAGCTTTAGGAAATTCTGCACTTGTTCATAACGTCCTGACATTTCATGAACAACAAATCAAGAAAATAGTGGTCAAATATTAACAAACAAAATGATAGAGAAAATTGACAGCCTTCATCAGAATATCTACTGCAGTGTTAATAAATATCGATGTATTCATATATATATATACATGAACATGTTATACTAAGTACCATTAGTACATGTTTCTCCCTTTATAGCCTGATGCAATGTGAGCATGTTTGATGGATGGATTTCAAGACATGTGACTCAAGAAATGCGTTGTAATTTGTGAATTTACATTACAGCAAAAGGCAATCATTTCCAATTGGAGGCTGAGAAATAAAGGTTTGAGTGAACGTTAACAGGTCTTTCAGAAAACCCTGGTTTGAGGAGGTGTTCTCAAACAATGCTGTTGGTTTTAGAATGTACTTCTAATTGCTGCCCGATGTCTTAATGCGTTCATATAATTAACGCATTAAGACATCGCCCCATGTGGTCGAAAATGTATATTTAAAGGTATTGTATTGATCCTGTTGCGTGACAACACTACTATTGTACAAGTATGTTGTGTAAGGTTGCACATTTAATCACAAAATGGTCTAAATGGCTAAGTGCAACAGCCACATTGGAAGAAGTTGCACATTCTTCTTCTAAAAGGTCAAACCTGTGACAAAACAGCATTATAATGAAATACTGTAGCGCTGCAGAGACACCCTGACCTACAGTACCTTACTCTCCATGATGTAAGAAAACAGATTTGTCCGGCACACTGCTAATTTTAAAAGTTGACTTCACTTCAAAAAAGTCTGGAATTAGAGACTATAAAATGTAAGTTGTACACGCTAAAAAGTTCTAATAACCTGAAGTTATTAGTCTGATTTACTTGGTTATTTTGAGGTAAACGGTTTCCTCAATTTTTTTCAATTATGAAAAAGCAGTTAAGAAATTGTTCATGCATAAACAACCAGTTGGGAATGTCTGTGACTGACCTACAAGGGACAAATATGTTCACTGAATCACTGAGTCGTTCTAAACTGTACGTCAAAATCTCCAACAGCTGACAAATCTCACAGTATATGTATATGAAGAATCATTTTTTAGTCCAGGAGTGTCAGACTTGTTGATGTAAGTGTACCGTGAAGGTGGCTGCTGCTGTCACCTCTCCACGCACGAATCTTTCCTTCAGCGCGTCAATTAGCTAAATGCCTTGTGTGCTGCCACAGGTGAGTGCTGTCACGGCCGAGACACCTGGGAAGCCGTTACTCTGCTTGACACACGTGACAACCTGGCATCAATGTGTCCGTCCAATCGCAGCGACGACACGGGATGATGCTGACTTTGTATTTCCCCAAAAACTAAAAAAAAAAAGGAAAGAGAAACCATCGAGGCCTCCCTAATCCACGAACACTGTCGGGAAATTAAATTTACGACTCCGATTACAGTCTGATGCACTAACAAATTTCAATATTCTGCCACAAAAGGGGAGATCAAAACAAATTTGTCCAATTCGCACACATCTTGGCTGAATGGATGTTGGGTAAATTAAGGGAAGCTGACAGTTTTATTAAGACTAATACCACAGTGTAATCCAGCCAGCCAACCCTCTCACGGCGTAATCTTCAACCTAAACCTTCACGGGCAGGTCTGCTTGTGTGGAGCTAAAAGCCTGTTCCTCAGCACAGCAGTAATCCCGCTAAGGCTCTTAGAGAAGTGAAATTATTTCACAATGAAAGGAGGAGGCTTTATGTGACTGCTCCAGACTCGCTGTGGAAGATGGCTAATAAATAAGCATCTCGCAAATCCCCTTAGGAGCTCCCGGGGGGGGAGACCCTGGAACGCCGGAACCCTACCCAAGTCTCTCACCGCTTTTCCAGGTGGAGACGCGAAAAGGATGTTTGACCTGAGCCACGGCTCCAGCTGGGACATCATGACTCATCCCCCCATCCTCCCCCCTTCCCCCACCTTCTCCTCCTCCTCCTCCTCCTCCTCCTCCTCCTCCACATTCACACGCACCTCCACCTCCACCACCACCCTGCTCCGACCTGCCTCGGTTCTAACCCAGATGATGGATGACTGAAAAGGTATTGAGAACTAAAGGTCGAGTCCATCAAACTGAGAGTCAGCTGCTGGAGGCTGGAAGGTGGGGAGCAGCTGGTGGCCCATTGATCCGTCGCTCTCTGCGAAGGGAGCTCCCGCTGTCTCCTCTCTCACCTATTGACGGGGACGCATGCCAATAAGAGGTGACCTCCGTATCTCTCATTAGTACACTCTGTATATCACGCTCGCTGCACTGCGCGTCCGACGACAGATCCAAAGTCGTGCCCTCTTGGCGTGAACCAGCTTCCTCATAGGGAGCATCTCCAAGGCCTCAACGTTTTCGAAATAGACGTGTATGAAATCTGACAATGACAGTGACTATCTGGTTCTTTTATAACCTGTACAGTGTTCCTTCATGGAGACCAACTGTACCACATAGCAGCGATTGAATATGCATGACTCCCATCCCCGTGCTTAAGAGCTTGCACCACTCCTCTAAAAGAAGAAAAAAAAGAGAGAAAAAAAAAAGAGAAAAACGACGGATGGAAGCTGATTTCTCCCTCTGACAAGGCCAGATGGGATGCAACGGGATGGGGATTTGATGTGAGAGCAGAAGGGGCCTGCAGAACCTTCTATTTTTTCCAGGCCCAGACTTGACGCAGCGAGCCGAGACCACATCTCTACCGGAGCCTCTCTCTCTCTCTCTCTCTCTTGTTTGCATGAGCTTCCATCTGACCATCGCCGCATTTGCATTTTCAAAATCCCCTCTCTCCCCTCATCGCTGCGTTTTAAGTGTGCGGGCGCTGCGTGTCATCACTCTTGTTGACACGGGACGGTGCTCCAGGATGCGTTTTAGCAAATGAAAACCTGGCCCAGATAAAAAAAAGGGGTGCGTGTCAGCAGTTACGGAGATACAGGCGACTGTGTGCGTGGCTGTGTGTATGATAATGTCGTCATGAAGTCAAAACTAGATAAATAAATAAAAAGCCAAATAAAAAACAAAACAAAAAACAAAAAACAAAACAAAACACAGCGTTCTGTCCCAAGATGCACAAGGAAACACAGAGCAGAACAATAAAATAAATCACAATGCGCCATCGCTCCGGATGATCCGGATCGCGTCGCTCTTACCTCGACGTTTTCCCACACGCAGCAGGACAACACAGCCATCAATATAGGTATTGCGGTATGTCCCATTTTCTCGCCTCCTTTTGTCTCCCTCTTCTTTAGAGTGTGTTGTATGTCGAAGTTGCTGTTGTAAAAAAAATGAACTGACTCCCCCAACGATCTCTGTCTGGTTACATCAGCTGAGGTGATGGACACTGCGTCCGTCGGAGCCTTCCTGCGATATCTCCTGCGTCTGCGTCCTGGCTCGCTCTTGGCCGACGGGCTCTCCAATGGCAGCCTGGGATTTTATGGTGGATGAAGTCTGACAGAACCAAGCCCTGTTTCTGCGGGTATTCATCACAGACTTTACTCACGGTGTGTGCTCGCCGTGGCTTGGTGAGGAGAGACCTCTGGTGGCGGCGCGCTGAGAGTGCACGGCGGGGCTCGCATGTCGAGGTTTCTGCGACAGTTTGAAGGGAGGATCCAGAGAAAATAACACATGGTCCCTTTAAACATTTTGACCAACTGAACAAGTGTCTGTCGCGTTTGTCATCTGGGGGGGAAAGAGAACCTGGGGCTGCACCACAGAGAATAAAACTGTTAAAGATGTATAAAATGCTCTGTTTTGATGAATGTTTTTGTTATAGAGCTGTATTCTGGAAAGTACACCTATTCTTTCACTAATGGAACAATCCAGAAGTTATAGGTTTAACTGCTGGCTATCAGATGATCCTGAGAAGTGAATTCTCAGTGCAAGCAGGGCCGCAGATGACCAATGATGGATCACTGCGTTTACAGGTCTGTCTGAATCAGCAGTCAGAGACAGGCAGCTTCAGCTGATCCAGAATGCTGCTGCCTGGGTGATAACCAGGACCAAAAAAAAACCAAAAAAAACCCCCAAAAAACAATTCAGCACATTACTCAAGTTCTCGGATCACTGCATTGGCTACCAGCTTCTCACAGAATCAACGTCAGAATTTGCTTGCTCGTCCATAAATCAGTGAACGGGGCATGTCCAAGAGACTTGTCAGATCTCCTGACTCAGTGCAAACCCTCCGGACCTCTCGGGCCGGCTGGTTCTGGATTACTGGCTGTTCCCAGAGTCCAAACCAAACACGGTGAAGCTGCTGTTAGACAGCTGAGCTGAGGCTGGAGACTATGCTGTCTACTTTACTTTAGATTTACAGTGCTTTTAATTAATTTTCTCCTAAATCACATTCATTTGTTAGTTTTATTGCTTCTTCCCTGCTTTATAGTTTTTGTTCTGTGTCATTTTGGCTGCTTGCTTGCTATCATTGCTGGTGCCATCTACTTTTGGTATTATTGTTTTAATCATTTGTTCTTCATTGTTATTGTTTGTATTGTAAATGTAAAGTGCTTTCAGTTGCCTTGCACTCAAAAGGTGCTATACAAATACATTTGCGTTGCCTACAGGGGGCCAAAAGCAGCCAGTTGGGTGGGGTAGTGGGGTATTGGCTGGATGCATGTCTGCATTTCTTATTTCCATCTTCTTTTCATTCTTTATTTTCTTAATGAATAATAAAAAATAGTACAAAAATAGAACTCATCCCGAGTGCCCTAGTTGTATTTTCTTTAGGGGGGGTGGGCACTCTGTGTACTTGTGTACAAATGGTAAACTCACATGAGAGCAGAGGAGAGAGAAAAGATGATAAAAGTTCAATCAACACTTTTCTAAAAGACTGAAACTACCAAGAAGGTAGGAGTTGTTGCAGGGTTGCTGCAGAGACTTTATTAGTTTTATGTGCATTTACTCTTTTTACTTTTCTCTCCATTTTTGTTCCCTTCCTGTGTTACTTCAGACTTATTTAAAATCTTTCAAATTAAACTGTCACAGAAGGAAAGTTCTAAGATTTGAGTTAAACAGCTCACAACTCAGGTCCACAATAAGAAATCTAAAATCTGCGATGAGGAGTTTCAAGAGGATGGAAGATGGATCTCCCACGCCAACACATTTTGAAAACCACTGGGACAGCAAGTAAACAAATTCAATTATAGTCACTGAAAAATAGCAACACTTGATCTCCTTTTTCAGGAATTTTTAAACACAACAGTGACATTTAACCAAGGTAAACAAATTGAATAAATAACAGGATAACAGATCAATTATGTTTTTCGTTTTGTTTAGATATAGAAGTGCTGACTCATTTTGTGGAGGCCTATTATGCTCTTTCATGCTTTTCCTCTCCTTCACTGGTTTATCATGTTATTATGCATTGAACGGTAATGAAAGTTCAAACTCTGCGCCAACAGAAGCTCCTCTCTCCAACAGAGAGCGCCGCACCTGAAACCTCTCGCCAGTAGTCGTGCATTTAATTCTGTGACTTTGGGATGTCACACTACTTGACCGTGTCAAACATTTGCATAATGTTTGACGAGTGGCTAGTTTGGCACATACAATTTAATTTAGCACAGCTGCTCTGTTGTTTGTAGCGGTGCTAACTCAGGTTTGCGTGAGTTGACCAATCAGAGCAGGCTGGGTATTATCTTAAAGAGACAGGAGCTAAAACAGAGCGTCTCAGACAGAAGGGGGAACACAGCACTGCAGCCCTGGATGGTATGAGTATTTGTTTTGTTTTTTTAATAAGTAAAGCATGTAAACTTATTATAGTGGTAACCCAAAATAAAATAATGAATAATATTACGCCTTTATAAAAGCACTCAGAAACAAGTGAATACAACACAATTAATCAATCAATCAGTGAGATACCATACCTCTGTAAAGCATCTCTGTAAATGTGTTCAAGCATCAGGATATTCACTTCATTACTTTGTGATGTTAAACCCCTTGAGTTGATTAAAATGTGTTGTTCAGAAAGTAATCTACTGAGTAGTTTTTATTTTGGACCTATTTACAAATCAAACATACATTTTTCTACACAAATAAAAAAAAAGGTTTTAACTCAAGCATTTCCCTTAAACACTGCCTAAATGACACCCTCTCAAACACAACACATGACATGAATAGGAAGTGTGTTTTGATTTTTTTTATTGGCAGCAACATCCACAAACCGTCAGCAGGGGGAACACATGGTATAAAAATAAACACAACTTCCCCATAGAGCCCCTCAGCTGACTGAGCTGCGGTAGGTGGCTGAATGAAACGTTCACCCTGAACCTCCTACCTGTCAGGGGGGTAGTTAGTGGTCATGGTATGGCACGTCACTGAAAGACGTATGATGAAGAGGAGAAGCGTGCCTTTGCACACTGAACTCTTCACTGCAGCCTGGGCAGGTATTTGGGGCGTGGCTTAAAGCTAAGGTGTGTGTGAGGAAGAGGTCGTCTCGGGTGTGTTTCGGCGTCTACAGGAAGAGCAACTGACACTTGGACTAAACTTTTAACGACTTCTGAAATACTTTTTTTCATAGATACTGTCTCTGAAAATTCTATCAATTCAGGATTTTTTTATTTTTTTTTAGACTTTGCGACAGGGAGAGTACAAAAGTAACGCGTTACAATCAAGGAGTTGTCCTTTGGACTTCCTTTGGAGCGTTTTGGAGGATGCATTCTGCCAGATATGAATACGACGTAAGTTTGGGCAAATGTCACTTCTGTTCACATTGTGTGTTGTTTTTCTTGCCGCACATTCAAAATGTGTTGGCTTCGGGCCTGGATCAGCTGACAGCCTGTGTTCTTTCCGAGTTTAGTGTGTTTACACGAGCAGGCCTTACACGAACACACATTTCAAACCTTCATACCTTCGACCTCTGACAGGGTTTCTGTATATGATCATCAGTGTGTGTCTGGGCCTCCGTGCCTCATCTCGCCCTGACACTCATATTAACATGTTTGAATCGAGTATCAAACTAGGACCACCTGATTAGTAGTAAAATGAGTTTTCATGCTGACACAGTGTTTGTTTGCACCTACTGCCATCAGAAAGGAAATGGATATTTTAGTCAATGATGGATTTCATACAATGAAACGCGAGGTGTTTGTCTTAAATGGGGCTGATTCAATGTTTCCATGCTGCAAAATGTTTACTTTAACTCTGTACTTCCAAGTTTTACATGCCTCAATCGTCACAAAACAAACTAATTTCTCTCAGTCACAAAGGCAGTCCAGACATCATCAGACTTTGATGCCATTTGCTGACTTCACACTGATGTATACCTTTTTAAAAGGTAATTGTCATTTTCAAGTTGGATTTCTTCATATAGAGAGAAAAAAAAAATCTGAAATCTGTGTGGGCTGTTTCCACAGCCTGCTGCTCATCATCTCAGCCTGTGACCTGGTTAGATACTGATGAGATGATCCTTGTTCTCCGGTGCAGGAGAAGGAAGCACAGAGGCCTTGAAAACCTCATTCAGACGCAGTGTGTCACTAATAATAGTTGGTATTTACATTAGTGGTTGTGTTTACATTTCGCTTTTGAATTTAAAATTAAAATGACATTTACTTTGGTTAATTCCGAAATATTAATTGAAAATTTTCTCAAACCGAGAAACTGTGTACCTTCAGTCGACTGAGTCACACTCAAACTGATTAGTTTCTGAGGATCTACTTGTGTAGCTGCTACAGTGGTGCCTCGTTTAAAGGGCAGCGCCACCAATTTTATACATTCAAGTATGTTTAAAGGTCTTGAAAAGTAGTACTGCATATGTAAAACACAAACAATAGTATAAAGCCCTTTGTGGCTCCAGATTAAGCTGCATGTAATCTAGTAAATTGCCTCCAGTGGCTAAATTGCATTGTGGGTAATGTTGGAGCCAGGTTTTGAAAAAAAAAGAACACAGAATTAAAAGGGGGGTATCTCATGTTCAGAGTCCAACAATGTGACAGGAGTACAATGCAGAACCAGCAACCTGCTTTTCAAAACTTGACTTCTACATTACCCACAATGCAATGAATCCACAGAATAACATCACTGGAGGATATTTATTATATTACCTGCATATTTGGAGCCACAGAAGGCTTTACACTACCTTTTCATGTATGCATTAGTGCTCCTCAAGACCTGTTAACACACTCTGATGAGTAAAATTGGTGGAGTTACCCTTTAAATCCCACTGGCTGGAGTTATTTTGTGTCTCAACAACATCTGCTGGTATATGTTTTTGAAATGCATTGATTTATGATTGACTGAATAACAATTGTTTGTTCTTTAAAGGCTATTAACAAGTCAACATTGTGATTTACATTATTTTAGATGAACCTCGACAGCCTCTTCTCTGCTTTAAAAGCACAATAAAACAGTGCTTTTTGTCCTTTCATATTTAAGCAGACTTGTTTTTTTAAATGATAATAGGATGCAAAAGCTCTCGAAAGCTTATGTTTCCTAACCTATAGGTCAAATTCTTCTGGAGCATGCATACATTATGTTAATACCCATCATACACTTCTTGTTACTACATAATTCTGTCTTGTTTGAGACGAGTGAAATACCAGCAGAGGATGTGGGCAGAAAATAGTGTCAGGCGGCCAAAGGTTGAACTTCACTCTTGCGAAGAGACTCATTAATGGTTACAAGGCTTTCGGTCAGTGCTGCTGAAATCCACCAGCTCTCTTCCACCTTTATTTGACAGCTTCATGAAAACAGTCCTAACCCCCCAGGGGAAATACACACTGCACTGCACTGGAGTGTGTACGTTTGCTAAGAATGTGAGCAAACAGTAACAGGATTCAGGCGAAATGAACTCTTTCTTTCTTAATGTAATGTGACGTCGACACAGACTGTTATCAAAGTGTCAGGGGTGAGGGGATGCTCACAGCTTGAGGTATTTGACAGAATTGAATTGCCTGGCATCGCTCTGACTGGACCCCCAATGCTCCTATAAAGACAATTACGAACGGCACAAACCAGCGAAGCAAGCAGTTTGATATTTGGCAGGGAAATGAAGAGCTGGCGTACTGGCATGAATTAAGATCCAGTGAAAGTGTTGCAGGTGGCAAAGTTATACATGCATGCAGGCACGTGAAAATATTGTCCAGCTTTGTGTTGGTAGAAATGGGCCTTGGCATGTAGTGTGTAGTGCTGTAACTGTGTATTATTTTCATTATCGATTTATCTGCTGATCATTTTTTAGATGAATTGTTTAGTCTGGAAAATGGCCCAAAGAAAAAGCTGTGAAAAATGCTCATTACAGTTTCCCTGAGCCTGAAATTATGTCCTCAAAATTGCTTCTTTTGTCCAGTCAAAGATCCCAAACCGTAAATGACAGTTGAGCAGCAAATCCTTTACGTTTAAGAAGCCGGGACCAGGATTAATTAATCCACTAACGACTATCAAAGCAGCTGTAATAGTATGCCTATATCTCACAAAACTGACACGATAGATATACATTATGAGTGTTTCAGGTTTAAAATATCATATGTACTGTATATCATATCACTAAGATGGACTGAGAGCTGAAAGTATAAAAATCTGGATTTGCAGCTTCACTAAGCCACTTTCTGTTTCTATTTAATATGCAAAAGTTAACTTCCCTTTTTTAGATTTATTTTTTTCTTTCTGTGGTAGATGTGTGATAAAGTACCAGACCTAACAGGATGTGGGCGGATATAATATTATGTTATACTCTGGGGGGAAAAAAAGACGCAAAAAAACCAACAACATTTAAATGTAAGTTAATAACTCTCAAACCACTTACCAAATGCAGCACACTTTAATACAAATCGAGATTAAGCACCAGATTTGTCATGCCACACCTCCGTCCCTTAGGTCCTGAATGTTGGCAGAGATTGTGTCACAGTTGGTAAATGAGCAGTTTCTTCCTTTTGTTAATATTTGATCACACACAGACAATGAGGTCAGTCGTAGATACTGGATGAGATGGGAATACTCTGATTAATATAGTCTTTGTTCCCTGTTTTTGTGGTGACTCAGCCGAGTTAAGTAAATGATTCTTGGTGCAAGGCCGTTCTGCTTTTCTGCTGCATTTCCGAGCCACATTCTGAGGGCAGCCACATTGAAAGTGAGCAGCTGCAGTGAAGTGAATGTGGTGTTGGTGTCACACATCTTGACTTAACTGAATGATGCACTGAAACGAACAGCTGGCAAACCAGTGGACAAGTTCAATCTTTAATAATGTCCAACTATGTTCAGTTGTGTTTGGCTTCACACAGCTTTTGTTTGCCATTTATCAGCGAGGCGGTGGTACGCCACAAGGTTGTAGCGCTGCTTTTCCACACACACACAAACAGCTGCCTGCTGCTGACTAACTGCTAAATGTCTGCTCAGGGCTACTGTCAGGTAAGAGATGTGTGTAGGTGTTTGCTCACTAAAAGTAAATATGAGGGCGCTGAAGCCTAAAATGCTTTGATTGGCTGCGGTGTTTGACTGGCGTGGTTTGTGCCGACAGGACAGGTCAGTGTTGGAAATGTGCGGAGAGAACACGCGAGAGCTTTTTAAAGGGCAACTCCGCAGACTTTCCACATCAAATTCTGTTTACAGGACCTGGGGAGTACTTCTGCATCTGTGAAAAAGTTGCATAAAGCCTTCTGTTGCTCTGGAGGGAGGTGCAGGAAATCTGACAAACCGCCTCAAGTGGTGTCGCTCGAGGCGGCGTCAGTTGACTGCAAGTTTGAAGTCAAACAAAACTGGAAAAGTCGGGTTCGAAAGATGTTGGTGTCCCAGACCTCTGTCTTCATCTCTGCTTGAGGCTAGCGTCGCGAGGCTGCAATAGCTGCTCCTAGCATACTGACTGAGTTGCATTCTGGGTAATGTAGGTGCCAGGCTTTGAGAAAGAAGAAGAAATCTGAAATAAAGGAGATGATTTCTCTGGTCTGTCATGAGTCTGACGGTGTTACAGGGGTGCATTGTTAAATAGGCGGGGCGCCCTCTAAAGCTCCTCCCCCAGACAGCCTCGCGTGTTTACTGCTCTGCTACTGGAAAATGTTCAAAGTATGTCGACGAACTACTTGAGCAGGTGCAGCCCCGAGCAACACACTGTGGAACTAACTGGATAAAAGATAGTATGGCACTCATTCTCCTTGAACATTTGTAATTGTTCGAGCTGGGTTGAATGTCTTAGCAGCGTCCATGACATAAGTCGATGTCTTCTTTAACCGGTACAATATATGTACGGTATAACAGGGATTGGAGAAACAATGGCGGTGTGGCTGCTCAAAATTCTTCAGCCACTTAATCTGCGTGTATCAAAAGTGTATCATTTTGACTTTTGTTCCACTGAGTTATATTCAACCTTAATGTGAAAACCCAATGTACTCCAGAATCAAGGAGGCAGGGAAACTTGAATGAACGTTTGTTTCCTTTACCGACTTGATGCTCTTTTCACACTAAAGGTGTTGTATCTGTTCATATCATACCCATCAAAAACTTGTATCGATTCACACATCCGTGATTTGTCAGCACCTTATTAGCGACATTTAGTTCCAAACCTCTCTGCTAAACTAGAACAATATAACAGTATTCTAACATTTACAGACAGAATAATAGACATAGAAACATAGTGACATAGTCTTAGCATAGTCTGCTGTATAAAGTATACTTTGACGGTCTTATACACTCAAATAATGTTAGAACGTAAAAAAACACATTTGCCAAATAAGGATAAGCACTCAAGGATAACTAACCCAAACAAGGATAACCCAAAAATGAAATTCTCTTCGTTATATAGTCACCCCCATGCTGATGGAAAGACAAAACAAAACAGCGTTGCAGCATTCTCCGTAACAGCTGAAGTAGATGGGGAGTCTCTGCAAGCCCGAAGATCCCAAACAGATTTTGTAAGGCATCATTTTCACCCATGACACTCGTGTGCCCTTAAAGGTCCAGTGAAGCATGGGACATTACAATAATACCTTCATGTTTTGCTTTATGCACTGACAGATCTGAATTGATTAGTGTTAATAGCCTGTTTTTAAAATTACATGGCGGCGGCTCTGCTGGAGGGTAATCTGCTTTTTTTTCGTTAAACCACACCTCACAGCAGTGTCGACTTGTCTCCCACTTGTCAGACCGGTTAGAGTAGTTAGAAATACTGTGTTGCAAGCAGCAGACTGCAGAATTCATCCCTCACTCTTTATGTTCACAAGCCTGATGTGCAACACAGATTGTTTTCTTGACGAACATTTACACCTCTTTTTACTTGGCATGAATCATCATGTTGTGGCATTTTTCAGCTTTGAAAGCCCGACCACACTACCTCCCGTTTAATAATGGCATAGCACACTGAGCTGGTATTTAAAAAAAAAGGCTACACATAGTTCAAAAACGGGATAGTATTTCTTTCTAGGAGTGAAGAATGGGATATGATGAAGAGCGTGTAATGGTTTTATTAGGCTGTGATCAGGGTGACGGAGACCCTGGAGCACTCGCTGACCCCATCTCTAATGATTCCCCTCGTTCTGGCCCATGATTGCTGTTAGAGATTCCAATTAGAAAGCATGTGTGGAAGCCCGAGCTGGGTAAGAATAGGCCTTAATTGCCATGAGTTATCATCTAGACTCATGTAATTGAGCCCCCATCTTAAGGGGCAGCACATCTGACAAATTGATTTAATACCAAAGTGATTCTCCATCCCTAATGGCACTCGGGCTTCTTCACTCACGGGCTACAGGCACTGAATTCATTGTGTGTTGAATACTAACCGGCCTGAAACCTTTTGTCTCAGTCCGCCCACTTGAGAGAGCTCAACAACAGACACACATACAGTATTGACAGACACACACACAGCCTAAAGCACTGTGCCCATAATCTCTATCCCTCACATATTATGCAATTTCTTAATGCATGTATGTGCACATGGAGGTTTGAGTGTGGGAGCTCTGACACATGTACCGAACCGGTTTCGCCAGTTCTGCAGAGATACAGCCGTCGCCTGTTTGAACTTGCCAGCAGTTTGAGGCGTTTCCACATCGCGCTTTTGTATCATGGGACCACAGCTTATTTACTGCTCGGATACTGAGGAGTGGGAAGTTTATAACAGAATCTGTGCCTCGAGTGCAGACTTCCTCGATTACACCGAGCCTGCTGGTGGCAGCGTGTCATGCCATGAAGGTGTTTGCGCGCAAAAATTTCGATAGTGTCTCTACGTTGATTAGATTCTGAGTGATGCATTCATCATTTCTTTTCATGTCAGCAGGATGTTTACCGTGTTGTTTTCTTAAATTGCAGTTATAGAAAATCTCCTATGTACATCTATGGTGACATTTCTTTTGTGTGTGTGAAGCTGCAATGATTAGTCGGTTAATTGATTAATCAAACAAAAGATAATGAATCGTTTCAATCATTCATCCTTAGCTGGTTGCAGCTTCTTGAATGTAAGGATTTGCTTATTTCCTGTGTCATTTATGATACTAAATAAAGCATCTTTGGGTTATGGTTGGACAAAATATCAATTTGAAGATGTCATTTTGTGCTCTGGGGAGCTGTGATGAGCATTTTTACATTTATTTTTTTTTTTTCGACATTTTATATACTAAATTATTTATCGTGAAAATAATAAGCAGACTAATGAAAATAATCGTTAGTCGCAGGTCTTCTAACAACCCTTCATTATCCCCCTCATTCTGCCTGGGCTGAGGAGAAAATGTCACCCGTTCGGTCAGAAACTGTTGTTAATGACCTAATCCTTGCAGGATAATTTGGTAATCTATTTTAAGTTCCAGTATTTCCTTCTGTAATTGGCGTTCATCTTAATGAATACACACTGAAGGAATACACATCTCCCCGTTGTTCGCAGTAAATCAAACTAAATGTTAAATAGCTTTATTCTACAATTCCTATATAACTAATATTCAGATATAGATGTTCCTTTACTGTCCCATGACTCTGAATGTATCTCTTTATTTATATTTGTGTCTTCCTATCCTGCACTGATCAGGCGTAGGTCTCCAGTACAATGACACTTTCTATTCTATTTCCACCCATTTAAACCAGGTTATAACTTGCTGACTATGTTTCGCTCTGTTTCTGCATCAGGGCCGCAACGGCCGCCACGAGCGGATCGACTTCCTAACCAGCAAAGAGAAGACGTCATCAAAGCGGAAGATTGGCGCCGTGATCGGGGTTCTCGTGGCGTTTCTCATCCTTGCAGCCGTTGCAGCGTTCCTCATTTGGCTGTTTGTCTGTGAGTAGAGCTGAAAGCTTTCCTCTACGATATGACGCAGAGAAGAGAAGCCTGCTCTTTAGATGTTTTGGATAAATTAAAGTCGAAGAACATCAGGAGATGCTGGACATGCCCCGGACATTTCTGTACATAAATTAGGCTTCCGCTAGACAGAATTAAATGAAAAATTGTGTGTATTTACATTCCTGATGTCAGTAACTGCCAAGACAGGCAGAACGTCAGAAACTGTAAAGTGGATCATTTCCACTTGCTGTTGAGGCACAACTCTTTGATAGAAGAGTGTAAGAGTGGCTTGTTTGGACTTTGTAATTTCCCATTAGTGTTAGCCTATTTGACAGCTCTGACTTTCTCCTTTTTAATAATGCAAAGGAGAAAAATGTCACGGAGTCCATGGCACAGCTTCCTTGTCATTTACACATGCGTCTGATAAAAATGCCTCTGAAGTCTTGATAAACAGCCTCTTGATTCAACTGGCTGTTTTAATTGCTCTGAGAGCCGAACTGTCTTCTCGTGAAGAGATCACACCGTACAACTTTTTAAAATAGTGCTTCAAGGCCTGTTCAAAACCCTGAGTCTCCTCTTTCATCAAAGGCAGCCATCTTATATCATTTTGTTGATCAAACACTAAACTCTCATCTGCCTCTCTCCTCCTAGTTAAAGATGCTGATTCAAACAGCACCCTCAGTAAGCAGGAAATGCCGTCAACAGTCGTCTTCAGTGGGCATATGAAGTTGGTTGGCGAGCAGTACAACCAGAAGCTGGAGGACACGGAGAGTCCTCAATTCAAGGATCTGGCAACCAAACTGGAGGCAACTGTGAGTTTGACACCCAAAGAAGATGATTTTCTCCTTCTTTTTTTTTTTTTGCTCCTTTTCGCTCATCTACATTGTGAAGTGTGCGCTTTTTTGAGCAGAGTATTACACTCGAGTCCCTTCTTTCACTAAAGATTAGTTATGGATGTTGTTTGGCATCGTTGAAACGCTTCTTATTAAATAAAAAACAAGAAAAAAAAAGCCCCTCCCAATGAACAGAAACTGCTGAAGGCACATTAGCGTGGGCGGAATAAAACGCTGTACAATTCCCTTAGTAATTCCCTCAACAGCACATCTCCTATGATTGGATACAGTGCAGATATGTTTGTAGCACCACTTAACAGCCCGTTGATGGCACAAAAAAGCGCCGTTTAGACCCCATTGAGCGCACACTTTCTCAGTGAAAAGCTACAGGAGTGAGGGCGTTGGTTAGGGGACGAGGGTGGAAGTGGTCGACTGGAATGTTAGACGACTGGATGATTTGGTGGGGTGAGATTCACGATGCACTCTGTCGGCACTTGCATACGACAAAAAGGACCACTTTTGAAGAATAGGGTCTGATCTCGGTTAGTGTTTACCTGACGGGGCTGGAGACAGAGGCGTCTTGGCTAAGTGGTTGCCACTCCAGCACCACCTGTCTGTGGAGTCTAGTCTTTAGTTTTTTTTTTACCCTCCTCCATGTCTGCTAGATGGGTTAAGTAAAATGCCAATGGGTTCATATTTGCTGTTGCCTACGTAGCCATTTGCAAACCGCTCTTTATGTTTTACTTTGGGATAACTGACCACTTTCTTCCGTGAACAGTCATTTCCTTCTCCCACCATGTAATTTTCTGCTATATACATCCTCCACAGCTCCTTCTTTCTCCATTCTTGGTGTTAACCTTTACACAACAACTTTCGCTCTCAAGTTAGGTAACACTGCACATGCATAAAATATGGGCGCTGACCTGCACGAATGACGTCAAGTGTGACAGCAGCCACATCTGACGTAATTCGCAGCCCCCTGTAGCTGAAGGCAAGATGGTTCATTGAGAATCCCGTTGTAGTGTGCTTTTCATGGAAGACCATTCTTGTGTTAACATGCTAATTTGCACTATGTCTCTAGGCAGACAAGCAGAAATCTTGTTCCTGTTCTTTTCGCTTAAAAAATACATTTTCTCTTCACAGCTGGGGGAAAACCTAAAGAGAGATCCCTTCCTGGCAAAGTACTACACTAAGTCAGTGGTCACGGCGTTCAGGTACCGTCGAGAGCTCCTCTAATTTTTTTATGCCACTGAACAGACTGTGAAAACTAAATGTTGCATGAGGGAAGTTTTGTTGCACTGACCTCTGTGGATTCTGAGTTTCAACTGTGTTGCATTTGTTAGAACAAGCAGAATCAAAGTTAGATGTGATCTGTTGACTTTTGACCACTCTGAGTTATGTGTGTGAAGTTCTGTGCTAACAGCAGCAGTAAAACACAACAGTTCACTGCCATTTGTGGAGACGAGCTCGGACAGAACATGGAGCTACTATTTGTAACTTACAGTGGTGGGATGTAACTAAGCACAATTACTCAAGAACTGTACCTAAATAAAAATTTTTGTTGTATCGACATTTTCTTGTACTTCTACATCTCTGAGCCAAATGTTGTACTTTTTATTACTCCTCTACATTTGTTGGAAAGCTTTAGTTACTGGTTACTTTTCAGATCCTGTCCAGTGAAAACTGTGTGACTCTAAATCTAGTGATTTTTTAAAATGTTTTATTTATCTGATGAACTAAGGAACGAAATGCTCCTTTTTTATGAGAATTCTCCAACTTCTTGAGCTAAATAATTTTTTTTAAAAACACGCTTGGCTTAGTTAGAAAATGAATTGTCACAAAGCTGAATAGAGTTTAGAGAGACATGCTCCTCTTTATGATCCATTAGAGTGCGATGCGTTGCTGTGGAATAAACCATTCAACAGCATGAGGTAATTAAATGAGCTCAACCTTAAACATCTACAGCGGTAAAAATCAAACATACTCATCATTGCAGCTGTAATATTAATCCAAAAACACAACAGTGAAAGACAATAGGGAACATTAACTTCAAGTTTGTGTTTCATACTTTAAAGGGGCTCCGTGGAACTTTCTGGGTTGTGCTAGAAGCCAGCCGTTCGTTTATGTTAGCGCTAGTGGACTTAATTTCCTACGCAGCTTATGCTACAGTCTAGAGGAAGCTGCATGTAATCTGATAGAATGCCTCCAAGGATGTCACTCAGTGGCTTGGGTGGCATTGTGGGTGAGAATGGTCTCTTCATCTTTTCCCTCTGATCTGTTGCTCTCTTGTTTCTGTGTGCACCAGTGAGGGCGTGATAGCCTACTACTGGTCCCAGTTTGACGTGCCAGTGGAAGACCTGGAGATCGTGCCGGAATTCTCAGAGGAGCGGGTGCTGGACACGCTAGAGAACGGAATTAAGGCCAAGCGTAGTACGGCAAGCCGCAACGATGTCCAAATCAGTGAAATCACTGCCGCGGGTAGGTACCTCCAGGGTCAGGTTGGGGGTCACACCAGGAGGCAGAGAGATAAGGACAAATAGGGTTTGCTACAGCTGTCTCCAGATTATTACATTTAACAATCAGCAAAGATAAAGCACTATGAATACAGATCTAAAAAAGCTTGTTGTCATCTCCTATCAGCATTGGTATTTTGTATGTTTTCTATTTGTGAAATAGCAGCTTGCTCTGAGTCGTGCTGATAAGATGATAACAGATAAGCCAGACCTCTCTGCTTGTGCTGCATCTGAGATTGCACATTTTATGCTGTTTGGATCCTCTAATGATATTAGCTGGGCCCTGGCCTGGCTTGAGACAGCCATTTTTCTTCCTTCTGTCCTCTCAGCATTCACGTTGCATTTGTCCACATCCTGGCCACTAGCCAAAGCGCTGGCCCTGTGACTCAGTGGTTTTTGGTCCACTTTAAAATTATTTCTGTGGGTATGATTTGATGTTGCTGTCCCAGATAGTTAGACAGAGATGTATGGGCTGCTGCTGTAGGGCAAGGTGAGATGGAGCAGAAAGAGCTACACACCATCACCAGTTCCCCTAACCGCAGGGAAATGGAACAGAAAATGTGCAACCCAAATATTTTAGGCTCATGCATCAAATTCTATCAGGCTCCGAACGTTAGCGGCCCATTCTTACCTTTTCCTCTTGTGTCTCTGCCACTCTCTCTCTCTCTCTCTCTCTTTCTCTCTCTCCTGTCTCTCTGTCTCCAGTCACAGATCCTCGCATGGCCAGGAACCCCACAGCCAGTGAGTACAGCGCGTCCCATTTCAATCACTCGCAGTTGTAATTTTCCAGCTGGCTAGATGCTCACCCCTCCTGCCAGTCTGTAACGAATGGCTGGCCCGGCCACTACTGTACATGTGCTGCTCTAGTCAGAGATTGAGAGCCCTGTATCAGGCCGGAGCGAGTCACTCACTGCACCTGACACTTTCCTTTGACACTCTCTGGTGATTTATAACCTCGGGATGATTAGACTACATTACATGACATTAAATTACCGTAGTAGCTGTGCTATCCTTACATTAATCTGTGCTTATACATCTCTATCGTAAAGGATGGGGGAATATACACGTGTCATTTGTAATGCGAAGTCACTGCTTTGCATGATTTCAAAAATGTTTACCAAGGCAGATAGAATCATCACTGTCAATGTTTTGTTTTTGGAATACGAGCAGAGGATACAGAACATGATGATGATGATGATAATCTGATTTTAATTCACATGCTAAAATACTGTTGCCAGGTTACATTCCCATGCTCACCCTATGATATAACCAATCTTTCTATTCCCAGACGAGTGTTTCTATCGTCTTGAGGCTGAAGGAATGGCAAAGACATTTTCATCACCAGGTTACCCCAGAGGCTACCCTCCCAGGTCTCGGTGTCAGTGGCAAATCCGAGCTGAAGAGAACAATGTTATATCTGTCAAGTTCCTTTTCTTCCACATCGAGGACGACTGCTCAGATGACTTTGTCGCCATCTATGACTCTCTGAGTCCGGATGATTCTCAAGCCATCACCGAGTAAGTCAAAGGGATGTGAATGTCTGGAGGGTTTGGGAAACCTTGTACAAGGTCATATCGATGCTCTTTTAAATTCAAGTCTTTTTGGATGGATATTATTTGCTTTCAGTATTCCCCACACTAATGCTTCCCCCTAGAGAAGTATTTTATTTCAAAGGAAACCTGTAAATTGACTCATTTCTGCTCCTACAGTAGGAATTGTGACACAAATCACATTCTCATTTTGCCTTGAACCTTGGCTCACAGGGTTTGTTTGATAGGGCTCAACCAACATTTGTCTCATTTATTTAGCTTTTACGATCAGAGAGAGGGGAAACACAGCTGTACATGATTCCCAGAGGACAGGCACTAGGAATCACTTTGTATTTGAGTGAAATGTTGCAGAGGGATTTAGGACTAAAAGCTGTTTTTGATGTGGGTGGAAAACATTTTCCACTCCATTCCTTTCACTGGATTTGTGATTACAACTTTTTTTCTTTTTTTTTCTGGCCCTGAAGCCTTTAGCGCTGCATGTCCCATTTTATTGTTAACTTTTGAGACCTCAGTGAGATTGAGTTGGCTCAAAAAGACCTCTCCTTTCAAATCTGTGATGGGTGCCAACCAGAATCCTGCTACACCACTGTGTGTAATTGCACTTTTTCTATGGGGGAGGGCTATGATTCTGAAACTACAGGCTTCTGAATGCAACATCAGTTGTAGCTGCAGGCAATTTCAAACTCAGAAACCATTGCCAAACAAATATGCGTTACCAAGTGATGCATAAAATGTTTTATAAAGCTATTGAGCGATCAGCTTTATCCAAGGTGACATGGGGTTTATGAGAGCCATAATATAATACTCTATAATGACATTATTCTACTGGAGGTAGATGTATTGCTGCTCTTGCAGCGTCATTCACACCTCCATTGCTCTGCCGCCAGCAGTGCTAAAACTTTTTGCTAATGTACCTAATGTTTGACTTTGAAAGTCCGCCTAGGCAATTTCTATCTAACGCTGGCACATCTCTCCTTATTTATCTCTTTCTCTATCTCTCTCTGCTTATCTATTGATTTCTTTTGAAATTATTTTTTTCTTGAAGCATTTTAAACTTGTTTGCTGAATTGATGTTTTAGTGCTTTTGACTAGAAAGAATTACAGCTTTATTTGAGCTCCCCAAGTGTCACACATCCTATAGAAAAAAAGCGAAACTCCATTCAGTTAATCCAGGAGACGTTCATCTTGTGCCTCATGGCTGCAGATGCCTTTTTTTTAATTCTATGATTTGTACATGATTTGCTGACCATCTCTCTCTCACAGGAAGTGTGGTCAGAGGCCACCCTCCAACCCTCTGGAGGTGGTGTCATCTGGTAACATCATGCTGCTTAACCTGATTACTGACACTGATGTCCAGAGGCCTGGATTTGAAGCGGAGTATAAGTCTCTTCCCAAGTCTAAAGGTAATGAAGACATTCACGATACATAACATCATCCATTCTGCATTCTGTACGATACCTACAGCTCACATAGATATGTTTATCTCTGATTGTACTCAAATGATAATGTGTCATGTCCTTTTTTCAGTTAATACCTGTGGTGGCGTCCTCTCGGACAGCAATGGAGCCCTCACCTCCCCTCTCCACCCCAGCTTTTATCCTCCTGCCGTCGACTGCAAGTGGACCATCCAGGTTTGCAACACTGCTTCCCCTCACTGCCCCCCCTCCTCTACCTGAAACCCCTCTGCACACCTCCTCCTCTCCTCCTCTCCTCCTCCATCCTCAGCCTGCCATGAGAGCAATGCTGAGGCAGCACTATAGAAGCCAAGCTGTTCAGTACCTCTTCTATCTTCATCTGTCAGACTGCTGTTGCTGCTGCAGCTCTAGCTGAGCTGCAGTGTTTTGTGTGTTGGTTTTGTTTGCTGGTGTGTGTGTGTGTGTGTGTGTGTGTGTGTGTGTGTGTGTGTGTGTGTGTGTGTGTGTGTGTGTGTGTGTGTGTGTGTGTGTGTGTGTGTGTGTGTGTGTGTGTGTGTGCGTGCGTGCGTGTACAGCCAGTTTAGGCGTGTTGCAGCTTGTCTGCCTGCATTTACATGGGATACAGATGCATGTCTTTGTGTGTAGGTGGAGGAGTGACATGCATGGTAAACAAGGTTGTTATGAACCAATCACCTCTTCCTCTGTGCTGCAGGTCCCTGCTGGGAAGAAGGTGCGGCTGAAGTTCAACATGTTCCGCATGAAGGAGCCCGGGGTGGACATCCGTGTGTGTCACAAAGACTATGTGGAGGTTATGGGCACCAAGTAAGACTTGAATTTAAATGGCACCCCAGGCAACCATCACCAAACATCAACCATTTGACTTTTACGTTAGACTTTGACCCTTTGCACCTGCAAATTTTACAGTTTTCCAGTGCAATTAACATACAATTAATGTTCTCTCAATTTCAGAACCTTTTTTAAATGATTTTACTTCACAGTTAACTTATTTAAAGGTTCTGTGTGTATTTGAGGTTTTTTAGAAGCGTTTAGGGTAGAAATGGATTATAATATTCATAATCATCTTTTCACTAGTGTATAATCACCTGTAAGTTTGTGTTTTGTTACCTTCCAATGAGCCTTTTTTAGCCCACATGGATCGAACAATTAAAATCTGGGTACAACACTGGGGATAGCGACGTGGTCATTCATGTGATGGCTGCTCAGTGGTGCATGAAACTGGAAAAGCTTGACTTCCCGTGTATAAAATGTCCTGGACCCATAGAGCGTGCGCACTAAGGACTTCCACTGACCGAGCTGGCTAACTCCCGGTTTAGCCCCCAGCTAACTTAATTAGAGAGAGTGACTTAATCTCAAGTCTCTTCTAGACTTTCCAAATTGTATTGGACGGAATGGCTCAAATTATGAAAGAGAAACGAGTCATTTTGCAGAGTGTGTGACGGGAAAAAAATAATACATAAATAAATAAATAAATAAATAAATACATAAATAAATTAATTATAGGCTTCTTTCACAATATAAGCTTATGGGAAAAGTATTTTTGGGCCCCAGTGCCTTTCAGACACAGCACATTGTCGTCATTACTCTTTACAGCATATAAAATAAAACCAGCTGAAGTTTGTTATAACTCAGAATTTTCCTTGGGTCCCAGATATTGTGGAGAAATGTCCACCTTGGCCCTGACCAGCACCACCAATACCATGGAGGTGATCTTTCACTCCGATGAGTCCTACACGGACAAAGGCTTCAGTGCAGAGTACAGCGCCTACGATCCTGCAAACCGTGAGTTTAAAGTCACTCTCGCTACCACATTTGCACAACATTTGGTGAGATGGCTGAAATGTGTCGACGTGACAGTGACACTCATAGCCTGCCATTACAGAGCAAGACACTGGGAGTAACTGCAGTCTGAGAGACTACAAGACGGCGGCTGACTGACAGTCAAATAGAGCTGTTTAGTGATAGAGGCTTAGAAACTGTGGCAGTGAAACTCAAGAGCTAGACTAATCACCAGAGAGCTTGTTTATTGGGTCCATTTTATTTGCCACTGTCAGTCAGGAGCACTCCACTTTCAATACTCTCCGCTCTTTATGTTGTCTCCCAGTTTGACCGAAATGGATTTATAATTGCTCTGATCAGCAGGGACAAGCATTGGCAACATGATGGATGTCGCGAACATACACTGTCACTCCCTCTCGCTCAATTCGTCATCGCCATCTATGTCTCCTTTTTTTTTCGTCTTTTTTTTTCTCTGCTCCCTCCCTCTTTCCTCTGGTTTGGTGAGCAGCCTGCCCCGACATGTTTGCCTGTTCCACTGGCATCTGCATCAACAAAGACCTGAAGTGTGATGGCTGGAACGACTGCGGGGACATGAGCGACGAGATGAAGTGCCGTAAGTTCCCCCCGGAGCCCAACTACACCGTTTTTTATCCTGCCTCCTATATGCTCCACTCTAGTTTGACATTTTGGCAAACATTCTTACCTGCCTTCTTGCCAAGAGGTGGATGTGAAGATCGATACCACTCTCATAACTGCCCGTTAAATACACGGCTACAGCCAGAAGCCAGTTAGCTTAGCATTAAGACTAGAAACTGTGGGGGGTAGGAAATCCAGGCTATCCTGACTCGAAGGTAACAAACTATGAAGGGTAAAAAAGAAGAGTTGTGGTTTTTATGGGGAATGATGTATGTGAGTCCTTCCTGGCTGGGAGCAGTCATTTCCTGGAGTCTTATCTTCATTATAAGGTTGCCACGCTCCAGAAAGTTACTGTCTGCCCGCGGCCAAGAAACGGTCTCACACGCAACCCCCCCATAAAGCCACAACTTGACATTTTTACTATTTTTTGTACAAATTGAGTGAAATAGATATTATGTGTTACTTATTAAGTTCTAGAGTTGTTGGAAGACAGATTGTGTTACCTTTTTAGATGAGAGCACAAATTCTACAATAAAAATAAAGTTTAGACAAAAGTAGAGAGAGAGCAGAAAGAATAGACAACCTGATAGACCATATTGACATGGCAGCCATTTGCCTCTGACATCACGCTCAGGGTGGGAAGGTTTAATTCCTATAAACATAGGGAATCTGACAAATTGTTATCATTTTACCATTTCCCGATTGACAGCAGCTGAAGGGATGATGGATAGTGAAAATCTGTGGGGACAACAGGCCATGATTCAAGGTAGAACAATGACTAACGTGAGCATTCAACCCCCTCCTAGCTATCATTACTGTTTGATAGTGTTACGCAATACAATAGGCAATGTATGAATTCATTCTATGAAATGGTCATTTATTTAAGCCAGAAAGGGAAAAGGTGTAAACAAACAGTAATGTAAGATAGGAAGTGGTGGAATCTTAACGTTAGCTGTTGTCTAGCGTTAGCTAGTGGGCAAATTTGTTGTTTTACTTCGAAATCCAGAAATTCACTTTCCATCAGCCTTTCAGGTGAAATGATAATGATTTGTCAGATTTTCTACACTTGCGCAACTCGCAATGCACAACACAGAAGTATAACCCAAGTATAATCCCAGCATTCGAGCTACCCACCCAGGGCATGACGCCAGGCAAGCCAATCGGAACGAGGCTTTGGACCAAAATATGACCAAATATACTTATCAAACAGAGATAATTAGAGTAGCGCAGCAAGCTATTTTTCCAGCATCGGAAATGAAATGGCTCGCTATCAGCAAGGAAAAGGTTGCCTTCATACATTCATCGATAGACACCTGACACAATCTAATTCAGTGTATTAAATTAGTTCTGAGTTTTGGCTAACGTCAAGACATCCTACTCTTCCTTTTAGCTAACGTCAAGGTTAAGGAAAAGTGTGGGTCAGTTTAGAGCGGTCTGAAATTATATTAAAAAATTCTTCCAGGAGTTATTATGGAAAATACAGATGTTAACTTAACAGGTAAGAAGGATAGGCTATAAACATTTGTCAACCTCCCCAATCCCCCTCGTTATTTGAATCCTGCCTCAGACAGAGCAACGCTAGCTGTTTTCAGTTTTAGTGCTAAGCTAAGCTAGCTGGCTGTTTGCTGGAGCTACAAACATGAGAGTGGCATCAATCTACTCATCTAATCCTTTGCTAAAAAGCAAATAAGCAAATTCCCCAAAATGTCTAACTATTTCTTTAAGGCTAGAACTTCTGTCCAAATCACTGAACCTCATTTGAACACCTTCCTCTGTTGCGTTGTTTAATACATGCCATTTGTGTCACCCCAGAGTGCGAGAAGGACCAGTTTGCATGCGGGAATGGTTTGTGCAAGCCGAAACTCTGGGTGTGCGATCGCGTCAATGACTGCGGAGATGGGAGCGACGAGAAAACGTGCAGTAAGTTTTCCTGCCTTATAAAGCGCTCGTTAGGGGACACAGACCCCATCTAATGCTATGCTAATTGTGCTAACATTAAAGACACATCACTGCTAATGCTCCGGTCACCGACTGCTTGGCTGTGTGTAGCCATCATTTAACCAGTAATGGAGTTTGTTTGAAGCCCAGCCCAATTTGCTCAGCATACACTTAATCATGTGTAGTACACGCAAGAAAAAAGGAGACGGATGCTAATGTCCACTGCATCGCCAATGTCCCTCTGAAACTTTTCCTGTCATCTCCTTATCCAAGTTTTCATCATAACTTTGTGATAATTTCCCCATAATCGCCATGTGTCATCGCCTCCAGGTTGTGATGAGAATGAGTGGCGCTGCGGTGACGGGGCTTGTATGCCTCAGGATGTTGTGTGTGACACGAAACAGGACTGCAAAGATGGAAGCGACGAGGCCTCTTGTAAAACCTGTAAGTGGCAGCACTTTATTCTCTTCCCAGCCAGACACGCATTTAAAAAAAGAAGAGAAAAAAAAAAAACCTCACCAGAGTGATTTAGAAGCATGTTGCACAAACCATTAAGCAATTAAGCATCATCCACAGCTGAGGAGCGTTTTAGGGTTTTACATTAGATGCAGCGTTCTTAATGCAAGGTATTTTTCACTGTCCACATTATTTTAGCTCTTTCTCCCATTTCCTCTCTCTGCTTCACTCTTTATCAATTTCCCTTTCACTCAGTCACTTGGTCTCTCTCTCACACACGCACACACATGCACAAATACATGCACACATGCACACACACAGAGGGCACTCTTGCATTTCCTTTTGATTTTCCCTTGTGTGGTTAAAGAGCGATATTAGACCTCAACCCCAATCAATACCCCCAATCAATGCAATCTGCTCCTCAATCACTACGTATTGTGCATTCAAGTCTCACTTTGAAGCCTCGCTGATTGCACAGTATTTTACTGGTTAAACTTAGAACTGCTGTGATTGAAATATGCTATGTGTTTTGATTTTGGGACCTGTCTCCACCCCCACTGTAGCTCCGGGTATCTGCTCCGACTACAGCTTCAAGTGCAAGAACGGCGACTGCGTCAACAAGGTGAACGCCGAATGCGACCGCGTCAACGACTGCTCCGATCAATCGGACGAGGCCGGCTGTGGTGAGAAATGTGCCCCCCCCCCCACCCTTACAAGACTCGGCTTTTCAAATGTTTTGAAACAGCTGAAAGTGGATCTAATCTCTTCAGTGTCATTCAAATAGATTATAGAAGAGCTGGTTGAGCCGCGAGCTGGGCTGTCTGTTAGAAAAGCGCCTCAGGCCCTGACTGCTTTATTTATTTCATTCTTCTTTGAAAGCATCTCTTGTCATCTCTGAAGTTTTAGTTTTTTCCTCCATTTAAGCCTCGGGGTGTGTCTGTGTTTTTGTCTTTCTTTCTCTTTTTTTGATCAGCTAATATGCCACTGTGCCTTATTAGGATTCCAAAGACTCGTGGTTGCATTTCGCAGCCAAGGCCGGTGTCATGATGGCTTCAAGTCAACTTAATCTACTTTTCTGATTCAGTCTCACTTCGTATTTTTGCATTCAACCGTCCAACGCCACTCCCCTTACATTATACTCTTTTGTAAATGTCAGATTGTGGGACCAGGCCCTATAAGCTGAATCGCATCGTGGGAGGACAGAACGCTGAGCTGGGGGAGTGGCCCTGGCAGGTCAGCCTTCACTTCTTGACCTACGGGCACGTTTGTGGTGCCTCGATCATATCTAACAAGTGGCTCCTCTCGGCTTCCCACTGCTTCGTCACGAGCAACCCAGCGTGAGTCACAGCTCAAACATCCGTAGCACTCACACACGTGTACAGGGCAGGACATGAAACACACCCGCTCTCATATTATTTTAGTGTTATTGTGTCCCTTAATTTTTTATTATTCCTCACATTATTTAACATTTTACTGGATCTCATTATGCAATATTCATAATACGCATTCTGCTGGAAAAGAAGTAGAACTGTGCACAACAGAGGGCCATTTATATACAAATTGCAAAAGTCTGAAAATTAGCCCCTGATGATGCAGTTAATTCAGAAAAACCTTGGGGGGGCTAAAAAATTTACATCTCATCCATGAAACAATGGAGCTGTAGTCATCGGAGTGCCCTGTAGGTGGAGCACTAACCATGCTGTTAGACCCCAGCCACCCTCTATTGTTATTGAGCGGGGGAATGTGTTCATTCTCATAGACTCACAGTTGGTGTTGATGTTTGCTGTACACAGCAGCGCTGTTATTTAATTTGTAAGCACTCTCCAGTATACTTAAAAAAGCCACTCCAAATGTTTTCTTTACAGTCATACACCACCATGACTGGTGTGATGATGATGGTATGTTATTTTGCATGTTTTTCTAGGGGGGGCAATAACATCATGAGAATTGAATGCAGACCAATGTAGTCATGTTGTGACAAATACAACCTCTGTAGCTTACAGCAGTCCATTTGTGTCAAGAAGGTCGGAGAGGTGTTCTGAGTAGATGTAGTAACCGTATATATAATATACGTTGCAGGGCTGTGGTGTTGGTTGTATTAGCTTGTCTCCTGATCTGTTCTTGCGGGTACAGAAACATAACCTTTGCTCCGTGATGCTATACACGCTACCACAGGAACCACGTTGCATCCAACTGGCAGACCTACAGTGGCATGCAGGACCAGTACAAGCAGGATGGCGTACAGCGGCGGCCGTTGAAGAGGATCATCTCCCACCCGGATTACAGTCAGATGACCTTTGACTATGACATTGCACTGCTGGAGCTCAGCGAGCCGCTGGAGTTCACCAACACCATCCAACCCATCTGCCTACCCTCTCACTCCCACATCTTCCCTGCGGGCATGTCCTGCTGGGTCACAGGCTGGGGCGCTCTCCGAGAAGGAGGTATTATGCAGGAATTGGTGATTTTGTGTAGAGCTGTGGTCTTTTTTTTTTTTTTTTTTCATTTTTTTAATCTGTTGTTGTTTCTCACTCTCGCTGATTATTATACCCGCTTTGAATAATTTTGCCGTTATTCCTCAATTAACGATGACCCACTCTCCGATTGTGTTGTTCCTTTTTGCATATCCAGCTCACATCAAAATTAAGACATCCCACTCCTCCCCCATCCTTCTCACAATTAGCTATTCATCTCCGTACTTCATCTTCTTTTCCCTGCCCGCTTCCTTCTTCTCCCCTTCATCTCTCTCATTCCATCCTGTCTTCTCCCTTTCCTTTAATGTCCCACCCATTTCTTTATCTCTCCCATCATGACATACTTCTCTTCTGCTCAACCCTCCCTCCCTTTTCTCTCATCTTTTTCTAATCTGCTCTATTCCATTAAGCCTTCTTCCATATCCATATATCAAGGCAGACATCGGCTCTCCTGGGAAGCCTCTTAAACCTTCATTAGCTAACACTAATCCAGCCCATTAACACCTTTTGATGTTAGTGACGAACACGGGGGTCACGTGACGGAGCGCTGACCCCTTTGTCCGGCTCTTGCAGGTCAGAAGGCACAGGTGCTGCAAAAGGCATCGGTGAAAATCATCAACGACACGGTGTGCAACGTGGTGACAGAGGGCCAGGTCACCTCCAGGATGCTCTGCAGTGGATTCCTGGCTGGAGGAGTCGACGCCTGCCAGGTGAGACCGCGCGACATGTTCTCGAGCTGTGTCTCTCACATCTGAGCCTGATCTAATAACCTTTCTCCCCTCGCTGTCCTCGCAAGGGAGACTCCGGAGGTCCCCTGGTGTGTTTCGAGGAGAGTGGGAAGTGGTTCCAGGCCGGCGTCGTGAGCTGGGGTGAGGGCTGTGCTCGTCGGAACAAGCCTGGTGTCTACAGCAGGGTCACCAAGCTGAGAGAGTGGATCAGGAAGGAGACCGGGGTTTGATGACGCTGTGAGGAAAGGGGACGGATGAAGACTCGCGAACAATGCCAACTTGCCGAAAAAATGGCGACGGAACATTTGAGTCCGACTTGGGACAAGTCTCTCAAAGATTTAGTTATTTAGCAGCAGATTGAGGAGACCGCTGCAAGGAACCTGGCTACTCACATGAATGACTTGTAGCACTTTATTTGGTTGCCAACCCCCCACACACCTTTTGCCACTCCTCACACACACACCAAGTCATATTTTGAATACTTTTTTAAGGTGTAAATCAGCTCAGCGTGTGTTGCCCCCGTCAGTGATGTCATGTTTCCCTTGAGTACACACAATGAAATAAGCGTATTCTGTGATCAGTGCATATTTCTGGGGATTGCTTTCCCAACATTTTACAGTTTTACAAGTGTGTTTTCTGTATACAATTGAAAGTAGATAGGTTTTTAAGTCTAAATAAGTGAGATGCCTTCATCCTCTTGGGCTGTAGTGAATGTTGCACTTTGCCAGCGGGCTCATGCTGTAGAAAGCTATAAATCTTAGGTTTTATTAACATAACACTATTTTTAGTACATTTGCTACAAAACACTCATAGATTACTGCTGACCAGCTTCCAAAGGTTCCATGTTCTTAAATTAATTAAAGGATTTTATCAACCTATCTGCCAGGCAGCCATTAGTCTCAGTTCTTATCAGTTGAGTGTAAACGTCAACTTGCAGAGACAATCTGCATTACGATGTGAGGATAACGCAAGTTTAGAAGACCAGAAACAAAAGAGAGAGGGAAAAGACCGCTCATATCTATGCAGGGGCATTTTCATATCCAACTAAAATGAATGAAAAGCAGAAGCTGCCTGGAAGGTAGAAAATGAATTAATCAGTCTCTAAAAGCCCACGGTTTGCTTTGGAAAATGGCCAGCAGTAATGTTAAGTATACCAGATTTGTAGTCGGTGGGCTGAAACGAGCAAAAAAGGGAAAAAAAAGGAAAAAAAAAAAAACATCATGATCCCTGAGGAATGTTGTTGAGAGACTGGAGTGGTGCTCAACTTCTTTTAAGTTGATGTTGATCTGAACGGGGCTCCTAGATCAGTATTTCTCTTACATATTTACAGATGCTTATTGGTCTGGCCTGCTCTGTGGATGATTTGCCAAAGTGTGAAATTCGTAGCAGAGGATGAGGATTATTTCCAGCTGGCTTTTGCACGGGTTTCTAAGTAAAGCTCAAGGCGTTAGGGGTCCTCAGTCACACTCACCTGAGAGCCAAAGTGAGCCAATGGGATTTTTTTTTTCCACAAGTCGCCAGAGCAACGCAATGACTTCTGATCCCCCTAAGAGTTTCCTCTCTTTGGTTACGACCACATCTAAAATTCGACTGGATGGTTTCTTTAACTCCATTTTCCCTTTTTTTTTCTCTCTGTCTTATCCTTGAGATAATGTATCCTGGATAAGTGAGCCAAAGATTTGCTTAAGTATTATTTATTGAAGGGGAAAAATTTAAGAAAACTTTGAGGATGTGCTCAGCTGACCTGAGGTTATTAACGTCTTCGAGGTGAAATAACTGCAAGTGGAGGCCACAACTTTCAATGGTAGATATTTTAATGAGCAGTGAACCCTAACCTCATAACCTTTCTCTGTGTGTGTTTGTATATGTTTTTATACAAGTCGTGACAATAAACATCTGATTCCTCAGTACCTAACTGCGTCACCTGCATTATTCGCCTTTGATGAGGTCTCGTTTTGTGTTATGTCGTGTGTAATAACTGCCTGTCTTGTGAGACCTTGTCCCTTCTCACAGTAGAATAGTAATGAGCATGTATTCTCCTCCCCATCGTGAGCAGCATGCCTACCTGGGGAACAGAGGTGACAAGACGAACTCATTTTGTCAAATAATACCTACCTTTGTCACAGCTCTATCCTATTACCCTACGAGATGGGCATGTCGACTTGGGGAGGTGGATACAAGTACAGTGGGGGTTCTACCATCTCATCTGTCTTCATTAAAAGCAGCGCACCACTGGGGGAATAGGAAAATCAACATAGACAGTGTTGCTAATTTATGTATTCATCATTGTTGGTACATGGAACGCTTTGTTTGTCGCCGTTCCCCCCTCGCCAGGCTGAGAACTCAAGATTCACACCAGCCACTTGTTTATCGGAAATGGTTTTATTTAAATATAAATATGTGTACAAAGGTACAAGCAACGGTAGCTCATTTTTAGCAAATAAAATTCTTAATACATTATTAAAAGAATGAACAAACAAATGGCAATTAGTCGTGTTCCGGAAAAAAAAGCATAGTAACTGCATTCAATGATTGATGAACAAACTCATAGACGAGAAAAATCTGTGGACCCAAATAAATCAACCAAGATAGATACATATGTATATAAAGATACTTTACAATAGAGCAGCTTACACGCTGTACATTAAGGCTTATATAAAATATAAAAATAAAGACAAGCGATGATGTTTGCCTCCTCACTTTGAGTGACTTTTGTTCTCTTGTCAGGCTGCCTGGTAACAGCTTCATAGACAAATGGCAGTACAGGCGTCCATACTGAAACATCCAGGAGTTGGAATGTGACCGGGGCCAAGTGAAGAAACCAATGTCTCGAACATGAAATGGACATGAAGATAAACGCTGAAGATTTCACTAGACACATCATTTGCATGCAACAGAGAGAAAGTATGGGCTCAGCCATTTGTACAGATACTTAGTGTTTCAGGGTAGTACTGTTTCTTGTAAACATATTGAGACAATTTGATTGAGTTGTAAAACTTGAGTGTGTGGTCCGTGTTAGGACTTTCTTTCCCCCACCTGAGCCTGCCGAAAAATTGACGCTTCATTCAAGTTTATTTTTAAGTTCAAGATTGCCACTGTTCCAAATCGCCGCTTTTGATTGTTCTGGTAATAGCCTACTCTTGATTTTACAATCAGAAAACAGTACCAGGGGTAGGACAGAAGTATTCAGCCTCAGCCCCCGTTCCCCACCCCCTCGTAAAATTATCACCATCTTTGGGTTTTCATGGCCTTTACCTTGTCCATCTTGGTACAACACACAGTTAACATAGAGTCCCCCATTACCATGAAGGCTAAAACACACATTCTCATCGTATCTCCTTCTTTTTGTCCACCAGTAAGTCCAACATGTTAGGGTTATTATCAGAAGAAGCTCCAGGAATACAGCTCAGGCCAGAAGTATTCCACCGCTGATTAGACTCTTCATACAGTACAGTGCCTGGAGCACTTGTTGGTCAGTAGAGCTAGCCTGTTGTGCAGAATAGTTTGTCTGTCTCTGTGGATAGCTCAGTCGTTTGTTGATGATAGAGACACAAATGTGCTTAGAATTCCTTTCGCATGCCAACAAAACACCAAATGACAGACAACGATTGTTGTTGGTTGTTCATATCAGTTTTTTTTCCTCCAATATGTCTTAGCTTGTCTTTCGATTATTTTAGAGGTCGTGTTTGACATTTAGCGTTGACACAAAGTAAACTCTGGAAGGCAGGTAAACAGCTACCCCAGTCATTTTGGCCACCCAAATTCAGGAGATGCGTTTGATTTGTTTTCTAGTTGGCTCTTGCACCGACAGAATATCTCCACAGGTTTGGGTGGTCATCATGTAGAGATAACCTGGTGAGGTATCACACTGTAAATCAGAAGTCTGACTTGAACATCACAATCTGCTGAATTCTCCAGCTTCGGGAGCTCCACAGTTCACATCGTTGCAGATCCCTCAAACCATCACAACAAATAAAGGTCGGTTATCCCATAACCTAAATCAAACGACTCCCTCCAAACACTGTCCAGACACGTCCTTGGAGGACCGTCCGGGTAAAGAAAGTCTCTGTTCATGTTAGTCCAGCCACATATGTGGAGCTGACAATGGTTATCTACTCACTGCTCCTATACTCTGCTTTTCCCCAACTTGTTTGTCCAATCAAACGTGCGTCTGCATACGTTGTGAGGGCCGGCCGTAGTCAGACTGCTGGGAAGACACTTGTGAGGAGGCATAAGAGAAACGAGACGAGCTCGACACCTTGCTGGCCTGATCTGATTGGTCATACGCGTCCACCTTCTCGTAGGAAGCAGGCTTGACATAGCTGGTGAAGGCGCGACCGTAGGTAGCAGGTAGGTAAGCAGAGCCACTGTAGATGGGATCAGTGGGATAAATGCTGGCCGACTGGGCGGGCTGCTGCTGGGCAGCTTGCTGCTGTTCGTATGCGGTTCTGCCCGCTGTGGTGGTTGCGTATCGGTGGGAGAAGTCATAGACACGAGGCTGGGTGCCATGCTGACCGTACATGGGGCTGGGGGAGGGCAGCTGTGATGGAGTGTAGACTGGCCGAGTGTTGGGGACGTATTCAGAGAATCCACTGCTGCGGATGTGGCGGTCCTCGTGGCCACGGACGTTGTAGTATCCATTGGTGGGATCCTTTGAGCGGGAGAGAAAAAAAATACATTGTGAGCTTTTTAAAGTTCAGAATAATAGATGAAAATAACTTGTTATTTTGAGCGTGTTTCTGCGAGTATTTTCAGTTTTACCTTGATGTCCGATCTCTCATCCTCCTCCTCTTCCAGGAGGTCGCTATGTTCTGTGCGCGATGTCCCTGGAGACTCGCTGCTGTTCGGAGCCTGAGGGAAGACCAAGCATTTTTGAAGAATTACTAGGACGAACACGACCTCACTTGAATGAGAACAAAACAAAATCGAAGTATCACATTACAGCATTAATGTGAATACTCCATAACCATCAACAGAGATATCTGGCATGCAGAGGTGGCGAACAAAGAAATGTACCATGGGCTCTTTGACATCCTCCTCATCATCGTTGCCACGCGTAGCGTTGTGATCGCTGTGAACGATCTGAACTCTGATGTCGCTCTTGGAAAGACGAGTGCACCTTTTGCCTGTGGGAATTGAGAATAAGAGGAGCTTTACTTTACATTTACCAGACGTAACATTTACATCAAAAGTTCTATTCAAACGCTGGATAAAACGGCATGAAAATCGAACAGAAACTGCTCAGTTTTCTGCTCACAAATGAAAAAAAGATTTGAATCTGTTTGATGTGGAGAATTGGCTGTGACCCTCTCGCCCATACTGACCGTTGAGCTCACCTTTGCCTGTGTGCCTGCAGCACAGGGAGACCAGGGTGATAACACAGATGAGCAGGACACAGCCTCCACCTACTGCTCCGCCGACAATTATCAACATAGGCAGGGCTTCTGGAACAAGAAGAGTAATGGAAGAGAGGCACAGGAGGTGGGGGGGAGAAGGTTGTCAAGGGAAGGAGAGGGATGAAATGAGAGATGGAAGAGCATAAGTGTCAGTGTCGAGAATATTCAGATCAGAGCCAAAGAAAAAAGAGATCCATTCGTTTGTCTTGCTAATCCCACACACGTCAGCGCCTATATAAATTCATCTGCAGTAAGCCCTGGCCTGTTCACAGCCAGCGTATGCTCGTGCGGGCAATCCGGCAAACCCACAGCCTGGCTATTGTCTCTAATCTCTCTGAAAGAAGGGTAACAAGGCCTGACATGCAATGAAGCAACAGACAGTAATCTAATTAGAGATTCCAGGAGATACCGCTGCCCATTTCTCTGGAGACCCCACTCTGCTACGTTGATGTAAATTACTGGAGAGGACCTTATTTTTGGTGTCTGCTGCAACAAAAGCTTCCACTGGCATCAGCACGGTAGTACTACTGCCTAATTCTGAGATCACTTAAAGGGGCTCCAGCCTGGACTTGGCTCCGAGACAGTGATGGAGAATACGAGTCCAACCGCAAACACATGTGACTTCCTCTAATTGACTTTTGTCCCCCAATCAATATCTATGTTATGGGGCAAACATATTCATTAAAGGAACCATCTGCTGATTAAATCATATCGATTAGGGGAGTATAATTAAGATAAGCACAAGACAGGAGCAGCGCTTTCACCTTATCTGGCCCCCTTTCACAGCTAGGATTGAGAGTATCACTGTAACATCTGCAGAGGGGTCTGGTGGGGGATTATCACTCCTGTCAGCGTGTGCTAGGGATCGTACGAATGGCTAATTTTCCTTAAGTTTAGACTGAAGTTTGACATTAGATTAGTCCACAAGTCTAAAAGTAAGAAAACCGCCCATAAAGTCACAAAACTGAGCACAATTTAATCTAAAAATACTGTGTATATTGGATCCTAGATGCAGCAGTTAACCAGTGTTGTTAAAGGTGCAATATGTAATAATTGGCCACCTGTTGAAGTTATACTCCAGACAAACAAGAGGCAGCATATCAGCAGAGTAGGTTTGGCATCACTCAGCGGTCACCCATCACAAAAAACACCCCGATGTTGGTAAAATTTGGGCAGACTGGACACTACAGTGACTCAATATTGCCCTCTGAGGTACAAAGTGGTATTACAAGATAATGTGAGTCTATGCGTGGCTTTTTTGGTTGGTTGGTTTGTCAGCAGGATTACAAAAAACTACTCAACGGATTTCCACAACACTAAAATGGAGTTGCAGTACAATTTGATGCGGGTCCAAAGGGTCAGGGATAGGGTTAAAAATCTGGATCTAACTATGTTTTGATCGATACTGGATTAGACCAGATTTAATCGAAGGGGACTGTTGGTCCTTGGTGGAGGTATGTTTTAATTTTTGAATGTTTTAAATTCTTACATATTACTCCTTTAACATCAAGGCCGCTCTTTTTATTATATAGCAAACCTGCTGACTGGGAATTTTCAGTGCAAATTATGTCAGATGTATTTTTAAGTTTTACTTCTGGTTCCAACTAGTGAAGGTAGCAACGTTTGGTCACTAACCAACTAATTGTTAACATCCTTAGTGTGTACCTTGCTCCTTCAGTGTGACCAGGGCTGTGCCTGTGCCGAAGCGGTTCCAGGCAGTGCAGTTGTAGCGCAGCTGGAAATCCTGTGCCAGAGTCTCGGACAGCACCAGAGAAGAAAGGACCCCGTGGTCACTGGTTACCGTCTGCACGGAGTAACGACCAGAGGTACCAGAGGACAGGCTCATGTCTCCAAAGGTCCACACCTGCGGAGAGGAGCAAGAGAATAGACAACAGGGAGTAAGTCGCTTTTCTATGAAGAATTCCTCACCGGTGAACATAGCAGGGGCCTATGCAGCTGTTTATCCTTAGATCCCTGCCTGCCGCTGCCTGAACACCAGTTTCTCTCTCTGTTCTGCTTTCTCTCCGCCGACCTCTGAGGTGCTCCATGGCTGACACAGCGCACAGGCTCATGTTTAAGCTGCCTCCCACGTCTGCCCTGCAGGTGAAGCCTAAGGAGGGTTAGGTAGCTGCACTATGAAATAAGGCTCCTCTCTGCTGTCTGTAGCACAAGGCCAGCAGGGCACCTGTCTCTCACTCCTCTTCACACCCTAATTATCCTCTCTCAGCCCAGCGTACCTTCTGCAGTTCAACAGGGTCAGCCGAGTGATGCCTCTTGGGCCGCTAATTGAATGCGGTTTGGCTGAAACCTGCAGGAAGCCGGTCTCCCACAGCTCCCCACAACTCCACTTTCTCTCTAGTCAACGTCTGTGCAATTAGAGTTGTGAATATGTGCGTGTGTGTGTGTGCGCGGGTGCGTGTTTGTTAGAGCGCGAGGTGGAGATGTGCAGGTGCAAGGGTGTGAAGGTGAGGTCAGGGATAAAACTACGCTGAGTGATCCATCTCATGTGGGTGTGGCTATAGGAGGAACGCGGAGTATGGAAGCTCTCAAACATAAGTGAATGACACGCAGCACAAATAAGAGGCTCACTTACAATCTTATCAGGCGGGGGGCTGCTTCCCACCCGGCACTCCAGCTTGCCCTTGGAGTGCTTGACAGCATGCTGCGTGGCATCCGCTGTGATGATAGGAGGGCCTGGTGTGAAGAAGAAAGGAGGACAGAGAGAGCAGAGTGGATAATGGAAAAAAAAAGAGGATAGTTTGAGATACTGACCAGTAACAAAGAATCAGGTGTACATTTGTATGCTATTCATTCAACCGATCACTCCAAACAAAACAAGCAACCCCTGTATGGAGAGAAGAAGTCCCTCCTCTTCGGGTTTTATGATCATAAATGGCAAGAGGCCCATCCAAACCTTTCTCCAGCGCTAACACAGCACTGTGGAGATACGTTGTTCTGCCTACGCAAGGCTACGTTTTGTGTGAAACCGCTTAGTGAACTACATCTGTCTTCTCGTGCAAAAAATATGACCAACATCGACACGTCCAACACCTTAGCAAAGGGTTAGGGTTGGGACAAATCTGGCCATGTTGACAGCTGCAGCGATGCAAAAGTGGAGTTAGTTGCTTCTGGAAGCTATCTAGCACGCAGGGCTGGCTCTACATGCTTTCTCTCATGGGTTTTGGTGAGAGTTAAACGAGTTGATGTCACTTTTGCAACCAGAGCTGTCGACAAGTTGGGGGACACCAAGTCAGTTGGCCCACAAGGCCCCTCTAACCCCAAAGATAACATGCTTTGGAGATCATCTCGTCCTGCACACAAGCAAAATTATCGGTGGCCATGTACGCTGTTGGGTATTACTAATTATATATTTTTACAGTCCTATACTTGACAAATGTCACATGTATAATTCAGGGCACAGTAAAAATGTGATAAAAAATAATTGTCTCCTGCCATAAACTACTCTGCATATTTTTTTCTGAAATAAAGTCCCATGGTGGCTCATCGGAAGAGGAGAGACTTCCCCTATCTATATCTATACCCTTGGAGAAAAAGAAAGCCACTCACCATTTATAGTGAGAGTGACATCTCGTTCTGCGACTCCAATCCGGGGCACGATGGCCTTGCAGGTGTATGTTCCAGCATCCTCCTGGGTAACAGCCTTCAGCTGCAAGGTGTTACCATTACTGAGCACCTAGTGAGAAATCCAGAGGGAACAAGTGAGCAGCGTGTCAGAGGGAGAATGAGCAAGAAAGAACGAGCGAGGCGGTGTAGGGAAGAAAAAAGGCAGACAAAGGAGACTGGGACCTTTATCAGTGGCCCGCTCAGTGTGGAGGCAGCACAGAGGTGGGCTGACCATTGTAACAAATGCTGGTGGTTTGAGTTTAATTTCATTGTGAAGAGCTTTAATCACGGCATTAAAGCACTCCAGCCACCGCTGAGTGACCGTGCTGCTGGGGAGATTGTTGTAATTAAACAGTGGGGACAGATCAGAGCGTACTGTGGTGTGAGTGGGCCCTAGCCTTTGGAGCTGCTACACTCACTCAGTCCTTAGCTCATTGATCCTGTCATTCCATCAAGCTGTGATTAATCCATTTACCCCCACTCCGTCCCCACCCCCACCCTCCCCCCCCACCCTCTCACTCTCTCCAATTTTTTTTTTTTTATTTCAACACACTCATGGAGTAACCCAATTAATCCATTACTCCTGGCTGTGTGAGGGACAGTAGCAGTGGGTGGATTAGAAAAATGCCTCCCTCAGAGGGGCTGAAAGCGCTCGCTCTTTGAGATGACAGCATCGCTTACGCCACTCCTGCAGCATTCTTTACCGAGGGTGTTTTCTCCTGCATCGCCTCAGAAATTATATTAGTCGCCAGGAGAGAGGCTCCTAAGGGATGTCCCTGCTGATGGTGTGCGTGCACCGAAAAGATTTTTACCAGGATGATGTAAAGTGAAGGTGGAAATGTCCCATTTGTTCCACCTACGAAATTGACTTTGAGGAAATGGATACTCAAGTGCAGCCGGGCCTTTTTAATGTCTAAGAAGCAGGCGCTGCTCTGAAAGTTGCAGGGCGGGCTTTAATGTTGTTAGTTTCAACCACACCTTTGCTCAGTGGCTGACTGACTGATTGATGGAGCGATTGATTGAGTTAGAATTATGACAGCATGTCATGTACAGTAATGATGCAGCATGAATCTGTCAGCGGACAGACAGTTTTCTGCCAGAGGCTTTGGCCCTCAGGGAGCATGGAGAGAGGAGGTGTTGAAGATTCAGCCTGAAAAAGAATGTGTGTGTGTGTGTGTGTGTAGGGGGGGAGTGAGAGATTCATGCCTAAAGGCCATGTGTGAATACCTCTCTCTGGAGGGGTGGTGTTGAGGGGTGGTGTTGAAGCTTCACGATAGCACCAGGATAAAGCAATGACTAGTATTTGCTTCCTTACCACGCTGGAGCCATGCTTTGTCCAGGCCAGGGTGAGAGGAGGGTTTCCAGTCCACGCGCAAGTAAAGGCTGCATCCATCCCGATATCCACCGTCATTGGCTTGGGCTCCGACAGCAGTCTGGGGCCAACTAGGGTGAAGCAATGCAGACAGCCAGTTACAATCAATGAAAAGGCTGCTTTTAAACCTCAAAATACACAGCTCAGCCACAAAGTTAAACTCACATTGGACATCGACCAGCGTGCTGACATTGGTGCTGCCCACAGAGTTGGACACCTCGCAGGAGACAGGGTCTGTGAAGTAAGAGTAGTCCACCGTCACCTCAAGGCTGTCCCCGTTTGCCTCGGAGATAGGGACTCCTCCTTTCGACCACCTGGGACGGATGAATAATCACATTATACGGTCGCATTAGTTCAGGGAAGGTAGTCGGCCATGCGTATCAAAGTGGCTATTAGCTGATTCACGGCTTGTGCCAATCACAATCAAACGCTGCCAATCAAGCAGCCAATTTAACCCAATGAATCTATGAAACACTCGCATGCTTGTACTGCCTCTTTCACACCATATAATGTCATGAAATAGTTAATGTGATTGCATTGTGTCGTCATCTCAGACTGCTGGGATCAGAGGCAGAAACTGAGATCCAGGGTTCCCACATCTTCTTAAACGTCAAACCCAATATAATATACACTGACATAAAGTGGAGAAAATATGATAAAATAAAGAACATTCATATAACTCAAGGTCTTTTTCCCCCGAATCCAAACACTTTCAAGGATTTCAAACGACTGAAAGTGAAGGATGGATACCTGTATCCGGTGATTTCAGGATTGGCCGAAGCAGAGCAGATGAAGAGAACCTTTGCTCCCTCCGTCACAGTCTGAGGCTGGACTGACAGAGTCACTGAAGGAGGGTCTGTGAAAGGAAAAAACCTTTATGTTACTGACACGAATGTACGACTTAGCTCTTCATCAGATTTACTAATCTTATTGGCACCAGCCACCTTTTAACGGTGCAACACGATTAAATGTCTTTTGACAGATTACTGAGCGTGGCGTGCTTTATTTTGGTGGTCTCTGAAGGGAGGCCGTTGCCGGGACACTCACGCTGGACGTTGATGGTGACCGATGTCTGGCGACCAGCAGGGGCAGCTGGGTTAAGAACCCTGCAGGTGTAGGTGCGCCCGGTGTCGCTGTCCTCTGGGGTGATTGGAAGCATACTGACAGCCACCTCCCTCTTCCCATCCTCCATCGGTGTCTGCACAACAAGGTATAGTGTAGCTGTTAGATTGCTGCTGAAAGTCCTGAGCAGCGGTTTACAAACTTTTTTAACAGAGTCTCCATTACAATTGAGTGGAACTGAACATCAGCTCAATGTTGCACAAGCGAGTCACTTGTTATTTGTGCTCGCACCACTCATAGAATATCTCTATGACACTGCAGGTCTTATTTTTTCATGTGTGAGGCATTAAAATTGCCATCCCGTTCTTTGGCATGGCAGTTAAATCATATATTTTATGATGCAGCAGGGGGATATTGTGCTGTTCCCACATTTCTGAGAGTGTTCCCCGTCAGCGCTCCTTGTTTGTCATCATCTTTTAAATCTATTTACTGCTCACAGAAATCAATACGCCTAAGTGAGGAAAGGTGTAGATTCTCGGGATATGACTCACAGCTCTCTCACTTTCTCCCTCACACACACACACTGACGCACAAGAGGGGGAAAAAAAACTGTGATGGCCAAGGTGCCTGTGTGTCGTTTCTTCTTCTTCTTCTTCTTTTTTTTTTTTTTTGGGTGGTGACAGTGAGGAAGAAGTGTCACACATCTCTGGAAAAAGAGCGAGGACGAGCCAAGCCTTTTCCCTGGGCAGCCAAATCAATGGACGGAGGCTTTCACTTCCTCGGCAAGAGACACAAAAAGCATTTTTATGCTGGATCAAATCACATCACTCCCTGTCACCACCCCTCACTCGGACAAAGCTTTCTCCTCCCCCCGGTCTCACTTCTTAATGTTGGAAAATTCTCTCTGTTTTTCACAAAGCTATCTCACCAGATAACTCTATATTCTTTTCTCCCCCTGTATTCCTTTCCTCTCCTCTCCTCTCCCCTCTCCCCCTCCCTCCTCCAATCCTCTGCCCTCCCCTCTCACTGCAGGCTCTCGCCTCCTTAAATGTGGCGTTTAGCGTCGTTTAGCGTGGTCAGGGAGCATGAAAAATGTGACACTTTCCCAGCCGTGGCTAGCTTACGCTCCGGCGCATCCCCATTGTGTTTCTGCATTGTTGTGGGTGATTTCTTCTCCGCAGAAACTCTACTGTATGAAACACTCATGCCTGTCTGAGCTTTGGCATGCTCCAGTTATGCTGTAGTGTCGCTGCATTAGCGAGCAAAAGGGGGAGTGGAGGGGGTTAGTGAGCGAGGGGTGGGGGGGGTGGGGGTTGGGCAGTGGAAGAGGAGGTGGGGTGGTTGGGAGGGGGGGTCAGGCTTGGGTGAAAATGGGAGGGGGACTGCAGAGAGTGAGCGAGAGAAGGGTGGCAATAGGGAGGAAAAAAAGCTGTGAGACCATGGAAGAAAGATGAGAAAAATAAAGAGACAAACTGAAAGAAAGGAGTGGTATTATACCCTCAGAGAAAATATCTCTGTTTTGAATAGCTCTGCATTTATTTTCTGCCCGCTGTCATGTTTTGTAATATCATATGGGTGTCGGTGATTGAATGATAACGTTCGTCATAGATCTCTTCTTACTGTACCTTGGAATAAACCGCAGACTCCATGACCTCTCCATCTCTGTACCAGGTGATCTCAGCAGCAGGTTTGGCTCCCGAGGCTCTGCAGGTGAGGTTGTGTCGTGTGTGGGCCTTAAGACGCACAACAGGGCCGCCTTCCACCACGGGGTCTGATGGGGGAACTGTAAAGCAGAACAAACATACCACTCAAAACAACACAAAAGGCTCATTACAGCTCCCGGCCAGCACAAAGAAGCGTACTGGTGTCGAGCTTGTTGTTGCTCTTCGCTCAGCATCAATATATCACACAAGCAAAAGAAGCAAACATAAGGAGATACTCCTTATGGCCATGTGTCTGTTTAACAAGATGCAGTTTCAGACAGGAGGAAGGACCAAGAACTGTTGTCATTTAGAAAAAAAATAAAAACAGACTCAACCTTATTTATTTCCTTTCTTGGGACTAGCATTATTACTCTATTTGCTCTTACTGTTGCAGAGTGATGTTTCAACTGAATTGCTTATTTGTTCATTTATTTGCATGGTTTCGCACGCACCACTGGCAAGCCAAGCGTGCCACCCCTGATGAAGGCGTCTATCTCCCCAACCAATAAGAGAAGGCGTAAACATGGGGTTTGTGCTGGCCTTTCTCGCTCCCTCCACCGAACCAATTTCACTGTGTGTATCTGAATTGTCAGAGGTCCTTCCGCTGCCGCGGCACGGACACTAATGGAATCCGAGTGCTAGGTGATTTTAATTTCCATGCCGATTCCCCTGACTGCACTCCCGCCGTTGACTCCTTTGACTGTGCAGGATTGCTTTGGTCTCATCTGGCCACATTGATTTACACACACACACAGACACACAGACACACACACACACACACACACACACACAGACACACACACACACACAGAGCCCCCTCCTCTCTTTCCTCTTCCACTCCTTATGTCCACACATAAGCTGCACGGTCCTAAGCGACGCACCTGATTTCATTTCTATGTTTATGAAATGCACATAATGTTCATGAACCCCCGGCCTGGGTCCTTCAGAGTGCATTTAATGTAGGAAGGCAGTTTCACCAACTTTCTCTGCTGTCTCCACGTGGGCATCTTTATGGCTGTGTGTGGGCATGCGATGACCACGCTGCTTTGTGCTGCCTTGACAAGTGACGTGCAGAAAGGTGGGCTGATGGTCACAGGTGAGCTCTGTGAATCTATTCATTTAGTAGAAATGTTCTTATGCTTGTGATCTCAGTCTGCTTGCCTTTCCATGGCAATATTCTGCTTGCCTCCCTGCCTCAATGAACTCAGGATGCACACCTGAGTGGCGACAGATAGATTCAAGGAGAACAGGCTCTGGAGTGAAAGATTTGTGTTGTGGCAGAAAGCAGCAGCATCATGTTCGTATCATCGTTCCCTCTGAGTTTCTGTATAATACTAGCCGAAAGTGTATGGACAATTGACAGGACTAATTAATGAGTGATTTTCCCTTGCATGCCACCAGATGACAGCAGTGCTTTGCCGATTCCAATTCCCCCAAGACCTGGCCCTCCTCCTCCTCCTCCTCCTCCTCCTCCTCACCCCCTCTCCCCCCTCCACCTCTGAATGTCTGTGTGAAGAAGTAGATCACTCACATCATGTTAATGTGAAAACCGCCTTGCGGTTGACAAATGTTGTGGCTCACTGTAAAATGTGCTAACTGTGCAGACCCTGACTTTCAAGCGGCTACGCAAGTCGTTTGTGACTGCAGCAATCACATTATCCAAGACGTCCACAGTCTTGATTACCGCCACTGAAGCAGAGGGGCTTCCTTTTTTTTTTTTTTTCTCTTTCCCTTGAATGATCTCTTGGCTCAGCCTTGCCTCGTTTGAATGATACTTTTCCTGACATGATCTTTTACCAGCAATTTACAATGAGGTTATCTTTGAGTGGTCTTTGAGAGTTTTGATGTGCTTTTTCTATTTGTGTCTATGATAACTTGAGCAATTATCTTTTGTGTGTTGCACATGTGTTATTTGTCTTCTGTGTTTTGTGATGAAGACACTCCCCCTGATTGTTCCTAAGTGCTGCCAGCCGGCAGGCAGGCCTTGGCACGAGGGCTGGCTGCGAGGATCATGCGTGAGCTGTGTATCTTACCTAGTACAGTGAGCTTGGCACGGTGGGAGCGCAGTGCCGCCTGTGTAGCCTGACACTCATACACCGCGTCATCCGCCAACTCTGCCGAATCGATCAGCAAGCTGTGCTCGCCTGATAGCGGGTCGCCCATTAAGGAATAGCGCGTCCAGCCTGCATGAAGCCAGCACAGAGAATAGAGTTAGAGACAAACAAACCAACCAACAACAAACACATAATGAAGGGACTATGAAATGAACAGACTTGTGCCTTGAACAAAAGGGGAGAGAAACGTGGCAAGGCTCTGTAAGACACAAATGAAAGCAAGCAGCACCTCACTGGGCCAGGAATTGAGCTGTTGCGTTAGCAGAGCAGCGTGAGGGCTGGAAAATGCAACACGCAAGCGGGCTGCTGTGTGAGGAGTCTGTCCTTTAAACACAGACATAATAAAGATGGGGTGGCTAAGGTCAAGAGGAAGCATCTCCACCTTCTCTCTAGTCTGCCACACATTTAAATGTCAATGCGTGACAAAAGCCAATTGATTATCTACCTTCCTACAAGACCCTTAAAATGCTAAGCAACAAATTAAAGTTCGCCATGTGCAGCAGTAGCCGACCTGTCTGCGGCACATTGTTCTCTAAACATTCATTTGCGTAAAACTCCAACGTTTGACAGAGAGAGACTTGGTTTCTAATGAGACCTGGCATTGATCGCAGCAAGACGGACTGAGCCAGAGAGAGCAATAAACACCCAGGAAGCAGCAGAGAAAAGAAGACAGGCAGAAAAGAAGAGGTCAGAGATAATACCTGGAAGGTCTCTCTCTCCACCCAGTGCAAGGCCATCTTTGGTCCATTGTACCATTCCCCGGTAACCCACAATGACGCAGGGTAGAGTCACTGACTGACCAGCTACAACCACCTGGTCCTGAGGCTGCTGGGAGAAGTAGGCTGCTTGGGTGGCGGCTGGAAGACAAGAGAGAAAGCAGGGTATGAATTTAACATCTCTTGGGGTTTTTCATGATGGTAGATGGACACTTCAGACTGAAATTCACAAAATAGCAAAAAAAAAAAAAAAATATATAGGAATGCTGAATACTGCGAGCAGACTGGAATGGCAGTTGGTTTCTGCAGAGCCAGCAGAGATGCAGCACGAGGAAAGCGAAACCTGCACTGTAAGGGGTGTAAAAAGTTAAGTGTGAAAGAGAACAGACTCCCATGAACTGGTCTGCTAACTCTCTTGTTTTCACGGCACTTGCTGAAACAAGGCTGACATGTGTGAAAATATTATTTTTTCCCTTCTATAAATGTGCGTTCTAAGGGGAAGAGTCAGCTGCGCCTCATAACTTATTTAACTCTTTCCCAAGGCCATATGGTTATGTGCTCGCTGACATGAAGCAAACACACTTCTGGGGAGAAAAATCTGCCACTCTTTCAGAGCGCTTTTTTTTTTTTTTTTGTAAAAATGGATGTTAAACAATCAAAACTCCATTAAAGTTCCCGGGGGACCCATCCGTTTGAGCCTGCTGAAAGTCAGCAGAGACACCTGCCGCCGTTCCGCTGCTGTGTTTAAGTACGGCAAACAGTCTCACCGGATTGGCTGGCCTGCCTTCACACGCATGCAGGAGCACAGCGTGAATGTGGATCCGTGGTTCCAACTGTTTGTGCCACTATGCTAAAGATTGAGTATTACAAACCCTACTGGCAGGGGAAGATGGCAACACTCCAGAGGTAACTAATCCGTAGGGGAAGGTAGGAGGCGAGGGAGAGGCAGTTGGTTGGTTATCTAAGTGGGGTGTCTGTGTGAGTCGGGGAAGAGGACTTAAAAAAAAAAAAAAAAAGCCTTCCCTCATTCTTCTTCTCTCTTTCTTTGTTGCTCAGTGGAGAATGGAAGGGAAGGGGGACAGAGGAAGATAAAGAGGGTTCTATTCAGGCAATGCTAAGCCCCCCCCGAACTGCTTCTCTTGGTGGGAGCGCTTAAACAGACAGGGTTGCCCCCCGCCCCCCTTCCAGCGAAGAAAGCTGCTGAAAGGAGGGCAACATACGGCGGCCAGAGACGCGCTATTGTCCCCTTGTCCCTCTCTTTTAATAGGCCTCTTCATTTCCAATCAATCCTGCTAAATGCAAGTTTAATAGCTTTTCAATAGCAGCTTTCCCCCCAGAGGGTAGCTGGGATTTTCTCTCTCCCTCTCTGTCTCACCCCTTTTCTCTTTGCCCGTCTCTTCCCCCTCTTTCTCTCGCTCCATTCTCTGCAGTTTTTCTTTTCTTTTTTGAGAGAGGGAGGCTTCAGAGCTTGTTGGCAGTGTTTATTCCGCACTCAATTATCCACTTCATCTAGGGGTACACCCTGGACTGAACCCTTGCCCCTCGCCTCCCCTCTCTCCCTTTTTTTTTGCGCCCTCCTGCCGCCGTCTCCCAACAGCACAATTAAAGCCGCCAAACAGTGAGTTCATCAAGAACGTGAGCCCTCCACGGCTCAGGCCTTTGCGGGTTTTTCTCAACGGCTCGCCTCGCAAAAAAAAAAAAAAAAAAAGCCATTTTCAAATGCGCCCATTCTCTCTTCATCTGGGCCAAAGTACATAGTTAATAGATAGTTCAACAGAGAAGAAAGATCAGAGAACAATGCATGTTTGCTCAACCAATAATGTCTCCCCGTGCATCATTTTGCCAATGTGTTTGAAAAGCCCATCAAGCTGTGGATGCACACAGGTAGGCTGTATGTGTGTCACGCACTGTGGATCAAAAGAGGCCAATTTAAGAGCGTCAATGAGAAGTGAAACGTCTCCCAGCTCAGGCTATTAGGCGTTTAGCGAAGGCTGGCATTTTCCCATCATACCTTCCAAAAAAGGCAGTTTTTACAGTCTGTCCGCCTGTCCCTAACATTCTGCCTTTATGAGCTGCTGAGCGTTTTCATATGCCTCCCCTTGCAGAGTGAGATGGGGATTTTCCGTCTTTGTACTCGCACACGATACAAACATTTTTAAGTATCTCGCCCAGAGTATCAAAATGTTTACAATGGGGCAACAATTCAGTGCATTGGTTGATTGTTCGGATGGATTACATGCACTGAATTGTTTCTCTTCACCTCACCCACGTACGATTTCTCATGCTCACATATGGCAATTAACGCCACGGCGTACAAATATAGAGTACAAAGTATGTGCTGTGGCGAATGTCTTCACGCCATACGAGTGATTCATTGCTCTCCAGATCCCTTATTGAAAATATTCAACAGAACATCTCGACTGGCTAATGACTCATGCCAGATTCCTTTAATTCCTCCTTGCTGAATTAGACAATTCTTTGACGGTGTATTAGCAGCTTAATTACATGAATACATTTCTGACGGGGAGAGGGGGAGAGAGGGAGGGAGGAACAGAACCAGACAAAGAAACAGTGGAGGAGAGGCAGTCAGAAGAAGTATAGGAGGCCGTGGGTGTGAAGGAGCTTGTTCTTCTCGTGCAGCAGCGGCGTGTACATGTGCTTGCAAGACACCTAAGCAAACCGTAACAGCAGCTTCACTCCAAAAAATGAGGCGCTTGGGTTTTTTTTGGCTGCGATTGAATCAAATTTGGAAAAGAAAGATTGGAATCCCCTTGAAATCCCAACATCTCTGCAGAAGATGTCGGTTTATTCACCATGTAGTGTTGAACGTTACGCAGGTACATATGCACAGATTAGTCGTACCACACGTGGTGCGCTAAATGTTACTTTAAAGGCAGTTAAAATTTAGATTTGCAAGTCTTCGTCACAAAAAAAATGCGACATTTACTCTATTTCTTACCTTTGCTGTGTGTGTAGGAGCGTGTACGTGTGTGCTCGTGCATGTGTGTGTGTGAGCGTTTTGCTTTTCCATCCCCCAGTAACAAGGTCAAAACACATTTGGCCTGATACATTTAAATCCGGATTTCTCAAAATGGAATATCATTTCACGCCGCTGGATGCACATAGGGCTAAGTTTGTGAGTGTGTGTGTGTGTGTGTGTGTGCGTGTTTCTGCCCGCCTGTGTCAGCTCAGTGTGTGTGTGTGTGTGTGTGTGTGTGTGTGTGTGTGTGTGTTGTCTAAAAATATGCCATAGAGGTTTATGTCTGCGTGTGCGTGAGTGGATGTGAGTGTGTGAATGAGTGTGGAGGGTGGGGCAGTGTTAATAGGCAAAGCAACTTGTCAGGCACCGGAGGGCACATTTAGCAGTTACTTCGACACAGTGACTTTGCTGTTTCTGTCACATGGTCGGAGTTAAGTGCAAAACAGCCTCTCTCTCCGACTTGGACACGAGCTATTAAAGGGCTTTTGCGTCGACCCCGCCGCTGCCTGCACTCTCTCTCCTTCATCTGAACTGATGGGGATACACTCACATCAGGAAGGATCAGGAAGAGATGGACAGATGTCAGCAGTGATCCGTCCACCGCTGGACATCTGCCTTGATAGAATTAGATTGAACCAGTCACTGTGTGTGTATGTGTGCGTGTATGTGTGTGTGTACAGCGGATGTGTAAGCGCCAGCCATGATGCTAAAGACTGAGAAGGATAACGGCGCTGCAGATGACCTTTAGATAAAATGTGGATCTAACGCACACTGTGCAGTGCATTTGCTACCAAGTCGCCACAGTCATAATCTGTTATGCCATTTTGGTAATCTGACCAAAAAAAAACAACAAAAAAACAACACTATTCCAGGCTGTAGCTCAATTTTTACCCCCGCATTCAAAAAGTCAGCTCCTTCAGATAAAACGTAAAATAACATCAGACTCTCTTGTTCGCAACAGCTCAGGCGATGCACTCTGTCCATTTCCCCGTGTTTTTACAATGACACTCGAATACATATGTTCATTCACTCTGAGAGGCTCTGAGCCACGTTCACAGAGAGTCCCTATTTTAGTCCTGATTTTATTCCATGTCCTCATTCCCGTCCAGAGCAGAGAGTGCAACATCCAGTCCTGTGAGGTCTATAAATATAAGTGCTCTCAACTTGACTGGACAATTTGCTCTGTGCAGTAATAATTCAGAATGTTAAAAAAAATAGCGCCCGATAGCTACTTGCTACTTGAAATTTTTTATTTATTTTTTTTGCCCCAGTGGCAGAATCCTGTGCCCAGCTGGTGAGAGTTTTCCACAATAAGAGCCAGAGAGGAGAAAATGAGGAGGGGGGAAAAAAAAAACCAAAGAAAATGCTGCACAAAACAAGGCAATTGGCAAAAAGTGTCAAGCTTGGAATAAACAACCCCTCTCCCCAAATGCCATCCATTGTGCCTTGTCTAGATAAGGCTTCTAAATCGGGCTGGAAAATGCAAGCTCCATTTCTCTCTGTATGGAATTATTATCCCTTTGTTTTGAGTCAGGCTCTTTTGTCTTCCCCCTTCCTGTGTGTGCGTGTGTGTGCCCGTGTGTGTGTCTATATACAAAGTAGAGACAGTAGTGCTGAGGTAGCTGAACCAAAGAGTACGTCCCAAAGGGGACGCTGCACCCATCTCATGTTTGATCTGGCTACTAAGCTCATTACCACGACTCCTACAGAACTTCTGAGGACTTGAAGGGGGCGCGAACAACAGACAGATACCACCCACCAACTTGTGGCAGCGTGGCACACCAACACATGCTCTTCGTGTGTGATCACCTCTGTGTTTTTCTTGGACTTGGACCGTGGCAAACGGCTCCAGCTTGCGCCGCTGCAGATGGCCTCCTCTCTTGCTCACCTAAATGCGTCTCGGCCCCTCTCTCTCTTTCTCCCACGTTGCAATTCCGGCTGCACTCCCACCCGCCCGCTCTCGCTATCTTTTCTCCCATTCTGCGTTTTTTTTTTTTGTGCCCAAATTGCAGTCTAACAGCTTTTTAAGAGCTGTTTTGCTGGAGTTTAATCCTCCTAGCCTCCCCTTTCAGCCTTTATTCCATTGTGAAAATCTTGGCTCAGACCGAGACCCTTTTTAGAAAGTGGACCCGCTCATCCACACGCCCCCCCCCGACTGCTGCTCAGCTGATACCCCCGCCACCCAGGGCATTCCCTCTCATTCCTGCATCCCTCTACAATCCATCCTCTCATTCCTCTGTTTATCACTCATACGTCTACAGTCAGTGAGCCATGATCCCTGAAATCAATGCCTAGCAGGCCCCCTCGGAGAGTTATATAAGGTGTTACTAATTGTTGATTTGCTTTTTCCATGGCTCTTTCTGCCATCACTCCACTTTCCCAGACTCCGTGTCAGCTGTCATCTCTTGCCAGCCTCTCTCCCTTGCACTTTCTCTCTCCCATCTCTCCTCTCTCCCATATCCCCCTGTCCCTTTTCTCTCGCTCTCTGCATCCCCGGTGTGAAAATCACAGGGGTTTGTGTCAGCTTGTCAACACAACACTCAAGTAAGCAGGGCACACGGAACAACCGGAGAAAAAGAAAAAAAAAAAAAAAAAAAAGAGCCACTACATGTTAGAACGACCGGAAAAAACTGAGGAAAGGTAAAAATGGAAAAAGTGGGCTCCTGTCAGCTTCCGATTGCAAAGAAGCCGGGCCTGAAAGGGGATTGATGGAATGCTGTAATCAGTCTGTCTCCGAGGCTGTCACCACGAGGTTTTTTTCTCTGCTGGAATAGGGCACTGCACGCATCAGGGCAGCAGCGAGGCTGATCACATGGGAGAGCAGTGGCAGAGTTTCTCCCTGGGTACCTGCTACGCCAGATGCAGCGGATAGAGTAATAAAGTGGTATGCATACGAGGAGGGGGACGAAGGGAGGAAGAACAGGAGGAGGGGGCACCAAGAGTGCTGATGTGACATAGTCGGTGTGTGTGAGAGTGTGTGTGAATGGTGCTGCAGTGCCCGTGCAATGTGCCATAAATACACCCATTCTTATACTGTCTCCTCACACATAGATGCACACTCACTGTCACAGCCCCATATCTTTAGGGTTTCTAGTGGGCAGAAGCATCTCTCTGAGTATAATTCTAGCGCAGCTTTTAAAACAGCTCCCCCACTCTGAAGCCAAGAGCCAAAGAGCTGAGAGCTGACTCCGCGCAGACAGATAGCAAGTGACTGGCTGGCTTGCTGGCTGGCTGGCAGGAGGACAGGAAATAAAAAGCCATATAAAAAAGGGAAAAAAAGGGGAGGGAGCCAGTGGTGGCGGTATGAAATTGTCTGTACCCATCAGCCAGCAGTGTTGACAAGATGTTGATTGAGCTAGTCTTGTCATTTCGTGTCATTCCTGCTTACCCCCTGGTGTTTCCACTGCAAGACAGCTGCTGGCTGGATCTGTGTCACAGTTCCAGCCCTCCTCTGTCCCCCCCCACTTCGCTCTCTATCTTTCTCTGTCGCTTTTTCTGTCTGTATCCCAGTTTACCTCACCGACTCTTACCCCCCCCCCCCCCCCCCTTCACCAGTGTTTGGATGGAAGTGCTTTCAGTATAATTTACTGTGCTTTTAAATCATTAACTTCTTGTGCTGTTTGCAAAAGCCCTGGTTTAGTGTGTGCACAACAGCTGATGCGGTGGTTAAAACAGCGATGGTAAGCAACATGTGACAGAAAAGGTTTCTCAAAGATGGGATGGGAGCCGGGTTCTAAAAAACAAAAAACAAAAAACCTTTTCATTCCCCGCTGCAGTCGTGACAAGTAAACGACACAGATAAATATATAAATAAATAATAGATTCAAAATCCATAAAACAATGAAGAGATCATGTTGAAATTGCCTCCATCTCTTGCTTTTTCTAAAAGGCGGTGGAAATGAAAACAAAGGAATTCTCTACATAGATTCTGTACTGGGACTCTGGGCCTAATGCCCTGGAGTGTCAATTAATTTAGTCTAGGGATTTGCGGCCTACTCTTCCTAATTGAGCCCGGTGGAGACCCCCTTGGCTCTTAACGATAGGAAGTAGTGCGTTTCATAATTAATATTTTTTTTCCCTTTATTATTATTATTTTTTAATGAGGGTGGTAATGTTGTAAATGTATGCATCTCATTAGAGTAAGAGGGCCATCTACACTATTGTTCACTTCTGCAGTGTTTGCTGCTGGTGAGATGAATAAGAGATACAACCTCATTCAGAGGCAGCGATGGCACACTGAAGTCAGAGCTGCGCTTTTGTGTGCGTGTGTGAATATAAAACAGAGCTCGCTCAATGAGAGTCTCATTAGTGTTGCTTAATATGTGTGCTTTTTAAAGCTTAGAGGTTAATGCCCGACTTGCCTCCATTTCACTGGAGCTCTCTTTAATTTGATGCATAATTCTTTTTTGTCAGCAGCTGACAAGAGCCCCTTCAGAGAAAGCAGCTGAGCTGTGTTGTGAACTCTGCATCCAACAGGAACACAAAGGCACACAAACACTCCTAATTAAACCTGTTTAAAAATGTGTCTCTTCACTTTCTTTCTAATGTTCGCTCCACATTACGGACGGTATTTCAGAACTATCCTATCGCCCCATCTCTCTGTCCGGAGAACATAACTCCTGGTGGTTAAACAAATTACCTCCTCTCCCAGGAGAGCCATGGATCCAGTGGAAACAATAAGTGTGTGATTCACAATGCTGCCGCCTCTCTGTTCTTACAAAACGGCCTTCAAATTGCCATTTTATTAATCACTGTCTGTGGTTAGTCTGTGACCGGAATTCCTGCTCCCTTTTCATCTGGAGGTGGAGAAAAAGAGGCAAGTTTTTAATTTAACATCAAATTTTTTATTCCGTTCATCAAGATTGCCTGTAACTTGAATCATTCCTTTAAAATTACTGATGACTAAGAGCTTCCAGAACACAAGAAAAGGGAGGGGGTGGGGGAACGTTACCTGCCGACCTCAATACATCCTGCTTTGTGTTGAGAAAAAGAAGGGAAGGGGAAAACTAATTTCCTGAAACTCCGTTTCTTAAGCGTTGATTAGTAAAGGAGCATAATTAGAGTGAAATGTGAAGTCAGGGGTTTTTTCAGATTGCGCCGCTTCCTCAAGAAAAATCAGGCCATGATTAATGAATAAATGATTAATGAGCGAGCTAATTAATCAATTAATTATTAAGCAAGCACTCTGAACAAGAAAGCGGGCAGGATGACGGTGAACAGTGGATATAAGAGATGGTTAGGTTGTGTGCTGGAGAAAAAAGGATTTAGGATAATCTGCCTGTTTGTTCTGTCAGTTTGTTTTGTCTTCCGTTCCAGGGGAAGACGAGGAAGAGGGCGGATGGGCTGGGACGGCGGGCTCAGCCCTGATCATGAGCTTCCTGAAGCCCCGTGCGAGGGAATTGACCTCAAATTGCCTCGTCTCGGGGTCAGGGCTGCGGGTCACTCGAAAGGCGGAACTCTGGCAGAACATTTGCAAAGTACAGTCGATGATATTTGCATTGGGGCTGCGAAAGGCCAAGCGACCCACAGTCAACACCTCTTGCAAGGGAAAGAGTAACACAGAAGTTCCCTTCTCAACCAGTCATCTCTCCTCCCCCTGTCTTTAACTAGGACAGCCCATCAATCTTTGATAATGTGCAGTGTGGGTCTCTCCTGTGTGACCAGGCTGATGAGACATCACAGCAGGGATTGATGTATGAAATGCAGGCGCCCAATGTAACTGTGATATACTGGACCGTTTCAAGTCAAGTTTGACCTTTTTTTCCCAGATATTAATCGCTGCGGTAAAAGAATATATGTGTGATATATCCCTCCCCCAGGAGCTCCCCCACACTTTTATTCTTTGGCTTCCTTCTATACCTTTAGCTTAGTGCTGGTGGAGGTGGGGGTTTCTTTCTTTCTTCAGTTTTTTTTTCCCCCCCAACTTCGCCAAAAGTCCCCAGAGCTGCTACACAACAGGATATGGGACACAAAATGTTATTTTATAAGCAGATGGGTTTATTGTTTCTATTAAAATGCGGCATTACTCTATAAAGCTGCATTTCCCCCCCCTACCTCCCCTCGACACCCGGAAACGCATCCTCAAAGCGAGGAACATGAGAGACGGATCTTTCATCCCCGCATATCTTTCCTGGCGTTTACTGCTGGCCTTATTAACGGAGTTGTGAGTGACAGAGGCAGAGTGTGCCGGGGGAATCTCAAGGGGCTTTGATGGAGGCAAGCGATGGAGCTGCAGCGAGCTAAGGGCAAGATCATGCTTACGTTTATCCGCTCAAAGTGCTTTGTAAAGTTCTTTGTCTGCATATTCCTTTCCCCAACACTCTTTTTTTTTTTTTTTACGTTTCTGCGTCTTCTGGTCCATTGTTTTTTTTATGCTAACGGCCACTGGCTGGACTAGTGGTGCATTCTCTCCTAATCATAGCGTGGCATTGCAGATTTCCTCAGAGTCAACGGGGTGTGAATGGGTCTTTGTCATGTTGGGTGGGTCGGCTCTTTGACTGTGAGACCCTGGACATATGGTGGCTGTGTGTTGGGATGTATCGTGGCAGAGAATGCCATGGGTTGGGCTCTCGACCCTTGCCTGGCCTTTAACACCTTACCGGCTGCACCGCGTGGCTGCGCGGCATGATGAACTTAAACACCTCATTGTGCGGTCTGTTTTTCGGGGTGTGTTTTCTTTAGGGTTTTTTTTTTTTACACTCCTGATGAAGAATGTGCGGTTCACAGTTGGGGCAGATGTTTGCTATGTGACTGTTTTACCAAACACGGAGCACACGCCTTTTTCACAAGCCGTAGTGTGACACACACACACAAATGCAAATGGACACACACTTGTCTGTAACAAAATGTTTGCACGGTGGGAGTAAACAGCGCGTGTATCTTTGATGGCCAGACTTCTACAGAGGAATCTTTCTTTTGTCCCGGTGCGATAAGACTGTTAATTAAGTGTCTAACGGGGACGTCTCGAGCTTCCACTGTGGTGACATTGCCACCCGAGTAGATCCACATTACACAGGGAAATGAGTTCAGCTTCAGACCTCGTGTCTGGTCAGAGTACAAAGACAACAGGAGCAAACTTCAAACTGGGGCTGGCTGATTTCTGATAGCGTTATATTGTAATATTCAGTGAAAAGTGCTTGCAGTTTACTTGAGTATTTCAGTTTTCTGTTACTTTACACTTCCACCTCCACTACACATCTGGAGGCAAATATTGTACTTTTAACTCCATTTCATTTTTTTGGTAACTTTAGTTACTTTGCAGAGTGCATCAGAGCAAAGTACTACAACTCTAAATTCATTCATTTGATCTGTCGCTGAGAAAGCCAACGTAAAGTCAACGGCAAGTCTACAGTTGATACATACATGTAAATATATGTTGAATTTACTCTTTTACTTGTAATTTTAATACTTAAATACATTTTGTATCAGAAAATGTAAGAACTTTACCCAAGTTCCTTTAGTATGAGTTACATTTACTTTAACTAAAGTAATATATAACAGGATAATTTTACTTTAGCTCAAGTATGACTTTTGGGTACTCTTTACAACACTGTCAGTAAACTGACTAACTTACCGGACTCTTCTACTTGTTTGATTATTTGCCTTTATTCACTTTGTCTCTAAGTCTGGTGATTATTTGTCAGTCATCCTGATAATATTGTTGCAACATTGCGATATTTGGTCAAAAATATTTTGATATTTGATTTCGTCACCCGGTCCCGGCATTTGTAAAATGTTTTGGAGGAGATTTCAAAATACTGACATATAGATATAGGCAATTTTATGTTAAGGCCCCACATCTGTCATGTTTCGTTCATTTGTCTGCAAAACAAGACTTTCTCTGCAGGTCACATCCACAGAGAGGCCTCCAGTCCGGGGCTCTGATAAACAGGTGGAGCGTTACATGCTCTTAAGCCCATCTAGTGAGATGATCGATCATTAGACAGAATGTGGAGATAACTCCCTCAGCTTGCCTGCTGGCTACCGCTGATCCCATATCACCCTCGCAGGATACGGTATGAATCACAGGAAGTTGAGCTCGATCTATATAGATTGTGCCGCTTGATTACAAATGAAAAAAATCCCATTTGGCTTAGCCACTCGAATGCCTCGGAGTCTGGCTGCGCGCTGTGTGAATGTGTGGGAGTGTGCGACGCGATCTGCGTGTGTGAAATAATGGCTTTTTAACTTTCTTCCTTTTACCGATTTCTGATATTTGCTGATCCCCCCTCTTACAATCTGTCCTTACCTCCGTTCATTTGCTTTGCTGAGTCCATCCTGCACTTAAATCTCCTCTTCTTGAGGGAGTCGTCTTTTAAATCTTAATTAAAACAGACTCCAACCCCCCCTCACCCCCCCAGGGGCTGGCTGAAAGCAGCTTAGAACAATCAAGAGGACGGATTAGAAGTGAGAAGAAAAGAAGAGAACAGGAGACGCGAGGGGAGGGGAGAAAAAACAACAACCAGAAAGGAACGCCGGAGAAAAATATTGAGAGGAGAGAGAGAGAGAGAGAGAGATGACCCCTTTCCCTTCATCCCCGTGATCCTTTCTCCTTCCCCCTTTGCTCTGTCTCTCCCTCACTCTCAGGGCTCTGGAGTCTTGGCCTGACCTATTGACATTCAGCTTCTCGGCAGATTAAGCAGCGAATGGAGCCTCTGCAAAGGGTAAACACACTGGAGGAACAATGACCAACAGGCGGCAACCTTATTGGATTCTAATTAACTGCCAGGAGAGATGGCTGGGGGCATGTTAAGTGCTGTGGGACACAAGTTAGAGCCCCAGACCTTAAACACCACACCCCCACCTCGGTCTCCTGCAGATTGTCTCCGTCTTCTTCTTCCGTATTCTCCCTCTCCTCGCTATTCTTCTCTCTTCCAATCTATTTGCTCGCTGCTTCACATATGGCCCACGAGAGCGGCCAGCAGAGCCTTTTAAAGCACTCCTCGGAGAGCCATTTGCCATCCCTCTTTCCCGGGCCACCTCTCCCTTTTCTACTCCCCCCCCCCCCATCCTCCACTCTTTTTTTTTTTTTTTTAAACAAGGTGGAACGAGGCTTGTCCCCCAGAGGTAGCCGTTTGAGCGATAAGGTTAAAATAGGCTGAAAAATTGGGAGAGATTATTTGATATTGAAGAGATTGAATTATCTGGAGTGAGGGGTGGGGTGGAGAGGGATGAAGGAGAGCGGAGATCATTTTTCTGCATTGCCCTCGGGAGTAGCGCGACCAGAGAGAGAGAGAGGTAAACGGGATCTCAAACCTCGCCGGTCACACTTCTGAAAATAAAACTCGCTCTTTCCTCTGTCTTTTTTTTTTTTTTTTTCTTTCGTGCTCCTATGCCAATTAACCCGGAACGCTAATTTGAGTGTGAATCCAAGCAGGTCTGCCTGTATGTGTGAACTTTCTCACTGGTGCAGCGGGGCCCCTCCGTCTTTTGAGTGGGTCCCCTGATTAGGCCGACTCACAATAGCGTTGCGGTCGCTGGGGTCCCCTGTATGGAACCACAAGCACTAATTAGACTGGTCTCATTAATGTGTAAGCGTGAGAGAGGGAGAGAGAGAGAGAGAGAGAGAGAGAGAGGAAGAGGACCCTGACCATCATGCTTCGAGAAAGACACAGAAAAAAAAAGCGATGCCCTGCTAGAGACAGGCCATCGTCACCTCAGCAGGCATATAAAGCAATTCATTAATTGGTGTGAAAACAGCCACACAAAAGTGAAACACACGCGCGTGCTCTCACACCTCAGCGCGGATACACATCGTAATGTTATGGGTATTCCATGAACCCGCTGCTTGTTAACACATTACCTGGGATCAAAGAGGCGAAGGGTGGAAGGAGACAGGGCTGGAGGGGTCATTATTTGTCGAGGAAAATTGCGGCCCAGTGTTATGTTTGTCCTTCGGGGAACCTGGCAGAATGGAGGTCTCATCCGGTTTAACAAAAAAAAAAAAAAAACGGGCCGATCCCTTCCCTCGTCACCATCATGTGAGGCTCTTTGAAATCCTCAGAGTACTTTTTTTTCCTTTTTTTTCTTTAATCAAAGCTGGGAGGAAATGAATCGGAGCTTCAGTTGTGATCCGAGCCCGGAGGTATAGAAGGGATCCACATGACCGCTGCCCATTTCCACACCATTACAGCAACAGTCATGGCTGTAATAGGTTGAATTGGGCCATTGATTTCTCTCATGCACCCCTCTCTTTCACCCCCCCCCCCCCCCCGCAAAAAAAAAAAAAAAATAGTCGGTGCCAGTTCTGAGATACACCCAGTTCTTTTTTAACAAAACATCACATGCTTAAAGACAGCTCGCACAAAAAAAAAACTTCAACCTCAGCCCAGTGAAAGAGTACGCACACACACACACGGACACGGACACACAACCAATACAATATGTCCCAGCTTGAGTTCCTGGGGAGTTAAACAAAGGACTGAGTTTAAATTGGCTTTTAAAGAACTCCCAAGCACAATCAGGGAGTTGACTCGAGCTACTATAGTGTGTCAGAGGACTGTTTAGAGAAAGAAGGCTAGTAAGGCTGAGGTCTATAGTGCGGTGAATGGCTAATCTAAAGTGTGACGGCTCAAGAGCTTCCCCCGGCCAGCTTCAATGGGCCTCCAATCAGGCCTGACTGCCCTTCAATCTTTGGTCAGATGTTTTAACTGGCTCGTGATTGAGTGGCTTCATTAAGGGCCTATTTATCTCCCCCCTGTATCACAGCCCTGAAAGACTGGTGACGCGCTCAACACACCCACGCGCCGCCTCCGCATGAACCTGAGCAGATGCACAACTGCATTAGCGCGCAGGGAACATTCAGCAACAACGGCACGACAAGAGCGAACATTTTTTTCAGCTAGTTGAAAAGATGTAAAAAAACCCTCCTTTTTTTTTGTTCTGAACCGTGCCGATTTTCACAAACTTCCCCTTCTGTCTCTCTCTCTCCTCTCGTCAGCTTTTCCCAGCTGCCTCATCATCGCTTCTCTCTTGTGAAAAAAACGTGTCCCGGGCCCTGTAGGCTGTCATACCCTCCAGGATCTGGCACGCGACTGTGCTGAAGTGTAATATCGGCTGAACAAAAAAGAAGAAAAAGGCAGGCCAGGTCAAACCGTGACCCCACGCAGACACAGACCCTCCCAAACAAGCCACAACAAACAGCTTTCTGTAGCCACTCTCTGCCTTTGATCTTAAGGAGCCGAGATGAGATCTGTCTCCTCTTCCCTCTCTTCTCTTTTGCCCTTTCCTCCTCTTTCTTTTTACGACTTCTCCTCATATCTCCCTTTTCCGCTCCCGCTGAGCAGGTGTATTAAATGAGGTGACTATTCCAGCAGCATTGGGCCGCACCTCAAAGTGCAGTCTGTGAAGAGGGCTTTTCTCCCCTTCCCTCTTATCTTTTATCCCTTCTATCACCCCGTCTCCTCCACTCTCCCTTTTACCTCTCCCTTTATCCCTCTCCATCCCCTTTACTTCTTCTTTTAACGTGTTCCCCCCCTCACGCTCTTGAATGTGAAATAGAGAGGGCCATCCGGTGCCTCTCGTCTATTTGGATTCACTCACACCTCCCTGTCTATCTGCCTCGGAGCATCTCTCTCCCGGCCTATTGTCTATTTAGCTATACGTCTAATTATGCTGTCTCACTTATGTAATTAGCGCAAAAATAAATGGCTGCCGTGGCTTTGTCTCTTCCCTTCACCCCTCCCGTCGCAGGCTCCGAGAAAACAAATTATGGAGAACAATAGGTACAAATGGCTTCTGCACCAAACCACATGATGGATGCAGCCCGGGCTCCCTGCATCTCATCCCTTCCTTTTTTCCCTTCCTCGCTTACTCTCTTTACTCTCCCTCCCTTCTCCATTATCTCCGGCTCTATATGTCTCTGTTTGGAAGCAGGGGAGGACTTGAGCACGCTCTCGCCCAACTACCCTATCATTGTATGGCTGTATCATCTGTCTTCCCTTCTTGGCAATGACACTATATTCACACTGACATCATATTAGGCAAGGTCTTTTTTTTCTATCTTTCTCTCTGCTCTGCTCTACTCTCCCTCTCTCTCTCTCTCTCTCTCTCTCTCTCTCTCTCTCTCTCTCTCTTTTTTTTTTTTCTCCCCCTACTCCTGCTGTTGTCTCCACTGGCACTCTCTCCTCTCCTCTCCATCCCCCAGAGCATTCTATACACCGCGAATGCAAAGCAAACGCCTGGGACTTTCTAAAGCAAACAGCCCGGCATCCTGTGCCTTAGCCCCATCTGTGGATAGTCTGAGCAGGGAACAATCAGTCCCTCTCCTCCTCTGCTTCGTTCTCCCTCCAGCCCCCTGGGATCCACACAGCGCTAGGATGCCTCAGTCAGATGGGTGCAATGTGCTGGAACAATGGTTGGGCTGCTTCCTCCAAGGAGGGGTGTTAGATTCACCTCAGCCAGCTTGGGAAGCACTTAGCCATGTGTTCATGCCCTCCTTGCTGCAGCTTTCGCAGGAATGTGGCAGAGGCAGAAAAGCCTCCCACTATACACCTCCCTTACCTCGACCTCATACATACCCCCTTATCCACAGCTCTACTGCGCATACACACCGACACCTGCACGCATGCACGCACACAACCACCTCCTGTGTGTCCAAGTGTACACCTGAGATCTAATGCTTAGCCCGAGGTGTTGAAATATCAACTTTCTATTAATCCCCCTCAGACTTGCAGTCAGTTACACCTTTGTTGTTTTTTCACCTCTGCTACGCTGGAAGAAAAACAGCAGGTTTGGTTTACACCAATACAAGCATATCCATTACCTGAAATGCAAGGCTCCTGGCAGTAAATCCCTTTGACCCCTCTGCCTTCCTTTTCTCTCTCCCTCTCCCTCCCCCTCCCCCCTCTGTTCTCACGCTGGGCCCGTTGCATCGGCTTTCTCTGCCCGAACAGACGGCAGGAGAGAGACACACCTTGCCCTCCTACCGGTTCGGCCGCCCACCGCCCACCTCAGCCACCCACACCGCTACATTGTTCAACATTAACATGTTTTGCCGCGGAGGGAGCCACAGTTAAAAGCCTGATCGATAAGCTTTGACTGACACCCCTCAGTTGATAGCAAATTGGCCTCCCCTTCACTCGCAGACCCCCCAGGTTGAGTCTCTCAGCCCTGTCCGAAATTGGAGGAATAAATGGAAATAAAAGACTTCGCTACACTTTCTCCGACCCCCTTCACCCGGCCTCCTACGACAACACAGAGCTGGGCTTTCATTGTGCAGAGGAAAGAGAGACCACAGCGAGCCCACTATTTTGGTTAATGGTTGAGTCACTAGCACAGTATTAGCCCTGGTGTTCCAGGCAGTTTGAACTGACAGGAAGAGGAGATGAAAAGAAGAATGAGAGAGGGAGGGGGTTTGGGGGGCTGGACTTCAAGGAACAAGGAGTTGGAGCACTTGCTCCCAAAAGGGTATACACTGTTTCCATTGCTAATAAAGTGAGCAGCAGGCAGGCAATTTCTGGTTTCCTTGAATGTGTTTTTAGCCTGAGTTGGTGAAGGAGATGACATGTCCTGAGAGCCGGAGCATCATTAATTAGACAGTTGGACTTTGACTAATCGCTCCAGAAAGGGCACACAGCCCTGAAGATGCCAAACACTCATCTCGGCTTATCATCCTCTGCCCCAGTGTGTGCCCTTGACCTCTGTGCATGTGTGTGTGTGTGTTTGTGTGTGTGTTAAGGGTGTTGCGTGCGTCTGTGGGCTCCTCGTGAGTCACTTCCGGATGATGCACACGCGCCATAAGCGCCGGCGCACCCAGAGAGATACGTCAGATCTCCTGTTTAGTGAGTCCCACTGACAATTACATTTCATATGAGGAAGAAGTGAAAATAAATCAGCCTCTCGCGTTAAATAAACGATGTCTGCTGGTATTTCCTAACTGAACTTTTCTTTTTCCTGAGCCCCCTCTCAGCTGCCAGAATCCGTCTCCAACAGAGCTATCTTTAATATAAGGTTAAGGAACACGGCTGCTGGAGATAACACAGGAACAGATATTGCTGCAACGCACAAGATAAATTTCAATTTGCTGTTGGTTTCTGTGTCTCGGCTGGAGATATGAAATTCTTGTCTTGCAGGGCAGGAATTTATTGGAAAATAAAAATGAATGTGTGGTCTGGTATGTCTGCGATTCGTTCTCTGTTGCATGTTGGGCTTGGGGTCTTTTGAAAATGGTGATACATCTCTCTAGTCTGAAGTGACACTTACATTTTAGGGGGGAGATAAATGCAATCCAAGTCTTTCTTAAAATAGCTGCTACTGTACAAACGTGAAGGTTTTCCCTTGGGGGGCTGTTTTAATGACATGCAAACACAATCCCGGTTTCTCCCTTTCTCTATTCTTAACGTTAACCATGTTTGTATGGAATTAGAAAAGAGTAAACATGTTTGCGCTGTCCCCGCCAGTCAGCGCGCTGATTATACAGCCTGAAGTGCTCTAAGAAGGGAAGAAGACTCCAGGCGGTGGCAGGAAGCTAACACGGCCTCCTCAATTGTCCCATTCCTTGTCATTTCCTCCCCGGATCCCCCGACTGCCCCAGAGGAAGACAAGGTGAGGATGTGCAGAGACAGACACAAGGAGAAAAAGCCAAGACAAAAGGAGGATGGGCGGTAAAGGGGTAAAAATAATACTAGGAGAAGCCAAGTGCCACGCACGGTTTGCTACCTGTGTCGAGCCGCGCCGGCGTACACATCCAGTTAAGTTGCTAACAGCTGATAACAAAGCCTCGGGACACACTGCCAAGTTCTTTATCTGTGTTTACCCGCATGGCAAAGCTGATTACAGAAAGGCAACATTATGAAGCACCATTGTTTCCTTTCACCTTCCAGTTCCTCCTTCCGTACACGTAGCAAGTGCGTGTGAGGGAGGGGGGGACGGGAGGATATCTGTTTATAAAGAGGGGCAGAAAGACAATGGGATGTTTGCATGACACGTCTTCAGGATGAGGAAAAGAGCAGGACGTGGTTCAGGATCTCGATCACTCATTACCGTCTGTGTGTGCGTGTGTGTGTGTGTGCATGACCTGGAAATCTGTAGGCAAGCTTCCAACAACAACTTTCAAACAATAACTTTAGTTGTTTCAGTGGGGGAATGAAATACACGTCGGATACAAAGAAATAAGATGTAGCTAAACGCGTGGATCTTTACATTTGATTTGCGGCCACTAGAGAATCTGCAAAATCCAGATAGTGTTCAATATAACACCCTGCCAGCAGAACCATTACACGGGGCTCGGGCAAAAAGGAAATCAAAGTGGACCTAAATTCATCTATATCTTTGCCATGACTATGTCTCCTAAATAATGCAAGACGCTTCTGTTCAGGCCTCAGCTGTGTTCGGATTCTGCTGCGTCGGCACTACTGTGCACCGCGTATCCAGCTCTCCTCATCGGCTGGCCGGGGTTCTTGCCGCCAAACTTTCTGCCACTTACCTACTTTACCCTCAATCTCTTTGCATCAGAGGCGTACGAGGAATGAAATAGATAGAAGGGAGAGAAGAGAAATGGGGAAAAAACTAGAGGGAGGGATTTGGGAGCATGAGTATGTTTGTGTGAGCTTGTGTGTGTGTGTGTGTATGTGTGTGTGTGACAGAGAGGGAGACAAGTGTAACAAGATGGAGAAAAGGTTAACGATGCTCAGCGGTCTTCCTCAGTGTTTCCCTGCTACTTGTCAGCTTAATCATCAAGAGACTGGTGACACATGCGAGTCTCGTCCCTGTAACCAGACTCCCCCCTCTCCCTCCCTCCGTCCTTCCCTCCACCCTCCTCATCTTAAACTCTGCTCCCCATCCGGAGTGGCTCCGCAAGAATTCAAAGAGCAGCAGAACGGCGGTTCATAAAATATGCACAGCTCCCCAAAATCAACCTCTTGGGCCACATTGCCACTGCGTCCACAAACACATCTGCACTGCATGAGGAAAAGACAAATCTCTGCCAATGGGAAAGGGAAGGATGGCGGGGCGGGGAGGAGGGGGGCTCGTTCAGGGCTTATCACTTTCTCGGCTTAGTCGTATCCGTGCCTGCCCAGTAGAAATGTGTGTGTGTGTGTGTGTGAGCAGGCTTTCAACCTTTTGGTGAAAGTCTGCCGGCCGCCTCCGGCCCATTAAGTGGTTATGCTCTTGTGTCCTCCTGTCCCACAGTCACACATCCTGCGACCAGGCAAAGGAGTTGTGAGAGGAAGAAGCAAGGTGGAAAATTTCCACGGCGTTACACTATAGTGGGACATGACAGGCAACGCGACTTAAGAGGAAGGGAGAGAAAAACTTGTAATCTCAGCTCACAGCCTTTGAACTTGGCCCGATGAGACGTAAGCGACCCAAAGCAAAAGGTTCCAAAGAAGAGCTCACTGAAGATTACTCAGAATACTGATGCAGTGTGGAATCCAATTCCTCCGGGAGCCCAGGGGACTTTGCGAGAGAGTAAATTATCAGTGTTGTACGAGACTACATACATACAGATGTATGCTATATGCCATACTCACATTTCAAAGTGGAGCCATGTTCTGTGGCCACAATTTCATGCTGTGGAAGACTGGCACAATAAATGAGGTCTAGGGTCTCTTAGGTTCTAATTAGGGCAGCTGTTACCATTTTCATTATTTGTGAGTGTGTGTGTGAGAGAGAAAGAGCGGGAGAGAGAGAGAGAGAGAGAGAGAGAGAGAGAGAGAGAGGTTGTGTGTGCATGTGTGTGTGTGTGTTAGGGTTAGGGTCAGGGAAAATATGCCACTGTCTGACTACTGCCCCTTCTCATCCAGCTGTTGTTAGTCTGTCAGGGAGCAGGGGTCTGCTGGTGTCATGTCCCTCCCCCGAGCTCTGAATAATGACAAAACCATGCGGAACCAGGGGGCCGAAGGTGAAGACGTATACTCTCAACAAATGGCCACCAAGCACACTTTGCCATTTGTGATCTGGAGAGCTGGTGAAACTGCGAGTGATTCAATCTGGAAGCTACAAACGCAGCGTGGAGAAATAAAAGAAGATGAAGCCTAAAAGGATTATTCCATCGTTCGTCCTCCTCCCAGAGAAGATCTGTGTCAGTGCGATACTGTTGTGTATTCTTTTACATTTAAATGTAATTATTTCCCTCAAATTGTTAATGCCATGCAGTAGTTTATCAACTCTGAAAAATGCTGATAAGTCAACAGTTGCTCCGTGTTAATTGCTGAAAGCTTCTCTCTTTTTTTTTTTACAGCACAAAATTAATGAAGTACATTTCACCAGCTGCTCAGAGAGCCGGTCTGTTCATAAAGATTAGATTTATACTAGGGAAAAAATAACAGAGATCTTCTGTCCTCTTTCACATCTCACGCTAATTCGATTACACCGCCATCAGACAGATAGAGGATAGATAAGGTGAAAACGACTCTCATGAGCCTGACGTGCATCAGATTAAACACTAATGGCTTTTCAAATGTGTGACTTCTTTTTGGGGTTTTCTTTTTCCATGAAACACACTCACAATTTGGTTTACATTGATCCTCTGAAGTCTGAGGATTTGATTATTATGTTATTATTTTTCTGGTCATATGGATTCATAAACAAACTCCTGTAGTCGACTCACTTCTGCAAACAAGAAGCAGCGGGCGGGGGGGGGGGGGGGGGGGGGTGTCAGACAGGTGCGTTATTTCTCCGCCTGTCTCCCGCAAAACAAACGCTCCCCCTCTCTGCCTCTCTCTCACTCATTCTCTCTCTCCCTCTCTACTCCTCCCTCCCTCCATCTCTCTCGCCCCATCACAAACGCACATACCCGAGAGACTGTGCTCGACCGTGCACCCTTTTATCTGTTTACGCACCGTTCACAGAGACCACGATCGATTACGGCTCAAAAGAGAAAAACTTCAGACCGGTAGGAGACATAATTTCCACATCGTTCCATCAGGCCAGAGCTCTCGCTTTAGTGTTTTAATGGAAATCAATCTGGGGACCACTGACTAACTTCAGGGGGGAGGAAAAAAAAGGATGCGGAGCTCTGCACGGCTCCGTCTCATTCCTCGGCGCTTTTTAGTTGAAGCATTTCATCCAGGAGGATGTATTGCGAGTGGACGCAGTCCGGAGCGACAAATCCCCACCGGATGGAAAAAAATAAATCAAATCAAATCAAAATCCGATAAGTTAAACTTTGTGTTCACCCACACACTCGTGCCTGTCCACTAAAACAGACAGCGTCTCCCTCACAACATCCGAGATATGAACCAGAACGGAAAACAGAGCCCTCTGATTTACGCAGTGCCACAATCCTCCGGTGCTCCGGGTCGGCTTGCAGACAGTAGAGATCCTCCTGATGTAATCACTCTTACAAAACTAATTAAACATTTACCGGCAATTAACAGCAGTGAACTGTAGCACTGCAGCATCTCAGTTGCCCCTCTGTTAACAGCGCACTGGATGGCTTGACGCAGCGCGCCAGCAACGGAGCGCGGTCCATCCTCTCTCCACCGACACCGACGTGCATGCTGGATGAGGGCAAAACAAGAGAAAGAGGGAAAAAAAAACGTGTCTTACCTGAGACCATAAGGCAAAAGATGAGGTATAACGCCATCATTTTAGAAGCTCTGGCCGCTGATTGTGCTGCGTGGAAAGGATTCGCTCGCCCCGTCTATGCGACTGGAGCTGGTTATGGTCCACCGCGGCACCGGAATATCACCGGACCGACAAGCCAAGCGCACTGGGATTCGTCTAGAATAGCATCCAGTTGAACGGAATGACTCTGAAAGGTCCGCACAGTTTGTAAACTCTCAGTTAACAATGCATCTCCATAGTTGGTAACTTTTCCCACTGCGTTGGCTTCTTTCTTTTTTTTCCAGGGTCCGCTCCCCGTCGCGCCGGCACAGCTTTCCCGTGTCGCCGCGCTCTCTAACAGTCCATCAGTGGATCTGGCGTTTCAGTCGCTGCGATCGTCCACAGTCCACTTTTTAACCTGCTTGGGCATGCTGAGCTCGAGAGCGATCTCTTCTCCTATACAGTGCGCAGTGATAAACCCCAGTGAAGTTGCCTCTCGCCCCCTCCGATGGAGTCTCTCACTCTGTTCTAACACACTCCTTCTCTCTCCCTCCCTCTCTCTCTCTCACACACACACACTCTTCTACCGTCGATCTCCTCTGTTTACTTCTCACTCCCTCTTGCCAATAGGAAATGCGCACTGACAGTCATCTGGTGCTAGTAGGGGGGGTACACCGAATCTGGCAGGAGCTGAGTCGGAGGAGCCCCTCTGCCTCAGAAGCTTGCCAGGGGGGGGCCCCAGCGGCCCCCGCCCCCAGGGGCCCCGCTATTGGCTGATCGCGCGTCATTGGGAGGGTGTTTAAGACATTTATTCTGAGTTAAATGACTGCCTTAACATTTTGGGGTGGAGCAGCCCAAATGGAGTCTTGAATCCTATTAATTCACACTATTCATCCGTAGGAAAATGTACATTCTGTTGTAATCTAGAAAAAACATGTTTAAAATCGAAATCTGTACTGTGACCCCACTTAAGGCAATCTACCTCCATATAAACACTCATTTTCATTCTATCTGAACCTTAACCCGAAACCTCTTCATTTCTCTTTATAACCACAGCTCTGTGATTTAATCACGCTGAGATTCAACAAGAAGTAATATTTTACACATGAATCACTAAACTAAATATAGTGATAGCAGACTTCTCAGTATGCCGTGATACACAGAAACGCTCCCTTCTTCTGAATCAAGTTTCGAGAACCAAACCTTTGATTTTTTTTTTTTTTGTCATTCATGGGTCAATTTTTGATCAAAAAAGCAATTCTGACCATTGAGAATTGGTATCCGATTCAATCGCTTCCCTCCATTAGCCGACAGATTTGGAAACTAATTAAGGCAAATGAATGTGTAAGTAGTCACATTAGAGCCGAATCAGCTCCAGATGTTTTGCCAAATGGTGAAATGATGACTTGATTCTAGGAAACCTCGACACTCGTGAAAGAATAAATCAACAGTTGCAACTTGTTGTCTTCTGTTTACCCAAACAACTTATGTTGTTTAGTCTGAATCAGAAAGAATTCAGTTAGTTTACAAATCACTACGAGGAAGCCTACCTTCGTAGTTTACCCAGAGAAAAGTTCATAAGCTGGTTGAGATTTTTTTTTTTCTAATTATTTTCTTTGAAGTCGACTCAAAACATACTTTTATCAGGTGCGGTTTGATCTAAAATGAGCCTATTGTTCACTGTCATACAGTGGGCGCTGAAATGAACAGAAGAGAACAGAGTCATTATCATATTTCAACAAAAGCGAAGGCTTTTATAAAGAGATGAAAACAGTGCAGTCTATCACTCGCCTGTGGCTGTTTATAGGCTCGCTCTTTGATGTTGCTCATTAGTTATTCAAGGATCTATTGATTAACCAAAATAATAGGCCTTGCAGTCATCCGGTTAATCAGTCTTTCACTTGTATGTGTATTGTAGCAAGTGACGATTTAATTTAATGTTAACACACCCCCTCCCCCTTCACACACACACAAACAGTGAGAGGCACGCACACATGCGCCCTGTTAACTCAACCAGGTGGTTAGCGCTCCATAAGACTGTGAAAAATTAATCAAAGTGTGTAAATCTGGACACTGAGGACTTCAGCGTGTGTGGATTCCAGAAAACATCATCCACCAAAATGAGAGTCTTTTTTTTTGACATTTCGCGCTGCATTCAATTAAAGGCTGAAGCACACAATGATTAGGGCTCACTCCCCATGAGGGCCCCCCCCCCCCCAAACAGTAGTTTTCAAACCCCAGGGCTGGCCTTCCTGTTTATTGCCTCCCTGTAATGCAAACATAAGGGTCCCCTGCCAGTAAACACATGTTGATGGAAGAAACAGCTTGCACAGCTGGGAAGCCAACCCAGGTTAGTGTGAGTGAGCACATGGGCAAATGAGCGTGTCTGAATGTGTGTGTGTTGGCGTGCAGGAATAGACGTTTGTTGTTTCTACATATGTCAGGGTGCGATCTGGGCCACGTGGAGCTCGAATGTGAGAGATAAAGAGTAGTGTGAATTGATTCCGCTTTTTGTTTTTCCCTCTGAGTGTGAGTGTGTGTGTGTGTTTGTCGGCCATAGTGTGTGCACATGTGAAACCATCAATGACTGACTCAAGGCGGGGGTTCTGGTGAGCAGTAAAACAGCGGGGTGCCTCCACCCAGTTGTGCTGTGATAATAAAATCAACAACCATTGTGCAAAGACTGTCACCAGGCGCGAGGCTGTGATTGAAATGCATGATGTCCTATGGCTCACACAGATGGACAGATAGATGAGCGGCCAAACAGATGATCCATGCACCAGCATCGGTTTTGAGCCAATAGTCTTAATTATGCTGGCCTCCGTGGCATCAAATGGAGGGCGCCCATACTCCCCAAGCTTTTGAGTGTGTGAATAATTTATAAATAAAAAGGGGGTTTTTCAGCTGTGGGTTTATTAATAATAAATATGGTTTGATATTTACTAAACTGTTCAGAGGGAGAAAGGGGTGACAGTTAAGACGTCGTTTGCATGGTAATTGTAAGGAGGTAATAAATAAGGCATGAAGTGGAGATATATGGAAATGTGATTGGCGGGGAAATGAGAATAATTTAACAAAATATTATCCCAGTCCCTATTTGACCCGGGGTCAATTAAAAAAGAGATGTCAGTCGTGGCGAAACGGCGTGCGGGGCCCCTTAAAAATTACATTCGCATTCTTTTTTTCCTTTTGTCTGCCTGGAAAGCGGATCCAACATTCCAAGTGGAGAAAACATTTATTCCTACTGACACAAACCATGTGTTTAGTTTGAATGAATATTAAACTGAAAAAAATCAACCGCATTACCCGGCACGGGAAAAAAAGAAGACATTTCTCTCTCAAAAGTAAACGCGGTAGAACTTGAGCTCCGAGTTGAGGAATGTGAGTTTTGTTTTGTCTCAAAACCTTCCCCGTGCTGTGGGAAAACTCTGCACGGTTTGCAATGAAAACACATATCAGCCACACATTGTAAAAAAAACATTTTATATAATCTTATGAAATGATTATGTTTTGTCATTCAAACACACACTAATCATCCCACCTCCAATAATTGAATCTGTATCATAATTAATAAGCTTCATCTTGGGATTTGAAATACAGCCCAGTGGATTGATGAATATTAACATCCTGCTCTCTGTAATGTAGTGAATGGCCGTGTTGCAGTGTTTGGGCTCCTCGAGGGGTCTAAGGTTTATGCTGCTATCCATATGAGAAACATTACACCAGCTTTTACTGTAATTGTGATATTGAATGTTGAGCTGATCTGTGTCAACCATAACTCTGAATGCCGCTACAAGCTCGTAACTCATGAGAACATATACCTTTGCTAGGCAGTGGTATCCATCTGCCCGCCTCACGAGCAATTCAAAACTGTCTCCTCTCCCCCGTTCCAATAATATGACGTCAGTCCACTGCACCGGTTTGAAATTTTTGCAATTAGGCATTTTCTTTATGTGTGATTGACGAGCAGGAGGAGGGCCATTAAAGCTCAACATGGACCCGGGGCTCACTCTGCAGTCTATAGGACTATTTCCAGCCTCGTATCAAATCCATGTCCTCTGCCCTAATATCAGAATATGACTCTGGCCACCCATGGATTTTGTTTTTGTCTGTAATGAAAGTCTCTCTGGGGATGTGGTTGAGAGATTCTTTTCCTCAAGGGTCAAGGAGAGGTTGAGGCTTCTGGTTCAAGCTGCGCTCGGAAAAGGGTGTGGATTACAGGAATGTGACTGTTGAACCCAGTTTCTACAGATATATACAGGAAATATATATTACGGGAGGCGTGACTGTGGGGACTTGAAGGTATAGAGTCACATGGAGATAAAGTCATCACGGCAGAAAGGAGGCGAAGCCGTACACTTTGTAGTAGGGACGATGTATACATATATAGAAGTTGATAATTATCTACGGCCCGACTGATGCTGGATTTTTGGAGTCAGTGTCAATTGTCAAAAATTACATCAGTGCACCAAACTAAATACTCCCCTGGGACTTTAAGAAGTATATGTTCTATTAAAACAATTAAAAATGCATATCAGCACATACTGATCAACACATATGCCATTACGGATATATCTTTAATAGGCCAATGACAGCCAATGTAATCTGCCAACCAATATAGAGGTTGGGCTCTAAGATTACCAGTTTATAGCCGATAAATGGGGCAGTTACTACGAAGTCAATTTATTTTTAATGACTTAACTAGCGCTGCATCTACACACTCAGATACAGTAAGTGGTGGTAGGCACCTTTGAAGCCTGCAAAGCAGATGACCATAGTTTGACTAGCCATGTTGTTGAAACCAAAGCCAGCTATTTTTTTTACGGGAGGACGGATCATTTCCAGCCGTTTCAGTGATTACTAAACCAAAACAGGTGGGCTATTACAAGCCAAACCATCATGCTTCTCTAACCCTAACCAAAGGATTAACCTAAACCTAAGGAGACCATTAGGACAGCGTAATTAACCACATGAATTAGCAACATGAAGAAACGTTCAGTTTTAACGTATCTGTGGTTTTGCAGAAACACACTCAGTCAACATTTATTCTGCCGATGGCTGCACATGTGTAGGGCCACCAGTGTTGACTCGAGATCCAAACATGTCGCTGCCAGTGTGGACATTTTTTTTCTTTCCTAAGAAAGAAGTCCTAAACACAACAGTTCAAATTAGAGTTATGAAATATGAAATTATCCTTCCATCCAATTTCTTTAGAAATTACAAAAATGTCAAATTATTGGTAATCTTTTTAAGTATCGGCCACGAGAGGAAGGTAATTATCGGTATCAGCTGAAAAAAACCCTTATCGTGCATTCCTGTTCTGTAGCTCTGATGCATCTTTAGTTCTATAATCACATTTTAAACTGACAGGGTTTGAGCCCCGATGAAGATGACGTTTTTCATCATCTAATAAATGCACCAGAGCTAAAAAAGCAACTCCTGTGTTTTTGCAAGCCAGCACTTCATCAACCTGGTGGTGCGTTTCACCCGCCTCTTCAATAACGTGATTACAACATCCCCCAAAAATTTAAGCTCAGATTGACTGGGTCCTTGGCCAGCCTAGTCGTGTCTTTGCTGATAAGTACAGCAGTAAGCTGTCTAAAATATTCATGCACTGATGCAGAGTTGTTGTCCCTTGATGGGCCTCACCATGTGCAACATCTGTTCCTGATGTCATGCGCGTTCCTGTGTGCCAGAAATGCCCTGATGGCGTCCGTGGCATCTCTGCTGCACTAAGCCATGTCCAGACACACAGCGCTTCCGCTCAGCTACGATAAATATCTGAGACAACCGTAGCAATCCAGTCGCCTGGACAGAACTATTGAACACTTGTGCTAATCCATACACATAGATTAGCCAGTGCAGTCTCACACTGAGATCAGCAATACTGCCACTCATTGATGAATGTGTCATCTGATTGTTGGCTCTATCATGATTATTTTGTGAGTATAACACTGAATAACTCCTCGGTGCAGCAAACTCTAATGTGTTGTGATACAAAATACTACGTGCCAACCCACTTAACTGCCAACGCACTAATGCAGTCAGCTCAATAACAATTTGATGAATATAATTAGCCCACATTCCAACATTGTACTCTAATTAATGCAGCAGCCAGAGTATCCTCAAACCATTAAAAATGTAAGTTAAAGGTAAGCAGCCATATTGTTTTGACCCATCCACAGTTGACACTGACCTCACATGTCTATGACATGAAAAAGAGACAATGAGGGGGACAGAGACGGAGTCAGCAGATAGTCAAGGTGAATCCTGTACTGGATGCAGTGTCCATACCAGATCACAACTTCAGTCACAGCTTCCTTCAACACTGGGCTTGCCTCGCTGTCTGCTGACAATCACATGAATAGGCCACGACTGGCTGCTTGTTTTGTGCCATGATCCCTTGCTGCTCATGCCGCTGAAAAAAATAAATAACCCAGCTCTGCACTGCTATAAATAATGGATGACTCGTCCACTGTCACTTTTCATAGCATGTCAAGCCACGGCCTGGCCATTATTAGGGTCTGTCCTCTTCCCCTTTCTGCCTCTGACTCCAGTTTTGTTATTGTTCTGGTCGACTTGCCTACACACCTCTTCAGTGGGTTGGCTGTCAGTCTTTCTCTGGGTTAGTGCAGTTGATGGTTGCCACAGAGAAGAAAGAGACGCTTTGGGGGCTTGAAACAAGATGGTTGATACAGCGAGTCGCTGCTGGAATGGCAACAGCGGGAAATCTGCCTTGACCTGGAACAGGTAGCTAAGCACTTTCAGCTAAGATGTCATCCGTCTGCTTGCGTTAGATAACCTGTGCTTAAATTGCTGCCGGGGAAGTGGTTAGGGATTGACCTCATCATCTTGACACAGACTTGCTGTCGCCCTCGGACCCAATGAAAAACGAACAGCGTTGCTTTAAAGTTGAAAACAGGTCTACACCCCCGGCGCAAGAGACAAGACCGCTTACTTAAACAGACACACAATATGCCCCGATCCACCCAACCAGCAGGAAAAATCATGGATTATTTACATATGCAGCTGTGTTGAAGAAAAATGAATGAGGAACATCTGGCTGGAGACGGGATGTGAGAGAGAGATGTGACCGGCCCTTGTTACACAAACACATGGGTGTGCTGAGGAATCAGAGGAGGATGTTGTTTTAGGCGCAGACGCTGAGAGAGTAGGAACTGTTTTCACCCCCTTATCGGTTTCAGCTCTCTGTTCAAAATGTGCCTCGGTGCCACCAGGCCAGGCCCGAGGCGAGTGTTGTCCACCAGCAGCTCTCGGCTCCCGCGGACTGAGCCAGTCTCTCCATCTGCAGAGTAATAGCATCAAATCAAGGCCCGCAGCAAACAAACCCTGACAGATACTCTCATTTGGGATTCACTTTGGGACAGCTGTGGTGCCATCCAAAAGGGGGGACGGAGAGGGGGAAGCCAGCAGTCAGTAATGTATGCAGAGTGTCTGCGCGTCCTGGATGACAGCAACACGAGCGCTTGTCACAGGAGACATCAGTTCTACTTAGTCACAGCGCTGCGGGGCAATCCATATGACTGCAGTGCTGTGCGAACTCTATTAATAGTTATCTACCTTTCAGGAGTTATTATGCTGAGTAGGGGATGACAGAGGAATATAATGGATGAAGTCCCAAATGAGGGAAGCAAACAGGGTCTGTGGAGCATCTTTTGTGCCACTTGCCCCTTTGCAACTCAAGAATCCTCCTCCAATCTTCTCCCTCACCCTACTCATGTTAGCCTGTGTGGCTGGCCAGTCCGGTGCCAGGCCCACGGTTTATGTGAGAGGCATAATAAGGATTAGTTATGGGGCAGGATGGCGGGGGGGTGGAATCAGCAGAGGTGGGCTGCAGAGAGCAGGCAAACGAGATAGATGGCCAAGAGAGGAAAAAGGAGGGTGGGAAAGATAGGTGGGCTGCCGCAGACTTGAAAAATCAAGGTCCTGAGTTGGCCACGGTTAATTTTTCATCATACTCCTAAATTAAAAATGTGAACGGTCATCACTTATTTGTCAAATTGTCTTAGCTCAAAAGGCAGATGTCACATTGGGTTTGCAAAAGGTCAGGGTGGAGCCAACCGGAGGGGAGGAAGAGAGTGGATCAAAGACTGCTGATCCCACTGAAATGCCGTGCAAAACTACCTTGTTTAAGGGGCATTTACTCCAAATGGAGTTCCTGGACTGTTACACTAAGTGGAGATGACATGATTGAAAATGGAACATCTGGAAAGGCTTTGGTACGCTTATCCAACATACCTTCACGACCCGACATGAATATAGCAAATATCTAAACAAAATATACCACAGCGGACTTATATCCCCTACTTAAGGCTAAAAAGCCTGTAAGTTAATACCCATATGCTCTGAATCAATACCACATTCCTTTCAGTGTAAGCATAAATATGTATCTTACTTTTCCTGCGATTATCATAACCACTCACATTCGCTTTAATCATCTCATGGTGCTCCTCCATACGCATGAATATTTAGACATACTGTAATGTAAAGTGAATCCATTAGATTTCTGGAGATTATTTTACTGACTCTCGCTGTCCGTCATCCCTCGACTCCCTGTCTTCTTGTTCTTTTGCCGCTCTTTGGAAAGGAAAACAGCAGCATGTCTGAAGGAAAAAAACCATGCAAATACACAGCTAGAATAATCAACCTCCCCCGGCGATGCTTAGCATGCCTCATTTCCAAGATTTCCAAGATTAGAAAAGAAGGAGAGGGGAAAAAATGATAGACTGGTGTTGTTCCTACCTCTTCAAAATTGCAAATGTGTAGATCTATGGATGAGTGCTTAGCCCACAGCTGCCAGCCAAAGGAGCGGGAGACACAAAGGTCCCTTGTGTTCAGGGCTAAAGACTGGCCAAGAAAGAGAGCTAAAGATCTACTAGTGTACCTCAGCTGTCTCAAGGGTCAATAGATCCTTTCCATCCCGCTAAATGAGCCTACAGCCCCCGCTGTTCAGCCATAGACAGGTCAGAATTGCTAAAATCAATGTTATGAAAGACAACACCATGTCAAAAGAGAATTCAATTACAGTTTCATCTCTTTGAAAACGTCTATCGTAACCTCAAGTGTTCGACAGCACATACCAGCTCATGTTTTGCTGTCTCGAATGAGAAAACAGACCGGGCGAGGAGAGAACCAGATCCTCGCCATTGAAAACCTCGGCCTTTGTTTTGTTTCAACACATCTGGAAAGCTGGTTCCTTTCGCCCCATTCCCTCATCTCTTCTCGGTCAGGCTCAGGATACGCATCTGTTACCTGGGACATCTTGGAAGATCTAGGCAGCCTAACAGATTGAGTTTGACGATGAGGAAAAGGTTGTTTTGATTCAAAAAAGGAGGTGTGATTTCCCACACAGGCTTCCTGTTAGTCTCCTGACTTCACCTAGCGGAGGAGAGAACAAATTTTGATTTTCAGTGAAGAGTGTGTTTAGGAAAACTCGAGAACACCTGTGTGTTTTTGTCTGGCAGAAATGACAAATATTGTTTTTGCAACACCGAAATCATTCAGTTTACGTTCTATCATGTAACACTGAATTAGTTGTTTATTGCATATACTAATCTGGTGGCAGGCTGCTCAAAATCTTTTGGGAAAAAAAAGTAAAATGTAATAATATCTGTCATATTTCATTTGCATCCGCTCATGGGCGCTGCGGATGATGAACTCATTTTCCTTAAAGCAGTTAGTCTGTGTATTGTTTGGGTTACACTGCTCTCTTATCAGCTTTATTATTAGCCAGCCACTCGTTCTCTGCAGTTGCCTTCCTTCCAGTATTTCCTGATTGCATTTTTCATCCCTGTCTCGACTGTGTCCCCGCTTCTTGTGTGCTGTGTACTTTCCCTGGCAGTTCCTGTAAAAGGCCACGTCCTCGCTATGATCAGAACTGTTTTTAGAAAATAGGATCTGAGAGGAAGTATATCATGCCCTTGCCGTGCCGAAGCAACAAGCGTCATACGTCCTTAGAGACACGCCCCAATTACCTCTGAGACTTAATTATATTTCACGCCGGACATTGTAAGCCAAGGTTGTGCCCCGGTGTCTGTCAAAAGCACAGCCAGCAACACATGGCTTACATGACTCGTCGATCTGTGTTCCCAACCCGTTATACCTGTTAGAAAATGAAAGTGGTCGGCAGAATTGAGACTTATGTAAATATTAGTGTTATTATTTCATGGGCTTGGCACAGACTTTCATCCCAAGTGACTCACAAATTCTGGAACCCATTTGCAAAGCTGAGCTTTGCACCAGCGAAACACAGGTAAAGTACATTGCTCAAGGGTACAACCGTTCCACATAATACGTGTTGTATTAAAACAGGTTGTGCTCAAATTAAGTGGACCCATGAATTGAAATTAAAAATGGGCCCCTTTTGAGAGGAAAATAGATCAGTTTTGCTGATAGATGATCACTTGAAAGCTCTGTGATGTGAATAAGTAAATTTTGACCAGTTGCAGTAAAGCTGATTTATATCAGTTAAGATGCTGTCCTGAGGGCCGCTGCAAAGGGGTTGGGGATATGGCAATTTACCCAAGAATACATCAAAGCCTTCTAAAGTGGCTTAATGCTACAGATATGCTTTTTCATTGTTTACATTGTATAACCTCATTTGGTTCGCTGAGAGGAATTCTTAAACAGAGTTTTAGCTTTACATTCCTGAGACCATTAACGTCACGTTGGTCACATAAAATGTTGTATGCTTCTCCCGATGCAAGTCTGGTGCAGCACTGACCTTTTAATAAGAGTATAGTTAACAGAGATCCCTGTGGTACTATTCATTACTGTTGTAACACTAGCTCAAGTACCTTTGCGGAAACTAGAAATTGTGGTTCCCCTCAACCAAAACCTGCTCATTATTGTCCATGTGAACAGCTTGTCTGATTCATTAAGTGTTTCCCGCACTATGTGCTCAGGAGACACACAGAAAGCAAAGAAAGCGGGCGCTGTAGGAGGGAGGGAGGGAGGATGATGGTAGGTTGTGGTTTGGCCGGAGCGTGCTCGAAGTGAAATATGATTGATTAGTGCATTCTTGGGTTGACATGCCCCCACTGCAGCTGAAATCTGTTAACTCAATGTGCACGGACTGGGCCGAATGAAGAGTCAAACCTGTTGTGACTGCCACATGGCAAATATTATGGTTGGCTGGCCAGGCCACAGCTCAAGTAGGATGGTATAAACAAACAGTCTACTGGGGGATTCAGGGCGTGTGTGACACCACATGTCCATGTTTGGCAGAGTATGCATATATGTGTTTGTATTATGGATGCATGCGTGAAACGTTGGGCTGTATTTTTTCCTCGGTTGACGTGGAACATAATAAAACATGACAGAGGATGAGTGTCCTTTAACGTCTGTTTGCATGTTTCAAACAAACATGGCACAGTGCTAAACCCGGACCAGAGGCAGACACAGCTATGTCCCGTGGATTACCGAGGGATGTGAACCAGGGGAACGTAATGGTACGTGGGATGTATCACATTCAGAGCAGCCAGCTAGAGTCATCTTTGTCGGATCAGTTTAACAAATAGGTTCTTTTCTCCCCTCTTCATTAATCCTGGATGGGTTAATGTGGATTTAACACAACTCTGGCAAAGGTCAGATTAAATCAATTCTTGGTAAAGCCAGAGCTTGGTCGTAGCGAGGCTGGGAAAATACAATAAGAAGCAGTGTGATGAGCGGGGTGTGTGCCTGTCTGTCAGCAGCCATTAACGGTCACATCAAAGCCTCAATGAAATCAGAGCCTTGCTGAGAGCTGTCATTATAGGGCTGTTTGAGAGTCTGCGGGGCCAGCTTCCAGATCTCCCTCGGTCCTATGCTGCTCTGTGGGGACCGGTGCCTCTTCGGCAGCAAACCGTTGCCGGCACTAACTCAACTGGGCCCGATTTCACACCGCTTTCTACCGCTAATTAGCGAACAGTAAGGTGAGGAAGGGAGAGGTTTTGAATTCACGATGGTATCAAAGAGGTTATTAAAATCGCTGCTCCACAGGTGCCTTTATCTCTATAATGAAACTGGCATTAGCACGTTTCCTCTCCCCAGCAGGATGCTGTAATGATTTCCCTGCACAAAAAGACAAGTAAAATATACCTTTGCCATAAAGGTGTTAGTCAAACTTTGCTTTTTATATATCGAAGCAGATGATTTCAGGTGGGCCACTGCTATTCACATCCTTCCAAAACCCCGGCTGAAAGGCCTTGAAATGTTAATTCATAAATACAGGCTTGCATAATTCACCACAGGAGAGTCAGGTGTCACACAGCTTTTCATGCTGATTCCAGGAGAGTTCCTGTCTACACTGTACAGCCACACGCGCAGGAGGAAATATAGCCGTGCCCGGGCAGTCTGTCCAAACATCTGTGTCTGCGCCTTTATGGGTGGCCTGTGCAGCGAGGACGATCATTGTAATCTTGACCATAGTAGGGGAAATAGGAGCTCGCCAGGAGTTGTGTGGCTGTCACAGGAGTCCATGCTTGACAGGCTCGCACTTGAGAAAGTCCCCATGCTGTGAGCGACTGTCCTCTCTCTCCTGTTTACCCCTTATCTGCTCCCCTCAGCCCCAGCCACACACACACACACACACACATACACACACTGCATTTCTTCACCCATCACACAATAGTGTGCGGCAACAACTGTCTCCCTCGGCCACCTCTGTTCCCTGCCCACTCAGGGAGGATGACATGTGTTTGATGGCCAAAATCACTGCACTGTCTACCTTCTCTGTCTGCTCAGCGGCAGGCACACCACGGCCCGAGGGTAGCGGTGGTGGTAGGGGAGGAAGGGAGGGAGGTGAGTGAGTGGCATGTTTGTACTGCTCAGCGCCTTCAGAAGAGATTTAATGTCGCTGATATGTTGTTTTGTTTGTTGCTTTGTGTGTCGCTCTTAATTAGCTCTGTGGACAGTAAGAATGTGCCCCATCAAAGCCACTACAGCTAATCAGGAGAGCTGAGGAGCCCGAGATGAAGAGCAGAATGATGCTGACCTCAAAATGTCAGCTGGTGTTGCATTTCTTATTGTTTACTCTCACTATTCCATGCAGTGGTGTGCATGATCACGCTAAAGGCTGCTTTGCGTATCTGAACTCTGCTTTTTGTCCATAGTTATCTCTGATAAGACTAAGTTCGGATTGGGAGGAAACTAAAAGGGCTAAAAACAAAACTAAAAAAAAACTAAAAAACAGCCTTGTGGCTTTTTGTTGAAAGGATTGAAGCTCATTATGGGGAAACAGCCTGAACCTTGGCCGCCCACGCCATTCATTTGGGGAGCCATGAGGCTCATTATCCTTTTGAAGAGAATACAGGTCAGGGCACCGCAACCTGCCCTCTGCAATCGCCACAGCAACAAGACCCGCAGAACTCAGAGGTGACGACTGACAGCACATTATGGTCTTTTGCTGTTATTCTATTTGCTAGTCAGCCAACAAGGAAGAGGAGATGAAGAGGAAGTGATGAGAAGAGGCGACAGCAGCCAGTCACTATGAACTTGGGTGATTGATGGCAGTAATGCAGTCTGTTTAGGGACATCCGCATCGCTGCTTCTGTTGTTCTTAAAGTTATGTCCTTGCAGGTCCTGACAGCTACATGGACAAGGGTAAGGAATTTAATTCACTGAAAGTTTGGGTTGATAAATGACAATCTGCTCAACTTTTACCAGGCGATCAAATTGTAATTAATATTTATACCTCATCCATCTGCCTACATTAATACCCCTTTTTACACTGGACAGACTACACTAACACCCACTGACATCTGGCTTTTGTTAGGGCTGGGTAATATATATGATATATATCGTTAACGTCATATGAGACTATGATATAATACTGGATCCAGATTTTGGATATAACACGAGTGCTGTCTTTTCCTGGTTTTAAAGGCTGCAGTACTGTAAAGTGATGTGTGTGTGTGTGCTTACCAGACTGTTCCACTTGTAATAATACTTGACTTTACCCACTTTGTTTTATATCCACTGATTAATATTTATCATAAATCTACTTATATTAGTTTTTTGTAAAGTTAACAATAGTCACCCAGACAATACTGTTGCGACATTGATATGAAGAAGGGCCTATTTGGTCAAAAATATTGTGATGTTTGATTTTGTCGCCCCGTCACAACAATAATTAAGTGCATTTGCGGAAACTTCAAACTACAGAGGTAAATTTTTTTTTATCCGTCTCCCTCGAGCAGCACTGTCACATTGTTCAGGTGGCGTTGAGCCTGAAAGAAAAGCAGACATAAAGAAACATATTCACTGGCGACCATGTCGCTGTTCACTGTTTTCCGGTGCATGTGTGACATGGAAGACAAACTTGTCTACTGGCAAAGTGAAACGCCTATTTTTTATTTACCCAAGTTTGTAAAACCTGTATATAGGCGCTAATTCAGGTGTGAAAATGCATAAGTAGTGATTATGTGGGCGGGCCTCAACCTGACAGCGGCACACCTGAGCTGATAAAACAACTGGTTCAGGCCGTATTCTGATTGTCTGAAGGAGCACACAAAGGGAACTGCTATCATTGTTTGTTTGGTCGACAGTAGACATTCTTCCTGTTGATTGTGCCTGCGATGTGTTATTTATTTCAAGTCCAGTGGAACAACAACAATGTGAAAGTTAAATCAATGTGAAAGAAAATAAAAAGCCAGGATAGCTCTTTGGTCTTTATATGTTAACTGGTATGCCAATACAGAGATTTCTTAACACCCCCACAAGAAGTGGTGTTAGAAATTCTCCCTATTTACATGATCCTTCCAATCAGACAGCCCATGCACTGGGTATGAATCAAAGAGCCTGAGGAGAGTAGCTTACAAGAGCCACATAAAGGACCCAAACCCAGACTCCTGACTACTTCAGGGTTTTTGCCTCTATGGAGCTCTACTTTGCGAGCATGTTTATGACTGTAATGGGTATGAGATGTCTGCTAATGCTCCTGAGAGTCTCACCCACACACTGAAGAACTTAATATTATGGCCATACAGATGATGAAAAGAAATAATGTAATGGACGGGCTGCACAGTCTTTATAATCTACCTGCTAAAGCACATCCTGAGTCCGGCCCTTGCAATCATCCCGCTCCTCCGCCTCCACGTGAACCTCACATGCACACATGTCAAGATGAGGAAAGCGGCCGCGCTCGCGTGCTCGCTGCTCACCTCACGTCCACCGTCTCCTTAGTGAACTGACAGCCGAATGTTGCCAACTTTGCCAATTACTCATGTTCAGTGCACCCAGCAGCACAAAGCTCTTAAATGGCCTTCTGGTCCTCATGCTTTTACTGATATGCTAATACACAACTCTCATGAACACCACTAGGCAGCAAATTTGCTATATTTTCATTTTGAAATGTTTTTTCTTACATACAATTAACATTGACGCTGCATTATATGTGCTTGAATGGCTTCATTTGCGAGAGTTACCCATCCATGAATCTTACCGTATTCAACAAAACAGAGGAAAACACATGAAAAGATGAAAAATGAGCACCATATTTTCCCGTTACTCTGGCAACACAGCTTTTTTATATTTCACCTGTCTCCTGTCCTTGGGTTAAACAAATCAGTAGCAGAGTTCTGCTACGGGCACCAGCTGTTTTTATCTGCTTGTTGCTATTGGAAATGATGGCACTTAGACTCAAGGGCCCTTTCTTAGCCTTGATAGAGCTAGCTATCTAGTCTGAGCCTCTTGGCTCTTTTCGATACCCCTGCTAACAGTATGGCCACAATCTGCCCTTATCACTAACCCCACCATGGTCCCCTCTCTGAGTCTGGCTCAAGGGAAAAAAGGGGGAGGGAAATGGTGTTTTGGATCATGTTTATGATTCCCGCTCTTGCTGCCCTTTCCTGCTCCCACCCTCCTGCTCCCTGAGTCCCATGGCTGACTGATAATGGAACAAAGCTGCTGTCCACTCATCTGTGTGTGTGTCACATGTCCTGCTCGAAGCCCTTCTCAGTTATGGTGAATCATCTGCGACAGAGTAACTGGAGCACACGGTCACTCTGCCCGCTGGCTCTGCCTTGCCAGTGCCAGTGCTGAATCCATCGCCTGCCCAGGGAGAGTGAGGAGAGGGCAGGCAAGACTTTGCAGAGATCTCCCCTCCCTCTCCCCTCCAGCTCGCAGAGACCAAGCCTGCATGGGTGGCCCTGTCTGAGACGGTTTGCTCTTAATTGAGTTGCTCACTCAGCCACTGGCCCTGGGGGACACCTCTGTGTCACTTCCTATGATTAACCTAAATTTCATCCATCGTCCACGACTGCTGCCAGATCTGGCGAGGCCAAGAAGTATGTGTTGAGACATCCACAGTAAAAGAGCAAGGGGAGGAAGAGGGAAGGGGTGAGCACAGGGCCAAGGTAAGATTTGATGATGGTGGCAGAATAAATCCACCCATTAAAGCGCACATCTATACATAAAACAGAGAAGTGAGGATGAGGATAATTAGGATACCTGGTAAAAGGTCCAACTTCCCTGCCTCAGCAAAAGCTGTACTGCATTGATGTGGCACAGTCTGCATCGAGCTGGTCAAGTGGATTTAAAAATGGCCTCTCTTGTCATACCGAGTTCCATTAAACAGCATTGGTGCCGACCAATTTGGGCTTTTTAGCTCTGGCCTGGCTCCAAGGGATAGGATGGTAATGTATGGGGCTTTCTGTGAGTTTGTCTTAGGCTAGGTTGCTCATTTCCCCCAGTAAGTAGCAGGAGATCAAAGGCAGTGAGTGAAGAGCCATTCTGTCCGGTCCTACGCCGGGCCAATCAGACCTCTCATTTATTGGCACTCTAAGAAGCGGGATAAATCACGTCAACCAGCATCGACCAGAGCCTTAGTCATGAACAGTAGCTCACAACAACGCATGGATTTGCTGCTGTCTTTGATAAATGCAAACTTATCTAACAGCTTTGATGGGCGACCATCGGCGCGTAACCATTGTTTTCCCTTTTCTGGTTTTCACAGCTTTTTTCTTGTGCTCGCCCTCGCTTGTTTTCTTTCTCACTTGCTTCCTTTTTCATGCCCGTTTTGTTTTCCAAACACTTGTGTGCGTCGGCAGCCCTCTCTCTGCCAAGGCACTCATGGAGAAGTGATAGGCATGGGGAGTCTGTGGGCCAGCAACCATGAAATAAATATGGATGGTCATGAGTGAGATGAGCGAGGATCATCTGTTTTGCCATCTGCTTGTGCGAGAGCGTGGATGTAATGACTGTAGTCCTGCCTAGCTCAGTGAGCCCTCCGTTGTGGGGAAGGCGCCTGACAGAAACGCACACTTACTGAGCCCACAACCACACACACACACACACACACACACACACACTCACACCATGCATGTACATGTACACATTCATTCATCCATGCACACACACACAATTGCACAAAGACACACCACTTATACTGTACCCAGTCAGTTGTTCCCCCTAAAGGCTACAGTGCACAGCAGTGCCTGCACACATAGACACAACAGCACAGCAGTGGCTTTCCCGACCAGGCTCCATGTACAAAGCCCGAGCTGCGGTGTGTGTTCGACTGCCCTGCCTATTCTGCGAGCATCTGGCCCACCGTGGCCATTAGAAATGACAGGTTGACAATTGCCAGGCCGGATTGGTGTTGGTGATTGTTCAGCTGGCAGCGCCCTGCCATGTGACAGTCTGTTAGTGTCTCTGTGCGAGGAACAACATGGGAGTTGTGTTCGCAGCACTCTGGGCATCGAGGGGAATAAAAAGCTGCGCCGATCCATCGTCACCAGCAACTCCCCCACCAACCCTGCGCTCTGTCCCCCAAGCAGACAATCCTCTTTTTTTCCTTGGATGGCTTCGTCACTGAGGGCTGGTAATAGTATGAGTGTATGTTTATAGAAAAAAAAAAAAAAAAAAAACAGAAAGGGAAAAAAAAACAGGCTGTTGAATTATACGTATTCCTTATGGAGGGTGACACAGTAGGAGCTCTCAGAATCAATCTTGATGCTTGGATGGAATCATAGAGCGCAGAAAAAATGGCAAACATTGCTGTGGCTCAATGGCCTGATGCTCTCATAAATATGTTTTTATGGCCCTGAATGAGTTGGGGCACAGAGATGTTTGGTGCTCATAAAGGTGCATGCGTGTGTTAGATTGTACAGTATAATGCTTCATACCTCCGGTTATAAAACATCGTAATTCAATTAGCTTATACAATATGAGAATCAATAGCGGGTCAATCGTAGTTTAGCGTGTCACACGTCACAAATCAGGAGTTGGGTGTAAGAAACGGGCTTGATTGCTGACACTATCTTGTTTCTCAGTCTGTCTTGCGGTGGATTGCTGTAGCTTTATACCGTATTGACCATTTGCACAACAAAGTTACAAATGCATCCAATCCAACACAACACTCTCAAATCAAATTCCGTCTCATTTACTGGATCCTCTGTGGAGAAATTGAGCATTCTGCTGCCTCTGATTTTTCATCCATCCTTTGGGTTAAGCGTTGTCTTGGGAACTCGGAGAAACCAGGCGGCTGGGGGTGGAGTGGGGTGAGGGAGACTGTTAAGAGGCTCTTGAACTATAGTCTACTGTCAGTGGAGAGTGCTGAATGAGAAAACTGTCCAAGAGGAGAAAAGAGAAGCAGAAGAAGCAACAGATTCATGGCTAGGATGATTTGTTTTGCTTGTCTACACCCCCTCGAGGCTGCCAGCCTCCACCATCAATGAAATACACTTCAGCAGAACCGAGCATCGCTCCATGCCATGTACAAAGTCATGGGAAGGGAGAGTTAAAGCTGCTTAACCACCAGTCATGTAGCCTTTCTGCTCTCTGTGTTGTTTACAGTGTCTGTTTCCAAGTTCCCAGTTTCTTTTTGTCTGATTAGGAATTTAACAATGTTCTCTTTGGTAGAAAAAAAACAACAAAAAAACTGTGTAGAGAGAAACAACGATGCAGCCATCCCTATTCAGCTGTGATGTTTTTCTCCCTCATTCAGTTTGAAGCTTCACCAACTGGCGCAGTCTACTGCTTTTTTCATGTTGCCCTGGCATTTAAGCTACAGCGAAAGCACTCTTTGAAATCTGTGGCTCAAAAAAAAAAAAAAAAGTTATATCTGTCCTCAATGATGTGTAGCGGCCACAGGACACACCACTATGTTTTGAACCTGTGTAATTTGGTGATTAATGTTGACCCTGTCTGCCCTATTCCTTATTTATCTCTAGTTTTATTGAACCATAGGGAATCGCAACGGCTGCAGAAACTCAGCCAGTGGTGCATGAGTGTGATGCAAAGGGAGTCTCACGCCTCTTCCTCGGTCGTTCTTTTATGCCCTTTAGCTCTCTGATGATTCACCTGCCAATAATCAAAACGTGCCTCACTTTCATGTCTCGCATGCTCCAATAAGGCTTAATAACAAGTCGTGGATTTATATAGCGCAGGCCAAACCCTGGCACCGGCTCTATCTCTCGCTCTACATAGAGCTAGAAATAGCCAAGATCTGGTCCAAAACGTCACAGGGAAATTGGGATTAAGTTCAGCTTGATGTCGCCCGTCTCTCCGCTGCCCAGATTTCCACTCGCACTTTTTCCCAGCAGCAACTCTCACATCTTTGTGGGTCACATCACAGAATTCCTGTCATGAAGGGCGACGGGTTTTAACGTCAGGGACTGTGATATCTCCTCCCTGAACCCTTCCCCTCTCCCTCTTCCCTTCCACCGATAACAGCTAATCCTTGCCTCACATTAAACTGTGACCAAGATCAATTAAAACCCAGCCTCACCCCGATAGCAATCTCCCTCCACAGCAGCCAACGCTGGGAGAAGTTTGTGTGTGAGTACACATGTGAGTGTGTGTGTGTGTGTGCGCGTGTGTTTGTGCAGTAGTAGAGAACTATAACAGAGAGCCATCTCCATCCTCTTCAGCGGGTTGCAGTCGGTTGCCAAGCCGCAGGGAGAGCCTGCCATTGATTTTCATCGCCTCTTAACAGAGATGAAAGACAATAAAAAACAATAACAGTGATGATCACAACACTGCTGCCCATGTATGCATATAATGATTATCCATATCTTAATTAGTATTCTTTCCTTTGTTGTAATTATTTTTATTTGGCGCTGGCCTTATCGTTGTTATGAATTCTGCAATGAAAATGAATAATAGTTTGGTGTGTACCTACGTGTGTTTGTGTGTGCTAATATGAAGCTCCTGAATGTGGGTCCGCACCCTACAGCACATTGTTCCTCCTCCTCTCATTCCTCATTTTTTGGATCAGTCTGATGGAGATCTCTCGCACAAAGAGGATTCTCCCCGCCTATCGTTTTTATTTAGAAAGTTGAGTGTAAGTGGGCAGTATTTTCTGATGCGGATGCTGTGCCAGTTTCATGGAGCGTAGTTGTTTCGAGAGCCATTGGCATCATAGCGAGACTGGTTGGCAGAAATGGAAGGCTTGGTCCTGGGGTGCCAAATGTGCTTTGGCATGTGAGATGGAGGGCTGGGTAGCGGGAAGTTGGGGACGCCATGAAGGTAGAGGATCGGGAGGGGATGGTAGCGCGCACGGCAGGACAGGGCGGGTACAGAGGCGGAGCAGAGTCTCAAGCGTGCAGAGTGGCTGCCAAGCCGACTGTCATGTTAGCCACTGGGATTGGCTGCTGTGGGCCTCAGGTTGTTTTGGTGTGTACATCAAAAGGACAGGCTGTGAACATGAAAACACAACTCATTTTTCCCCTCCATCTATCCCATCTCTCGCCTCTCCTACACCACTTTTTTTCTCTTGCTCTTAGGCTCTCTTTTTCGTCTGCTTCCCACGAGAGGCACATCCAAGGTGCTGCAGAATCTTTGAGCTCAGGAGGAGAGACAGCATGCCTGCAGGGTTGCCACGACAAAGTGCAGGAAAGACCCGAGAGAGGAGAGGAAAGGGATAGAAGTGCAGAGGAGAGGTGGCCGGCAGTCTGAGACACAAGCCTAACTATTGTGTTATCAGAGATGACAGGGGAAATGTGTCCGTCGTATTTTCCACAGAACAGATGACCCAGGAAAAGCTAAACACAAGCTTCTCACTGCATCACAAACCGCAAGAAAAGTACCATCTGCTGCCATTTTCACCCTCCTTGAATTGAGTCTGTGTTTCATCTTTTGCACTGCTGTCAGCACTGTTTCAATTACAACCCACAGCTTATGTCTATAGTCGATTACACCAGCTTGGTGCTCATGTGTAAGGCTTGACTCTGTTTGTAGGCTATGCAGGGCTTTCTTCTTTTATTGTCTCATCCAAAGACAATGGTGTTCTTGGCCTGCAAGCAATTTCCACCCCTGCGCTCCACGGCGTGAGAATTACGTTGTGAATGATCCAAATTCAGAACAAAGAGATCCAATTTTGATTCCTTAATGTTGTTGTTTGTGTTTTCTCCTCTTTTCTGTACCACACTTTTTATTTTTAGTTGGTGGGTTTTTTTTTCCTTCTCCTAGATTGGCTCTGCTTAGTTGTGACCTAGTTTATTAAAAGGGGGGGGAGTTTGGCCAAGCCATGGGAATCAGGGGCAGATTAACTTTCTGTTAGTTCTCGCTTGCACAGCTCCATATGTCAGAGCTGCTGCTGTACAAAAAAAATGTCACTAGAAGAGCAAAATAACTTGTAGGGGTGAGATGCCCACTCTGACTGAGAAGCTGCACCCCTAGCAGGAGCTAAAGGCTGAAATCGTCGTCAGAGCAGAACAGCTATACAGAGCCATTTAGAGTTCGGCATACAATTCTAACTCTTGACAGAGCCACCACAACACCAGATGATGTGTTTATCAGGCAGTGTTGTGCTCCTCTGTCGAGTGAAGCAACCACGTCTGCAGCCCATCACTCACTTATCGACAGAGAGCGACAAATGCAGCGAGGAGAAGCTGGAAATGGCTTTTGCCAGATAACAAAATAGGAATTTGTCTAGCATTACCGCAAAAGAGGAAATTACTTAGCCTTTCTTCAACCTGCTGCATGTCGTCTCGCACCGGAAAACGTGTGCGGGGCTGGGAACACAAAGCATCACCTTGTGAGGGTCAATCGCAATTCTTTCTGTCTGCACACATCCCTGTAGCCCTGATGTGTACTGTAATTGCATTTCTGAGGAGGTGCACACCACATCACGTAGGTAGCCCAACACCTTCGGAGCAGGAAACGTTCAGTCTTAAGCTCAGAAGTGAGTGAATGGCAGAAGGAAGTGGAAATGGGTTGCATTGCTTTATTAAATTTCCCTTGTGGAAGTCTTTCAGGAGTCTGCAGTAATCTCCAGTTTCCAATCGCAGTAACTATCAAAGTGTGCTTGCCAACAAACACAACATCACAAGTGGAAGACATGCAAGTGATTCATTCACCGTTGGGTAGGAAAATATGCAATAGGAGTCTGGAGCTCATCATTGTTTTTGAGTGATGGGCTGAAAACATATTATGCACGTCTTGAGTCATCTGTCATCTGCCCTATATCTCCATTGTTCATCTGTCCTTGTGTTTTTGCCTGATTTAATGTAAACACGTCCATGTTATCCACAGCCTTTCTTGTAATTAAGCATATTCAGGAGTGATAACCTCCTTGAATCCCAAGCGTTTACGGGGTTATCCAACTAAAGACGGCTTACAAAAGAAATCAGGGATCAGGAGTAAATGACAAGAGGATAAAGGGATAGGAGATAGTAGAGCACTGGGGAAGGGCGTTCTGTTTCTTGTCTTTCTTTACTGCAGTCAGTGGGCGGAGGCTAGTGATTACTGAGACAGCAATGAGCTACAAAAGATCTTGATGGTGTTGGTTTGAGTTCTTTCCTTCCTTTTTATCGCTGTGTGCTTTCTATAAGTCTGTAAACGCTGCCTTTCAATGATTGTATCTCATGCTCATATTTATTAGAGAGCAGTACTGCGGCATCTTGATCTGGGCCCGTCTACACGAAGAGGCAAATCCTTACAAACACACAACTGGACCCACAGGCAGATCAGAACCGACCCCCACAAGTGTGACAACTACACTGCAAAAAGTTCTGTGCTTGCCAAGACTTAGAATATCATATATAGTATAATCTTAATCTGATCATTAAACCGTATGCCTCAATCGAGGCAATACAAATATATTATACCACTGACATGATATGAGACTATATACCGTCTTCGATTTTGGATATAGTTAAATCCTGATAAAGTATAAATCATGTTTTTTCCCTGGTTTTAAAGGCTGCATTGCAGAAAAATTATGTCCTTTTCTGAACTTACCAGACTGTTCCACTCGTTCTAATACTTCTTTATCTTCGTCTTTAACCACATTAAATCTATATTACTGATGATTATCTATCAAAACTGTCATTGTGTTAATATTTTGTGAAAGAACCAATTATCACCAATGTTGTCACAACGGAGAGGATACTTCAGTCTCCAAGTTGTTGCATTAATTAAATGCTTTTGAGGAGAAATATTGAGAGATACATATTGTAAATCGAGATATAGTCTAAAACTATTGCATTATCATTTTCGGGCCAGATCATCCAGCGCTAGTTAGGGGTAACATGTAATAAAATAGTGTAAGTAATACTAAATGTAAGTCATTCTTGAGTAAAAGTAACAATATTTTGTCAATATATTATACAGAATTAAGTCAATTAAAACGGTGCTACTGTGGCTCTGATGCAGCCTGCAATCTACAAAGTAATTGAATGTGGGAGAGTAAAAGTACATTTGCCTCCCAAATGCAGTGCGACGTAAGGGTAAAGTAGCAGAAATTAGAAAAACTCAAGTAAAGTTGCCTCATAAAAAAAAAGTGCCTTATAATTGTATTTAAGTACGGTTTTTGAGTAAATGTCATTTGTTACATTTCATCACTGTTGTAATCGCATCACATTTGTTTGTAACGCAGTAATGTTTTTTTAATTAATATTCCTACATTCATTCACATTACAGTTACGGATCAAATGATTATATCGTTACTTGCGTTAAGTTCTTCAATTATCTGCACAATGGGCGGATGGAACAAACTCATCAACATGCCTTTTCATGCATGCTTGCACAACAATTGCCTGCCGCTCTGCTGATATCCATCAACACAGCCGGCGCACATGGAGAGGCCCTTCAGCCGGGGCAGTCTTGTGTTGACTCAGAGGAGGAGCAGGTGATTTGAGAGACTCGTGATCAAGAGGTATGACCACTGCTTTATTTCTAATTAACAAACACATCAAATAAAATGGAATAGTCAGTTGTATCTACTGTAAAGCCATGGTTTGATGAACGAGCAACTCAGATGAGTTTGTTTGAGCGTGTTTGGCCCATAAATGCAGCTCAAGAGCATAAAAGAAAGGTATTGTTTGTTCTCAGTTGGATAAGGCTAATATGTGGCCAAATGTAAGGTTTACATTCTCTTACTAATATTTCTTTCAAGTATGACTGTATCATCTACTAGTATTAAGTAATTTTCCACATTAATTAGTCGCTTTTTTCCTTGTTCCTTGGCCCCTAAGAATGCAAAACTGAATCAATAATTAATAGTTTACATTCTGGAGGTGTATTACTGTGTTGCAGCCCATCCGATCTCAAATAATTTGATCAAAAACCATAATTTTCTATTTATTCAAATCTATGAAAACCGTTGAGGGTTTACTGATCTTTAAACCGAACCAACTCATTTCAAGAATTCTTGTCAAGTAAGATTATTTTGCTGCATGGACAGATAATTACATCACCATCAACACATTTTCTCCTTTCTTGTATTTCTTATTTTGTGTTTCAGCTCCCCTTTATCGCAGTGACATTTGGTTGAGAACTAAACATCTGCACTAACTAGCGTTCGACCCTGGTGTCAACCTTTTCATACAGTTCGCCAATGCGCTCTCAAGGCCACTGGACTGATACCAAAGCGGTAATAGCAGGACGGCATGATGATGTACACAACAATTTATTCTCACACTCCTGCACTAATGCTCATGTCAAACAGCCACAATAACAAGCTCAGGCAGTACAATCAAAGCATTCCATTGGATGAGTAAGAGAACGGACAACTGGACCCAACTTCTACTAATAAGCCGATGGTAGTGTGGCGTTAAATTCAAAGAAGATCCAAATCAGTCTCCTGATTATGCAAACATGTCACATTTGCATGGTGACACAGGATGCATAAGTGGTCAGATCGTGGATGGACAAGACACCCGGGATGGACAAAATGTTCCCGAACCAAGCTGACCAAATACAAACTTTTTTGAGCAAATGCTACGAATGTGATGTTGAGTGAGCGATTTAGTGACAGCTGAAACAAATTGCACACTCACAGTCAGAACCCACAGAAAAGCACACAAGCACTAATCAAGACCAGCGAGTCCTGCAGGCAGATCACTCAACTATATTTCTGCCTCTCTTTACCTGCCCCGCTTCATGCGCGGGCAGTTAGATGGAGCTGCTCACTGCCTCTGCAGAGCATCTCCGCAGGGCCCCCTCATGGTGGTCCCCCCCGTCCCCCCTCCCCACAGCCGAAAATCTACCCATGGCTACTTTTAAACTTGTATCGGATGATTAGACTTGGGTTGCATCCCAGAACACCGCTCAGCCCCAGCAGGGATTCAGCAGGGAGCATCGCAGCCAATGCATAATTTCTCAAGATGGGGGGACTCACACTGAGCCAGTGAGTCCCAATCCTGCAACGGCAGACATGTGAAAAGCTTATTGAAGACCTAAATAAGACAGTACTGAGCAGCTGAGAGAAAAAAAAAAACAAGATTGCACCTCTATGACACAGTCAGATGAAGTGGCCAGTTTAGTAAAAATTCCAAGTTAACGCTCATTATTGGATAAAAAGGAGCTGGATATTTCCTTTTTCCCCCCATGAGATTAAAGCTCACCCTTCTACCTCAGTCTCCTGCTTCACCTGTTTTCAACATCCTCCAGTCTTCTCCTTCATCTCCCTCCTTCTCCATAAAGGGATGCTTGAGAATACGATCTGCAATTCTCTCCTCTCAAACTTATCCACATCTTAATTAAAGGTTTTACGGCTTTCCCAAGTTTCATTTTGTATTCCTCTTCAGTTATCTTATCTAAATGCTATAATGGAAGGCAATTTTCAGAATCTGCCGAGGAAAAAAAGAAAGCATTTTTGGAACAACAACAGCAACGGCATAATGTTATGAAGATATTTGTGGGCCTCTCTATCTGCCAAATGAGGAGATTTCAGTCTCTTTCATCCAGTTCTAATCAACGCTGAGCATGTGGGAAACTAATGGTGTTTTTCTGTTAGCAAAACAGCGCCCGCTTCACCTCTGAGTGGGACAGTATACAGGATTGAGCAGATTATAGACCGTGCTGTACATAACAACGGGTCAAACGTACAAAATGTGCATCTTTTATTTTTAATGGCTTATGAATATTTAACTGCCGGGGTCACTCGGCAAAAAAATTCCACACTGGAAGTCAATAAATTGTTTTTTTAAATGGAAACCTGGGCAAAGCGTTTAGTCTCACCCAAATACTATGAATTACCCTGAGTTTAAACTCTTGAGCACTCTGCCAGGGAGAAATAACTGCAATTCCTGACAGCACTGAGAGAGTTTTTTATGCACGTGTGCATGTGTGCATGGCTGCATGAGCATTCTTGATCTTTTTTGCCTTGAACCCATTCTTGTGCCCACTGTTGACTGTACTTTTTGGGGTGTTTGTGTGTCCAGTGTGGGAGTTGATTCCAGAAGGATTTATGTGTACAGCATGTGTTTCTGCGACTATAAAGGCATCTTTCATTCTGTCATGCTCATAAATTTAATTTCTAAGTCAAGAAACATGAAACAGGAATTAAAAAGCAGACTTTCTACTGTGGCTGGATGCGCGCCAGCGTACTTTCAGCCAATTTTTTATTTTTTTCCTCCTCAGCTTTTTTTCCTTTATCCAACAGTAAAACGTTTTAACTGGGGGTGATTGTGCAGACCTATCTGCCAAGGGTTTTAGGGAGAGCAATGGTGTTACCATGGTGCTCCCACCCCCCCTCGCTGCTGTAAACAGGAGCCAGTGATTCCCCATTGGGATGATTTTGCATGCAGGTTGGAGAGAGAAAGCTGCTGGCCCCCCAAATGCATTCCATCACCATCACCCTCAGGGTCCACTGCTGGAGCCTTATTCCGACACATAGCGGAGAGCAGGGACGGGGAGGTTTGGGGGCATAGTTCGGGATGGGGTTATTAGAAAGGAAGAAAGAAGGTTTTCAGAAGACTGTGCTCAGGTGGATGAGAGGAAGGAATGTAGAGGGAGAGAATGGTGAGGAAGGGAAAATTGAGAGACCTGTCTGTGTGTATGGAAATAGTAAGAGTAAAGAAAAAAAAAAGGTGGGATGGGATTAAATGCTTGGAAGGTATAGCTTTCGGAATTTACATACCAGCTAAATGTTACCCAGGATGATTTCTCTACTGTATCCTTGAGGGGAAAAAACTCTTTTGCACAAGACTTCAAAAAAATCAGCCCAAGACAACTATAAGCAGCACAATCTGACATCAATAGTTTCTCCTGGAAAATGTTATCTGAACCGTCCTTGGAGGTCTTAGCGAGGCCCCATACGGAGCCCTGGGTTAGTGATAGGGGCCATACTGATGAGCAGTTCCGATGCAGTGCGAGTCTGAGGCAAGCCGCCGTAGCTCAGAAGCTGCAGTCTTATCTCCAGCTTGATTTTTTTTATTTACTTTTTGGAGTCCAATCCTTTTATCTGTGATCTAACCTGCAATGACGAGATAAAGCTGTGCTGACTTTTCCATAAATGCACTTATCAGAGCTGTACAAGCTCTCCAATGCCAATGAGATGGGCAGGATGATCACTTAGCATTCAGGATGCACGCCTTCACCTGCGCTACCCACGGACACATAAACGAGCACACGCACACACCTACAGTACATGGGCAAAAAGCACAGAGGCGCACAAACACACTTTCCACTTGTGTTGCGGTGTGTCTACAGGCTATTCACGGTAATAGCTTGGGCTTTCAGCCCTAAGTCTGTTTTTTTTTTTTTCTGTTCCAATCATACAATAGTGCCTGCTGAGCTGGCAAGTAAGAATATCAAACAGCAAATGAAATTCCTGTGAGCCGTCTGCACCTACACCAACTTGTAACATGAATTTTTCATCATTTGGTGTGGTAATATTACCTCATTAGAGTACTCAGGCAGCCATTCAATAAGCGTGGTCATTCTCCCTGCCAAGACAGGATCAGTGCTCGTATCAAAACAGCTCAATTCATTCACACCCCTCACACACACAGATATCCGTGCATGCACGCTGATAGCATCTCGCTGTACATGCACCGACACGTAATGAGTTTGTGTGACACTGGAGATGGACATGGAGGAGTCATATCTTGGGTATACAGCGCTTTGTCTAATGCAATCAAATGTGTACAATGAATACATAATGCCCACGCAAACATACTTTCCCTCTCACACACGGGCTTTCCATCTATTCCTATCTTCTTGCCTGCTTCACCCCGTCTCTAACACTCATCTCTATACTCCTACTGGGATCAAAAGGTATCAGACACAAAGCGAGCTAGGTGAGGGGTGTGCGTGTGTGTGGGGAGGGGGCTGACGAAGAATTACCAGCACAATTGCAATTTCTATACAAATATTCCAGGCAGGTCTTAGAAAGTCACTCAGATCTGGTGCATTCATTACTTCTCTGGCTTCCCAGCCTTCCGCTCACCTGCAGCCGACAGCTGCTAGCTCTTTTGGAGGGGTTGAGCTGGGTCTCCTGGCGGAGTCAGGAGAAAACACCATTTTCACCTGGCTGCTATTTATCTGTGGGATGAAAACATCACAGCATCAAGCAGGAGTTCGACACACGTGGAAAGGAAGGGCTAGTCAGTTATTTATTCATTTCTCCAGCTCGGAAAATATTTACATGTCTTTGCCGCTGTGTTTGCTGCCGGAGTATGTTGATGTTTATGTCTCTCCGGTCATCATTCAGTGTGGGTTTTTTTTTAAAATTATTATTACTATTTTAACTGCAGGATGCCAGAATGTGAATGGAGCAGGCAGAACACATGTTTCAGAAAATATGCTTGATAAGGGGGGGGGAAAAAAAAAATAAAACCACCCTGAAACTTGACTTGGAGGGCTTAATTAAATGATTGAAAACACCCCGGAGTAAGAACGACTGAGGTTAGTGAAAGATAAGAAATGGTCGTCTGACAGTGAGACTCGGTGGGGAATCACGGAGCAGCTGCATCTTTTTTTTAGCACTGAGCTAAAAAGAAGAGGATTTGGTGGCATGTCGGGGAAAAAAAGCTTGCTCTAATGGACACTGGGTGAGACGGGCAGCGGGGATTAAGTGGCATCATAGATGTTTATGTGTGTGTGTGTGTGTGTTGGGGGAGGATGCACATCTTCCATATCCACACGTGAAATACAATTTCCAGACTCTATTGCATAGCCGAGCTCTGTTCCTAACTTCAAACAGGGCTGCAAAATTTACTTGATTAACTGATCATCAAAAAATTCACTGACAAATATTTTGAATCTCAATTTCATTATTCAAGTTGTTTTTCAAGCAAAACTTCTCAAATGTTAGAGATTCCTGCTTGTCCTCGTCATTTCTGATGATAAATGAGTCTGTGTTTTAGACTGTTAGTTGGACAAAAGAAGCAATTTGAAGATGTCACTTTTTCATAATTTTTCATCATTTCTTGACATTTTAATGACTCATCAATTAATCATGAAAATAGTCGGAGGATTTGTCCATAATGAAAATAATCATTAGTTGCAGCCCTTCCTTTAATTGCAGTAAATTAGGGGTGAAAGGATGGATGAATTCCAATGTCACGGTGCTTGTAATTGGTATATAATACATTTTATGGAAAAGTCAATTGAGAAATAGCTAGTGGTTAAAAATAACCAAGCAGGAATGTCTGTTCTGTGCTATTCAAGCAAAGTCAGCAACAAATCAAAGCACCTTATCTCTGTGAGGCACGGGGAATGTCATGTCACGACTATCCTAGACAGAAAAACTGCGATTTATGGCGTAATCCTGATTATCGAATCTTAAATCTTCAAATGTCAACAAAACCTACATAAATCACTTGACCTAACATTTCTACTGGAGGTGTTGAATACATTTCCACATATCTGAGTTAGGTTTTTTTGTGGGGGATACCATGGACAAGCTGTGCCAGCAGCCATGGTGACAGTGTTAGGATTCACGAATGACTGAAAGGATGTGGCAGTTCCGAAATAATCTGGAAACGTCCATAGGACTGTACGTTAGTGAGCTAGACAGCTCTTTCAAGTCATTCACGTGAGATTATTTTGCAATGTGCGATACTATATTTTATTGTCCCATTACTAATGACATTACATATATATAGCATATAAAAAACAATATTACCCCAAAACAATTCTGAATGACTCACTGATATTAAAATGGCAGACTCATACCATCTAACAGTATACTTTACAGTCATTAGGGGAGGGTGAGCTAACCTCCTTCTTTGATTGTGATTGATCTTGAAGGGGGTCCACAATCTAATTTTCCAACAAATCATTGGAGATTTAATGTCCTCTTACTTCTGTTTCCAAAGCTCATATAACCTCATTGACTGCGCTATATGAACAAATCAATAGAGTGATGTGGCCAATGAGACGTCTTCTGCCGGTTGGACAGATTAATTCACGTGGCTCTTCCCTGGGTGAAATCATGTAAATAATGCAGCGTGAGTTAGTGAGAAACAAATGTGGAGCTTGTGCCAAACAAGAAACATTTGAATGCAGCATTGTGTTTTAAAGGTTCAAATGAAGACATTCATAAGCTGTTTCAGGTCTAGCTATAATATACAGGGCATTTCAACATTGAGAGACAGATGGCAATTTAGATTGTGGATCATAATTACAATTAAAAAAGTCATTTTAAAATGTTTTTTTGTTGGGCAAGATAGCCCACCCCTAACGGTCACGTCGCCCATCTGTATCAGTAATGCAATTTTTTTTCTAGGGGAAACAAGTAAGGATTTGGCAAAGAAGTCTGCTCCAATCTGTTCCTGTGATATAACTATATATATATATAGATATATATATATATATATATATATATATATATATATATATATATATATGTATATATAAATATATGTTTCAACAGGTCTTAATCCACATTACACAGATTTAACATGAGATACACAGGGATTTGAGAAGATCAGCGTCTGCTCTGAGACAGAGAAAGAATTTTTTTTTTTCTTTTTGTCATCCCTGCATCCAGTGTGCCTGTGTGTGTCTGTGTGTGTGTGGAGGGCTGAAAGGCTTTTTTTTTTCTTTTTTACTTTCTCATAATCCCTTTTTTGCATGTTCATGTCAAATATATTGTGGTAACAAGTCCCACATCTTCTTGCTCTCATAAGCCCCAAATCCTTTATCACTGTTGTTGTCATGTATGCTTAGCGCGCTGATGCTTTCTTGCTCAGCCCCCCAGCCCACATAATGTTTGCTGCTGTAATCATCTTATTTACAGGTTATGGTCCCATAAAAACTGCCTCTGATGATCTCAGTCACGAGAATTCATCATGATGAGGCGTGACGTTCGTGATGGAATCAGGAATCACTCCCTGACTAACCCGTCTGTGGCAGAGCTCCACCGGCTGCCTCTGCGTCTGGTGGAGCCGGGCTGCATTGTGCCGTCTCCCGGCTTCCCCCGACCTTCATCGCGCCCAGCCCTACAGCACGGCTTCTGTTTTGCCTCGTGCTAAGAACCAAATCTGGCACAAGGCCGCTTAACAACAAGAGGCTTCCGCGCCATATCGCTTTACATCAAGCAAGACAATTAGCCTAGAATCCGAGCATATAGAGATCCTGTAAGACTTGGCCCTTTTTATCTTCACCAAATCCGATTCAAACTGATGAGAGCATCTTCAATTACAATGGCCGTTCAGCTTTCTGAAAAGACATTTTTTTCCCCCTCGCAGCAACCTTCTGAGAGTTCCATTTTGCAGAGATTTTAAGTTTTGAGTCTTGAAATGAAATCAGAGGAGGGAGAGGAAGAAAAACGACTGGCTGTATAATGAAGCCTTCCTGCAAATCCAGCAATGATTAATATCTGACGGAGAATAGCATTTGATATGGCGCTACATGCTTCGCGCCTATGAGGAGTGATAATTTCTTGCTGCCACAACATATGAAACATCACTGTCTCCCCACGGCCGGAGAACAAGATCTACAGTAAGTCACAAAAGGAAATAAGGGGATTTGTTTGAGAAAGGAATTGTGTTCAGCTGCAAACCACGGCTGCCCGCGTCTTGGCCTCCGTCAACCTTATTGCTTTGGTCCTGTTTCCCAGCCCCTCTCCCTGCTCCAATATGATAAGATTTACTGGCATGTCCAAATGGGTAATCTTGTTTATTCACTGTAGCTGTTTGGATCCCAACATCACCGGGAGAATTAAAGCCGCTGAATCTCAGCAGGAGGTCAAGCGGGGAAAAAAAAGAAAAAAAAGAAAAGGGAAATGTAGTTTTTTATCTCTATTCTGCCTCTGTACTGCTGTTCATTAGGGCTCTAACAGCTGATATTATTTTCACAGCAGCTTACTCTTATATTCCCTCCTTTGTTGTTGATCTCACTTTATATAAATATCTTTCTCTTGGCTTAGTTCTCCCTCTTGCGTGCGTGGATGTGCACATATACAAGAAAGAATAAAGAAGTGCTGTACACTGGTTGTTGCTGCTGTTTTTTAAAAAAGGTGCTGGTCCGACGGCCACCTATCAGATGCAACTCTTACCTCATGAATCTATACCGCTGATCCGATAGCTAACTGCCAAATTGGCACTAAATTACCTAATTGATCGGTTGGAGAAGCTGGGCAGTACTCGGGCCAGAGGGGCCAGCAGAGCTGACAGCCTGCAGGTTAAACAGTGAGGTGTAGTCTGTCATATGAGCATTCTCTCTCTCTCTGCAAGAGATCTTCAATTACAAGAGGCTTGTACTGTGTTCGCATCCCTCCCATCAAGCTTTCACCTCTATTCAGATAAGCACAGGCCATTGCCTTATGACAGAGATCTGCAGACACTGAGAGTTGATCTCGTGTTTTTTCTTCTTCTTTTTAAATTTTTTTTTTTTTTTACCACAAATCCTTTTTCCAGATCTTTCTGTATTAAAGTCTGTGTTACTTTATGGACACCGTCCTGCCCTCACCCCGAGACCTTAGAAGGTAAAGATCGACCAACATCTTAGTCCGTCGCTGGCCAGAGTGTTGGGAAATAGGTTGAGCTTAATCTCTGATACAATTTCCCCATCCTTCCATGAGAGCAGCATGAAAACAATCCCGGCTGAGCAGATGTAATCTCCGGATTCAGATAGCAGCAATATGTAGCGACCACAACGCTGGCATGAACACCGCGCCGACATGGCAATGCACACGTCACACCCGCAAACAGAGTGCGGCTTGTGTCCTCTTGGGGGCCGACAATCTCTCCATCAGTGAAGCGGTTGACTCCCCAAATCAATTCAGCAGCGAGGAAGAAACGAACCGCATGGACAAGACATCTTAGGTGACAGAGAGCCTTTATTTGCTCTCTTTCTCACTTTCACTTCCTAATAGATAAGACATCAAGATACCCGCAGGGGATTGTTTGTGGTGGTGTGTGTGTGTGTGTGTCTGTGCATGTGTGTGTGAGAGTGGGTGAATGGGTGGAGATGGAGGGATGGGCTGGGGAGCGGGATGCAGGTTGTATGCGATTGCATCAGCCTTAGTGCTGAATGTGGATTCCTGGATTTCACTCACGTATAGTGGGGCCATTGAAAGGAAACAGGTGGCAGAGTACGTCGGGGGTGAGGGAGGGAGGGAGGAAGGGAGGGGGGGCTATTGTAATTAATGCTGCAGATGCTGCTTTCTGCAGCGCATCTGGGCAGTGCTCTCATTTACAGAAATCTCCTCCAAATTCTCTGCAAATCCCCAACAGGCCTTCAGAATCCCTTTTAAATCTCCCTGCAACTTCTTCTTCAGTTTCCCCTTGTTTCTTGACCATCACCTCCTCCTCGCTCTTGAAACTGCTGCGTCTGATACAGCATTATTACCCCCTCTCCCCTCTCTTTTAGCTTTCTTCCTATATTTTTTTGCAGCCTTCAATTCCTCCCCTCTAACCTCCATTCCCTCCTCCTCCCCCCTGCTCCTCGGCCCCTCCTGCACCCACACACCTTTGCATAGTACCGCGGACCAATGGCATGTGTTTGTGCGGTCACAGTGGTAGGAAGCCCAGTCTCCTCTGATTACAGTGTGCTCAGGATTAGAGGGAATATGCTCTAACATATTCAGTCTGGTATTATGCTGATATCCCCTGACACTGCTTCACAGGAACACCACAGCCGGGCCAGGACGCTGCCTCGCCGCAAACGACATGCAGAGCACCAGGTGGAATCAAAAACGGGTCAAATGGGACGACAGGGGGTTGAGTTCTGATGCAGAGGAAGGAAAAGGAATGCACCAAGTTTGTGTGGATTAAAGTGAAAGTGTTGGAAGCTTTTAAATAAAACATAGGGCAATTTAGAGGGCCAGAGAAATAATGGAAATGATATACTGTATGCAATATCATCTGCTCTTTTCCACTCCACTGTCATTTTGCAAAATTGCAACATGCGATACTTTCAGGGGAAAAAAAAAAAAGTAGACACTTTTTGATTTGCATTCGTTCACACATCAAGGGCACATTAAAATAAGGGCAAAGAATTCAACAATCTTCTGAATTTTCTCCCCTCTTATCTCCCTCAGCTCGGCAAGCGCTGTGCCAACGGAGCACTGTGTAAAAAAAAAAAAAAAAGGCATCTTTGCATAAAATAGCAAGCGAGCAAAATCTAAAACAGTTGGTGAGGAACTCTAAATAATCACGGTGCTTTTGGAGATGAATGCATTAGCATAACTTAGTCCCAGCGAAGTAATCACTCGTCTCAGGGTGAGAAGATCCCCTCCAGGCTCATCTCACTCCTGCTGCTTGTATCCCCCTGAGTTCAGCCTCGGCAGAATGACTGACCCCCTGAGACTGAGGGGTAGATAGGACACGTGGCGGAGAAGCACAAGTTCGAGACCCCCATTGGTTTATGGCAAAGCGCCTTCGGCGAGTGATAAGATCATACACAAAGAAAGATAAATGTGCTACAAAGCATCGTTTGGACTGTCTTTATCCCCACATCACTGTGGGAGTGACCACATGTGCTGAAGACAGAGAGCGCACAAATGAAGCTATGACCAAGTCAGCATGCAATCATCACAGGGAGTCGAAGAGTAGTAGTGAAGAGTAGCATCCAGATAAAACAGGAAGAAAATACTTCATATCTAAATCAAAGGCATATCAGTTTATGATTTTTGCAACTTCTGAAAGATCTTACTTGTGGTATGACTGTGCATTTAACCAGTAGGGGGTTGATATGAATTGTTTTGATGTCCGCTGCTTTGTCTTCCATGTCAGGAAAATACAAGCTTGTAAAAAGTTGTACAAAGTTTTTTCTACAGGTAATTAAAGGGTTGAGACGTAGTGAGACACGACGGTAGGGTTGCAACGGTATGAGATTTTCATACGATTTCCATCTTAGAAAATATCAAAGTGTCACGGTATCAAAATATGTCCTGACATACTTAAAACATATTCATATATACCTGATGAAACTTTTTAAGAATAACACTATTGCAGAATTGCATGCAAGTAGAATTCTATACCTTGATTATGCAAAGGTGCATGGTGTGATAATCATCCGTTTTCTTTCCATAGTATATGGTATGTTGTAACAGGTATATCTCTGCAACTTTAAATGACACATCTTAAGTAACCCATATTGAGGACAAATGTAATATTGCGGAGTAATACAGTATTATGTTTGTGTATATGTAAAGCAAAAATGGTTTCTTTGACATGAAAAGAAAAGCATGCTAATCAGGGATGTGTGTGACTAGTAAATTAAACGTTGCTACCTTCACTGGTCGTCACTAGACATACTGTTTGGTAGAGGTGGGAAAAAAATCGATATTGCAATATATTGTTGTGCTCTCTGTCGCAATAAATAATCGATACACTGACGGCAAATATCGATATTTTATTACAACACACATTATGGATTTACCCCGTTGTCACCGTCAGTACTTAATCTCTCCTGTCCTGTTTGTGGGGGCGCTAATCCTGTAAATGAGGGTAAAGTAGGTGTAAGCAGCAGCCGGTGAAGAAGACGAATAAACAACAGAAGAAGAACAGATGCAAGAATGGCGGAAAATACGAACAATGAAAAACAAATCAAAGACCCACCCGCAAGTTTCCACTCTAAAGTGTGGACCCACTTTGGCTTTTACGAGAAAGATGACGGCAGAACACTGGATAAAGAATATGCAATATGTAAGAACTGTTTTGCGAAGGTAAAAGAGAGAGACGGTCGTTGTCGTCGGGGGATGGACGGACGGACGCTCATCACCATCAGCCGGGGAGCGCTTCTTTAACGAGAAGAACGCGGCAACCCACAAACACCTGCTATAAAGCAGCTAACATTGAAAATGAATATAGCGGCGCAGCGCCGCTGTTCCACCGTCTGGGGAGAACCCTGCCATGTCTTATGTAAACCAGGACAGTGCTTTCTGATACTGAAAAGTCAGTAGCAACTTGTTTTATGTAAACTTGGGCCCGTTTTAGTTTAACAATAGCTAAACAAGATAAGAATAACATAAAAATTAAATGAAATATTGGGCACATTTCAGTAATCAACCAATTATGTGCAGAGTTATGTTCACCCATCCAGTACCTGGGAAGTGGGAACATTAAAGTGCTTTGGGTCAACCTGGACACATCAAGGCATCAAATTAAATTTATAGGAAAAAAAATAAAATAAATGGAATAAATGCATAAGACGTTTTCCTTTTTATGGGTATTTTTTCTTTTTCAGTCACATATCGTGATATATCGTTGATGAAATTTCTTGCAATATATCGAATATTGCAGATATCGTGTATCGTGATATTACGTTACGAGTTACCCGTATCGTCCCACCCCTACTGTTTGGTTAAGGTTATTATCATTATTCTGATGTACACATTTAAAGTTCATTCTGGCATAAATGGCATTGAAATTTCATGTCTTCCGAGTCAAATGTTGCTCTATATAAAATGAGCATCCTTTACCAAAGCTTATAAGCGTTGTTGTCGTTTAAGCTAACATCCCTCCTCTCTACATACAGCACCCCCATGAATGCGGAGAGATAATCACCAGACACAGCAGCAAACAGGAGGCTCCTACTCTCTGCAGGTTCACAAGCAGAAAGCACCGCCTCTTTATGTAGTTCTCGGTTCTGATCGGATAAAGTGGGCAGGGACACCAGAAAATGTCTTTTCACTTTTACCCCATGAGTAGGGGGAGGAACGAAATGAGTTATTGATCAAACACTAAAACAGTGATTACTGTTGTCAGCTTTAACTGTTGATAGATGTGTTATTATATTATTATATGTTCCAGACATTGTTTATCCTTATAGATTAAATAATGTGTAGTGTATGGTCTTACTTAAGACCAGTCGGTTAAAGGGATAGTTCGGTTTTTTGAAGTGGGGTCATATAAAGTACATATCTATAGTCGATCTGTTTCCTACCATAATCACTGATCAGCGCAGCCTCAGTTTGGAGAAGTAGAGAGCTGCTCCAGCCCAGAGGCTCAGCTTTGTACTGCAGTGAACGGGGTCCAGCAAAAAAGCGAAATTAACCACCAAAATCAAGGCTCACCTAAAATTTTTTACATCAGTTCAAGTGTACGTTGTGTAGGTAAAATTCACACCGCTTTACATTGCAGTCAGACCGCGCTTTCTTTTAGCACTACATTTTCTCAACCGCAGAACCCCCGTATCCCTACGCACTAGCGTAACTGGGCAACAGCTGATCTGCGAGCGGCGGAATACAGCACTAGGCCCAGCTGCTGGACGAGAGGTTTACTTTCGATAAAAACAAAACTTAACTCTCCATATCCTTCTGCATTAGCGTTCATGTGTAGGGATACGGGGGTTCTGCGGTTGAGAAAATGTAGTGCCAAAAGAAAGCGCGGCCTGACGGCGATGTAAAGCGCTGTGAATTTTACCTATACAACATACACTTGACCTGATGTAAAATGTTTTAGGTGAGCCTTGTTTTAGGTGGTTAATTTCGCTTTTTTGCTGAACCCCGTTCACTGCAGTACAAAGCTGAGCCTCTGGGCTGGAGCGGCTCTCTACTTACGGTAGGAAACAGATCGACTATAGATATGTACTTTATATGACCCCACTTAAAAAAAAACGAACTATCCCTTTAATCTAAGTTTAAACTTCTATTTATGCTAATAATGATTGACCATCTAATGACACTGCATGGGAATATAACATGCAACACATACTATATTGTAATAACAACTAAAACGGTTGGAGTCAGACTATAAGCAGACAAACATCTTATTTAGGTCAGCACTGTATTATTGGTGTAGTAAGTGATATCCAAGATAGTGATTTAGACTGAGCTGGGCTATGCAACTTGTACCTTTGAAATTGAGAAAATATATGTCTACAATTTTGTAATGCTAAGTTGTAAAAATTGTTGTCATTGGTACTGTAGTTTTTAAGAGCCTGACAGATAGTGGATCAGCTGATGCTGACACCGATATTAGGAAGTAAGAAATTCAAATTTTTTTGCAATGATTCCTCAAATGTGGCTATCAAACAGGATATTTTACAGTTTAACAATAAACTGCATTGTCTATAATGACATCAGTACATTGACACGATACATTTAACAGCAAATGTAATACAATTAACAAAAAAAATCTTACGTTCTTACATAGAGAAATGTACTTTTACCCACTATGTTTGTTTGATTCATGTTCACAACCAAAGGTAACGATGCACACATCAAACACATGACTTCCAAACCCTCCTACAAACTTGGCATCCTACAAAACCCTGCAGAGCCTACAATATTCTGTTAGCAGCACAGCTCACAAATCACACACAGTCGACCTGTCACTGAACGACCAATACATGCAAAAACTAAGGAAATTCCAAATTATTCAAATCAGTGTGTATACTGTGTGACTGTATGTCTGTATATTGTCAGTGTGAATAGCAGCTCTAACAGCCTCAGAGCTCGTGCAAACAAGCCACAGTATGTAATATAACCTCCATAACCTCAACAAGACAGCGAGGGGTTACATACACACAGGCAGCAGTGTAGACACATTTAACCAGCAGAGGAGAAAGCTTCTAAGACACAAACAGACACGGACAGTCAAGACAGAGATTTGACTCATGTTATTTAACGTCTGAATCCATTATCCTTTCTTTCACGGGGGTGAAGCCTCCGTGCCTGACCAGCTGCACTTGCTGCTCGGGTGCTCATCTTCGTTTTGGGTTGTTTCTTCATCTATCAGCAGCTGCTAGCTAACTACAACAGCACATTAGCTCATAACATTAGCATTTCTGGAAAACATGCTAACCTACTGCTTGTTAGGGCGACGCTAAAGTGTGACTGGCTTCATAGTGAATTTCAGCGGTTCAGGCATTTTCACTCGACTGCCAACTACACCTGTTCACTTCGTTTCCCTCTGCCACTGGCCGCCATTTTGCCTTTGGTTAAGCATGCATGTTGGCAAGAACTAATTTTTGCAACAAGAAATAAAACTACTGAACTAATATTCTATATGTAAGTAACCTTAGTGCAGATCACATAACAGAAGTTCCCGTCGAGTGTTGTGCTCATATGTATTGAGCTGTACTCTTAATATAGCTCTTTTAAATGTAAGGTTAATTATGTGTGAACGGAAAAGGTTAATTGCACTGGCGTTTAATTGTAACTACATATTCTAAACTGCGGTGAACAAGACAAAAAACATTTGATGCTTTGCTATTTTTATAACAAGGAAAGCATAATTCTACCTTTTGCCACCATGAAGCGGCAGCTTAGGTATTCTAGTGACTTTGAACAATGTTTTTGATGTTGCTATTAATTAAAAAGCATAATATAGAAGAATTCTGCGACTAGACCTTTGTTATATATTTTGTTGAGTTGTGTACTTTATCCCACATGTGTCTAACACAATGTTCAAATCCAAAGAAATACTTTTTACTCAAGCTAACAATGCATTTCATTAGGTCGCCGTTGCTACTTCCGGGATAGGGAAGTTGGCAAGCAAGACCAAATTTAAGGTGATTTAAACTTTTTAAATTACCTATTCTGTGACACATTCACATCAGTGGTTGTTTGACGGTTGTTTGGAGAGTTTGACAGCCAGTTCAAGTAAAGGAGCATGCAACGGCATGAACCGAGGCTCCCTCCACACTCCGCAAACATCTTTATGTTTTGTTTTGATGCAGAGCCCCCAAGCGGCAAGTGTTACAAATTGTACTGTAGGTTTAAATTCCACCATGTTGCCAGTATGACTGAACCCACACTGAATCGACATCCAATCAGCACCTCTCAACTTTTCAGCCCACTGTTTTGGTTTTATCATCACTGCATATCCACGAAAAGTTTACTCATCCATCAGGCAGATAGAAGGCCAACTGCCAAGATGTATTTCTCATGAGATTGTAGACCGAATCAAAGTAAAATGCCAGGCCAGTATTCAGTCATGTGTTGCATTAAGTGGGTACCATGGATATCGAGGATCATGGCCAAGAGTGTTTTCCAGTTTCCAGTGTCTTTCATTCTTCTGGCTGTTAAAAATCACTATAAGCAATTTCTTTATCGCCAAGAATGGATAAAGGGGACCTCCAATTCAAAATGTCTGGTATTTTGTGTGTTTTTTAATGTGACTGTTATCACTTTGCAACAAAGCTAAAGTGTCTTTTTGGAAAAAACGCCAACACAGTTGCTCATGATAACCCACAGACCTTGTTATTGACAGTTTTGTCCGACTGCATGGAGATGAACAGTTGGTAGAAAGTAGTTCTCAAACTGTTCACAATAAGGGCTCCTGCATTATCATGGCTGTGGCATTTTTATTTTTAAGAAATGCTGCCGTCGAGCTTTTCAAATTTCCTTCATGCTTTGAGCACCACAGACCAAATGCCACTGAGCGCACTGTACTGGGGTGATCTACGGGAAACACGGGTGGATCGCACTCTGAGAAGAGGAAAGGTTTTGTTCCAGTGTTGGTTGAACTGAGTCTCTATGCCTCCGTGTTCATGTGGGTAATGCTAACAAAGAGTATCCCCATTGAAGTTGCCTTTATATAGATTCCAGAGAATCAGAAGGAGGCTAAAAGTGAACATTTCCACTGGAGCCCCGGTCTCAGGGAATACAAAGCTCATTCACCACTGACAGAGGGGCCTTGTGTATATCAGTGTCAGAGAGAAAAGTGTGAATTAGCATATTCTTGCTGAAGTTCCCTAAGGTAGCACATATGGATGCAAAAATGCCGCCGCCGCCATCAGTAGTGCGGCGAATGTTGCATGACATGCATTGTGAGCATTTCTTCTTCTGTCTCTGCCTCGCGAGGGTTGTATGCTAACTGATCCATTAGGAACAAAAGGAAATGCTGCATGTTTACTGTAACCATGGCACTGTGTTGCACTCAAGCTTATCTTTTATACCCACATCACCTCAGTCATTTCCCTCTTACCTCTATTTCCTTGCTTGCAGTAGCCGATACGGCTGCCTGTTGTCTCCCTGAATTGGGAGGAGACTGTGTTTGAACGGCCGTTGATGAAGCGAAAAAAGTAGGGCTGTCAAAGTGAACGTGTTAATAACGCGCTAACGCAACATCCTCTTGACGCCGTTAATTTTTTTACGCGTGATTAACGCTCGGTATTAAAAAAAAAAGAAATGCGCATTGTTTGATTTACGGCCGTCGATGGCACCTGTAGTCTTGATCCAGAGGCTGGCAGAAGAATAAGAAAGGGAATCAGAAGAAGAAGAAGCAGGGTTGGCGTTTGGGAAAAACACGGTGGACTGAAAACGAAAGTGAAAGGAAACGGAGAAAGGACTTATGAACGGCAAATTCACTCTCAAAACACTGCCATATGGTTCGGTCGATATGACAAAAGTTATCTGCACGTACTGTCGACATGTTACCATTGAAGTACGTTCAAGTACGTGCCATGTCATTTGCAAGCCAAACACATGGCACATGCAGAGAGCCCACTGCCCTCCCCCCCCTCGCCAAAAGCAGACATCACCATGTTTTGATCCCATTTAGGGTAAGGGGATATTTTTTGAGCCTTTTATTATCCTGCATGATTTGAAGTGTTGAATAACATTTTCATAAAGCAAGCATATTTGCCCATTCTTATGTTGTTAAAAAGTATGAAGAACATGAAAAAATACATTAAGGTACATTTAGAACAGAAACAAATGTGCCAAATTTTTTTTTGATTAAATTGCGATTAATTGCGAGTTAACTATGGACAAAATGTGATTAATTGCGATTAAAAAAATTAATCGTTTGACAGCCCTAGAAAAAAGTGATTCTGACTTGCTGTGTATGACATGGAGATCTCGACCTGTTGATGACGGCAAGGATAGCCACAGGAGCCCATAGCGACATGGCTGTACAAGCACCCAAGCATGCACACATTCACAGGAGAATATATGCGTTATACAGGAATCTGCTCAATAGCTTTTCATCCTGGGTCCTTAAATGTAAAACAAAAGCTGCTGAGCTGTGGTCACTTGACTCTCTTGCAAAATTTCCCCGTTCTGACTGCAGAACTTGTTGGCATTGCTGGTAGTTGGCCTCTCAGCCGGAGGATCACAGTTCTGTATGTATGTGTGTGTCTTTACTGTCTGTTTGAATGCGCCCATGTGGGTGCGCTGGTTGTGTGTGTAAATTTGGCAGTGGGCAAGATTAGGATGGAAATATGTGTTGGCTTACTGACACGCTGGCAAGAACTAATTGGGAGCAAATGAAAAAGGAGGCCAGGAATAGAAGTTGGGGATGAATGGACACTGAGAAGAAGATAAAAGGTTTTTCTATAAAGGCGTGGACGGCCAATTCTCCGTGTGTGTGTCAACCCTCTGATGTTACAGGTGTTATCGTTTAATCCGTCCGCTTGCTGCAGCCGCCAGTTGCCAACGCATCCCCCTGTTTCTCCTCTCGCTCTGTGTGTGTGTACGCCTGTTTCTCTCCTCTTCTATCGTCTCTGTTTCCTCCAGCCTGAGTAAATGTCAGAGCAAGCTGCTGCTCTTCCCAGACCACGCCGTGGGAGACAGACCAACCTCATCGCCGTGGCAACCCTCTGTTCTGGCTCAAAGAAAGAGGCAAGGGCGGAGAAGAAAGGAACTTTTATGCCTCTGAACCCCCACCAGTTTCCTCATCCCCCCTCGTCCTTGTGCATTGTAGCCCGGCCCTGAACCATGTGGCCAAGCTCCCAGGCTTTACTGTGACTAGAGAGGAGGAAGAGAGGACGGCTGAAATTACTAAGGAGGTGACAAGGGATTTCTAAAAAGTCAGTAGAAGAAAATGAAAATAAGACGCCGTGGAAATATTAGCGGGAACTCTCTGGGACGTTGCTCTCTAATAGATATGCCGCAAACTCATTGAGCAAAAGAAACAAAAACACACTCTTCAATTCTGAGAGGAAATATCCTGCCAAAGATGTTTTTTCATAAGAGGTAAAGAAAACTTCAGTAGAATTACCAGCAAGGCAAGGAAATGGCAATATTAGATTTCCCATAATACTTCCTTGGCTCGGAGCCATTATATTTGGTCTCAATTTATACCAGCAGGAGGCTGGCTGATACCTTTCTTCTCTGGTAATGGCTTTCTTCTCTGAGCTGACTTGTCACCTCTAACAAGAAGTGAACCTTCAGGGATTTCAGTGGTCGTAAGGAGTAGTCGTAGGAGCCTGGCAAAAGACTGTCACTCATACCTGGCGTAAAGACTACTTTTTTTCTGACAGCACAATTGGTCCTGGCACTAAGTTGAGCTGGTAAAATGACAGCATTTAGTTATTACCTTCCCGGGGGGGAGCGGTAGGAGACTATTGGAGAGACAAAAAACTGAGAGAGGGAGAGGGCTGGAGGTACAGTGGTGGCGGTCAGAAGTGAGGAACCATCTGGTTGTAGGTGAGGGACCATATTTAACACTGGCAGAAGCCCAATATCGTGTCTCCGGTGTATCCAGGTTCCTGCCTGTAAATTTGCCCATTTCCCCTTCTGTAAATCTGTCCATTTTGCCTTTCCATTTTTTTCCTCTAAATCTGTTTGCACCCATTTATTCATTTTTTTTTTTATTCCTTGAGGTATCGACAGCCAAGCGCCCCCCCAACACACACACACACACACACACACACACACACACACAGACCATTTCCTTTAACTTGTTTGTCTGCTGCATCTTGTCTGCTCTAATAATGTAGATTTATTTCTCTGCATGCCACCGTCTCATCAGTTCCTCTCTCTCTCGTTTCCTAGCACTGGAAGCAGCAGGAAAGTCGTGCTCACCTCTGTCCTGTTGTGAGACCCATTTCATTTCACCCACACCAACTTCATTGAAGGCTATTACAGGCTGTATGAGGAATTGTTCTCCTTCACCTCTGCCATCAGCCACAGCTAGGATCATTCACATTTTGTCAGTGTGTGTGCTTATAATAATGTCACGGGTGCAGAGCTACAACCGTCACCATACACGCTCACTGCACAGGCTTGGATGAATGCAAAGTATATGCATGTAAATGTGAATATTCATGTGTGCGATTTTGTGCAGAGAAGGGGAGCCCAGTCGGCAGAACAAGATGTTGGTCTTGTATGTTTTCTGCAAACCACAGATTTGTTAAATCGGTACATTTCATTCATAAATTATCAAGATTTCTAAGTTGTGTCATATCACAATGAGATCATATGTTTTTCAACATCCGCAAGCGTGAAACCATTGGATGTTTTCAAAGGAGATGTTGGGACATTTCCCAGCTGTGTTATTGGCAACAAGACAAGATATTTTAATGAGACGTTGGGGTAATTTCCAGCCGTGCTCGTGGCCACAGAACCAGGTGAGCAAAAACATGATCTTTTTCTAAACTTAAACAAGTGGGTTAGGTGCCTAAACCTAACTACACCATGGGCGCAAATGTGAAGTTGCAACATAAAGGATTCAAAGGGGCAATGTAAAGAATCTTTGTTGACAATGTTCAAAAATTACATAGATATTATGATTTCTATATATTGTGTTGTAGAGATATCTACTCAAGTTAGCTTGCTAACCAGCTAGCGCTCATCCCTGTCCAAAGGTAGTTTGCTAGAGGTGCAAGTACGAACACTGCCCTGGTCTACAAACACCCCGTCCAAACCGCTAGTGCACGCTTTCTGAGCATACTAGCTAACGGCAGCAGTTTGCAGCTGATCTAGTGATATGCTGCCTCTTACTTGGTCTGACTCTGATTTTCACAGGTGGCCAATTCTTACATATTGCACCTTTAATATATCTGTAGTTTGCAGAAACAACAATTGCCAACATTTACTCTGGTGATTGGAGGATTGTTTTGCATTGTTTTTTAAATCAGTGATTCCACATATGTGTTTACATATTCCCTTGTTAGAAATTGTGCAGTGTGCATGCTCATGGATCAGGAGAAGGAACAAGCTTGTCATGGGAGCTGTGGCAGGTGTGTCTGACTGACCGCCTGTTCTGGGGGATCTTGATCACATGAATTTTTTTTTTGAAGGTGAGTGTGCAGGCATGCTTTTTTTGTGAGCGTGTGCGCCGTGTGTGTCTGCACGGACTGCGTGTGTGTATAATCGTGTTTTCTGCTCGGCTGGCTGTGCCGGTGTGCGCCCGTGTTCAGGTTGCACATGACCCTGGCTCTGCTGGGAGGTCCATGTCTTTCATGTCCCCTGTTCAGTTCTCCCTCAAATCTGGGTCAAAGGATAAAAGAATAACCCCTATCCGCTGTGACACACACACACACACACACACACACACACACACAGACACACACCGGTCTCTTTTTGAAAAATGACTTCCTGGAGATTTGAGTGGTAACAAGGTGGCACCGTGGAGGACGCTGAGGTGGACAACTTTTTAAAATTCACCTTATGTAGCAGCAGACATGCTGTCCTAAATCTAGATGGTGTCACCTCTCTCTATTAACAACAGTTACTCAGTGCACCAGTTACCCATCTCCCTTCCTCTGTCTCCCTCAGTTTGTTTCAGTGCGTCTCAGGGTTGACCTTGCCTAGACAAGATGAGAATGCTGGGTTTGCAAGTCGGCAGCAAGTCGATTAGGAATGCGTTGTGGCTGAGTGTCTCCTGGCATCTCCCTGTCTGTCTCGCCATTCCTCTCTCACAGCTTTTCTTGCTCGTCCTCGTGTAGACTTTCCTTCCCTCCCTCACTAAGCCTCTCCAGCAATGGTGATGCTCTGGACCGGCTTGAACCCTCTGCGGAGGAAGAAGCCATGCTGGGGCATTTGTGTGTGTCAATGTGTGTTCAGGCATTCATCGCGGATGTGTGTGTGGCAGTGCGCGAAGATAGTCCTTGCCAAAGAACAGGGTGAGCATCCTCAGTCCCCCTGCGCATCTGAGCAGTGGCTGTCATTGAGGTCTTTTCTTTCTCTTGTAAAAAAATAAATAAATAAATAAAAAAAAGACTGAGGGGAAGCAGGGAATTGTTCCTGCGCTGGGATGCCCGGCCCCTCTCATAACTTCAGCCCCGTGGGCCTCAGGCTTGGAGCGGGGCAATGTGTTCGGAGGATGTTAAGACCTACTGCCTGTCATAGATAAAGGCTGCAGACCTCCTACTAGCAGTGGGACACGACCATCTGGGAGGACCACTCGCAGTGCCTTATATCCGTGCAACCCCCTGCTACGCACACCCACATTCACACATACACAGCATCCTTAGAAGTCCATGCTGGGCAAAGGGAGGACCCTGACAGATTGATGGAGAGGTCCCCGTGGCACACTTTTTTGTCTCTAGCAACTTCTTAAAAAATGATTCAACACAGACCCTCCCTATCACTCCCAACAGTCCGTGCATTATTTCTCCCCTACCTCCATGTCTCCATCCTGCACAGCGAGAGCAGCACATTGTTCCTGGACCCTGTTGATGGAAAAGGAATGTCACTTATTTGTCATTGTGTGAACAGTCATCAGTGCCTGACAGGGGACAGTAATGACAGAAAGATGGTTTTTCTCAGTCAGCCAGCACATTACAGTGGGCAGAAGGAAGTGTGGGCGACTGCATGCCTCTTACTGGTTGATCTGTGAATGCACATAAAACACTGTAGTCCGCAGTCTTCTTGTGGTCCATGCAAGAAACACCTCCACACACACGTTTGTGTTCCTCCTCACGTGATTTTGTTTTTGCAGTGGTTTGACCCAAACCTGTGCAGATATTTAAATTTCCAGATGAAAACTCTCCGGTGCACACTATCAACAGAGAATTGTATATTCACAATTCTAAGGAGCAAATTTCCTTTTTTCAACAAGGACATACCTCTTGCATCTCCACAGTATTGCTCAAAACCACCCACATTCGAATAAAATGCAATTATTAAATCTACATTTTCCAGTTATCAACCAGCTGCATAATCAACTTGACATTGATAAGCTCTTTGCTCATATTCCATCCCACCTTGAATATTTCAATGTCTGTACTCATCTATACTGTATGTACTCAGTTATTTATGTTTCTAATAGTACTCTCATAGTATACTGTTTGCTGTACTGTACTATACTGTACTGGGTTGGACTGGACTGTACTTTAGGGTTGATCCAATCCATTATCTTTACTAAACAAATAGCCACCATTTTTACTTTCCACTTCCTGTCTTTGTTTTTCTGTGTACACCTGTGCTCCATTTGTTCATCAGCTCTTGTATATTTAAGTCTGTGTTTTTCCTTTGCCTGCCTTTTGTTGTGTTCATTTTGGAGTATTATTATATATTATTATCATTGTTGTTGTAGTTAAAACCACCTCTATGCCTAAGGTTTAGTTAATGACAATATATACGGTTTTACACACTGGAATTGGATTGGTATTCGGAATCGGCCAATGCGCATGTTCAGGGATTGGAATCGATATCGAGAAGGAGGAGAAGGTATTGAAACATCTGTGTGGTGTTTACTGCATTTGGTATAATGGCAAACAGAAAAGAACAAGGTTGGTTAAAACTTTGAGTGTACAGTTAAAAGAATTTCCTAGATTCTTTAAAAAATGTCCAACAGAATCGTTTATATCTTTCGTTTATTTATTTAAGTCATTGTTGAACACACAGACAAAGAAATGCATGGGTTTACTTAGTTTACTTTAACTTTCATTGGGATTTTTCTCCATGTGCTTGTAGTAAATCTGTCGACGGCGCCAACTGCAGTGTCAGAGAGACGCATGTGCACTTTAAAGGTCTGAACAGCAGTGCACGGGCTAGTGTAACAGGTGTGTTTAGACTTGCGGTGGGGGTGGGTGGCAGTGGACAGCAGTATAAATCTGTTCCCCATTTGGTTTCTCCTCTCCAGGTGCTGATCTTCTCCTATCTTTACCAGCAGAGCCACGAGAAGTGTGAACACGGAGCTATCCAGGGAAATTACCCTGTCGACAGACGGCACATTGAGACTTCGTTAGCACAACCAGCCAACCTAGTGCCTCTCCAGCCTGATCGAACGGGGCAACTCTCCATGACAGAGTAAACAAAGCAGAATCACAGGCATGATGAGGAAAAGAAGGGCTTTTTCATGTAATTCAATTGCTGCAAATCCCTCAATACCCGTGTGGTTTGGTGTGTCCATGTGTACTTGCACATATGAGCGTGCGTGGGTGTAAATGTTGAAGTGTGTTTCTCTTTGTTTTAATTATGCATTTATATGTTTATTTGGTGAGTGTGTTTGTGTGTTTAGAGAGCTATTTTACTGTCCTGATGCACCTGTATACAGTGTGTCCACGTGGAAACATGGACCCATCATACAATTTATATCTGTGTTCGGGTGTTTGTGTTAATGCAAATGTTTGTGTGTGTTTGTATGTGTGTGCCCCGCTTTCTCTCTGTCTGTGTGTGTGTGTGTGCGTTTTTTTTCGTTGTGCGCTTCAGGCAGCAAAGAATGTCTGTGTTGAGGAGAGAGTAGACGAAGCAGAGGAGAGGTAAGTCAGAGACTGCAAGTAAACAACCTGCAGTAGCTACAGCAAGTGTCAGTCTTCCTGCCTCTCTTCCACTGCTTCCGCGCCTACCTTCTTTACTTTTCACTCCTGCGCTTAAACAAACATACGCAGCGATTGTGCTGCCAAGTAACTGAAGAACTCGTTCTGCAAACTTCCGGGGCTGTGCATCCCAGCTCAGCTTTTTTGTGCCCAAATTGATAATTGAATCGACTATCGCCATGTAATCAATTAGGGTGTTCATCCCCGGCTCTGAATCAAACAGTTAATTGGCTTGTGCCACGGAGAGGCTGAGACGGAGAGCAGACTGACGCAGGAGGGACTGTTGGATTACTACAGATGGGCTTTCAGACCTATTTGCATTGTGTCTGCCTTTAAGTCCTTGATTGCCTTTCTGGTTCAGAAATTGCTTGGGTGCGAGCAGCACGCGGGTTGGGATTGGACCTTGGTGACAAATTCTGCCTGTTTTAGTAAAGAGGGCAGCAGTACATATAGACACACACACAGCGGGCTATCTCTCGGCTTTGATCACAATCTTTTAGACAGATGCACACAGGTTTCTTTTCCATTAGACACCCTTTGTTACTTCTTACCCAATGTCCAGAAAAATTCTTTGCCACCTGCAGTCAGTGCTGCTTTGTCTGTGCACACAGAGAGCAAAGCATTTCCAGTCCAAACAACCTCGCAGTATTGATCCAGCCCAACACCTTATTCCATTTTGTCCTCTAAAACATGCCTTTTCACTCGGTTGACTTCTATTCAAAGCTATCCAGTGAGACCTGTGTCAATGGGGAAGCTTGACTTCATTCCATAGCTCGGGAAGCCCCCTGGGGGCTAAGCATAGGCTGCTAGACCATGACAGGCAGGGGGCTAATAGGCCGGATAGGATTGGATAAAAGAAATGGGGGGGTTGTAGCAAAAAAAGTTTTAAGACCAGGACAGAGCCATCTGCTTTTGTGGTGATGAGCATCAAAGCCTGAAGGAGCCCTGTTGGGTCTCTCTTTCAGATGGCTGTCCTACATATGGGCTTCATATTTCACCAGGACAGACAGTCAGCAAAGGCCCATTGGGCCACAGCCGAGGCCGCTATTCTGTCTCCCTGCATGGTTTCCAGCCTTTGAGAAGAGCAGCAAGATTGCTTTTATTTCTCCTGAGAAATGTGGCTAATAAATGACCAGGCTTGACCCAGAGGATTTGGGCCTGCACCCCCACCTTACTCAGTGAAGGTACGGAAAGAAGAGGGGCTCTGTGGGTATGTTACTGTTGAGAAAAACGTTAGAGAAATGGGTCAGTGCATGGCTGCAACGACATGCTCCCAGGGTGATTAATTATTGAAGTGACTAATACTACATTTGCCTGGCAGCACCGGGGGCTTCAGTCCACATCGTGGCACCATAACAATAATCAGCCCTGCTGAATCTTTTATATCTATCTGCCCCTCTTCGCTTCTCCCTGTCTTTTCGACTTCCCCTTAATTTCCACTCCGTTTGTTATTTTGCCCTTACAGATTTCTGTTTTTCGCCTCTGTGTTTCCCACTTGATGAACACAAGCTCCATCTAATTATGCCTTTTTACTCATTCTCCATATCTCCGTCCTTCCCTTCCTCTGCCTTCCTCAGCCCCTTGCCTCGTTTCCCCTCAGCAGCATTGCCTCTATCTATAAATGTACTCCTTGATGAGAAATGCGAAGGCCAGACACATATAATATCAGTGCTGATGGAAGCCAGCCACTCTTGTCTAACTCTGCTTCTCCTTCGCCTTTTGCTAGACTTTGCCTGCCTCAAGGTAGCATATGGCATTCTCTCAGACTGCTGGACTCGTTGGCCTCCCACACAACAGTGTGCATCCATCTCTCCCTCACTCACAGCTCCTTTATGGGCTCTCCAACAGTTATTTTCTCCTGTACCCCCTCTCCCCTGATACTGTGCAGAGCCCCATCCCTCCGCATTCTATTTCACACAGCCACACTTCAGTGACGTTCACTGCAGAGATGGTTCAGGTCTGGCAGTTGGTGAGAGGAGGGCGGTCGAGTCTGGAAGGCACAGTCATTAGTTAAATATTAGCCAGACTGTGCTCTATTCCCCCAACATCCAAGGGAGGGGTGCAAGAGTCATACCCTTCCAAAAACAATGGGCCATAAGGGGATGGCTTTGTGCCCTCGTGCTCAGATGTATGTGCACGCACACCCACACACACACACACACACACACAAACATTCCTCTCTTCCAGACTGGTACAGATGGTGCTCTCTTTGTTATATCTTGTACATAAGGTACAGTACACCCCCTGAGAGATGGGTTAACCTTACCAAGGTACAATCGGAAGGTGTAAGCAACAATGAAGGTGAGGTCACAAACAACAAAAGGCCCACAAGGCGCACAATTACACAGTTGAACAAAAAGAGAACATGATGTCTGGATGTGTGCGGTGCCTGCTGATGTATAAATTCCAAGCCGAGGATGAAATGTTAGCTCCCACAGTAAACTTGAAGAGGTGGTTACACACAGTGAGCGTCTTGTAAGCTCATATTTACACAAATTTTTTTTGGTATTATAGCCAGGGGAAAGTGAAGCAGAATGCAATAACTGTCACTTGCTGCCGGTAACAGTCTGAAATGCTGATGAATGCATGCAGGTAGATGTTGTTTGCTTGGGTTTTTCTGACATCAAGCTGCAGCGTTGTTACAGTACATACAGCTGGGCAGCTGTTTTATGTTTCTGATTTGATGTTTTCTGTGTAGGCCATAAGGAACGGCATCATCCTCGAAATGATCGCTCTGAATGGAAGAAGTTGTAAAGATGAAGAGGGCTTTTGCGTATAGTTTGTTTTTGCCTCCGGATGAAGACAAATTCTTTGGTGATTATAATGAGAACACCGTGGATTACATATCGGCCATAGTTGGAGGTCTTGCTAGGAGTCATGCTTTGTGTTTCACTGTGTGCGCGTCTCTCCAAGGCGTGATGTGTGGGAGCCACAAGGCACATGCACAGGATTCATGCTGTTTGTGTGTTGAAGAGTGTGTGGAACTCATGCTGAGAGACTCAGAGATCATCTCTGCTCTGCCCAGGAAGCCTCTGGTCAGACAACAGCTATCTCAGCACACTTGTACACTCCTCATTTCTTTCTGCACTCCTCTTTCTCCAATCCTCTCCTCGATCAACTCTACTCCATTGTTCTCGCTTCAAATGTGAAGACAATATTCTACATCATAGACGCACCTTATATTAGCAAAGCACAATCTAGCATGATAATAAAAACGATACCATTTTTGCAAAACTTTCCAGAAGTGAAAGTAACTGTTGTCTGCCTTGAGTTATAAAACTCCATTCCAATAGGATTAACATCTCAGCTGCTTCTTTATTTATATGCTGTAACCTCCATATAATGTCCTCCCAGTGGTACTCCACTTTTCAGGTAACTAAAAGCAGACGGCGCTGAAATTGGAAACAGTCTAATTCATAACTCGGTTGTCCAAATTCAAAGCTTTCTGTCTGACTGCACCTAAGTAGTCACCTCACGTCTCTTTGGAGTCTTTTTATTGTCTTTGTGACAAGACAGAGGTGGTTGAGGTCGGATATTTGAGCTGGTGACCACAAATGCCACCTGGATTTGATAGTTTTCAGAACCAAATTGAGCAGCACATACGCTTCTGAAGCCGCCTTCCTCGTACTGACTGGAACCTGACACTGCATCTGCTGACATGTTCTCATACATACCTTAACGAATGAATAGGTCGATTCTCTGTGACTCCTAAAATGACAGATATGAATGTTGGAGCAACAGGCGGAGCATTGTTAGCGCTGTGGAAAGGTCACTGCATGGTTATGTTTATGTTTAAGGATAGGATCATTATTTGTGTGAAAATGCTAGATACATAAAAGCTATGTTACGTACATAGTGTAACTGATACTGCCATGTTAGTGATTTTCACAGAACATCATAATTAATGTTGTCCCAGGACCATCACTGAAACTGACCAATCACGCTGCTGATATCATAGCTTTGAGACTTGTCTTGGTGTTCCATCATTTCAACCTCTGAATCAGTGACAAACACATCTAGAGCAAGATACTGTGTTGATGTGGGTGATGTACAGAATATAGGACTCTCACACAGGACATAGTTTGCCAGTTTGTTGTAGCTAATGCTAATGCAAATGCTGCTAATTCTAATGCCACTAAAGCCAATGCTACTAATATAGCCTATTTTAATGTTGCTAATGCTAGCTAGCAAACATCAGGACAATACAGTATGCTGGTCACATCCTGTAGAAATCAGCCATTTTTATGCATTTCTTTCCCATAAACTGGTGACCACAAAGACTCATGATGCTGATACCACGATACCAACACCGTTATTCTATTGACAAACCTTGTTGGCGCTTCATCAGAATTCTTACACAGAGAAACACATGATTGGTCAGTTGCAACGGTGGTCCTGGAGCAACATTAATAATGATGTTGCAGGAAAAACACCAATACAGCAGTATCAAATTGCGCAAGTTGTCGCGAAAGTTAAATAACTCACCGTTGACCCACAAGCCGTGATCTCCTCAGTGAAGTCCTGTGTTTGTTTCACCCATGGCTCCTTCTGCAGACTTGGTCGCACTTAAACTACATAGCCTTACTTCCTCCTTTCCTCATGTCGTAATTACTGCGACTACTAGAGGTCGCTGCCTAACAGCAAACGTGGACATGGGTTGTGTGAAGTTGCTTGCAGGGACGACCTACACGGCCATGTTTGTAGCGAGGATGGGCTGGTTGATACACCCATATGTTTTCTGGCTCTGCTCTTTATCGTTCCCTGGAATCCCCAGCAGAGTCAACTGGGCAGGCACAGGTGTGAGCAATTAGTCGGATTCAGTAATGTACTCGCCTGCTTTCAGCTCTTTGCTCTCCTGAGTCTCAGACAGGGTCCATTGGGCAGGCAACAGTGCAATTAGTTCAATTTGGTAGCGTCGATTCATCCAGCAGCAGCCCCCGATGCACATTTTCACTACAATAAAACACAGCCCTATGAAATAGGCCTAATCCTCACTCTGGCACTGAAGTTCTGCATAGCGTTGAGTGATTCCACAGTGTCAGCCTAAATATGCTCTCAGAATGCAGCCATGAATTTTTGTTTGAAGACATTTTTAGTTGCTACTAATTAAAGTTAGAGTTCTCTGATACATTTCATCTGCAGAGTGCAAAACAATCTAATGTGGGAGGCCCAATTTCTAGTTCTTTATTACCGAAATGATGACTGATTAATTTACTATGAACAAATTAATGAGCTCACACCTACTGTATGGTCAAAAAAGCCTTCTGTGGCTGTGGGAGTTGAGATTTTTCATTTCAGAGAGACAACTGCTTTTCAAGTCGTCGATATATGTATTTAAAGGAACAGTATGACATTTTGGAAACTTATTTTCCCTCCCGCCAAGAGGCAGATTAGAAGATCGATACCACTTTCATGTCTGTCTGTTAAATATGAAGCACAGGATCTTACCAGGAAAGGGGAGGAAATGTGCAGCCTGTACAAATGTAACAAAAATCTGTCTTTTCCAAAACTCACTAACTAACACATTACTTCTCAACACCTTGAAGAATGACATTCTGTGGTTTTAAAGGTCCAAAAATGATTTCTTCCCAGGTGGGTTCCAGTTGCCTTGCAACATTGCAGTGTTAACAAGACTTGTTTTACACCTGAGTTTTTGTACAAATCAAACCACCAAGATATCACGTATCATTTACTGAGCTTGTGCTGGAAGGTGGATTTTGTCCCCTTTGGACAGAACCAAGCTGGCTATGTTCATCTTTGTGTCTATCTAGCTGTAATAGTGCACACTGCTTAAGAGCAATAAATGGACTTGCATGGCTCGCTTATAGATTTCACTGCAAAACATTTAATTCTGTTTTTATATATATTTTTGTTCTAGGAATCTAATATCCTTTGTAGCGGTGGGTTTAAATTAATTTTGCAGCAGTACGAATCCCAGAGTTCCCACATTTTCACATCAATACTCCATTATTACTCTGCCTCCATTATGACTGGACGTATGTTAAAATATCTGGCATGTCTGTTTGGGAGTCCTACAATAACCTAAGCCCGGCTGTGAAGATTTAAGCAAATAGCATTTGAGCCAAACAGACGGTGCAGATACATAGCGCACTTACCCCATTCACAGTAATTGAGGTGCAATCCCTCCTCCATATGGCATATATTTGCCATGCACACATGCACACCCAATAGCACCTCCATACACACATGTTCATAACCCTTTAATCAATTAGTCTTTGGATTGCACGGGAATGTCAGCTGGTAGCAGTCATGAACCCCCTTCAGTTCCCCTCTGTCACACACACACACACACACACACACACACACACACACACATAGGCAGATCACACTAAATCTCCAATCCTGCTCCCATCATCCTCAGACACCATGCCTCCTGGATTATCTATAAGAAATATTTATATTGCTGACAGAAACTGGTGAAAATAAGGATATTGCGCGGGTTAAGCAGAGTAATGCACGTCGTCAATACTGTTTGTTGAGACTGCGTGTACGAATCCTCACATTCTTTTGCCGTGTTTGGTCTTTAAACATGCAGATACCTTCTCTTCAGGTTACATCTGTCTGTAAATGGACCCTGACCGCCCACCCACCCATCCACCCAGCAGCCCCCCTTACTCGCCACCTTGGGAGATCAGGAATGCATAACCCGTGATGTTCTTGACCGTTTGCAGTGTTTATGCAGCCGGCACACTCATTTAAATAACTGTGATTACTTTATTTCAATATGTGTGCGTATGTGTGTGTTTGTTTGTGTGTGTGTGTGTGTGTGTGTGTGTGTGTGTGTGTGTGTGTGTGTGTATTACTGGGGGCATGTGTTTGTGTGTGGGAGAGAAGAGACAGAGAAAGAGACAGGTTACTGTTCCTTGGCACTTGTGAATTCTGTCGATTATGACAGCATGTGCAGTCTTGCTTATTTGTTATTGTAGAGTAAAGTGTATGTTTATTTTAATAAGGCTTATAATGAATGGCACTATTAGAGTGCTGGATTCAGGAATGTGCACAGGCGGAACAGCACTGATTGGCCATTGAGATTTTCCAGCCTGTTTTCTTAAGGGGGGGGGCTGCTGCACTGGGGGAGTGGTGGACAGGTCTCAGGACTGATTCACATTATAATTAAAAAAGTCCAACCATCCATGTGCAGTTTGTTTCTTTATCTGCTCGGCACTGGAAGGGAACCATTGCATGTCCGTGCTTGTTATTCTGACTTCATAGCGCCAAGCCTCAACAGTTCACAGCAGCGCAGCAAAAAAGCAAAACAACAAAAACATTAATCATAAGTTATTCAATCTGGAAAACTGTTTATCTTTGGTCCGTTTTCAGCCTCGACGGAATTCACACTCCTCCGTTTCGGACCGGTCATGATGCAGTCAGAAATGGGATATAAAGACTTTTAATGGAATTATATGTTATTTATCTCACTTGCACCTCCTACAGATATTCAGTGTATCTTTAACAGATCGGACTCAAATGTTGTTTGCAAACACTGGTGATGCAGCTTTAATCAGCTCGTTCTCCTTTGTCTTTGCTGGTTTTCTCACAGTTTTGCAATTAAGCAAGAATTTCTTTTGATGTTGATTGCCCCCTTCTCTCTCATTGCTTTTGTCTGTAGTTATTCAAATGAGAGCACGGCGACCCGGCATACCACCCTGTACTGTGCCCGCTGAGTTTATACCACTACTATAGAGCATAAACAAAGACTGTTTAATTAGGTGCCTTGCACTTTATTAGTCCTTAACTCATACTTAACACGCATGCACACACACACACACATACACGCACGCTAACACACACACGCCAGCATCCCTCTCAAATACACACAACACTGCCTGCGTTATAGTCTTAACTTATTGAATAATGAGGCTCCTGCTCGGCTCCAACAAAGAATAGTTAAACTGCAATGAGGTCCAACTTGTGTGTGTGCGTGCACTCGTGTTTGTGTGTGTCTGTGTATCTTCTTGGATGCTGACAAGGGGGAAGAGCTTGTTAAGAAAAATGTTTTCTTGGCCAGGAAAGAGCAGCTTTTTGCTAACTGGCCTTTTTTGTCAGGATAACAAAGAGAAGCGGAAATATGCGACATTTAAAAATCTTAAACTGCTGAAACATATGCAGGCCCATGTGCTGATGTCTTTTGTCTTAACTGCTTGCTTTTCTCTAACTTAACTTCCTCCATTGTCCCCCTTTGACAACCTCGGCCCAGTGGACTCTTTAGGTTGGTCACCATGGAGACCCACCCTCAAGTGGCGTGGGAGTGGTGCGGGTCAGGGGAGGTCAAGCCGAGGGACTGTTTTGGCAAACGGAGCATGCTTCATTAGGCCTTTTGGCTTGGGGTTCATTAAAACTGCAGGAGAGGACATTCCAGGAGACTCTATTAACCAAGCAGTCTTGTGACACGCTGTCAGGCCAACAGATTTCAAACATCTTGTGTTAAACCGCCATGCCCCGCACCGCTGCCTCCCCCCCCCAACACCGTCCCCTCAGACACAAAGGCGCAAGTGCACACACACACACACAACACATGCCTGCACACACACAAAAACAAGTGTAGCCTTCACAAACACGTGGACACTCTCACGACTCCCCACGTCTTGCGGCGCTGCTGCCACGCTCTACCCCTCACCCTGCCTTCACAATAGTCTCCATCTGTTGGCCCGTTCAACTTTCCCTGGCGGTCCTCTGGGGGTTGTGAGTCTGCAGGTGGAGGACATCACAGTCACCCCGCGACTGCTCCTGTGACACCTCCAGATCAACATAGATACTCAGAAGGAGGGCAGGAGATGGAGTGCCATTCGGGGAGTAAACTTTAAAGGAGGAACATTTTATGCAGGATGAAGTAACACAAACGTAAGGGTGGATGAAGTTCGGATGATTAGGGCCAAAGTGACAGAATGGGAGGAAGTGGAAGATGGCACAAGGGGAGAATAAAAAGAAAAGCATATGCTCTGCAACCCAGTAGCAGTCCATATATTTAATCTTATTGTGCAAGAGGAGCACAGGCCAGATAATGCGGCCAAAACGACTGAGAGAATCCCATCAGATCGAGCCGCGTGATATAAGTAAATCAAAACACTTTGGTTAGATCAAAAATGCGAGCTCCGCCACTTCAGAGAGAGCCTGTCAGATCAGTGCTTTTTGCTGTCCGCCGCATAAGCAGGTATAACTGGATTATCCTTGTGTTTCGGTTGGCAAGCCTTATCATGTAGGCTCTACGGTTGGCCAGTTCAAACTGGGCAGATTACAGTTTGCAGAGAAGAGGTTTAGCCTCGTTTGGAGCTCTGATATGTTAATTAAAGTGGATTTTGTGAAAATGGGACGGGCAGCATGGCAACTCCACCTCAACAAAGCCATAAGCCCATCTGTTGGCAGAGGTGTATTTAGGCCTGATTGTGTGTGTGTTTTTTTATGTCTGTGTGCTCTTGTGCTTCTATCCCTGTGAGAACCAGTGTGAGCCTTCAGAATGAGGACGTATTTGTGAGGTGAGGTCATTTTGGCCTGTGATTGGTTTTTGCAAGAGGCCAGTTTGAAAGGGTGTAAGGATCCACAAAATTCTCTGCTCTGTTGGAACTATCATGATAGCTTTTTAAGACATATAACAAAAAGGACAGAAATAAATGTGTTCTGTAAAAACATGTAATGTGTCTGATGTTATCCTTGACTGCGTATCCGCACTGCATTGTGCTTTGGTCATCTTATGTTATGAATTGGCTCCGTGCAGCAGGTATGTGTTCAGGTCAATCTGCACTGGCCTATTGACTTTTCTGCCTTGTCGCTGTGAGCCAGCACAGCTAAAATAAAAGTTGGTCAGTTTTTTTTTTTTTTTTTGATGACAAAGTCAATAAAATATGGGGCACACTTGCAGGCGCTCTTTCTCTTGCAGCTACAGGGAATTGGAAGGAGCATTTCTTACATAGTTGGCGATATATGGTTTACTAGTGTTATTTAAAGGCTGTATTAAATCTAACTGATGTGGATTCAAAGTCAACATCCTTGTAATGAGGAGTAAGAGCCAGAACACCATGTACAAAAAAACTTGACAACAGTGGCGCTGACTCAAACACTCTCTACCACTCATTTATAGTGTTGAAGAGAGTTGTGCTAACATTAGCATTACCAGCTAACCCTAGTACACCCTATGTTCAGCAACACTGGGTGGTTTTGTTGCCATGTTTGGCTCCTTGCACCCAGATGCTGACCCCATGGGCTCTATTTTCAGTGGCGGCCAGTTTTCCCCTGCTGTCACGCTCAGGATGGGAAGCTCAAAAGCTGGCATGATGTTAAGCTACTGTGATCCAGGTTGCAAGTCATAAACGTGGGGCAAAATGACAAATTGTTATAATTTCACAGTTACTGATTGATTATACAACAAGTAGTTCCGACCAAGCAATCTGATTGGTCAACAAGACATTTTGACCATGCTCAAATCAGCATGACAGCACGCCTGACTCATTACTCAAAATATTACTCCGCCAAGTCTGTGGCAATAGTGTATCCATCTCCATGGCAACATAGTAACTGTCAGAGCTGGAGCAAAAAAAATAAAAAGTACGGTTTGAAATTCAAACTTTCTGCCGTAAAATATTCAGAGGAAAAGTCGGGAGAAGCAGCCGCTAGATGTTTCTCTGTCGACCCCAAGACAGTGAGAGATTGGTGATAAAATAAAACGGAGCTTCATCGTCTGTCCGAGGAGGACAGCAACAGGGCCAGGCTGCCTGCTGGAGGGAGGAAGAAGGCCAGCGAGGAGCCTGAGATAAACATGCGGGAATTAGTTATCAGCAAACGGGCACGCCACGAGAGAGTGTCCCGCACAATGATCAGGGCAATGGAGAAACAAATGTCCGCCACCGTGAGTGACAGCAGAGATGAGGAGTTTTCCGTGAGTGCTGGTTGGCTGAATCATTTCCTCCGCCGCAACAACTTCACTTGCAGAAGACAACTATTGCCCAGCAGGATGACGGAGAATTCACAGAGAAGCTGGAGAAGTTTGTGACATTTTCATTCCAGATTTTTGAGAGGAAGGAATTAAACGCCTGTCCCAAATAAACGCCTGGTCTGTTAAGTGATTGAAACAAATAAACGCCCCGACTATTATTTATTTTCCCTTCAGTGTGAGAGACACTATTGTGATTGTGGTGAAAGCGTTTTATAAAAAATATAAAAGAAAAAAATCACCATCTTTGTTATAACTTGGGCGATAAAAATAAGCATTTTCTGTTTATCTGTGCAGTATTGATTTAGTTCGGGAAATTCCAAGACCGCGATAAAACATTAGCGTCAGCTCAGAGTTCATCATCTGGGACTAGAAAATCCTTTCTGTTGCTAGGTCGTTACTAAGGGTTGGATTATTTGCTGGAGTGGTAAACTACGTTCCATTACACATATGAGTCTACTGATGTGACTGATTTTGTTTCAGTTATTAGTCAGACCCCATGTGTTTCCATGGAAACGCGACTCACACTCGCAAAAACCTTTAAAATTTGAGAGCAAATGTCCATCAACATGGATATATTTTGATTATTAACATGGATATATTTTGATTAACGTCATTTGAGCACTTCAGTGCTGCCTGACCGCATCACTGTCGTGCTCAAATGATGTTAAAGCACACCCTCTCGGGTAATATTACTTAATTAGCAACTACAAGAACTGTGTTTGATTACACCAATTGTTTCCACTTCCAGGATGCAATAAACATCCGAGATGTGCGTTGATATTTTAGAATTAATTGATACATTTCCTAGCATAACCTGTAACCCTGTCAAAAAGCAATGTTAGCATGGACGTGGTTGAATGCTAACATTAGCCGTTGTCTAAGAAGCTAATGGGTTATCAAATATGTTGTTTTTCGTTGAAATGTTGCCCGATCTCCCTGTGTATTTACTCTATCCAACATCTTTTCAGTTGAAATGATAACAATTCATCCTGGCAACCTAGAAAACAGCAGTTTGACATTTGAGCTACCCACCTAGAGCATGATGTCAGAGCAAAATGGCCACTATGTGAATATGGTCTATTGTAACCCCTACTCAGGTGGGCACTGAAGTTCGACCCACTCTGGTGTTATGCTGCCCGCTGTTTGTATGGGGTACAATTTCAACGAAGGGGGCATTCTTACATATTGCACCTTTAAAGAAATAAATCATGTTTAATTAATGTTGAGTTCTTGCATTTTCCTGCAGTCTGCTACCTACGCCTCACATTGCAATAAGCAGAAGTATTTCTTTACAAAAAACAAACACAGCCGCTCTTTGCGATTAAAGCAGCAAATTTAGTCTCAATTCAGCAACCACAGCGATGCATTTTGAAGAAATTACCGGGCCATCTGCTAGACTATGACTAACCTCCAGACGACAAATCTGAATTGTGGCTCTCATTTCAAGACATATTGTCCGTTCAATACATAATGCGTGCTGAACCGAGAACCCCTCTTAGCAGAAGCTTTGCCGTGGGTGTCAGGTTGATGTAATAAAGCTCCTCCAGCAGGCGCTCTCACTCGGTAATCACAAAAAAATGTAAACTGAATTTGAATCATCGAATCACTCCTTTGAAAACTGCACTTCAGTGACCTTCAGTCATAAAGGGGGAACAAAAAAATCCTATCCTCCTGAGGTAAAAAGGTGCCAAATCCTCACCTCTGTGGTAATGCTAGTGCTGCGAGGGAGAGGTGGGGAGGTGCATTACTGCTGACCTCGGCTCACTATAGTTAAAGACACAGTGGTGAGAGTTATGGTTAATGGCTGGTGGAGGAATGAATCCAGTCAATGGGGGTTCTTTCACAGAAGATATAAAAGTAGAAATATGTGCGCAGAGGCGCATACACATTTGTTTGTGTGTGCGTGTGCAGTGTATGTGGGTGGACAGCGGAACATAAATAATAGAACACAAGGGTTTTGTTATTAAAGTGGCCTTTTATTGTTTAATAGCTTTTGTTAAAGGCTTGCTTTGGATCCATTCAATATTGTTTCTTTCCATGCCTTTTTTTTGCCCTCATTTTTAGCTCGCCCAGATTTAGCTCAGTTTCATCCTCTAATCCTTCTGTTTTGTTAGTGACACTGGGAGAACAGCCTGGGCTGTGTGGCTCAGCCCGCCTGTCAAAGCCTATAACATCTCTCGCCAGGATCAGGTTATTGCCTGAGCTCTGTGTATCTTTATATTGAATTGCTTGTGATAGGAGGCTCTGGTGTGTGTGTGTGTGTGTGGGTGTGGGTGTGGGTTTGTCTGTGTGTGCCTCTTTGCACATATGTTTGTGTGTGTGTTTATTGTGCATGGATGAGGTGCCTCTGAATAAGTGAATGGGACACACCAGAGTGGATACAACAATTGTCTTTTCTGACCTCAAATTTCAATATTGTCCCCTTATGCCTCCTCGCCCGCTCCCTTCCCAACCCGTTACTGTGTTCCCCGCTTTGCTCTCCATTCGTCCATCACCACGGCGGGATGATAGATGGGGTGGTGGAGACTGCGAACGTTAAAGTTTGTGGGCCGTGGACGGACAGCTCGGCATGAATATCAGTGGCACAGAGTAAGCGCTGGGAATTGGATGAGCGAGAGCGAGGGAGGCGTCAGCACTTTCCCTCCCATGCATTTTCACTCCATCGGATTGAGTCTTATTATCTGACCCGGCTTCTCTTCCCTCCCTAACCTAATAATATTGTTTCAGCGATCCTGTCCGGCCCTCTGACCTCCTGAGTTCACGCAGGAATGTGTTGGATGAAGAGTTCCCCTTTGCCAGAGATGCCTTTTTTTTTTTTTTTGAGCTTTTGCTACTCCCTTGGCCCTGGTTTGATCATGTTGATCAATGGCAACTTAGTGATTTATGCAACTAGTCCTCATACCTAAACGACTGAATAGGTTGATTGCTATTAACTCCCAAATCTTCATATATGACTGTTGGACACTACCAGTGATAGGCAAACTGGGCCCTCGTTGTCATTTGAATAACATTGTGAAAGGTGTGGTTAGGATTAGACACTGAGACCTCTTGGGTTATAATAATAACACTTACTTTGGTTATGTTACGTACCTGACATTAGTTAAAAGGGCTCTGTGGAACTTCGGATGTCAAGACATTGTCAAGATGGAGGACATTTAGTCACTAATTATTTTAAGCTACCTACTGTTGCTGTCAGTTAGAAGACCAGTCCATCGCAAAGAAATCCACAGTCCAGCACCATTAAACAACTCAAATGAAACGTCTATAGGCTTGTATAGGCAATCAAGGGAGACAGGGAAGGGCACGTTGGCCACTAAAAAAGTGATTATTTCATGTAAATTGCTCCAAATTGTGACATAGAGTGACTTTAAGTACACTACACGATCTAAAATTAGTCAGCCTCAACTTTTGACTTCACACAGGACACCTGATGCTCCAAAACTGTTTTGAAAACGGCAGGCACTTTCAAAAAATACTTGGCAGGTGATTTAACCATCTGTCATGGGCTAACCTCAACCAGTTTGATCAACAATAGGATGACGCTAGGCAGCCAGGCCCCTTAGTAGAATAGCAATAACATCTTTTTCCACCAAGAAAAGCTTTTGGGCACATTCCTTTCTCTTCTTTCGGTGAAATATACTCCAGTTCTGATACAACTGATTCTATAGTTGCTACGTCTTGAGGAGCAGCCGTTTTTTTTTCCACGCAGCGCCTTCTTTAGCTGGACGTCAATTATCTATAGCAAGCCTGTGGCTGCCAATGGTTCCTCATAGGGAGCTGATTGGTCGAACAACTGTATTGAAACCTGGCAAGATGAATTTGCGACCTGCGACCACTTTCACCATAAGCAGACTTTGTTGCTCTTTGTACTACATCACCTGACTTCCTCCTTAGCTCCCATATTTATTACCACTAGAGGTCGCTGCCTAACAGGAAACGATGTACTGAGCACAGATGATGAAAAAAATGGGCACTTTTCTGTCGAGGGAGGGCTGGTTTTATTTTTACAGTCTATCTAAACGGTACTGCAATTGAATAAGCATCATGCAGCCATCAGTTATATCCCTGTATCTAATGCTGTTTATTTGTCTGATTAAGATTTTTATCAAATATAGCCCCTCTCACACACGCTCAGTAAGCCTCCTCATGTGGTACTCCACCTAGACAAAGATCTGCACAGAACCTCATCAGCGAAATCTCATTTGATTGGCCGACAGTGTTTGTTTGTTATTAACAGCCGAATCAGAGTCGCAATATCAGTGAATTAACATGGTTATGTAGGAGCTTGTTAGGCGGCTGAGGTAAATGGGGGAGATTTGAGAAATAATCCCTTCCCAATCTGGGCACCACAGCTGGTTGTCTCAAGCCTCTCCATCCATCCCGACACACACGCACATTGGAACACACACGCACGCACACACGGCCAGCTTTGAACTCCACGTCGCTGCCAAAATGCAAAGGGACACAGGGATGGGGATTGAGGAGGAACGGCAAAAGAGTGTGTCGGTGTGTTTAATTGGGTTTTTCCAAAATCCGTCTTAACCCCGATACATGTCCTTCCACATGCTCCGGCATCGCTTGGTCTACAGGTCACCCAAGGCACGGCAACTCGAGAATCCCTCCTTGCCAGCAGAAGCGGGACAAAGTTCATGTCTCTATTCAGACTTCACCACAATAACAGACTTTTGAAGAAAGTGCTGCTGCAGGGGGATTAAGCAACTATCTATGCTGTCAGACTTTTTAAAAGTCCTCTTATCTCTGTTTGTGACCGTTATTTTAGTGATGCCTGTAATTGTCATTTCTGGTTTCCGGTGATGCATGCTCCCAGTCTGCGGCTGCCTGTTAAATCTCCTCCCCTCCGTGTTCAACTGGGAGCCAGATTGGCTGGGCTAAAAAAGAAAAAAAAGAAAAAAAAAACATGTTGACCTTGTCTACAGATTTAGAACACAGAAGCATCACTGATATGGCAGCTGTACTATGGCAGGCAACAGAAGCCAGGGCTCCAATCAGATCATCAGGTCAGATGGCTGTACTTAATGCCGAGGCTCAGGGTGTGGATGTAATAAGCTTCGGCTCGATGCACAAAGACAATTTTTGCAGGCCTTTGTCAGAGCCCTCACGAGTCTTGAATGGTTACTAAGGCCCCTTTTTTTTTATTAAATTAACCACTCCCTAAGAACTGTAGGTACTGAAGTTAAATCCTTCTCTTGGTGTGGATCGCACGTCAGTCATTGAACATCTCTGCCTCTCTAGACTGTAAGCTACTGACTCCAAGCTGTCATATTCTCATTCTATAATTAAGCTTTTTTTTTTTCTTTTGTTTTGACAAGTGACGGAATCCGAGCTGCCACATTGCTAATGGCGATCCAAATGATTTAAACGCACAGTATGTAATTTCTGCTGCGAGGGGTCTCTCCATCCAAACAAAACACAAGGCCTAAGTAGTGTGGGATCATGGCAGTTGTAGTATGTATTGTTAAAGGAGATGTATTGTGCTTTCATGTTTTTTTCTTTTTTTGTTTCCTTCATTGTGTTATATAGGTTCTTGTGCATGTTAAAGATCTTGAAAGTAAAACAAAAAGTGCACCTCTTCCACGGAAAACACTTCCCCTGAAGAAACACCTCGTCAGTAATTCCGTCTTCGGTTCCTTGACATCTTGACATCGCACTTCATCACCATGTCACACATTTGCATAATTTACACCAAATTCAAGGTAGATGTGTAGTTGACTAAAAGCTGAAAACACCACAGAGCCGGTGAGCGGTGCTGGCTTGGGCAGGTGTGAGCTGAATAGACAGATTGAGCATGTAAACCTCTTCTCCTAATTGCCCAAAATAAAATTATGTACCTGAAAATGAGCATAGTACGTCTTCTTTAAAGAACCACTATTGCTGATGAAAATGTATCTACATGGCTCAGGCAGAAATATTAATGGATGAGTTAATGTAATAAAGTTGTGTTTGTGTTACGTTGAGTCACTTTTGGATCCTGGCTTCCTTCCTCACTCTGTGATGTATCATCGGATGTTTCCCTGTAACTTAGTGCGACCAAATGGAACACACCGTTATCTTGAGTTGAATTATGGATTCATGTGGAATGAAGACTGATAAAAAAAAAACATTTTGGATACTCAGTACACAACTCACAGATCCAGACATTCTAAAGGTCCAATATGTAAGAACTGGTCACCTTTCTATGGGGCAGAGTTACTGCTAACTGCTGCTAACTGTAGCTGCCATTAGTTAGTTCAGCTAGCTCCGTTAGCTGTGCAGCTAGCGGTCCACACTTTACATGTTGGGGTTTACACCGCTTGCAAAGGAACTTTAGATCGGGATGGGATTAGGCTAGCTGGTTAGCATGCTAACTTCAGTGGATATCTCTGCAACACAATACACTGACGTCACAATATCAAAACTGTTATTTCTACACATTCTGTTGATCATTTTAAATAATTTTGTGTTCTTTGTTATGTTTTCAACAAAAAAAAAACACATATTGCAGAAATGTTACATATTGTATCTTGAAAATAAGCCCACTACTCATTGCACCTTTGGCACAAATACTGCACACCCCCACAGGCATGCACAGGAATTCAAACACACAAAAAAAACATCCCAGGCAGTCTCACTCCTACTTCACATATCTGAATCAATCTCCTGGACGTGACCCTATCTTTCCCTCTTCCACATATTGTGTTGCTTTCCACCGTAGTGCTTATTGCTTTCTTTGATTACTCTTCCTCCTCGCTCTCCCTGCCACACTGGTCTGAGTCAGTAGACTTCCTGTTGGTTTTCAAAACACCTCTTCATGTCAGCCTTCCTTCCTCCCATCTCTCCCCTTTCCCCTGATCCTCCCTCGTCTTCTATTCATCACTCCGCAGCCCATTTTACAGTACCTCTCTGTCTCCTTCCTCCATCCGTTTCTCTCGCTCCATTACCTCACCCGTCCGTGTCCCCTTCATCTCACCCTCTGCCTGTCCAACCTCCTGACATGAATTCTTTTTACCCTCTTACTGTATTTCCCCTCCTTTTCCCTGCATTTCTCCCACTCGCCATTCATCTTCAGGTCCTCTGTCCATCTCCCTCCCTCCCTCACCACCTCTCTGTCAGGCCCCAGCTCGCTCCCTCCTCTTCCTTCGTCTGGCAGTGGAGCGGCTCCACTCTTGCTGACAGTGCTATTTGTGTGAACTGAGTGCTGAGCTTCACAGCCCCCTCGCCTCCCATTGCCCCCCCTCCCCTCCCTCTCCCCTCTGCAACAGCCTCTCCTCCTCATCCTCCACCCTCCCTTCCTCCATCCTCCCTCCCTCCTTTCCTCCTCATGCCTCCCACCTACATACCCCTCCAGGCAGGGGAATTAACCTTCCAGCCCCGGGCTGCTGGGCTTAATGACTGTCTGTGGGGCCGGCTCCGACTACACAACCCAGCTGCTAACATCTGGGCCACACACACCCACTGACACTGCCTATACACATACACACACACACACACACACACACACACACACACTGGACAGTAGCACTGTGCAGCATGCACAACATCAGGTTACAGTCCTGTACCATTATAGGAGTGTGCGTCATTATCATTCATCCCTTATTGCCTGCCAAACGAATGTGGGAGTTTCTTCTACAGACACTGGCTTGTCTTTCATTACTGCATGGCTGACCCATAGTGGAACAACAGATGCAGCAGCGTAACTGCTTTTGAATTGAGCAAACAGCCTGTCCATACAGTCCACATGGAGCCAGAGCACAAGTGTGGACCATCAGCAGATCAAATGAAAAATACATGCACGTGGAAAATAAACATGACCTTTAAGTTGTCTTGCTAGAAGAGCTTTCAGTATGTTCCACTGAGCAAATGGTGGTATTCTCCAGCCACCATTCAGTTGGAAGTATATAATTGACTAAAGGGAGATGTGGAGGGGGGGGTGAGGCAATATTTATGAAAAAAAAAAATCAAATATTCCTCCGTTGAAAGTGAATTCTTTGGCCTGTCTCTGTCTCCGTCTCTGCAGCCGAGCACATCACCCCAGGAGTATTCAGTGTGGGAAATACAGTTATGTGGATACTCCCGACACCATTCATTATGTATGAGCGTAAATGTTACAAACTAGCAGCTGTGAAGACGTCCATGTCGCATCTGTATCTTTGAGGGGCTGCGCTGCTCCTTCCAACCTGGCACAGTGAAATGCTAAATAATGGGATCCATGAATACTTCCCAGGAAGGAAGGCAGGGAAGAAAGAAAACTACATCCATGTTCCTCCGCTCGCTGCAACTTTATTAAGCTGTTTGAGTTAATTCAATCAATCCTGCTGAAACTGAAACAAGAGGTCCAACACTTGGACACTGCTGTGTGGCTGTCAAACTATCAAAACATTCTATAAATCCTTTGAATTGCCATGGCGTTGTCATCATTTTCTGCCGTTTATTTCCCGTTCAGGTGACCCCCTTGTCACCACCCGTCACCGACACTTTTCATATGCACACCTTCCTCCGTTCTTCAGTCTCCGCCGCTTCCTCTCCCCCTCTCTTCATCTGTTTGCCTCTGTCTTAGACTAAGGAGTGAGAGAAGGGGGAGTCCCATTGGCATTCTTTAACATCTCCGCTGCTCACTTGTGTTCAGAGAGCCATCTGTAGATCAGGAAGACGCTCCCGAGCCTTAGCGTCACTCAACAGGTAAGCACAGCTCTCCTTCTCTCATGCAAATCCACACACCTATTCAAAGATTTGTGGTACCCCCCCCTTCCCCCCTCTCTCTCTCTGTCTGCCTGCTTCACTCTCTTTCGCTCTGTGCACCCTAGGCAGGCAGATGCGCTTGAGTTGGTGGAGGTTGAAAGAAGGTTTTGCCTCTCTGTCTCTCAACTTTTTCCTGAGGAGAGCAGGTGTTTGAGTGTGTGTGTGTGTAGCGAAGTCAGAGTAATCCAGTCAAACTCGAAAACACTGCGAGCTGAAGGAGAAGCCGAGCACACAAACACGCACCTCGGGTTCCTCCGAGTGCCTCCAGTCTGCACTGGACATTGTCAAGCTGCTGAACTGCCACAGCAGGTTGATGGTGAATGATTTAGCCCGTCTATCCTTGAAGCCGAGGTCTGGTCCGTCGCTGTTTGGTACTCCTATCCAGGGGTCTCAATCACACTGCTCAAAGAATGCCACGTTTTAATGCACAATCAATGGATTTCAGATGTGATTAGATTCTTGGTGATAATCTAATCTGCATCTTTTAGAAAACCCTCTTTATCAGCACTTCACTGTTACGGCAGTAATGGCTTCACAACGCGGCGTCTCTAAGCTACAGTAATTAGACCCACAGGCAACTGGTGAGATCAGTGAGGAGTTGGGTTGTATTAAGATGTAGGACCACGTCTGAATTGGGCGGCTGTGCAGAGGTTGAAACTTCATTTTCTGCACATTGACTGATTTCATGGGGTTTCACGTTAAATTGGTCCAGGATTGAGTGTATTGAGTCGTTTGATGATGTTATGAAAGACGCCATTAAAAAAAATCTACCTGTCGGGGTCACGCTGAATGGTTCAGCTACCTCTAATGCCCTTGCGGGGAGAGTGGCAGCCTTGTCTCTGAAAGCGAATCAAATTTCAAATCAAACTTCCCTAATTTGCATTTGTAAGAAGCTGGTGAAGAACAAGGGTGAAGAAAAGAGAGAAAAATCTTTGGCAATGAGTGCCGCTGTGAAATATGGGGGTTTTCTTATATTTGAGGACAAATTAAATTGCCATTCAGTCCGGTATTTATCTAATTTTACATTTCGAACGGCTGCTAAATGGCACATCACATTTATGCCACAAATTCTGCGATGTACCAGGTTCTTCATTCAAGGAAAAAAACATGTTTCAGCAACATTCTTGCGACTGACTGTATTTTTTTAAAGCATTTGAGGTTGTTGTTTGCCTAACTAATGGGAATGTGGGGAGGTCAGGCAGGTTGTGTATGCCTTCAGCGAGAGAATGAAAATGGTGACTCATGAGCCTTTTCCGTGCCGGCCGAACCCCCCTTTTTTTTGCAGGGGATACCTGCTGTTTAAGCTCTAAATCCCCAAGGTACAAATTAAATGTGGTCTTTTTTTTTTTCATTGTACTAGACAAATAAAAGAAATCCAGCTCTTCTTATTTTCAGTGGATGGATGACTGTAAATTCCAAAGCCTCCGAGACAAAAGTGTCAACATTATGCAGACTATAATGATTGTGGCTGTGTTTACCAACATGAAGCATTAACGGAGACAAAGAGAAGATGGGCACTTTTAACCTCAGAAAAAGATTTTCTATTCATTGAAGAGGGGAAGTAATTGCCCTTGTGTGTTCAAAGAGTATACTGGGGGCTCTGAAATACACAAATGTTTTGCGAGCGAAAAAAAATAATTGAGTGTGAGTTAATTCTTATCAAAGCCTGTTGGAGTGCAACTAATCGACTGAGGGGAGATGCGTCAAAGAGCTGTTGCCTTCAATTCATTTTGTCTATTCAGATGAGAAAATATTTAGTTTTCAATTAAGTAAATCACTATTATTTGTTCCACTCCTGCAGCAGATAAATTGAAGTGATTACAAACTGACTTAAAATCCACAGAGGGCTCTACCAGGTCAAAAAGAGTATTGGATGCAGTGGCTGCAGACACACAGCACGGCCTGCTGATTAAATTCTAAACTGGATCCTACACAACAACAGAATGGCAAGACCCTCTGTTGCTCACACTTTTATACATACATGTACACGTGAAAAAATGACCTTGCGAAATACTAATTCTGTAATACCTGCATGACTTTTCTGATCTATCTTCCATAATGTGAAGCTGTCATTAACATCAGGAAACTAGCAAACGTTTAAAATACAATACTGTTAGGGTATGGTAAGACCAGGCAACTAAAACACTCAAGGTTACAAGACATCCACATATAGTACAATGTATGACACTGACCCAAGAGCTTCTGCCTTGACACTAATTGTAAACATAGGTTGCTTATAGCTTTTGTTATTACAGTGTGCAATGCTGTTATTCTAGAGGGACTGTTCTCTATTCACTCCAAGATCCATATTTCATATCCTGCTTTTTCAAGCAGCAAATGGTTTCCATTCATTTAAAGCTGCAGTGTAAGACATTGTAAAAACTGGCCATTTAATTCATACTTTAAACTAGAAGGGGGCAGCATCTCACCAGAGTCACCGCTAAATGATGCTAACTGTAGCTGTCATCTACTAGTTGGCTTAGTTAGCCGTGCAGCTAATGGCTGGAGGCTGGGAGCCCCGAGCAGCTGGGGAGTGTTGGTGTTTACACCGCCAGTAGCGCAGGAGTTGTTGACGGTGACGGACCGGGTCTAGCTGGTTAGAGTGCTATCTTTAGTAGATGGCTTCCCAACAGTATGTAGAAGGCATAATATCAAAACTAGTATTTCTTTACATTCTGTTGAGCATTTTAGTTACATTTTGAGTGTTGTCAACTGAAATTCTTATGTAAATGAAAATCAGTTACCTTCGAGCCCATGTCAAACGAGTTCACACACTGTCGATTAAGCCGATCACCACTGGATAAATCTCTGTATTTCGTAGCAGGTGTAAAATGTTCGAACTTGACACCTGTCAAATTCCTATTCCAAAACAAGTAGTTGGCAGCATGTCACCTAACTGTTAAATGTGGCGGCCATTTGCTAGTTAGCTCAGTTAGCTGCACAGCGAGTGATCCTCAATGTAAAGGCACATCCACAATATTAACATTAGTAAGACATGTGGATTATATGGGAAAGTATTAATAATCAGGGCTTAAAGTTGTCAGGTTTACAGATCAATTATACTACCGATTCTAATTAGTTGATGGACAACATCAGAGTGTTAAAAAGGTAATAATTAATGCACCTTTAAATCGGGAGTCTGATGCGAGTTTCCGCATTGGCGTATTGGTAGGAATGTGTTTTATGTCACCTGGCGTAGAGCTGAAGTGGGCAGCGATCCCAGAGAGAGATGGACAACAAGCAAATACATGTGGCTCCATGAGCACAGCAACAGCATTTGTGTAATTGCTCCCACGGAAAGAAGGGGGCGACAAAAGTTCTGCATTGCCGGTTTAAAAATCAAGAATTAGAATTTTGTCTTTCTGACCTTTTTTCGGGACACTCGGGAGCTCATACCTGCTCTGTTCGTCACTCCCTCGGCTGATCCTGAATTATTGTGGTAAGAGGAGCAGAAGAGAGGCCATGCAGATGTCTTCATAACAACTTACCACAAATTCAAATGTACAGCCCCGAGGGCATTGTGCAGCCCTTGTGACTCATCAAGAGACTAAAACCAACCAAACCACCCAAACACAGAAAGCTCCTCTACATTCACTACCATAAAAAAAACAGATTATCCATGTCAAACTGATTCCATATGTATCACTCTGATTGTGATTTTATGGTTATAAATACTTGTAACATGCCTCGCAGCTGTTTGATTAATCAATCAATGGATTCATGTAAAACGTTTGTTGTGTTGTACGCAAAAGCTCGTGACTTCAGACGAAGTGAATGGTAAATAGTACCACAAACACAAGCTATACTATGTTGTCAGATAGTCGAACCTTGAAAATAACCACAGAAATGTAAACATGAAAAGACTTGTTTTAATTTAGTAGCTTCACTGCTGGACACAATAGAAAATGCTTTTTAGAAGAAAGCACCTACTATATCCACCTTGTGGTTGTCACAGAGTTTATGTTTGTGTTTATTTCATCCAGTGTTGTTTTTCTTTTTTTTTTTCTCCATCCTCGTTCCAGGATTGTCGAAGGTCAGGTGTCAGTGGTGAAATGGACTTGTTGTCAGCATGGATTGCGTCTACTTCAGCTCTACCCTTTCTCTGTCTCATCTGGGGTAAGAGAATCAAATGTCACCACGGTGCTATCATTACAGTAACCGTGGCCTTTTCAAGTCCCATATGTGTTCAGGCCTTTCAGCAGCGGGGACCTTGACTTTACGAAAGCATTAATTGAATAACGCCACACAGGTTTAGAGTGATGAATGAGCAGTAAATGTTGAACAGTTAACCTGCTTAATCTCATACTATGAAAATCCTGTTTAAGACACTAGCGTCCCTGCAGTATCAGGTTTACCTTGGCATCTATTAACCTTTCTCCTTTCCCTTTTTCCTTACTAGCATCTGAGCAAGAACAGCTAGCAAACAATCACTCGAAGAGAGCCATAACCTCACTTTCAATGGTCATCGGAAAATAGAAACTGCATCACCCATCAAATCTGATAGATAGTGCTTAAAAGATTTGGTGACTTTGGGGCGCCTCAGTAGGCCCACAGGTTATATTTCTGCTACGATTTAAGATCTTTTTCCAGAGTGGTGTGATCAACCACAACAGGTTTAAATGTGCAATGTGTAGGAATGGACCACCTGTTAAATTCATACTCCCAACATATATGGGGCAGCACATCACCAGCGTAACGGCTCACTGCTGCTGTACTAACTGTATTCTGTGTAAACATCCATGACTGTAGTTACGGTTAGCTTGCTAGCTTAGTTAGCTGTGCAGCTAGCCAGACTGCCGGGGGAGTTTTGGTGTTGACACGGCTAGCACAGGAGCCGTGGGAAATAAAGATCGGGGCAGTTATTTCTTCACATTCTGTTGATCATTTTCAGGAAAGTTTGAGTGTTTCAAACTAAAATCCCAGTTTCCCAGTTTGGCTGTTATAAAGCAGATGATATGCCATCTCTGGAATTATGGACTTTTCTATTCAAAATTCTTTAAGATGTTTGTCTCCTCTTTAACTGCCTCTCTGACAAGACCACAACCACTAACATCATTATTGTTACCTGCCTCTTAGCAGTGGTGGGCAAATTACTTCCAATATGTAATATATTTCACGTTACTAGTTACTTGTATTTGAAAGTAATAAGTTTCTTTACAATATTACCTTCTTTGTAGAGTAATAAGTTACTCATTACTTTTTAGTTACTTTCACCAAAATAAACATTTAGGCCAAGGCATTACAAAATGAAGGGGAGCAATATTTTCTCATGGCGAATAGTCCTCAGTTAACTGTAGTTCCTCATAAATTGATTGATTCATTGATGATTTATTGTTTTATGTCTTTTAAATTAAGCTTTTTAATATTTTCACTTGTATTCTTTTAATCTGCTACGAGTATATGAATTTCAGTTTACACTGCAATGTTTTAAAGGTTGTCTTCCGTGAATGATTTTTCCTCAGACACTGAGACACAAATCTCTAGTGTCTCATAACTTTATATATTTCTATCCATATTTTTTCTTAGTGAGGGCTTTGTTCATTACCACCCACAGTCTCATTTTTGGTATTGTAAAACATGGAGATGTATTACTTATTGTTTTACTTAACAAATTAAAACAATTTTTAATCATTGAATCACCCATCACACCATCTCATCTTAAATGAACTATCTTTGGAAATGTGTTTATACCTTAACCTTAACCTTAACAATAGGACTATATCATTAGAGATTTGTTTTTACCTTGTCACTTAATCGAACAGGGATTTTGCTGACAAGCTTTTGAAACGCCGGCGACTCAACTGAGGCAGCGCATCCTCCACGACATACTGTTTTTTCAAAACCTCCGCCTGTGCGACAGCTCGGATTGTAACGCATTACCGGACTCAGTAACTTTAATAATATTACCAAAATATAGTTAGTAACACGTTATATTACTCCACTACTGCCTAAACATTATATATTACGGTAACGTGTTACTTTTGTGATGCGTTACCCCCAACACTGCCTCTTAGTCAATAGCATATCAGCAGCTAAATTTTTTTCACTCAACCAGCAGCATTTCATATACCATTCTCCCTATTAACAGAACCTCATACAGTATAAAGGAACATTTGACTAACCAATGTATTCATGGAAACAGGGACCTCAGTCACATACTGCTCAAGTTGTAGCATGGTCATAGGGTTATTCCATGTGACCATGTTGGCTTTTCTACCAGCAGTTGTTGTATTGCCTGGCTTAGCTCAAGGTAAATCTGTCCAATATGAGCAGTCTGGTGCTGTGCATGTTTACCTTGACAGATTTAATACACTGGGTATGTTCCTTCCGTTTTCACCTCTGACACCAAATAGTCTCTACAGAAAAAAATAACACCGACATCATTTCACTTCTCCGATTGGTATTATGTGCACAGCCTTACTAGTCTCCATGGTGATTACCACAGTGACTTCCAGTTCATGGAGCTCACTAAACATAACCCTAAGCCAGCTGACAATATAGAGGACAACATGATGTTAATGACTTACACTGCTGCCCTGATGACAGGGGGGGAAGATTTTGCTTTAATCAAACAACAGACAAATAAACACTTTTTGATAACATTTGAAGACAAGGTGCCTTCTGTAGCGAGAGAAGGCAAAATGAATGTAGTTATAAGGGCTGGGAAGCGTGCATGTATAATTGCAGACATCCACTCTTGAATAAGGAATACAAATCAATATTTCATGGCAGACATTCTGACAGGTTACAGCAGGAAAGCACAGGTGTAATTAATAACATTAATTAATGATGGATGCATTCTGTTTAGGTGTTTGCAGTTCCAGCGCATGCAGGGAATGTGCACGCTTGCGTCCTGGAATGGCTCACCGAGGCACTGGACTGGAATCGAGCAGTCATTCATGTTATTACTTGTTTACACGTGTGAAACATCAGGTCAAACTGTTTATCATTAAATTATGCCTGCTTCCCCCTCACCTTACAACTGTATGGGTCAAATACTTGTAATGTGACAGGGGACACTCGCAGCAAAAAAGTCAGAGAGAATAATCACCTCCCTTGGCTTTACTCGCCCCCCCAAAAAACTGTATTTATAATAATACATTTCTGATGATAAAATAAAAAGACATTAAAAAACCTTGTATAAACCTTTATTTCAAGTGACTTTTTGGTTCAAAGACATCATTACTGGCAACAACAAACACGTCTCTTGATGAGGTATTAACTTCTTTTGTTATGTTTGCGAGACAACCATTGAAATGTTTATCTGTGACATAAAATGTAAGCTAAATGTGTCTGTAGCACAAACAGAGAAGAGTGATTTAGTTAACTGACTCAGCTACACCACTTACAAGCGATACGTACCCTTCACATCTGAAATGATACTGGTGTCAGCAACGGTTCCCCCAAACGGAACCTTCTTTCATCTCTGTAAAAAAACAAAAAAGTAATTTGATCTGTAAGCTAATATTGAGTCCAAACAGATGCCAGAGTCTTGAGTTTTGGCTCACACAAGTAAAAATGCAAAGCTAACATCATAAGCCCAGTTATCTCCAACATCAACGTATACAGCTAGCTATTTCATTGCCCAAAGATGTCGGTGATGTTTCATTGTCCATGGAGGGTTCAACTTCTTCACTGCAGGCTTCACATGAGCTAATGTTAGCTGTGGCTGCTGCCAGGGACTTGGCTTTCAGGCTATCAGACACACTAGGCCTACACTCTTCCGCTTTTGAATACTGTATATTTTGTGACCAGGTGTTAGGATGTTAACCTCGCCCTTTAGCTGAACAAATATTGCGTTGAGTTTTGAAAAGCTCAACCACACTGCAGTACCTTGTCGCTGTTGCTTTAGTCTATCTGCAATAACAATAATTTACTTTCAGTTGTAAAAACGCGATGACACGTGTTATCTGCTTCCAGTTCTGAAAAGTTTATCGATGCTTGCAACTACGGTTGCCACCTTCGATTTTTGGAAAAAAGGGACACTTGACCAAATGTTGCAGCGGGGGGGGGAGGGTCAACATGTCAAAATGAGGACAGACGCACAGTAATTTAATCATGTGTTAATACATGTATACATAAAGACAATAACAACCAATTTGTTGTATTAACACAACTGGAAAAATTTATGTTTTGCAATCTGATTACTATGAACTCTTGGGATGAGGATGCGCACACACACACACACACACACACACAAGCACCCCTGATGCTGATTGCATAAAAGTGGCGATGGCTGCAGGTTTTCATTTGTTTGATATGACACTTTATGCTTATTTGTTTTTGCGTGGATTTTCATTGTGATTTTAGAGATTTTCACCGGACACAAAACACATATGGCGGAAAATTGGTCCCCCTAGATTGGCCGTACCCATTCAAACTCCGAAAGTTTCGCCCAGTCAGGATTGTAAATAGTATATCAGTTTTTTTCGCGCTGGTGGCTTGCATGTATTTGCTCAATCTCCTTCCTCGTCTGTGATCTCTCTCACATTTTAAATAGAGATGCTAAAACTTCTTTGAGCATTGGATGGAGGTGCACGCATGATGCACCTTATCATGTGATTGGATGTCTGATGTAGAGGTAGACTATAAACGGGAAGAACACAGAGACATTTTCATGGATTAAAGCAAAAGAAAATCTTTTGACTGAATGTTTTTTCAAGCTGTGGCCAAGTCATATTCCAAACTTGTAATTTGTGAACCATGTTACATGTCATGTTACTTGACACGTGCTAAAAGAATAAGATAAGATTTACAGCCTCACCCCACATGTTCTCTAATGCAGACATCAAGTTTAAGTATTTTACCAACAGTGTTTTACCGGAGGATGATCTGAACAGCTGTTCTATTCACACTTCAAACGTTTTTTGTCTTTTCAATGTAATTTTCAATCTATGAAATCAAACTGTGCCTTTTTTTTGCCAAGCTTCTCTCAAGTTTTACTCTTTCAAATAATCAACCATCTACAGAACTTTTCAGTACGCTATTTTTCTACTTCTTCTTCTTCTCATCATCATTATCATTAATTATTATAATTAATGATAATATTGTTTTTTATTTTTTTATTTTTATTTATTTATTTTATTTATTTTTATTTATGTTGTTTATTTCGGGCATGTCAATTCATAAACATCACATTTCATCATTGTTCAAATAATACAATACACATGGCCGAAAGGGAAAAGCGGGAGAAGCCAAAGCTTATCAAGTCCCGCCCCCATTACCCACAGGATAAAATCTTCATCCTGATCTTTTCTTGTCATTTGCATTTTACATTTTCTTTTCTTTTTTTTTTCTTTTTTCAACTTCTTTTGTTATGACCTTTGACAAAACATATTACAGCAGTAGCATACAGAGCTGAATTCAAGCTCTAGACAGTACATACAGATTACATGTGTGTCTACTGTTGTGTGCCGATTTACAGTGAGCCTTTAAAGTGAGCCTCTTATCGTTTAACAGAAAAATACATCCTACAAACAGCAACTTTTGCAGCCTTTTCAGTCTGATGGTGAGTTATCACCTTTCTGTCATCACTATCATACTGTTAGTGATGAGGCTTTACATTTGTTCTGTATGTTATAGTACAAAATTTCAGCATTGAGCTACAATCAGGCTACATTCATGATTTTGTACAGTCAAACTAACCAAAAACTTCCCTTTGATCATTATAAAGTTTTAGGGTGTTCCTGTAACCATGGTAACTCACGGTGCCAGAGGGGAGGGAGAGACGCTGAATGAAGCCGTTTACACAGATACACTGCAGACAAAGTCCAGACTATAGTTGTTATTTCAAACATGTAGCACACAACAGGAGACTCGCCGTGTCAGACGAGTTCTCACATGTTGACTAAACTCAAAAACTAATTGATAACGTAGCAGCGTGACGAGTCCTTGCTAGCTAAGCAGCTAAACTTTAGCACCGCTCCGTGTTTAGATCCCGCCCTGTGTGGGTCACTACACTGTCATTGGTCAGGCGCACACACGCTGGTAACGATACCATTGGCTGCAGAGTGTGACAATCTGTCAATAAAAATCAGCCAACACTTGTTCTCCTCAGATCTACATCGATCTCATAAGTTGGCTCTGTGAAGTTTGAATGACGGAAATCGGCCATAGCAACGGAGAACTTTAATCCATGTGTCTTTGATGGGAACCTTTCTAGACTACAGAACGAAGGAAACCAAATTGCCATTGCCCTGACTCGCTGTGACGTCATAGTCTCGGTTTACACAAGCACAGTGCGCTAGCTTGGCTGTAGCAAATTATTATAGAAAAGCTATGTGTCTACGCTGTCTGTATGTAGTCTGACGTTTTAGCTTAGTTTTCCACAAACCGTTATCTTGAATTTTAACACATTTGTTTCAAGTCAGCTGCTGTTCTGTTGTCATACACCAGGTCTAACCCCCTCTACCAGCAGCCTTTTTCTCTTTAAGTTCCTCTCTCGCCCTGAAGTGTCTAACATACCAAAATATGATGCAGACTGATTCAGCGTGAGTCTGTAGTGCCGACATAATATGGTCGGTACCCTACCCGCTTGCTAATGTTAGCCAGCACTATCTACTGCAAAGCTATTTCATCCTGTAAGATTGTGTTGTTTTCCCCATTCAAAAGTTACACACTCACTTAAGCACATGCAAAACCGTGTCTTATCTCTACATTTCGGTATGGTATTTGGTATCTCTGTATCTCTGAATAATACAGTGATACTATATCTGCAGCCACTGTAGATCACTGTTGAGTATTCATTTATGTAAACTGTATGCTAATGTGCCTCTGTGTTTGGTTGTTTGTATGCATCCTGTGTAATGGCCAATCTTGCCCTTCATATTTGACGTGAGGTGACTGGTTCAGCCTTGATCTGAGAGCTCTGCCTCTCACTCATGTTGTCAGACGCAACAGAGCATGCACTTCACAAACAACTTGGTCATTGCTTCAATGAAGGTCAAGATTCAAACAGCCATGGCGGAATCAGGCTGGCTTCTCTGTGGGGCATTGTTTAAACGAGATTCACACCTTGAGATTAGGCATTAATTGGAGCATGCAGTTGCATCTGACTCGAACTTGAACTGAATTTATTCATAAACCTCCATGTTTAATAATCATATAATCCTAGCCTGGGTGTTAGTAGCCCGTGGGTGGTCTGAATTAAGGTTACCTTCCTGACTCAAGTGCACTGCGCCACAGAATGTCACCCAAGAGCCGGGGTGAAGGATGGCCAACCCCACCTATGCCAAACAAGGGGGATTAAAGTGATAATCATTACTCTTCCCAGGAGGAATTAGCTGGTGGGACATCGACATTGAAGAAAAACCGCAGGTGAACGAGGTCCCTGATACCCCATGCTTTCTTCTTCCTCCCAATACCCTATCTGCATGGCCGAGGGGGGATTTAATTCGCAGTAATTACTTTATTGACTCATTTTCAGGGCCGTATCACTGCAGTTTCCCATCAATAAAACATATGCCAGGATGAATAATGTGGCCAGACACTGCGGGGCTCCTTCTCAGACAAAAGACCACAAGACTGCATCCCTGTGGTGTATGTTTATGTCATGCTCCCTGTGCTCCATTTATTTCCTCCATCGCACTCCTCAGACCCACTCAACCCTTGTTCTTCTCCTCCTCTTTACATTAAATCCCATCACATCCCCTCCCCGCTCCACCATTCCACTCCGACTCCTCTCCTCCTTCTCCTTTTATGTCTCCAGGCACGCATGCCCAGCAGGCGTTCAGGACTGAGCCCAGGAACCTCACTGTGGGGATGGGAGCCACAGCTGTGTTGAGGTGTGAGGTGCTGCGGGCCTCGGGGACTGTGCAGTGGGTGAAAGATGGCCTCCTCCTGGGACCTGAGAGAAGCCTGCCAGGTTTTCAACGCTACAGCATGATTGGAAACCCCAAGAGAGGTAAACAGGGATACTCGGGGAATAAGGTCTCCAGCCTATTGGGCTCTGATGGACCTATTCGAGCTACATAGATGAACTCGTTTGATAAAAGCATCTCCAAAAAGACACTGTAATTTATTCTCATGAATTGCCCACGGTTGAATGAGGCGTTTGACAGTTTGGCAGAAAAATACAAAAAATCTGGTAAAAACGATCAACTCAGTTCAACAGGAGATGCAGTTGAGTAGAGAGATTTTATTTTTAAACTGTCTTCGAGGTAAGATGAACAACTTTGATGTGTAAAGGATAAATTAGTTTCTTTTCTTGGGAAATGCAGGTCATTTTGTATTTAAATATGGAGTGCTGCTGTCAGTGGTGTTGGCTACTCTATAAGTAAATGAGATTATGCTTCAAAAGTGCCGTAATAAAGCAACACAGACATTACAAGAACCTTATGGCACAGTAGCTGTCGATGCAGGGAGCATCTGGGACCGGGGAGGTGATGTGATTGTTAACAGCCTCTCACTCGTCCCCCTCACTGTCACTCACATGTAAAGGCAGGAAAAAAAAATAATATTAATTAAAGCAACAGAGTGTCAGCAAATCAGTGGAATGTGGCAGGGAATAAAGTGTGTTGCAGAATCTGCACCACAGTCTATAAAAAGTAATAGCCAATTAGAAGACAATCCCTTGTAAGAGAAGAGCATCTGTTCCTGATAAGCCCACAACTCGACAAGCCGCACTTCACCGTTTCGCAGTGTGGGAGACCGCCAGCGACACATAAACACTGAGACATGCATAGATGCCCGTGCACACATTGTCCATGCTAATAATGCAGAGAGTTTACATGAAAAACAAACGTACAAATCACTGAAAAAGTTGTTTGTCAGCTGATTGGTTGTCAGTGAGCAAATTATGAGAAGTGTAATGCAAGTCGGAGCATCTTTTAACAACAGCTACAACAAAATAAGAAAATCTACTCGCGAAACATAAGGAAAACAAACACACACAAGCTGTCAAACACTCCAACATACACTCATGAATAAAATGGCCATCAGCGCAGGTACACTTTATCAGGAAAAGCAACTGCAGACTGATGTATGCAATCACTTTACGCTGCACGGAAAAAGCAAAATCATTTATGATGACACTTGACTGCACTTGATACTCCACCAGTTCTCACTGATTGTCACCATCAGTGATGTTTATTGACACTTCAAAAAAGCCGGAAATCACACACCCACAGGAGAGAACCAGCATTGATTTCAACATGCACTTGCAGCGGATGCAGCACCCTCAGTTTACCCCCAAAACCAAAGCGATAATGTAAATGTGTATGGCCGTGAGCCCAGATCTGGGATTTCATGCGTTTGTGCGCAACAATGTGCATTGTAAAGACAAACACACAATAGAACAGATAAAACAGCTTGTTCAAGGCACCAAAGCATTAAATGAGAATTTATTTTCAGTGATTGGTCCACAAGGTGCAATTTGATTGTAGCACATGGCATGCAGCCAGTCAATCAGGCAAAATTCAATTATGAATGAACACTCGTGTTCACATGACATCACATCCACAGCTTTATACAAGTTTTGCATATTTTTTCTTAAATTAATAACAGGTAAGTATTATCAGCAACAAACATTTAGCTGGTTAGCGCCTATCACAATGTATGGATGCTTTCGCTCTTGATTCAGAAACAGTTCAGCCTTCATTATCTTTATATTAAATCAATTTGTACAAGGTGTAATAGATTAACACTAGCAAACTGGATGATATAAAAAACTGAATCAAGATCAACAGTCTTGACTAGCTTTTTTTCTGATTATCTCAATCACAAATAGAAAAATAAATGTTAGCTAAGTATGAGTTACAAGTTAATTCTGTATTTCTGTCTTGTCACAGTGCTGTGCTTATGCTTTGCTAAGGTTAAGGCAAAAAGACCACATGGTTAGGGTTAGGACAACATCAGGGTTTGGCTTAAAATACCTGTTTTTATCAGCACAGTCATGGATTGAGTTGGTCTGATGGTTTTAGTTATCACAAAAACCTCTAAAAAAGGCCCCAAGTCTCCTTAAAAACAAATGAGTGGAAATATCCACAGTTGTCCTTTAAAACGTCCTATTGCGCACAACCATTTGGCAGCCTTGCTGGCTGTAATAAAAGCTGCCACTGTCCCCTCCTGATGTTAAAGTCAGCTAATAAGCATTTAAAATGAACAAAATATGGCACGTTTACTACGAATTAGAGGCTTGGTAGTACCTGTGGTTTGCCGAAACGTTGACTGATAAATTGGGCCAACTGGGCTGTTCTCCTTCCCCATCCCTTTGCTATGGGACTAGCCTTTTCCAATTACGTAACAGTATGTGTTTCCAGCTTTAGGGCCCATACACAAATGCAGATTTGCCGAGGAGAGAACACACTATATATAATATGCGCTGCAGGCATAATGGCTATGCAGATATACTGTATCCCAAAAATTCTGAAGGCCTAGCTGAAATAAATAAAGGGTAATGGACAAATAAGCAAATCTCGTCGCAGCCATCCGACATCGCCCCTACCATAAATACACTCTTTCTGCAACTTGATTGCACTATTTGTGAGTAATTTCAGGAAAGAGGAATATGATTAATAACTTCAATGTCTCTCCCTCCCTGCACTCAATGATAACTTAGATGTGAAAATTGCTTCTGGTTGGTGTTAATTATCTTGCCAGCTTACTTGACACATGCATTTTTAGGCCTGGGCGGTTGTCAGACCAAGATACTATTTTGCACATGTTAGTAGGCTCCAAGCCAGAGAATCAGGAGCTGGAAAACCAACACTGAACATCATCTAATCCCCACAGGTTATGGCAATGCATCAAACAAATCAAGCCCTGTTGGCGTACCAGACTATCAGAAGGGAGACAGAGAGAGGAGGATTCTGCCTGGCATCAATTAATAGACAGTTTATTCAGTCAGCGTTGTGAATCCGAGATTGGATTTCATTTACCATACTGGAAATTCATTCTGAAACAAAATGCCTCTGCTATGAGTATAGACAACCGCTTGCATGTCAATGGAAATGCCTGCAGCAGGAGGTTCTCGGCGAGTGAGATGTTTCCATTTTACAGAAATACGAAAATAGTCTATTTATAATCAAATCAAACAGCCATACGTCAGCAGTGGAGAATATTACCGCGCTGAATTGAAATACCAGGCTGTCATTGTACAAATTGCTTTTATTGTTAATTTTCCCATTTCCCAAGTTGGAAATTGCCTATAATTCAGACACTCTGAAATCAACACAGAAGTAACAGGGCCTGCAGGAGGTACTTATCGATATACACGCCACAACTCCGAACAGCAAGTGTTGTATTCAGCGGTGTGTGAACAAGAAAACTAAATGAATCCCTCCTCTTTCTAATTATATACATGTATTTAGTGAGCACATCCTTATCACGACATAATGTGTCACAGACGTAATTAATATCTGCTTCTCTATTCCAGGGCAGTATCATCTTCAGATTGCAAAAGCCCAACTGGAAGATGACGCCCCGTACGAGTGTCAAGCGGGTCGCTCTGAGGACAGCGGAGCAATCATTTCCAGCACAGCCTGGGTCACCGTGCAAAGTGAGCTTGGGGTCTCATAAACATGTATTTTTTTGGTCAGAGAGTAACAAAACAGTGTGGCACAATGAGCATCCTCAGTGCTCCTGTAACACACACAACCTCTTGACCAGTAATCAGCATATAAAGAGCTGTTAAATATTCATTTCTATTGATAAAGAGCTTCAATTTGCTTAACATAAGGCGGTCGCACACTTGAGCACAGGGACTAAAATTGAAAGTGTCCTTGGCACAGTAGAGCTCAGCGGTTTCCTTCAAGCGCAAATCACATTTGAAGCATGCATGAACCGTGAAGAAAGTCACAATTTTCCCAACTTTTTCGGACCGTATTTATTCCTTTAACAAGCACTGTGTCATCCCCCACATGTTCCAGTAGGTCTGTGGCTCTAACCAGCAGCTGCACAATATAAAGCATCAGCAGAGCCTGGATTCCCCGGCAGCCTCGGGGTGATCCATGTCTCTGCCTCGCACAGGAATAAATTATAACAGGAGTGATTGAAAAGTTCCTAATCAGACATGTGCTGGAAAAGATGTAATTGTGAGACTACATTGGACCACCTGTTGTTGCTCTATAACAACCGGTATCTCACTCTCCCTTGCCCTTCTTGCTTGTAGGAGCAAGCCCATATGTGGCAAGGAAAGGACTCTAAAAGAACCTTTCTTCTCCAGGCGCACTTCATTTACTTACATCCCCCTCCCCATTCTCGCCAGTGCACATTTTCTCCCTCTCTCCCTCGCTTTCAGGCTTTCTCTTTGGTGACCATGAAGAGGGGAGGGAGTGTTGCCGGGGCAATTCTAGCCGCCTCACTCTCCTCTGGGAAGAAAGCAGGTTTTTCTGACATCAATGGGAGGGGTGGCGGGTGGTGTGGGGTAGGAAGAGGCATAGAGCGCAGACGTCTCCTTTGAATGGCTGCGTTCTGCTCTACACTGCAGCAGTCTCATGTCCTACAGCAGGCCTACACCTGCAGCCGCAGCAGGCTTGACTCCCACATTTATCACATCTGAGAAAGGCGATTGCATGTGCGCCCACATGCACAAAGTTGACACAAATTGCTTTCGGCTTTGTCGAGAAAGGTCAAAATGTGTGGGAATTATGTTCGTGTTGCATCAGGCGGTTGCTGGTAGTCTTATTTACCATGACTGGAACCTACTGCTGCCCTGTGATCCTCACATCAGAATCCTCCCCGCGCGTCTCAGCTGGTGTTTTTGTCCGGCGTCCGGGGAACACTATCCAGCTGTTGACCGATAGAGATGGACGTCTGCAGCTGTGCGGTTGTAAAGGGCAAAGAGTGAGGCGACTGACTTAAAAAGCACTCCGCAGCCTTGGTCCTAAAGGGTCATTTGTTCCACACCACCAACTCAACTGATTCAAAATACGTGACTAATCTGGGGCTTTATAATGAGCTGATGAATTCAATCTCCTGTTAGTGCTGAACTGGGACTGGAAACTGTGCATCCTTTTGAAGAGCACTGTCTCTGATGAGTTCCCCACGGACTTCTCCATCACTGAACTACAGCTCCCAAGGCCCCACACCCCTGGCCAGTCAGCCATGGCCATATCCCATCAAGCCCTGCATCAAATCAAAACACTATAAACTCTTTACGAGGGAGATACAGTGGGAGGAGGGCGGGGGGGGGGGGGGGGGGGGGGGGGGGAGAGACGGGAGAGATGTGAAAACAAAACAACGACTGCTGGTCAAATAATTGGATTCTTGGGTCAGAGGGAGTGCTATCATGACTGGCTAATTCAAGATGGATCACCAGAGGCAGTGAGTAGCGGAGATGGGGGGAAAAAATGTCAATAAGCCCCATCCACGGGCTTACAAAGAGATGTTTTCAAGACATTTCCATTGGTGCAACATAACTCCTGTGTGTTTTTGCCTTCCTGCGGAGCTTAGATAGGGGATTACTGCAATAGGCAGATCAAGTGGCATTGAGTAATCCATGACAATAACAACCTCTACCCCCTCCCCTGAAACCCCCTCCTCTGCTAAAACTTACCCCGCACTGTGCCCATCACATACCTGACACATCCTGTGTCTCGGTTTATACCATTAGCCTTAGCATTTAATCCTATTAATGAACAACTCTCTCCCCTCGCCGCGTTGCACGCCGGTACAGATGCCTCCTGCAGACGTTCAAAACAGTCATTTGATGTGTTCTGGTTTTAGACTGTGTTACTCATTCAGTTGCCATAGCCGGGTCTTAGAGAGATATGTGTGTGTGAGTGAGTGTGCCCATGTGTGTAAGCTTATTATCAGTGTTGGTTGGAGGTTAGAGGACATTTTGGGAACCAGGGCTATGGTGAGGTTTTTCTGCGGTAGCTAATGAGTTTAGCACTTGAAGAGTATATAATGAGCCTTCATTTTATGATTCCCTGTTATGAATAATGGAACAACTTATAAATGGGGGCACAAGCAACGTAGAACATGGTGACTTTATTCATCTTCGTTCGCGGGAAAGTTCTGACAGTTGCCCAAGATATAACCCCCATCAGAGGACGGTGTGTTATACTGTACGCTGGTGTGCACATCACAGCGCCGGACTGGTGTTACAGTGTCAGGGTCTGTACAATTACCAAATGAGGCTCTGCTAAATGGTAAATGAGACACTAAAGGGACAACTGAGATGTTCTGTTTCTCTGCTATAAGGTGGATTTACCTTCCAGTCAGTTCGGGCCTCGCATGCGTGTGAAATATTTTCCTGTTAATGGAGACGCAGACGTAAAGAGGGAGACGGAGCTGAAAAAGAGTGCTGTTTTAGAGGCTTTCATTGCCAGAGATCACACACCTGAGACCCACAACGTGTGTGTGAATGTGTTTTCATGCACCACGCGAGTATAAAAATACATCCACGTGCATGTGTGCGGATGCAGATTCAGCCAATCGTTGTCTTCCAGAGATAAAAACCGATGAGTTGTGTCTGTCTGGTGTTGAGAAGTCTGATCTTCCACTCTCCATTATTTCCTTAATTCAGCATAATAAGCTTTTAAGAGACTGTTTTATCCTCTGGGCCTGCTCCAATGTTTTCCGGAGAATCAGTATCACATGTTACGGCGCGCACACACTGGCGCCTGTTTTTGAGAGTGAAGTGAGATGAATGTAGCCTCAGCCCGCGCGCTCGCTCGCCTGTGTCTCCGTGTTTTTTGTGCGTGCAAATCTGCATGCACTGTAGACTCTGTAGAGTTCATCTTTGGGTGTTTGTGTGCGATGGGGAGAGCGAAGGGAGCGTGTGTGCATCTGTATGTGAATGAGAGAGAAAGATAGGTGGAAAGAGCTGCTTATGCATATTGATGTGTGTCTGCTAATCTGCTTCTTATCTGCCTTATCCATCCATCCGTCTGTATTTGTCTAATGAATCGAATTTTGCGGCTCACTGTTCCTCGTCTGAGCGTTCGGGAGCGAGTCTTTGCATGCCTATCTATTTTTGTGTTCATATACAGGTATGTACCTTAATAAGAGAGATGGGGCTTTAAAGCAGAGAGACAGACAGAGAGAGAGAGAGGAAATTTTAAAAAAAAGCTGACAGAAGAGTAGACAAAGAAGGGGCACAAGGAGTTAATTAAGAGAACAGCTTGTTTGTCTGTCTGTGCTTTGCTCTGAGTGCATGTCTGGTAAATTGAACAGGATGTGTGTGTTTTGTTGTCATCCACATGTGCTTCCACATTTGTACAAATGTTCATCCTGACTGGGCTGATTGGGTCACGTGGTTTGCAGATGTGATGGATGACAAGCTGTAATTCCCAGTCCAAGCTGGAGGACACCTTCCCCCACCTCCCGTGCTTCTGCAGTTTAACTGCAGTGGTCAAGAAGGATAGTGTGGGGAAAACAGGGGGGTGGGAGAGGGGCCCGGGCTGCTGGAGAGGGATGATGGAGTGAACGAGAGATAAGAGGAACAGGCGAGGGGGAAAAATTAGATACCTGCCTGCCTCATTTGCGAACATATCATTATTCTTATTTTAGGATTTGTTAGGCTGCCAGCCTCTCCTCGAGCACAACAAGTGGCGCGCCTATGTGAATCGTGCGGGCCTGAGTAGATGGAGAGTGCAGGGGCTGTCAATAGATGCATGGCCCAGTCATCTTCTCGGGGAAGAGGGGGGGAAAAAACAAACAAATGCATCTCATTATTGCAGTGCGCGCCTCTGCAGTGCTCTGGGTAACCCATCACAGTCCACACAGATTCAATTGCTTCTTTTAAATCAGTTTGAAGCTGCAGCCACATCTCATCTGTCTCAATAGCAGACTGGAGCCACTGGGCGACTCTGCACACAGCAACAGCTCCTCCTAGTGGCTAGGCGCAGATTGTAATGTGCCAAAGGAGATGGAGAGGAGCTGAATGGGCTGGCTTGCGTGGCTGCTTGAGGTCCACCTGTTTTTATTTTGGGTTTTTTTTTTTAACCCACACATTAGCTGTGGGTTTATCTCAGATATTCAAACAGCAGCCAACTACCTGCCCCCGCAGCCCGCCGCACACTCACTTTTCATTCTTACCGTGTCTCTTTACGTCTCCTCCAGAGGCTTTCATGTCTCCCTCACACATGTATCACTCCTGTACTTGCAGACTTCCCGTTCGGTTTCTGAACTCAGGCAGCCTTTTGCACTTGATCTGTGATGAAAGAAAAACAACCTTAAACACGGATTCTAATTCTATGGGCTCATCTACTCTCTTAAAGCTGGCACAATGAGCGTTCAGGTTTCTGTGGCGCGCGCATGATTTAACTGATAGTCTAGCTTAAGAACGGCTCACAGATCTGCAGCAGTCTCTTTGATGATTAGTTGGTGACAGATTTACTCAATTTCCTGCCAAACAATTTTCGGTCCCTTGTGTTAAAAGCTGTTTTTTGTTTTGTTTTGTTTGTTTTTTTTCCTTTCCTGGAATTTCCTATTTATGGTCAGATAAAAGGATTGTAGAGTAGAACAGTGGAGAAGTGAAGCCTGCTTTGATCAGTCCAGAAAGCACATATTTAGCTTGGGGCTGATCTGAGAAGAGAAGTGTTTGGTGTTTGCTATGATAGATTAGTGCTGGATCGGTTTCATCACTATTTCATCTCTTGATTCTCCTCGTGTAGACAATTTGTATTCTAACTCAACTGAACATCAAACCTTGCTGTAGTAAATCACTCAAAAGCTGACAGCGTGACATTCCAGTCACTCCCAAATGTTACCAGCCCTTATTATCATATCATTGCATAAGCTAATATCCATCTGCGATAGCGCCTGCTTCCAATAACCCAAAATTGCTGTGATGGATATTAGAGTTGGGAGATAAACAGAGTTGGGTCACAATGTATTACATGTAATCAGGGTTATGTAAGAAGATTACAAAAAGTAACTGTAATCAGACCAGATAACATTTGAAAAAATGCCTAATTAGATCGTAGTTAATATAGTATAGTAGCATCTTACATGTTGAAGAATACACACAGTTCACCCGTAGATTGTGCCAGTACTGTTTCTGAGTACTCTAACCAGTAACTGCAGCTAACTGTAGCTGATGTTAGCTAGTTAGTTCAGTTAGCTGTGTAGCTAGTTTCCAGTTCAGAAGTCATCCAAAAGTTTTCTGACTAGATTGCTTCTTTTTTGTAACCGAATGGATAATGCTCAGGGTTGGGAGGGTTATCTTAAAAACATATTCCAATAGTCAGTAATCCGAGTATCACAAATTATGTGTGCATTCCATTACTTTTGGATTACCCCATAATCACACATATGCAAATGCAGAATAGAGAAAAGAAATATCAATAAGATGACTCTTTGTTCTGTAAGAATACATACATATTGTGTATTTGGTTTGATGGTCCGTTGCTCCCAGAGCCTGATTATGTTACTAATTACAAAAAGCTATGTCATTTGTATTAATTTCAAAACAATCTGACTCAACCTTGGCTGTGGCCTCAGGAGCTAGAGCGGTCCCCAGCCCCTGTAGTCTACATGCCGAAGTGTCTTTAGGCAGAATACTGGTCCCCAGTTTGCTCCCAGTAGCTCTTCTACCATTGTGTGCATGCATATGAATTTGTTATCCGATAAGCAGATGGCGAATGTGTGAGAGAATGGGGGAATGCTGACTAAAGCACTGTGAGGGGATGCAAAGTCTAGAAAAGCACTATATAAATACAGTCCATCTACCATTGTACCATAAATATGAACCATGAGCTGTTGTTCCTCTCGTTCAGTCCCTCCTTCCAAGCCATACTTCGAGGTGGACATGGCAACACCTTGGGTGGCGGGGAAGAAATACACCGTCTCCTGCGTCGCCCCTGATGCAAAGCCTGTGGCGGAAATCACACTTTTTAAAGGTGAGTCACCCGTTCAACTGCACCAAGTGTGACAGAGATGGTCAGCCAGACGGGCGAGAACCGAGGGGCAGCAGCCTTTTCCGTTGTTTTATATTCTCGGATCTCCACAGGTCGCATGCTGAATGCATAAACATAAGAGACGCTGCAGATGGTAACATTCAAGTTCAGTAAAGACTTCTTCGAACAGCAGAGTTGAAAGGAGCAGACTCTGTGTGGGAGGAAATAGCCTGAACATTTGAATTTCCAATTTCCACCGACTTTACAATTACATGTACAGTGAGCGTATGACAAGTTCCCAGTTGTTTACAGGGACAACTGCAGTTTTTCTCATTTTCTCTTTTTGCTTGTTGCTCCCCCGTCACACCTATTATACTGTATATTGCTCAGACAGAGGGGGAGAGATGTACAATCGGTTTCTCTTGGTGCACATTTGTCCACATCATTGTACAGCAGGTCTGAGATACATGTTGCTACTAGTTGTCTTTCTTTTTGAATTATACATCTCTATTGTGTTTGGCACAATCTAATGTTGTTGTTTACTTATTGTAAGATAGCACTGATTTGATTTAATTTCAAAGACAGGTTTAGAAACACAGATGCTCCACCCCTAACATATTATCCCGGTATTTACCATTCCATAACGCCGATGTTTTACGTCTCACGTGAACAAGTTTACACACATTGCATTTCTCCCGTCTTGTGTGCCTTCCCTCCCCCTATTGTGTCTTTCAGATGGAGTCGAGCTGACAGGTGCAGAGTCTTTCACCACGTCTGGCTCAAAGGATAAGCTCCTGAACACGCGTGCTGAAGTAACGTATGTGTTCCCCTGCCTGCCAGACTCATTCTCCTCACCAGCCTGCTCAATCTCTCCGAGCCTGTCTTTGTTTCTTGTTTCCCTTGTTTTCACCCGGCTTCTTATTTTCCCCCTTCTGTCTTAGCGAGTACAATGAATTTCTGCACACAGCGAACTGTTACTTGGCACTGTGCGATTGAATTAGCTTCTGTCAAATGCACAAAATTACATTCCGGCAGCGAGACAGATCCGATCCTCGCCGCTTCGCCAGGTGCCTATACATTAAACAGGGCCATAGTTTGCTTTAATCCTGCTTGTCTCCTCTGTGTCAGAGATAATAACCTCTTGTCATATCCCGAGATAACATTGGTACTGAGGAGCTGCAACGTTGTTCAGCTCTATTGCGGAACAGCCAAGGCCTTAAGCAATATTGATGCTCCTTCCTCATATTCACACTGAGCGTACACAGCAGTGGGCCATGTGTGATTGTTACGCTTGACATTGTACTGTAATTTGATATCGAAGACGTACACTGAAAGAGCAAACTAGGCTCAGAATAAATGCACTGCAGTGCAGGGACAAGTGGCTCGTTCAATATACATCACAGAGTGCAATTTGGAATTTTACAGTCACGTGGCTCGGGCAGGTGTCAAGAGTGACTAAGGGACTTTCCTTCCAGTACACTAGTTAAGGACAAATGTAAGAGCCTTGTACTTTACTTGAGTCATTTCATTTTTTGCTAGATTAAACCTCGACTCCGCTATATTTAACAGAAAAAAAATTGCACGTTTGACTCCAAGTATCTAAATTCTTTTACGTATGAATTGAGAAAATTAACGGAGAAATTCCCAAGATAGGATATTGACATACCACACATGGTCTAAGATTAAATCCGGGGATCACAACTTCCTGGGGAAATGTGAGTCTAGTTGCGGCTCCTCGTCCTACTTCAGATGTCTGTGAGTTATTAGTAATTGTAAACCCTAACTGTGGTGTCATCCGTTATGTTTGTCTTCAATTTTGAAGTCTTGAGTCTGGCATTGCAGCCGTCGCTGTCATAGTTTTTCGTACACAAAAGTGGCAATATTTGGACAAGAGGTCGGAGCTGGGGAGGATACAGATTGTATATCACTGAGAATGTGAGGACACGCCATGGTAGCAATTTGTCATTCCAAAGGTTGCTGCCCCCTAAAGCATACCCTGCTTTATTGTTGATTTTGCTCTAAATGGAACAAAATGATCGTGCTGTGTGGAAGAAGCTTTGAAACAAGCAATTGAGACTATAAACTCATAAAGAAACAGTTCAATCAGACTTCTTTTTGAAAACAGTGGGGTTTGCACCCTGCTGGTCGTTAGAGGGAATGCAGGTTTAAGACGCTTCTTTTTGCATTGGCTTTAACAGAAGGCTCTGTCCCTATTGTAAGCAGTTATTGGCCTTTGGCAGTTTTGTGAAGGAACTCTTAACTCCTCAGGTAGTTTAAATAACTGGTTGTTATTCAATATTTTACAAAACTCAAAAACGCAATCATTTACTTTACTAAAGTAGGACTTAAGGCACAATACGTAAGAATTGGCCACCTTGACTTCAGACTCCACTCAAATAGGGGCAGCACATCACCAGAGTAATGCCTAACTGCTGCTAACTGTATTCAGTTTAAACATCTGTGACCGAAGCTACTGTTATCGTGTTAGCCCAGTTAGCAGTGCAGCTAGTCAGACAACCGGGGGAGTGTTGGTGTTCACACAGCTTGCACAGGACGTTTGGATCGCTGGGGGAAAAAGGTTTCAGGCCCCTGGCCAGCTGGTTAGCATGCTAACTGACTAAAATCCTTACATATTGCACAATAACTGTTCCACTGGTGGACAGACATTGTCATGTTATGACATTTTGAGCTTTAGCACTTTGTATGATTCTGTATGAACTGTCTTTTACCCCTCTCTCTTCTTCTTCCCTTTCTGTTCCCTCTCAAAGGGTCACTGCTTTGAGCTCTGACAACGGGAGGCAGCTGGCATGTCACGCCAACAACCCCGCCCCTTTCCGGCCTGTGGAGACCACAGCGACCATGAGCGTGTACTGTGAGTGTCTCGACGTGTCAGTAAAGTGACAGTCAACACCCCCTCTGTTTAACAAAAACACGCTGGCACACAAACACACTCAGCCGCACAGGATCCCAACCTCGGGGAAGCCCTAGGGTATCCGGACTTGTGCACTCAGTCTGCGTTAGTGGTCCGAGGAGAGACATTAAACCTGAAGGCAAACTCACACCTACTTGAAGACAACATGAGTGTGGCTGCCTCCAGTTCCCAAAGCTTTCCCCTGGTGGACTGAGATTGATAAGACCAAAACAGGAGGCCCAGGCTGCTTTCTTACTGTGAGTGTCCGCAGTGTAGATTCATCGCACCAACACTGCAATTAATTCTGAATTAGTTGAGTTGCCATTTGTTTTATTCAGCGATCGTAACCTTTTTTAACACCCTCAGTCTCATTTCCCCAATGTTAGCCAAAACACATAACCCAATTATTTTACCAACTGAGATGGATTACATCAGCGAGGCTTCGAGTTCTGAATTTTTTAACAGTATTATAATAACTAATATGCCAAGCTAAGGCTACCGCCGCTAATAATGATGAATCCTGCAAAACTAACCCTGCAACTTTTGTGCTCATCAGCTCAAATTAAATTTAGACTCCACTGAGGCAGGAGAGGAGGCGCTTGCTGTTGCCTTCTTTCTTTCATGTTAACATGACAGACCTTGTGACATTATATAATAAAGCGGCACACAAAGGTGAGCTGACACACATGCTTTCCATGCCTCTTTGTTTCGTTTATTTCCCCCTTATTTGGCGAGGTAACAATGAAAGCCGTTGCCGCTGAATCCACAAACAGTGTGACACCGCAGCTACTGTTCACTACAGTAGGTTTAGTATTTTCTACTCTGTTGATCAGCTGAAGTAATTGATTGTTTAGGCCTGAGAGTCTACCCACCCGCGTCTCCGGGGCCTAAATCATGCTGTTGATTAAAGTGGAGCGTGGCTTGCTGACACCTTCTGCAGCCTCCACTTTCGGCTGCCGTATTATCCACGGGCTGACTAGACACCTTAATGTTGTCTCTCTCTATGCTCCTCCACGTTAGAGGGCTTGTTTTAACAATCACCAAATAACCGTGTGCACTCCCTCCTTTCCTCCCCATCCCCCCTCTCTGCCTGGCATTAAACAACGCCGGGCTCTGCACTAAGTGCTAATGTTGCAGAACTTGTGACCACCGCTGCAGTCTTACTCAGCATGCCAGCCCATCAAAGCCTGCGCGGTGGCCATTTTCAGCCGGGCAGATTGTTAGCAAGGTGGCAATTTGTCACACCGGCCCAGGGTTTGCAGACGGCTCTCTGAGACTGATTGCTGCAATAACAAAGGCCCGTCCTCCCCTATTTACTGCGTATATTTTATTCAAGGAGGCTGTAATTTATTCATATTTCACGTTGCCTTATTACTGTTTGAACATCTGTTATTTTGCTTTATGGACTGGATCCAGCTCACTGCTCGCTTAATACTTAATGCTTTCATCAGATCTGGACCTCTTATCCCACAGTCATGTTCAATGTGCCCAATTTATTGGCCTTGTCGCTACAAATAGGCATGCTCCCCACTCAATTGCAGAGAGCGTTCTCATCGCAGGCGCAGTTTCTTTTTCTTTTTTTTATGTTGTCCCATTGATGGTCACTCCATCCTGCCGTTCCCCTGAGTGACTACATCCCTTCTCCTCTCATCTCACCTTTTTCTCTTTAGGTTTCTATCCTCCTCTTTGCTATCTATTCCCATTTGTCAAGTCCATTTTTTTTTTTTTTTGTCTCTCGTTTCCCGGCAGTCCCACCTCAGCCTCCAGTTATTGTGGGTCTGGAGAGAGAGGAAGTCAAAGCGGGGAGAGTGCTTGTGTTGGAGTGCGTGTCTCATGGTGGAAACCCCCTAGCCACTCTCCACTGGACCAAGGTAAATCTTCTGCACCATCTGTTGAGGAGGCTTTGTCGCATGCTGTCACACCGACGAAGTGAGCTATTTTAGCTGAAGAACTTGCAGTGGAAGCGTCCCATTGTTAGTCGCTTCTGTGCCTCCCCATATGGGGGCCTTGCAACACTCACAGGCATGTTTCTTTTTCCATGTGTGCGTCTGCATGCCAGAATGGGGAGGTTCTGTCCACGATTTGGGAGGAGGACATCGAGGCGCAGAAGTCCAGCAGCGCCCTCCGCCTGAAGATCACCCCGGAGGACAACCAGGCAGTGCTGTGCTGCGAGAGCGTCAATCTGGTGTCCCGATCCCCTCTGTCTGTGAGCCGCAAAATCACTGTGCTCTGTGAGTGAACATAATGCATAATGTCGTGCACGGCACTGAAACACACACACACACACACACACACACACACACACACACACACACATTTACACACACAAAGCCCTGGCAGAACTCGAAGCGATGGATTATTAAGGATATGGACATGAGGCAGAGGAATATAATAAGAGTCTTACCTCCAAAAACCAATTCTTTTGCTGTCCCAGCATAAATTCTAATGCTAATATCATTAATGAAACTAATGGTTATTATGGCTGCGGCCCATATTTCCCACTGCCTCCAGATTAGTATCAGAGCGTGCTCTTTCATTGCCGCCACACTAATTCAGCTGAATTGCTTCAATGCGCAGTCCTCAGGCAGTGAAGCGCACACTTTGTGCGACAGTCGACGCCCATGGTTAATAGATTATACTTTTCTCTCTGAATATAAAATGTTTGTTTCAGCAACAATAAAACAAATACGGAATTAATATTCAGCAGCCCTGGTGCGTTGAGCCTAACAATAGCCTGATTTCCACTACAGAGCCAGACAATGTAAGTCAGAGCTTTAAATGCCGCACGATTGATGCACCTATTTTATGTAAATATGCTCCGAATTAACAGGAATCTCTTGCTCATGCTATGTAAAGGGGGCTGAAGGTACTCCAGTGCTTTCCTCACCGAGGCCCTTGTGCCATGCCTCCCAGTCATCCATTCAGGGATTTTGAAAATGAGCCGCTGACTGCCTGACTACGCTCCAGGCACTGGCAGAGGCTGGAGGGCACAGAATACGTCTCACCGGTGTAATATGAATATGCCTCTTTTACCTCGCGGCACCTGCGTAATTTCAACCGTCTTTGTGTGTGCGGCACTCAAATGCATCCCATCCCGCCGCCTCATGTGGGATAACATTTACATACGTGACCCCATCCTTCCTTGTGTCTGCCTGCTCAGTCCCCAGCCTTTGTATTCCCCTGAAGGCTTCATGCAGCTGCATCACTTTGCCTGCAGCTATTGTACCCCGTCTCCCCCCGAGGTTAAAACGAAGCAGACTTTAGAAACCACACTGAAAACCTCCTGAGAAAACAAGTTGCCACTCAAAGTGATTTTCCCTCTCACCCCTGATACAGCTCAATGTTTCACATCCGAAAATAGCTGCACTGCCTCTGTGATCAGAATAGGTAGCTGTTGAATGTGCTACTCAATGTTTTTTTTTTTTTTTTTTTATCTGACATGTCTTTGCTTGTGTGTGTGTGTGTGTGTGTGTGTGTGTGTGTGTGTGTGTGTGTGTATGTGTGTGTGTGCGTGCACGTCAGTTGAGCCCGCGGAGGTGAAGCTGGTGGGTGAGCTCGCAGCCATCGAGGGGCAGGACTTGATTCTGAGCTGCTACGCCGCCTCCAGTAATCCCCCCGTCCAGATCCGCTGGTGGCTGGGCTACAAGGAGCTCAACGCGTCTGCTGTGACCGTGGAAGAGGTGAGACAATGCCGAAACCTATCTACAGTATCTGAGCAGAAGGCAAAAAGAAACAAGGGACGGCGCACACAATGAGTTATAATCGGGGTTCATGCTGGCCGGTAAAGAGGATGCTGGAAAAGGGCATGTTTTTGTTTCTCTTTTTTTCTTTTGTGAACACAGGGCAAAAAGCATAACAGAGTGCAAAAGCTTTGCCCTTCACTCAAGCTTGCCTTTACTACACCAACAAAAAAACTTTTAAAAAAGCCTCCCATTGAATTGAAAGAATCCCCAGTGCAAAATGTGACCCCGCACGAACTCTCTCAGATGAAAGAAAAACAGTATGACCATGAGCGGAGTCTGAATAGGCCCCGCTGCAAGCCCTCGCAAATGAATCAGCAGCCGATTCCAAAAGGAGTATTCTGCAGCGCCTCTCCTCTTTTGTGTATGTTAATAAGATCAAAGTGAATAAAAGCTGACACAGAAGATGAGCGTTATTAAACAAGCTCTTTATTCATCTGGCAGCAGCATTTCCATTTGATCTTACACAAGGCACTCAGTGTGCCGTGTGTGAGCTTTAATGCATCTGAAACAGTGTGAGGTTAATGAAGACTGACGCTCCTGTCCAGTGTCTTTGTTAGTCTTTCTGACTGTGGCTTTTACAGTAATCACCGCAATAATGGCTCTAATAACCAGATGTGCTGCATAGGCATGGCCGCTATCAGGCAGGTGCAAAATGACTCTTTGCTCAATTTATAACAGCGTGCAAAGCAGAGAGAGTCAGATGAATATGCTTATTTATCACGGACCATGCACAACATCAGTTATTACAGCGGCTAATTTGCCATCTGTATTCACCAACACAAACCATTGTGGGTTGTTTTTCTCTCAGATTTCTCTTTTTCCAAAGACTCAGAGTGCCAAAGACCAAGACTGTCTGTCTGTCCCTGTCCCCCCCCCAATCCCACTGAAATGCCATGTGTGCCTTCTGTCTGCAGGGAGACAATGGTGGGATGACAACCATGTCCAACATGACCCACAGGGTGTCCCGGGAGGAGGACGGGCTGGAACTCACCTGTGAGGCTTTCAACAAGGGCACACACTTCTCAAAGACGCAGGTTGAAAAAATCAGCATCTACTGTGAGTGAACTGTGAGATTTGGCAGCATTTTTATTTATTTATTTTTTTTTACCAAACACATTTTCATCTTAGTTCACGAGAGGTCAATGGTAGTTAGACTCTGAAAGACAAGAAATGCAAAAAAAAAAAAAGCCGCGATCGCTCTTCATATGAAACCATTGACGCAGAATGAGGGACTATTCTCCCAGCTGGAGGACTTTTTTTCTGTGCAGATTTTCAATTTGAAGATATTCCTTGGCTCTGGTATTGACTTCAGCTTCTTTTCAAAGTCTCTAAATACAGCTTTGAAAACGGTTTGCTAAATGTGAGTCTGCAAAAATCAGGTAAAATACTGGAAATAGGATCTCCCAAATTTCAAACTCTTGTTCATTCTTTTCCAACAGACCCGCCTCAAAAGATATGGCTCGATGCTCCTCCTCAAGATGTCCCCCTTCACTCAGGGACCACGGTCCGCCTCATCTGCTTCTCCACTGGGGGGAATCCCACAGGGACTCTGACCTGGTTCAAGGTGAGTGTGTGCACTGTATGTGTGTTCTAGCTGTCTAGAGTGCTTCTCCCTGTAATATCCTTCCTTCCTGTTTTAGAACGGAAGGGTCGTGCCAAGTGCTCTGAAGCAGACGTCCTTCGATCGGGGTGTGGCTCGAGAACTGGTCCTGGTCCTGACAGCGAGCGACAACATGGCCACCTACCGCTGTGAGGCCAAAAACGAGGCAAAGAAGACCATCTCTGCCCACACCAAGCTCACGGTTTACTGTGAGTTAGACTGGAGCTCTGACATATAAACGCAGACGGCTGAGACAACAAATCATCTCTGTTGAGTCTCGTTTCAAGATCGACAAATTCCAACGCTTTGGGTTAATGGCTCAGGTCTGACACCAGAGATCCGGTTTGGTACTTGATTTTGGATGGTATTTGACGATGTGGGCATATGACTTTCACTCTCTCAGTGTTAGCTTGGATTAACTCCGGCCATCTCACAACCCGAGAAGGATAAGTGGCTTTAAGTTGTTTATACATGGCGGACCCTGCCACCATTTCTAGCTTCAAACAGGGTTCTGGGGACCTTATTTTCCTCTGAGAACAGCTTGTTTATACAGTTATATCTGAGTTTGTATTATTACCTGAATGTTATTGTAAACTTCATAGCGCACTTTCGACATTGTCTTATTATTATTATTATTTTTTTTTTTTGCTCACTCTATAATTCTCCAGTTCCAGCTGTAAGTGTCACGATCACAACCAAACAGAAGGAGCTACGTCGGGGACAGACACTAACTCTGGAGTGCGAGTCTGGAAGCAGTAACCCCAAGGCTAGCATCTCCTGGAGCTTGGGCGCGCTCAGGTCAGTGGTTGGACAGGCTCAGATAACGTGACAAAAAAAAATATGCGGCTCATTCAGAATCCGGATGAGAGGCGGGTTTGTCCTGTTACACTTGGCACCATGCATGATTGTCTTGTGAACTTCAACTCCCCTGTTGACTGGGTTTGCTGTGGATGGGGGGGGTCTGTCCCAGGTTCCAGGGAGCGGAGCAGCCACCCAAGACGGCTCAGTTCGGTGGCGTGTCGGTGCAGAGCTCTCTGTCCCTGAACCTGACTTCACAGCATCACAACCAGAGGGTCATTTGCCAGGCCTTCAGTCCAGTGCTAGCAGAGGGCGCCAACACATTCTTCAAACTAAATGTGTTTTGTAAGTAGAGGGGGCGAATCGTTTCTTGGTTTGTTTCCTTTTTGCTTCCTGGCGAGTGACCAAGAGATGTGGTTTGCATAAAATTTAAACGATGCATAATGATGATCCATGATGGTGCGGGTGTAAGCTGCTTTGCTGGGCTACTCTTTTTTTTTTTGCACAGAAAATGTCAGCGAACACTATGTGTATGTGTGCGTTGTTTTTTTTTTTTTCTTTTTTGTTTGCTGGAAAAACCTTTGTTGTGATTTGTGGGTCTGTTGAGCTCTGCGGCAGCATGTCCTAATTGTGCATTTGCTTTGCTGCATGGCCATGTTTGTCTTTGATGCCATTTCACAGGCAGCAGCCAGCCACTGCTTCAAAGCTTGGTGCTGTGTATGAGCATGAAGGAATGTCACTGTGTGTTTGCGCAGAGCTGCAGTTGGACAACAGTCCTGTCACTCTGCGTTTTAATGCCTGTCCCTCTCCCTCCCTCGTTGCCTTACTCCCCCGTCAACTAAGTATGTGAAGTTAGATCTGGTATTATTGGTGGGATGTCGTCTTTCTACCGGTTTGACTCTCATTAGTGTCTCTTAACGCTTTCATGCTCAGCGTGTTTTGTGGGTGGGCATGAATTTGTATTCATGCTTCTGCTTGTGTGTTTTTTGGTCTAACTCCAGCTCATTTTTTTTCTGTATTCGTGTGCGTCAGACCCACCAGAGTTCAGTCCGGAGCAGCCATCGCAGGTCCAGGTGCTGGAGGATGACATGGCAACCATCCCACTGCTGGTCTCAGCTAACCCAGAGGAGGTCTCCTGCATTTGGCTGCACCGCAGGGAGAAGCTGGTCAAAGGTGATCCGGGGCTGTGTGATGGCTCTATAAACCAGGTCCTAGTTGAGCTGAGCCAGCAAGTAAGCACTCAGCTCTGCCATTCAGGGCCTGAATAAAACATGGCAGGTTAGCCAGCATGGGACCCTGCCAAATGTGATTCTCATTATGGCTCTAATGTATGCAGCCTAAATGAGGATTGCTGTCTCACTGAATACAACACAACGTTTCTAAACCTGGCTTCTCCTCGTGGCTGGTGTCATCGGGGGGCCCCGCTGCACCCACTCCCTTTTCTCTGTTAACTCTCTTAGCTCCATCATACACAGCCCCCGCCACCAAATGACTGCATCCCGAATGTGGAAAGCCAGCTATTACTACTTTTTGATTGCTGTGGTACAGAAGGTGTCTCTCAAGCGGCCCATTGTTGGCTTGATGTGGGAATCCAGCCAGGCCAATCAATAATGCAGGATTAGATGTCACTTAGAGACCGGTGGCCAGAGGACATGCGGTTGATGAGCGTGTAATGAATACTTAATTTACCATTGGTTTGCATGTGCGTGTGTGTGTGTGTGTGTGTGTGTGTGTGTTTCATGCCTTTTTGAAGAGGGGGATCTGAGGTACCACTGGCCAGACGACAACTCACTGGAGATCAGGAATGTGACAAGGAAAGATGCCGGCGTTTACACAGTCAAGTGCACAAATGACGAGGGTGTCGACCAGACCTCTATCATGCTGGACGTTCAGTGTAAGAACACACACACACAGAGGATGGACAAGCAGACAGATGAGCCCACGCACATTTGTCAGGTGTGCTCATATCAAGAGCTTTTCTGCTTTATGTTGAAGACGGGATTCTACTTAACATGAAAACGAGATTAATTTAAACAGGTAAAACTTTGAATACTCACACCTGTAGATCACTTTGAACATATTTAAGATGACATGGGTGGCGGTCATGTTGGACATGGGCAACTGTTTTATTTTCACAGATGTTACCTTTCACAGAATGCTTGATCACGAAACAAGCATATGATAAATACTTTGAAGCCCATGTTTGAAATGCATTATAAGGCAACATGATCATACTTATACTACATTATAATGTGCATTAAGCAACCTATCATAGTAGTTATAAGAACTCATTAATATTCATAGTCCTTATCATAATCAAATAGAAGTCATTATCATATCAACATTATCACGCTAGTGTTGATAAAGCATAATAAACACTAATGTAACATACAACAATACTGTAAAATAAGAGTAATGTAGCTTATTTAACTGGTTTTTAACATTTTGAATCTGCCAATAACACCCAATTACTACTTACAGTAACCTATTATCAAATTGTGATGCATTCAAATAGTGATTAATAGTGATGTACTACAACTATGAGAATGATCCTTGCATAAATAGTAACCGACAGCTATAGATGCATTACACTGCATTATAAGTATGTTTATAATTCCTTATGATGCATAATGTAAAAATGGGCTTCATCCAATAAATAAAATGTAATATATAGTGTGATATACATATGTAATATATGGAAGGAGTCGATATATATGTGACAGTATATGCAAATATGTTGTAATTTCACTTGATCAGTATATAACAAAACATAGTCAATGTGGATTTTGATAAAATATATATATAACAGTAAATGAAAAACTACATTAATTTGGTATATGTGTATATACTGTATAGAGAATATATAATTTGATATATTCAATAATAGATAGCAAGAACATTATTAAATATACATTTTAATGTATATGAGGATGAACTACTTTCAAACATAAATCTGTTTACTTAAGGGTAAAGATATTGTTGTAACACCTTTAAGTTGACACAAATAATGAAGAAAAACACCCAGAATGTCAATATACTTGATCTACATATACGAAAAATGGATTTCTTTTGCATGTTTACAACTGTTTAAAAAGGGTTTAATTGAAGTACCACAGAGCACCTACCAGAGGGGAAATGGACAAAACACAAAAAGGAGTAAAAGTAATAATAATGATAATGATTTTTATTCATACGACTGTTTTCATAAACACATTAGAAAAGTGCCTCAAATGGTTGAACCATTGAACGAGGTAGATAATAATAAGTGTAAATGAAATTGAGCAAATCACCCAACAATAACATAAAAACACCAACAACAACATTATTAGAACAGATCGGACATGTTGGAAAATAAACCATTGTGCTAGCATTGATAAAAAGCTTCTTAAAGAAATATGAGAAGGGATTTCTGCAGCCTCACATCCTGAAAGGGAAGCAAAGGGAGAGATAATATTGAAACCTTTTTATTTTTTACCTTCCTGCAACCCATTCATAATTAATCAATCTTTTTCAGGTTCTATTGTGTCATATTTGCAAGTATACCTGAGGGCGGTGAGGGTCACGAATCAACCACATCATTTATCTCTGTTGCAGCCCTCTTTTTGGTTGTGATGTGGAGAATGAGCAGAAATCTCCTCCACAATATGCACTGGATTGGTATTTATAAGCCACAAAGAGCATTTTTGAAGCTGTAAAGCATCAGAACTGTCAGTGAATCCACACACCATGACATGCCCCGGACAGCAGCATTGACTTTCAGCTCCTGTCCAGCAAACATGCCTCATTAATTAGGCCTCCATGCAAGGCCGTGCACCTCCACTGCTGCCCCGGGCCCAGCCTCGAGCTCTAGGCCCTCTGCCCCGATACTGATGATTTAATAATGGAAGTGTTGAAAATGTAGGTCTGCCCGTTTCGCCAAAGCCCATGGTACATGCCTAATGGATTCCGCCATCCTGATCTGACTGGGCCTGACAGTTGTAGATTTTCATTATGTATGGGGGATTGTAGTAGCTTTTATGGGTGGCGGTGTAGCCCACTTAACAACGTCGGTCTTGGTTAGCAGGCCAACACGGGTGGATCCCACCAACCCAGAGGTCCGTGTCTCTCTAGTGTTTCCCTCTACTGTTCTTCAAGTGTGAACATAGGTTTAGACAAGTAGGCACTAATGGTCTTATTGTTGCGAGTACATGGCACTCATGGGAAGTATAAAAAGCTTGTGAAGTTGGAGGAGAAGAAGAAGAAGAAGAGCGCTGCAGAAGGGAGAAAACAGGGGAGGGGGGAAGTGGTCAGTCTGTCATCGCCCGTATGTCGCGGGGAGATGTGCTCTCGGCAGAGGGCCTTGTGGGTCACATGGCTGTTTCTCGGCTTGGGCGCAGAAGCATCTGCGATCCTCCAACATATAGAGAGGTTAATGGCGCTACATCTGAAACACAGAGGGCCAATTAAAACGGGGTCATGAACAACTTCAAAGAGTGTAAGAGTAATTATAGCGATGCGGCGTTGCTGTTAAATGGCTCGGCAAATGATTCGTCCCATGTTGGCCTGTTAACCTCTGCACCTGCTTCGGCCTTGTCCCCGCTCTCTTCCTCCCAGATGCTCCCAGTGTCAAGGCAGAGAAAGACCCCGTGGTGGTGGAGCTGGGGGGAACAGCAGACCTGATATGTGTGGCGGATGCCAACCCTGTTACGGACGGCATGTTCTCCTGGAGCTTTGTGGTAAGAGCTTCGCACGCGGAGAGAGAAAGACAGCCATCCTCTGAATTACATTAGCCGTATCTGGCTTCCTTTCTATTATTTTATCCTTTTGTACCGTTTATCACCGGCCTTTCTAAATGCACAGATGCACCATATTTCACTGGCTCTAACTATCCTTCCACCCCACCTCTTCCTACTCCACACTCAGCCCAAATCCAGAAAAATAGCTTTCATTACTGCTGCGTGACTAAAGGGCACATTCGTCAATGTGGCGTGGTCTCTGTATCTACTGATGCCTTCTCCGGTCTAACCCACCCCCCGGCAGTGCTGCGTGTCCCGCTTTCAACCTGCGCAGCCCCTCCCTTTTTTTTCTCTTTCCCCGTGGCTCTCCAACCCTTGGCATTATCTTTCTCTGTCCTCGGAGCTCGTTCCCCTGACGCCCTCCTCATCCCTACCTCGAGCCCTGATGGCTTCCAGCTCGACTCTCCGTACCTGTCTTGCTCTCCCTCCCCTCGCCCGGGAGGAGGGGAGTGTGTGTGTTGAGGGATCGGTGCTGTCTGCGGCTGATTCCCGCTCACTCTGTCTTCCACAGGGAGAAGGGGAGGTGGAGATGGGAGAGGTGACTCAGGAAGACGAATCTGGCCTCCTGACCATCCATGATGTGACTCGGGCTCACGCTGGCCTTTACCAGTGCACGGCCGATAATGGCATAGCACCTGCCGCCACTGTGGGCGTGGAGCTTGTGGTGCAATGTGAGTTTGTAGTATTTAGTCTACAAAACACACATAAAGATGTATTAGTTGGATCACGTAAGTGTCAGTTGCGTCTGGTGTCTGCATGGTTAAACATTCCATGCTCATCTTGTCTTGCGTAGTCCAACCGGAGCTTCGGAAAGGAGCCCAATGGAAGAAGGTGGCGAGCAGAGGGGACGGCACCACCACAGCCGAGGTGGTGTGTCAGGCAGAGGGCATTCCTCGCGTCGACTTCTCTTGGGAGAAAAATGGTGTTCGCATGGACTTTGCAAACCCCAGGTCAGAGAGGAGGCATCCTTCTTTTTCTTTGCACCATTAACTTCAGTGCTTCTGTCAGCATTTGGTTACATATTGATGAATCCTTACAATTAGATTCATTTTCACCCCAATATAATATATTCCATTTCTTGCCATTTCACCACTAAATCCAGATTTAGTGCATTTCATACTCTGCCTTTCACTATGCAAATACCTGTTTAATGCTTCTTTGATGTGTGAAATTGGGTGACTTAGTGCAATCTGCAGGACATCACAATCCTTGCTGTCTGCCTGCTCAGGATTTATCTCCCTTTCTGTGTGTGTGTGTGTTTGTGTGCGTGCACGCTGCAGGTACGAGGAGCAGACCGTGAGGGAGGGCTCCTTCCACACCAGCACAGTCCGGGTAGTCAATGTGAGCGCGGCTCTGGACTACGCCGTGTTCAGCTGCACCGCTCGCAACTCACTCGGGGAAGACAAGCTAGACATCCAGCTCGTCAGCACAAGTACTGTATACGTGTGTGGATTTCTGTGTGCGGGGGGTTTCTGTGTCCGGGTGAATTGAGGTTCTCTCCACAACATCCTCGGCCGACGCGCGAACCATGTGTCCAAAAGGTCAACTTTTCATGAGCCCTGTCTTCGGGTTGTAGCGATGCATTTTTCAGATAATCCAGTGGGTCTTTGAACAGTTCGGTTGACTTCAGATGTAGGAGAGTTTTCGTATTTCATAAAGGACAATTCTTCAGTTTAGTTCCCTATTCACCAAAATCAGATGTATGTGGTTTGTCCTTGGGCTGCAACAATATGTAAAAAAAACATATCAAGATTCTTTTCAAATTGCATCAAATGACTCTTTTGTGCGAAAGGTTCACAAATAGGGATGTTTTTAACGACTCATTTCTCTGACTTTAAGATTTAAAAAAATAATAATTTACCAATCTAAAACCAAGAAAAAAAGCAAACCTGAGGTGCACCATGCAGTTATGTTAAGTCACTTCAGAAACTCAGAAAGGTCATATTTATGTTATTCCAAAGGTAAAAATACAAAAAATATTATTTTCTTTCCAAATGGAATAAACACACTTTTCTATATGGGGGGGAGATCCCCAGAACACTGTTTGAAGCCCTGTTTATTTAGTTTGTTAAGGCACGATAATCTAATTAAGAATTTATCCCATTAAGTACACAGCGCACCTTCAATCATTCTCTGAAATACATTTGCATATGTTACATTTTTATGTAGTAAATATGAATGAAGACTGACAGTTTGAAGACATTACATTTCACTTTTAATTATGTCAATACGCAGTTGATTTATGTGTAGATTAATAAACAAATCAACAATATATTCAACAGACTAGTATTTCTGGAGTCCACTTGTGAGGGAGTAACACCGAAGTAATAAAATAGTCATGCTGAGCTTTTGGCGGCACTTTGCACTGTCTTAGAGGGTTGCCTGTGGAGTATGTAGTTAAATCTTCTAACCAAAAAACTCTCCAAACATCTACAGAGCGCCGGCAGCTGTTTCCACCAAACAAGCATTGTGTACGCTACCTGCCCACCATGAAATGTGAGCGAGCCTAGCTAAAGCAGTGGATTATGTAGACAGTCAAGCATCTAGTGAAAAAAAGACCCCGATTTAGCGGACTAAACCGGAGCCACAAGAAGGAGTGCATACGGGATATTTACTGGCACTGGTAATCATTTGCGAAAAGCAACAAGATAAACCTGTAGTATTATATGTATATGTGTGTTGTTATCAGTTCTTTTAGAGGCTTTCTGCCCCCTAGTGGTCTAAAATCACTCAATGCGGCTTTAAAAGGCGAATGATCAAAGTCAATGGTTAGGGCACACAACATGTAGGGATTATGCATATCACGTACTTGGCAGCAGCACGCACATTTTTTCCTTTGGTTCTAATTTGGCAGCATCTCAAAAATAATTGTGTCTTCGCTGCTTTGTCCGAGGTTTATCAGCCTTTTCCAGCACCATTACAATAGTGTGGGAGGGCCGTTGAACATGCAGAATTGTGTAAACTGGAGAGAGTTGTTGCTCCTGAGTGTCAGCCCTTTAAAGAACTCATTCCGTTGCTCTATCTCCACCTTATCGTTTAGCCCGTAGCACTACTTCACTTCTCCCTCAGATAATGCTGCAACGATATGCTTTGCTCTCCCGGCGTGCTTAGACCTCTCTGCCTTCGAGCTCCCGCTACATCCTCGCACCGGCTGCCACTATCAGCCCAGCCGTGCTCTCAGCAAAGGCCCACAGCCATCATTGGACACATTTAATGTTTACTATAAAAACCATAAAATACAATCCAATATTGGCCCTGTTTTTTCCCCAGTCGCTTTTTTTCTTTTAGAGCTGTGAATATTCATAATTAATCTGACGCAGTGATAATAAATTTTATATGCTTCCTTATCATTTGAGAGCCCAAGAGGAAGAGGGAGTTTTTTTCCTTCTCCTTAGCGTGGTGCTTTTTGGATCTGAAGGAGACGAGATCCAAATAAGGCTGACCCCTTCGCCCTGGAATCTTATGAGTGGAGCTGATAGTGGGAATTATTTACTCTGCAAACTGGGCCGCAGCCCGGAGGTAGAGACGAGCAGAGCATCCCCGTCTTGTGTTGCTGCTCAACTATCTCTCTCCTCCTCCTCCTCTCCTTGACTATCTCTCCTGCTGCCCCCAAAACCACCCTTCTTTTTTCCATGCATGCTCAAAATGCAAAATAATCCACTTTCCCCTTCCCTACCCTGACTGAAGCAGCGCCTCATGTCAGACCCAAGGCCCCGGTTAGCCTCCTTTGATCTCTGTCCACAGTATCGATAATAATCAAGAGGCTTCATCCTTCATTGCATGACTTAAATTGGACAAATCAGCCACTTTGTTTTGAGAGGGATCAGCCGGAGCCCTGCCCGTGTTTCCTGGTCATTCATACAACAAAGCACAACCTTAAGATAGAGCAGATGAGGGGTGATGCCCTGAAAGAAAGAAAATGCAAAGCTGCTGCTGTCAAAAAGATGTTCTGTGTGGATACAGGTGGAATAAACTTTGATGAGGACCAGATCAACTGTTAAAAAACAAAGAAAGACAGGAGGAAGCTGGCTGAACAGTTTGACTGCAGCGATCATCTTTCCCTCCTGATTTCATTTCATTCACTTGTTTTCATTAACCATCAATTCTTCATCATTTAATCTTCCTTACATTAAATAGTGTAGCGTTTAAAAAATATGTGATGAGTGAGGCAGCTAATAACAAACACCAACAAATCAAACATTTATCTCTGATATAAACAGTTATTTCTGGCCCTTCTGCTGTGCACGCCTGATGAGAATAATTGTGTTTACAAACACATAGTTGTGTGACTAATGGGAAATGTGAAGATACCTGAACTCATTCTATTTCTACACAGAAGAGCATCCGCTCTGCACTCACTTTTAGTAAACTCATTTTGTCTATTTATAACCGCTCCACAGCAGCGAGGGAGGCCGGAGGGGAGGCGGGATCCTATAGGCCAGCAGGGCCTTGTGTGTTATTTCTGCAGATATAATCACTTGACTATCTCCATCTCTCAGCGCCTAAAGCCTTTTCAAATATCCACCTGTCGAGTGAAGGTGTTCTGCTCTTTGTCAGTACTCTCTCAAATTCGAGAGCATTTTTCCACATTCCTCCTTTTCTTTTGCCCTCAGATCATCCAGATCCTCCCACGTCGTTTCGGCAAGTCGACGCAACCCAAAACTCGGTTACTCTGGAGTGGATCCCTGGCTTCAATGGCGGTTTGCGGCAGAGATTTCGGATCAGGTAAGATTTTGGTTCAAGGGCAGAATTTATCAGGTGTAGTATGCAAACACATTATTCAAAGTTAGCCGCACATTTCTGGTGCAATGGCTCCTCTTGGATTGTGCTTCATATGATCTAAGTTCGCCCTCACAACCTGTGTGCTGTTAGTTGCTCGTGGGAAAAGACACACTGCCGAATCGTTAACCACCCTCTACGAAAACAACCGATCAGATTACCTTGGATTGAGGATGCAATATGTAAGAATTTTAGTTGCAAACATTTCAAATTTTAACAATCAACAAAGTGCAAAGAAGTGATAGTTTTGATGCCATGTATTGTGTTGCAGAGATATATTTGCTGAAGTTGGCATGCTAACAAGCTAGCATCAGCCCAAAGTGCCCTTGCTAGCAGTGTAAACACAAACATGTCCAATATTTACATATTGCACCTTTAACTGTTGGTGCTAGTCCTGATGAGGGGGATGGATCCAGACATTTTTTGTCACTTTCTTTACTATTGCAGGGTAGACCTTTTGCTTGGTATCTTTGAGTGAATACAATTTGATTTTAATAAAAACCCAGATCTAGCAGAAATCAATATGTTGTTATATAGTTGGTGGTTTTTTTTTCAGTATATGGTAACAAATAGAAGAGACAGCAAACCTGCAACTACCCCCACTGTCCAGCTGAGAGTAGTAGTGTAGTGTAACTTTCTTTCTCTTTATATCAACCAGATATTAATTCTTGATGCATTTAAGAATGACCCCCTTTCATAATCAATGAACTGTACTTGACTGTTACCTTTGGTCAACAGATACCGTGAGGATCAGTTGGCCAGTTTCCTCTACATGGACGTCTTTCCTCCCAGAGCGACAACCTTCACTGTCACCGGCCTGCAGCCTGCCACCACCTACAACTTCTCTGTCAATGCCCTCAATGCAATGGGAGAGAGTGGCTATGCTGACAACAATGCAGTACTGACCATCACCACCAAGGGTCAGTTTGGAGTAACCCCTGCTTGACACTGAGGGGAACTCCACTGCACAACCATCTGATGACCTATGACAAATGTGTAATTTTATTTTGTTTACAATTGCATGCAAGTTTTGTGCGAGGCATGTACGTTGTTGTAACTGTCTCTCTACTCCACTAGAAGTCCGAACAGATGACTACTCCAATTCACAGAGTGAGTCTTTTATCACAACTCCCTGCAAAAGCTCTTAAGGGCAGCTGGAAATTGCTGTTTGCACAGCAGCTAGCTTCATTTGGCTAAATCATGTTAATGTATGCACCTCCAAGGCTGTTAATGTTTGCTCTACGAGAGTAGCGGTTGTCATGGCACCCAACCATACTTTTTCCCCTCTGCTGGTCTTTAATCAATAAAGACAATTGAGAGAGCGGCTGGGTCTGTCTCAGTCAGTTTTTATCTTTCCGCATTTCCATTTTACTTCCTCTTTAACTTTCATTGTTATGCATTGAGCTAATGTTTCTAATGTGCTGTGAACTAGTTACCAGTGGGCTGCCGGCCTATTTGACGGTCGTGTTCACGGTGGTGCTTGGAGTCGTGCTGCTGTTGAATTCACTGGGCTGCTTCTTTGGAGTGCGGTGGAAGAAGAGGCGAGGCCAGACAGGTAAACCGTGATGATCTTTTCATCCGTGTTCGTGAAAAGTCTTTCCTTCCATCACTTCCTGTCATTACAACGTCCCGATTCCTCAATAAAACTCAAAAAGAGACGACTGCGAAACTGTGATGCAACTGTCAGCTCAGCCTCTCGCTCTCCTCTCATCTCCCCGTCTCTTCCTTTTCTATCCGTCTATCCTGCCTCCTACTCTTCTGCTCATCCTCCAAGCCTCTACCTCTTGCCACATTCATCCATCCAGCTGTCACTTCTGCGTCTCTCGTCCATATCTTTTATCTCATTTGCTAGCTTTATGCCCTTCTCCAATCTCTCCTTCTGTCTCTTTCTATTTGTTCTTCAGTCCAACTGTCAGGCTCTCCCCTCTCCATCTTTTATTTTTCATTCCTCACCTCGCTCTGCCCTCTGTTTTTTTTATTTATTTATTTTTTTTTAACATAGATTTTCACAGCTTTCGCGTCTTTCATTCACTCTCACTCTCCGGCCCTGTTATTGCTCCGATCAATTTCGGCGCTTATGAGATGATGCTCCCCTCTTCAAGTTCTAATTTCCTAACACTTAGCCTCTTTCCTCCTGTTCCTGTTCCCCCTGCAGGGGGTAGAGGAGGCAGTGTGTTGGACGGAAAGAAGAACGAGGAGGAGGGGTGAGTTAAAGCCCTGCAGTCGAAGTAATAAAGAGACACACATCCAATCCACTCTAAGCACATCTAAGACCTGATCCACTGGCTGACCCAGCTACTATAACAGCCAGAAAGACTTAAAAAAAAAAAAAATCCTCTGTCAATATCCATTTATATTGGCGTCATCAAACTTGCACCACCATCCTCTACTGGATGATACATGATGAAGAAAAAGCTGACATGTGCGTTGAGTGTTTTGCATCTGTGTTAGCGTAATGGGGATTAATAGCAGTCGGGAAAGTTAAAGTGATTTCTCCTCGCAGGTCCAGTCAGTCAACCGCCAGCAACTCCAATAAGTATGAGAGCCGAGAAAAGATCAACGCGGCAGCCCAGCGCACCCTCCTCATCGACTCCGGATCCGAAACAGACAGCAATGTCTACGAGAGCTACAGGGCGGTAAGAGAGGAGAGGAGGAAGAAGAGGGAAGAGCGAGATGATGAGAAAGAGAGAGAAAAAGGGCAATTTGGGAGGATATGCGGGGACGGAGAAGGCTGAGTAAACAGATGAGGGGAGGACAGAGGTTAGGCGGGGGGTGGGGTGAAGGAGAGGAAGTGGAGAATTCAGCCATAACAAGGAAAATGGATAGATAAACTAATGAAACCTTTAGCTGTGCATAGAGATGGAACATAGATCAATACCTCACAATTAGCATTCAAAATATGCATCGATCGCCGAGGAATTATCATTTTGTACTTTAGAGGGGCCGGCGAGGATCTGAGCCTTAAAGAAAACTGTTGAGCGAGGTAGAAGAAAACAGATAGTGGCGTGCTGTCAGGAGGGGGTATAATGAAGGCTCACATCCCCACAGAGACAGGCTCCATCGCTCCCCTAATTTAAAACAGCACATACCTGTAAGGGTTGGTTCAGCCAAATTACCAAAAATAATCTATTTTCTCATTTACCGGTCGTTGTATCAAGCCGCGAGCGCTGATGGTCACAGTTTTAACGCTGCATTCACACAGATTTCGGTAGACAGGCAGCACCAGGCGAAAGAAAGAGGAAAACAAACAGTCCAATGGAAAAGAAAAAAAGGCCGAAGGGCATAATGAAACACGCAAGACAATTTTGCCGTGGTGATTTTTGTATTGTTTGTATTGCGGACGGACGGACGGACAGATGACTCAACCCCGAAAACACAACACCTCCGGCTACGGCTCGATAGAGGCAATAATAAAATCATTACGTGTCTGTGGGGGTTTTTTCTCATAATGTATGTAGTTATAAAATGCATCTTCCTCTTAATATTATATCGCTGACATAAAAATTAACGTTAATTCCCACTGAAACATTAGGTCAGTTCATTTCCAGTAATGAATAATGAATGATTTGCGGTTTGTTGTCCAGATCGCCCGTTTCCTTTATCGTGTCACCCGGCTGCCAATTCCATCAAGGGGGAAAATGTTAAAATAACCCGGGACAGCATCGCCGTCTACTGTTACTGCTTCTCCCACAATCTCTGCTGGCTTCACCGATTCTTTTACCATCCTGCTCTTGTCTGTTTGAAAATATAACATTTTCTGAATACTGTCTGAATCTGTGTGAATGCTGCATTATTACTCCTGGTTTTGAGATTTCTGCCTACGTACCAATACGATGGAGATGGTCCTCACCATATTGACAGCTGCAACATCTCATCCTAATGTCCTTATTACTCTGGACTTTTCACAGACTTCACCGTCCACTATGTTCGTAAAAACATCATCTTCTGTCTTCTTCAGTTGTTCAAAATAAAACAAATCTATCATCCTCTCTACTTGGATTGGCAAGGAGGCAATAATCCATAAAATCTTGGAGATTGACGTATCAAGAAAGAACAAAAGAAACCCACAAATACAAACAAAGGTCGGCAAAGGAATCATTTGACCTAAATTTGCTGTAACCCCCTCTGCCAGTGTGTAACACATGTGGAAAAGTCATTTAAATGTCGGAGCAAAGGTGATCTGATGCTATCTGAGCACATAACACCAGTTTTAGAGTCACTGCATTGGCTCCCCGTGCGCTTCAGGATTGATTTTAAGGTTCTTTTACTGGTTTTTAAATGTCTTAACGGCATTGCGCCCTCCTACTTATCTGACCTGCTTTTACCATATCAACCCTCGCGGACCCTGAGGTCCTCCGGCTCTGGCCTTTTATCCCTACCAAAACCAAGAACTAAAACCCACGGTGAGGCGGCATTTAGCCACTATGGCCCCCGCTTGTGGAACAGCCTGCCGGAGAACCTCAGGTCTGCAGAGACTGTTGATATTTTTAAGGGAAGGTTAAAGACACACCTTTTTAATCAGGCTTTTAACTAATATTTTAAATTCTTATTCCATTCTTATGTGGTTCTATCGTATTTTATGTTGTTGTTCCTATGTTGTTGTTTTTTTTTTGTTTTTTTTTTTTGTTTTTTTTTGTTTTGTTTTGTTTTTTTTAAACTATTTTCATCTTAAATAATTTTTAATTTTTTTTAATTTTTATTATTTATCTTCGATACTATTTTATTTTATTTATTATTATCTTATGCATTTTATCCTTTTAACTGTTCACTTCTTTAAATTATCTTTTGTCAGGGTTTTTATCCTATCTTATGTTTTTTGTTTTTAAGGGTTAACTCCAGAGTTTCCTCAGGGGGGTCCTCCACACTGGGAGCTGTGTCTGGGATGCTGCTGGGGGTGCTGTCCCTGGGTCCCTTTGGCCCAGCCAGTCGTTGTCTGTCAGGGTCGGGGGGCCTGGGCACTGGTGCCTTCCGTGGCACAGCCTGTGACTCCTCCCAGTGTGGACGGCCCCAAAGGTGGCGTTTCCTCAATCCTCAGTGCCTTGCCATGTCTCCTTATTTCCTGTAGTAAGTGTGTGTGTGTGTGTGTGTGTGTGTGTGTGTGTGTATGTGTGTGTACGTATGTGTGCATGTATATAGTACGGAGGGTGGGAGGGAAGGGCTTTCTTTATTATTGTTTTATGTTTCCTGTGTAAAGCACTTTGTGCTACATACTCATGTATGAAAAGTGCTTTATAAATAAAGTTGATTGATTGATTGATTGATTGATCTCATCTGTTGATCTCACTCATTCCAGGAACGTTCCCATCATTATTATTACCCAACTGGTGACTACTTGCCGCCTCTCTGTCCACACCCTGAGGAAATACGCAGGCTGGGTGAGACAAAAGAGTAAACAAGACAACAGCAAATACATCGTATCCAAAATGATGCAGCCTGTGCCAATCAGGAACTACTAAATCTGTCCTTATCTGAACTGAAGGCCAAAGACTTTCAGCGTTTCTGTGATTAATCTCTTAATTGGCAGTTTTCCAAGTGCACTTTAATTCAAAAGGTTCTCAATGTATTTGTCCACATTCATGTTTTGCGCATGTGTTTCCATGTGCTCTGAGAGATGTCACCCGCCTCTCCACAGACTCTCAGAGCCATCTGTACGAAGACGTAAGACACAGCGGCCTGTACCAGGACATCCTGGCTTCCTCTCTTACTTCCCGTCCGCCCTTGTTTGACCACGGATTGCCTCATCAGTGGAATGAGCGGAGATCACCGACTCACCCTCAGGTCCGTAAACAAAACCCAAACCCATGATGAGGGCCCCTATTTGATACATTATTCACACTTCACATGCACTCTGTTTCTCAGCAGGGCGCCGAGAGAGCGAGGGAGTTCATGGACGTTCGACAACCGCAGAGAGATTCTGATCTTCCCTTTGAACTACGAGGCGAATTAGTCTAGAAAGATCAGTTCAGAGCAAACAAATACACTATGACAGGGCTCGGGATTCAGAACAGTGTTGTATGGCAGATACTAGATAGAGTGTTTTCTTTCTTTTTTTTCTTTTTGGATGATATCTAACAAGTCACTTTGAAAAGAACTTGACAGTAGGATGGAGAATGCTTTCAAATGTCATAGTGTTTTGGAATTTTGCAGTGTCTGTTGTCATCACTGAACGATTTCCTCTAAGCTCTGAGTTGAATTGCGCTAAGGCACTGTATACTAAAGCTGAACAAAACCAATAAATGACCTTGAAAAAAAAAGACTTCAGTCTCCACTGAGTGCTTTCATTTCTTAATGTATTCTAGTTTACACTGGTTAGAAATGTCTGACAAGCTGAACGTCATTCCTTCCCTTATTATGATTTCACATCTAGTATGTGCTGCTGTGCCATTCTTCGTCCCATTTGGCTGTAATAGCTTCACAAAAGGCAACAAAACAAGACAATCACTGAATGCAGAGGCTAGAGTGCTGGATACATTTTATCAGGCACTTGAAAATGCACGGTAGGTGAGCCACTTGGAAGTGTGAAAGCTACGTTAGCACGTACGGACTGTTAGCAGACTTGTTTAGCTCAGCATTAGCTATCTAACATTAGCTTGCTAGGCCCAAACAAAAGAAATATGAAATGCAACCTCTGGTGCTGGTGTTCAGTGACGGGCACATATTGGCTCAGTTGATTTTTAAGATAGTCTTAATCATTTTTAATTGTAGGTAATGTGATGAAGGGATAAGGTCAGAGTAGATAACTATTGCGATTTCATGGTGCAAGCTTCCTTTTTTTTTTTTAAAGCATATTTTTAACAAATTATGCTTCTAAAAAGTGATGAGGACAAAACCGGTCTTTCCATAATGTGGTGAGGACATGTGCCCTGCGTCCCCAGTACCCGATAAGTGAGTCATCTGGAAATGTGAAAGTTAACGTCAGCACCAATGGATGGTTAGCCAACATGTTTAGCTCGGCGTCATCCAGCTAATGTTAGCTTGCCATCAGCTTTTAAGTTAAGGGAGGTAAACTTGATCAGACTGGCGTTCGCTGAATATTTTGAAAAGTTGAGTGTTTGCTTCCTCACCACAGATGTTCATACTAGAATGCGGGCTCTGCCATGACTAATAAAATGGTGCGCCACCATCAGCTGCCGCATATACTGACCATGTGAGGTAACAGGCTTATTCGGTTACAGTTAAACTGGATTCGAGAGGCTAGAGCTATGTGCTCATTTACCCTAGATTATAAACTGTCATTAGCTGGCGACCCAGTGTTAATTAGACAATATGGCCGTACTTAGTTATTTAAAAACGGGTAACAGTTATAAGCGCATGGCTAATAATGTTAGCAATGTTCCCCTGAGGACCTCAATAGTCCGTCTGCACTGTACACTGCATTCAAATAGCCTGTTTAAAGTGATCATATACCCAACAGCTACTCAATGCAGATACTATGCTGAATAAATGAGTGATTATACAGTACATGTCTTGAAGTCCTGAGATATTTCTTTAACGCCTAAAACAAACAGACTTGAGACTTGACTTGGACTTGGACTTTTTTTGACTTGTGATGATGACGACAAACAGCTTCTAATCTGCAGTGTGCTTCAGCAGCAGCAGCAGCTACCCGTTCATATCTTCCTCCCTCTGTGATCTCACTCGATCCCCCTCCTCTCTTGACCACGCATTGTTCTTTCACCTTTCGCCTCTTTCTTGGAGCCAAGTCACGGTCACTACCCAGATTCCCCCCCCCCACCCACCAATCCTCCAGCCAGCTTTGACCTGCAGGTCGAAATGAATGGTTGGACACAAAAATGGTCTGACAACACTGTGGTTGGCACTGGGGCAGAGGCAGCACTGACTCTCGGTGCTTTCCACGCAGACAACATCCCTTTTGACCCATCCGACGTCCACATATTCCGACATGTATCCAGATAGGGACCCGACAACAGTGGCCCGCTCCCCCCTTGTCTGATACAAAGAGGTTACAGGCCTCACAGTTAGTCCTCGGGAATCTCTACAATGGGATAGTACTGAGTGGTATTTAGCATGGTTGTGTCTTCAGGAGGTAAAGCCATATCTAGGGCCGGACTCTAATCCTGTTTTCTCTCGGACTGAAGTTGAGCTCACAGCATCAGTGAGAGAGGAAAAGCATGCAGGGAATTTGTCTCACTGAGGGTGGACAGTCACAGAGAGATAGGAACAGGGAGGGAGGGTTAGGCTAAGCTGCTAGTGGGGCCACTGTTACGAAAAGCCCCTCTCTTTTCCGTTTGTTTTCACTATTGTTCAATTTGTAGTTCAAGAAAAAGCAGATCACTGTGTCGCTGTGTACCTACGCTCTATAAACCTGTGTGATGTTCACAATCTTTATTTACAGAAATAAAAAATGATACAAATGTCAGATCAAAAAAATATATATAATATAATGGTTTCTCGTTGTGGTAAATTGTTGTGATTGGTTTGCTTCCTCCACTCTTCAAGTGCTTAACCCTGCATTTTAACTGCGTTCAAAAATAAGAATTTGCTTTCTAAAAAAAAGAATATTTTTAGTAGAGCTCTCAAAAGATCGTACTGACTCATCCTAATTTCCTCTGGCAGGTCATCCCACAGCCTCGGGGTCTTGACTGTGTGACCAATAGCCCTTGTTCGTGCCCGTTTTTAAAACAACAAAAGATGCTTTCAGGTTGGTGTCCGACCCAAGCTGCCAGCCGAAAGTGTCAGCGTTTGATGATCTCGGGATCTTTTTCTCCGGGAAGTTACATTTCTGTTGCTTTTTGTTAAAAACATGCAGAACACCAGCAGAAAATAGATGCTGTCTTCCTGTATTATAGTAACAGGGCTGGTGAGCTCTTTGTATTTCTGTAACTCCATCTTTTTAATGTCTACTTTTCAGAGATCAGATACTTCCTCACAGTTTCCATGGCTCTTTTAAGGTTCCTGCTGCATCGTAGTATGCGCTAACAGTAACAGTGACTGAGCTCTTATTATTTTATCTGTGCAGAGCCATTATGCGTGTGAACCCTGTTCCTGCTCCCAGCTTCTGCTTTTCCCTCAAGGACGATTCGTCACATCAGTCTCATGAGCACACACATGCGCGCACTTAACGCAGACAGCTCAGCACAGACGACACATGCAGTCCAATGAGACGCACACAAAAAAAGCAGTCTAATCTTCATTCGCCTCAATAGAAATGTCCCCTTTTTGATGAAGATGTTGTGGTAGCTGCTTAATGAGTTCCTCAGCCGGACCCAAGTCCTCTTTATTGTGTTGTTACTGAATAAATATGCGACTCATTTTCAAAGCATTATCTGCCCAGAAAATATTGACTCACTTAGGCTCTGTGAGGGGTGGGATTTAAATAGTAGCAGGGTTGTTATTGCCCGCACATTTGTCCAAAACTACAGAATCCTGTTTCCTCAATGGGGCCCTGACTGCCTGCAGATAAATCTCAATGTTTCACCGGGCTGCGTTCCCTCAATTAGGCCCACTATTCTCCATCATGAGCTGTCAAGGTATGTTTGTCTCATTACCGAACAACTGTTTAAGTTCCCATCAAGCCGACTGCAGAGTTCACACCAAAGCCTGCTTCTTGATGCATCGTTTCGGCTCAGGCAGAAGTAATCTGCTAAACTGAAAGCTTGACAGCTCAATGCTGTACGTCAACTTCCATTTTTTCCTCACTTGCCTTGTGAACATTTTGATGTGTTGTGTTCAGAAGATTCTCAAGGGAGCTCCGAACATGCAGGCCGCATGAGTGCACAATTAAGTCAAAAGAGAAACAAATAAGAGGCTTTAATTACCTCAGCTCAGAGAGCGTTTTCACATGTTTTTTTTTCATCCCTCTCCTGAATGTTTTATGTTTTTTTCAAAAAACAAAAAAGAGATTGAATAATGCTCCTTTATCACTTTAACAGGTTGTGCTGCCAGTGGGAAGCTAATTCAAATTTAACTCAAATATCTGCAAAACCCTGTCATTGCTCTCATTTGCTCAGATTTTTCAATTTGAACTACATAGAAATCAAATCAAACACAACCACAGGTTTTACAAATTAGTACATGATTTTGCTGGCAGTTATTATGACTCACTTTGTGGCTGCGTCTCCTGTTGTCAGTAATGAGTTTGTTGTTTGCCGTCCATCGCGGATGAAAGAATACAACTCAATAAACGAAACAGCAGTCCATGAAAGACGACTACAAAGTGAAAACGCGATTAATTGTTCATTTTGACGCAGGCTGATCTGAAAGCATATTGAAATAAGCGGAGCGCGTGATCCTCGTCAATAATAGATGATTTTGATGACAGGCCATAGTGTGTGTGTCTGTTGTCAAATCCAGACAATTGTTCCTCTCTGGCATTTCCCCCCTAAGATAAGCAACATATTTTTAAAAGAAAAACACATCTTTTCTTCAAGTTCCATTAAAACCTGGGTGTCATTTCTTGTTTTTCCTATGAGAGCACATTTGAATTCATATGTCTCCGTCTACATCTGACCAATTTAAATGCACACCTACTTCCACACAAACACCAGGATAAAAAGATGAGCAAAGAATGGAGGACATGAAGTGGCTGCAATTAACCCAGTCTCAAATACAAATACATCAAATGTTCACATTCATGGAGTACTATATAATATGACAGGGCACTGCTTTGGAAAAACCCTTTTATACCTGTGTCTGATGTATGTCTCTGAAAGTATTGTCAAATGTTTATCTACACATATATGTACAACTGCATCCAAACACAAAATAATTATTGTCCGATGTTGAAAAATTAAATGCAGAATAAAATATTGTGATCATCTAAGTATTCAAAATGGGATTGAGAATGATTAAAACAATGGAAACTGTAATTACGATGATTGTAAGCCTCTGTACCCCAGTCAACCTGCTATTCATGTGGAATTCCATCTCCCCACTTTCAGTGGTTGCCAGCTTGTTCCATTAGGTAACGTTTGCTGACACTTGCTAACATTACTCACGTTGCTAGCGTTAGCTCGCAAAAGTCGACGCTGCTGCTTACGCTTGCTGACGTTAACTTTGCAAACACTTGATAGCCAACATTACAGCACTGATGGGCACATACTGTAAAACTCAGTCATTCTTACTTTTTTCCCCCAACAAACTGGCAACAAACAAGACTGTTGATCGCTGTTGAAACACAGATAGCATATGACACCAACAGAGTTATACTAATGGTTGACAAACTTTGTTAAAAGCTGGAACCAATCGTCAGAAATTCTTACACAGACAGAAGCAAAACGATCATTTTGGACCAGACAAATATTTTTTAAGATTATTCATTCATAATTTTAATAGTGTTTTTAAGGAAAAATGATACTTTAACTATGCACCTTCCCACAAGCTCTTTAGATTTATTAATTGTTATTAAGTTATTTATTCTATCCACCAATAGAGCCTCTTAAATCATAATCCCTCAACGTTTAAAAGGGGTAATGTTATTCACAAACCCATGCGCTTCATGATGTTTACAAGCAGATTGCGGTTGGTCACTTGTATATTGTCAGAGTACATCTCATAATATGAAATGTTTTCGACATAATTGTTTTTATTTAGTATCTGAAAACTTCAAAAAAGCAGAAGATTCTACCGAGGAAGGTCACGATGCAAACTGAATGAAGAACACCCATTAAAAAAGTGTTAACAATATTTCAGAGAAACCATAAAAATGTGATGGAGGACAAGTCGATCCAGTCGCACTCAGGACAAAGCCTGTCCTCTGCTAGCACGGATGAATTGCGGCCTTTGTCTGCCGTAACAGTCTAGGTTTGTGTTTCTCAGCTGGGTAATGCTGTTAGGTCAGAAAACACATGCTTCAATCCTGCAGCCTTGAAGCAATTGTTGAAAAAGTTGAGAAAAAAAACCCACAAGGATTTAATATGCTGGTATGTCACTGCATAGCTGGAATCCAATGTGATAAACAACACCATGGTCATATGTCATCGAGGTAAGTACGGTTGCTTGGTAGCAAAGCAGGGAATTTTTCAAATGTACTCAAATAACCGAACTGCTTAGTCAGATGCTTACTGAGATGATTGTTATTTAAGTAAAGACCATACAGTTTGTCTTTGTCAATGTTTTCAATGTCAGTGTGCTCAAGGGAGGATATTTCAAAAAGGCTCTTCATTAATTAAAGGAAGCCATATAATTATAAAAGCCTGAACTATGTTCTGTATTTCTGAACGACTGCAAACATAGCAACAACTTCTCTGAACAATGGCGCCGTTCATTTCTAGGTAGTGACATGGAAACAAATGACAGATTGACCTGTTGAGGGAGAGACGACTGTATCAACATGTAGAGAAGCAGCAAGCTATAGAGGATGACAGACGAGTAAACACAGTGAGAGACTGTTTACCGCGGGGGGAATACAGAAATAAAGTAGGAAGACAAGCCACCATGCTGAGAGACGGCTGAACTGCAGGCGGAGTGAGTGAGAGTGAAAAAACTGGAAGCCAGAGAGCACGAAGGAGGAGGCCATGTCATGAGAGCAAGTGGGTGAAGCGAGAGGCTGAGGCAGTTCAGGCAATTGGATGAGGAAGTAGTGCTGGTGCACACATGGGTGTGGTTGGTTAGCAGTTAGCCCATCAGCCACTCAGAAGTGACATACAGAGGAAAAGCATCGTGGATGGCGAGGCTGAATCTGTGGAGCCGGGCACCTCGCAGGATGGATACGAAGGTAAGCATAATACCCTGGATGGATGACTAAATATCAGAGAGCTTGGGGGTGTTTTTTGGTTGAAGCGGACTGTTGGGAGATTGATGGAGGCTGACAGACAAACGGCTGAACAGACAGACAGAGAGTGAGTGAGAGCGCTGGATGTGACAAACGGGCGGGCAGGTCAGGCTAGGGGAAGGGGAAAGACGCCTGTACAGCCCAGGGGAAACAGGCCTCATCTTGACATATGCTCTGGAGTGAAATGAAGATTGGCATGACCTGCTAATCTGAGCTGTCACAGCCCATGATGGCCACAGACGCTCACCTGTCACACTGTTCCAAGCCCGGAGGACGAGCTGCCACCAGGATAGGTCAAAGATCGAGATTAATTTTCTGCTGGGGGTGGATCCAGACCGAGCCACCGGCCGAGACTTCCATCTGTCACTCTACCTGTCTCTGCACCTGCCTGGCAGTTGTTCTTTGTATTGCTATAAAATCACACAATATTGGACAGGTTTTTATGCCTACTTCTGTTTTTCTATAGTGTTTTTTTTTGTTTCAAGCTAGGGGCAATATGTTGTGAGGGGGAGGAGAGAGCATGTTTTCCCACTGATTCAGAGGCTGTTTCTCCCCAGTACAGCATTTCCATTATGTTAAAAAGACTTGTTTTGACACGTCGTCCGATGCCATATTTTTAATTGGTGACAGCAGCAAACCGGAAAAAATATGAGGTTTGATCAACAGCGCCATAAAAGTTGAACGCAGGCACGTGTGGGAGGGTTGCATACACAATGTGCGGCCTCGATCACTCATTTTTGACAAATGGAAAAAAAAAAAGCGGTTCTGACGTGTGTGTCTTATAAAGTTTGACATTCAAAGTAAGAGTCTGTTTTGTGTCATGCTGCGTACGGAGAGTGGGTGATGTTGCCTGTTTGCTTTAGCAGGAAGGGAGAAATGGCCATGTGGTATTAAACCTCAATGAGTGCAACTTCCTGTCTGGCAGATTGTACAAAATGTTCCTGAGCGAGTGCTGCAATAATCTCAGCAGAGCCTCAGCTCGTACTGGTGCCCTGTTTGAACATTTGTAACACTATAATAACCATGGCTAAAGAGACACTGTATACATTAACCAGCAGACATTTTGTCTGGATATCCTGTATCTGCTCCTATCCACTGTAACCAATGCACCAGAGTGTTTTCATTTGTATGATCTGTCTTCGTTTATTGAGTCAGCTGTAATATGTGACAGGCTCTGGATTAGATCTTTTGGGTCGTTTCAATCCCAGGTTGTGTTTAAATTCAATCTGTTAAAAGACACTAGTTTGGATGCAGATCATTATTTCACCTCTTCTCCCCATGAAATGTGTTTTCTTACAGATGTATTTGGTTTCCCTGACCTTTGCCCTGTCTGTCATGTTACAAGGTGAGTGCAATACAGTCTAGCTGGTCGTGAATCAGATCACTTAGAACAGAATTGATTTTAAAGCTGGTCTGTGCAGCCTTTGCTGATCAGCAGCTACTTTGGTCATAGATCACAATAACTGGATAATGGTATGTAAAAATGTAAGTGCCAGAATGTAGCTTCAGACTGTAGTGGCACACGAGGCGTAAAGTCAGTAAACTGGCTCGCTAATGTCAGTTACACAGCAGTATCTATCTAATATTGCTGACATATTAGCCAACATGAGATACTGGTTATGCTTAGTATTCTGAGACTGTGGCAGCAAAAACCCCTCACTGTGTTAAACTGAGCAATGATCAGGTTTAAGGCAGGTCAGTTTTATATATACATGAATGCATATATATATATGTATATATAAATATATACATATATATAGATATAGATATAGATATAGATATATATATATATATAGTCCAAAATCATAATCATACTGCCTCAGTGGGCTTTATAATCTGTACTGTGAACAACGTCCTCATTTATTGCTAATGTGTTTCAACATATGTGTCATTTCTTCTTTCAAAAGTATTGTGTCACTTGTAGCTTCATCCTGGAAACTACCATCTTAAAGGGGTACACCACTGATTTAGTGAAACTCACCTCCATTAAAAGTGCAATGTGCAAAAAGCAAAACATAATGTGAATAAACATCAGACATCTACAGTGATTGTGTAGCAGAGATGTCCTCTAAAGTTAGCATGCTAACAGCTAGCCCTGGCCTGTACTGTCATGTATTACCATTTCGTACCAACCACACTGAGATGTTTTTCTTGCCGGGTTTGGTTGGTTCCTGGAGGGGTCACCCATCTGTAACCTTAGTCAGGCTTCTCGACGTGGGTGTTGACTGATGCCATTGTCCAGACGGCCCATTATTTAGTGTGTTTGATGTATTTTTTCCCCCACCTGTATTCCATACAGACCTTACCCTGATGAACTGACTCATTTTAACTCTGTCACTAACCAATCAGTACATTTTTTAATATGTTTCAGTCTATGGGATTCCTGGGCTGTCGGAACAGGGCTAGCTGGTTAGCATGCTAACTTTAATACTATCCAATCCAGAAAATGTCTAAGCAACACAATGCATAAGCCTTTATGACAGAATTTCAATACTTGTTTCTTCAGCTTCTGTTGATTATTTAGTTACTTTTGGATTGTTTTTTAACCATATGTTTTTACATATTGCACCTTTAAATTGCAAGACTTGTAACTGGCAGATTTAAAGGGCCAAGATATTTGATTTTTAGTCTTGAGTATGGTCTGTAGACCCTACCTGCCTAGTAAATGCCCATATGATGGCAACATGAAGAACAGAAGACATGTACTAATGTTTTGACAATTGGTATGAGTAAACTGATCCTTGTAGAATAGGTGGAATTCCCCTTTAGATCCTGGGGACTTTACAGAAAGGCTTGTCACAAATATGATACTTGGATGTTCTTTAGTACGGTGATGTAATGACTTGTAGGAATAGTGAGTATACACCATGATAACATCAACAGGACATTTTCTAACACCTCTCACTTAGCAGCAACATATTTTAGGGAAGAACGAAGGTTCGACAGTCTGAGTCCAGATGAGGGATAACCTCACAATGAACATCTAAGAACTCAAGCTACGACTACTTGATGTTAATACGATCAAAATGAAGGTTTTCATCCTCACTTAATATACCTGACATATCAGAATATAGCGGCAGCAGTAAATCATTACATGATTAGTTAAGTCCCGTCATACGGGTTCATTAAAGTGGTGGGGATCAGAGCATCAGCCCAAGAAAGTGGAGGTTTTGTAGAGCCCCAAGACTAATTGGAAGGTGCCGAGTGAGTAAACAGACAACGGCCTCACTGTCCTGCAGTCGCACGCACAACAATCCAGCTCTGTTGTAAGCCAGAGGTTTTTGCGAGAGCCACTTCTTTGTAGCTGTGCCGCACTGGCCCACTCACAGGACTATTACTGTGACATACTCTCCATGCATCTGCAGGCCTCTCTCCCCCTGCAAGGCCAGACACATTCTCGAAGTCGGGCCTCTGCCAGGAATACATCACAGCATTGTTTGAGAGAGTCGCTGGAATAAACAGCACTGTCCTTTGTTCCTCCTGTACACTGTACTGAAGAGAGGCCTCGCTGTAAGGCCTCATCTGACTTTTGTGTTTTCTGGTGATTAAATGTGGCTTTTTTCCTCCCGCAGTGTCAAGGGCTCAGAGTTCCACACTTGCAGATGAAACATCTGAGGGCAGCAATATAGCAAACCCAGCAACAGTGCCCACTTCTGCAACTCCCACTGGTACGATACCCAGGGCTGTGCTTATGTTTTTACAGTTACTATACATGATGATAAATGTCCATATATCTATCTATCTATCTATCTATCTATCTATCTATCTATCTATCTATCTATCTATCTATCTATCTTATGACAAAAGATAAAGGTAATTTGATTTGGTTTGTGTCTTGATGCAACAGGAAGAAGAGTTGCAGGCAGAGTCACCAGAGAAGCTGACTCCTCCCCTGAAACTTCCCGCGTTGAGCTAACCACAGCCAAGCAGAACATCACCTTCAAACCAGGCAGTGTCATCACCACACCATCAGCAATGACTTCAGAAGGTAGTCTGGTGGTGTCCCTCAAAGCGTTAACTCTAACAGATATAATGTCAGTTAAACCTGACCTATTTCTTTCTATGTTTATGTCCCTGTAGCTCCCAAAGAGGCAACAACAAAAGCGGAGACAAAGCTCACACCTACAACAGGTAACACTCTACACCACCCCCTCCCTCATGTGTTTAAACACCCCAGTTGGTGGAGCCATTGAGTTTGGATGGTAGACACACCGTAAGCACTCCACTACACTGTAACATCCAATCACACCACCAGCAGCAGAGGCTTACAGTCGACATTCTCATCAGGAACGCTTTAAAACTAATAATGAGGTAATTAGAAAATGTTAAACTCCCTGTCCTTGTTGAGATATACAGAGGAGTATTCCTGCTGCATTTTACAGCAGCGGGGGAAAGAGGGAGAGCCAGAATGAGTGAGAGCGACAGAGAGAGCTTTAAAAAGTGTCAGCCTGAATTTCCTCTGAGAGTCGTTCCACTGAAATATTCAGAAATTCAATTAAAAATGGAGTTAAACATAGGAATGCACCTGGAATTTTACGAGACATAATTATGTATGGACACGTATGGCACAGATAAGGAGTCAGTAAGTCCCAGAAAAAATATGCTCCCCTGTACTGAATTATGCTTTTGCATTAAAAACCTGTGACTCATACATTTTAGACATCATAAATATTAAAGACAGAGGGAAAGAGGGATCCAGAAAACATTTCTTTAAAAAGTCATGGAAACTAATGTTTTTTACTTGTCTATTTCTTCAGCATCCACTGTGACATCCTCCCCATCCACGACTACGAAAACCACCCAAAAAGGTACAGGTTTCAATTTGCCCGGGGTACCAAAAAATGTTACTACTCCGTACTTACCTTAAATGCCACAGGCAATGCGGTTTTATTGTTATCTCATGGCAGACTGACAGTATCACAATTCCCTGTCTTCCAAACAAAACCCACGGTGGAGAGGCAGAATAGAGCGCCTCACTTCCTCCATTGCCAACAGATTAGTGCTTGATTGTACCTTATGCAAGAAGAGATAAGATATTTGTGTCCTCATGCTGTGCTGGCTTACCACAGATAGGGTTTTGATACACCATCAACAGCATGTCAGCAGGGCCAGTAGATCTGTTCTGCTATCTCTGACTGTTGTTCCCCAGTGATCCTCGCTTTTTTCTTCCTGTTGAGGCTTCCTGTGTTCAGCAGTCAAACTTAATTCAATACTTTTCTTTTCTACTTTTACTCCTTATAGATGTGGGATCGGAAGACGATGCCTTCACGTATGGTAAGAAGCTTCACTTGACCTGTGGTTGTTGTGTTGTTACCTGTCATGTGTGTGGCGGAGGGTTTGATTTTGTGTTTCGTATGTTCAGATTATAAGTCCCTGCGCCAAGCTGGACTGGCCATTGCAGCGTTTCTTTTCGTCCTGGGCATCATGGTCATCGGATGTAAGTATGACTCTGAAAACTACTTCGGTCCTGTGTAACCTCTGATTAAATGTTTTAACAAAACAACCAAATTTTGAGCCCAAAGTCACAAACTTTAAGCTGTTGCCAATATGGAATAATGTCGTATAACTAGTAGAATCCGTGAGTCATACATCATCATTCAAGCTTGGATGTAGCGCGGCTCCTTTAAAACAAATAGGTCTGTGTGTTGTATGTCTGTGGTCGATGGTGGAGCAACGGTGCTCAGAGCAGACCGGCATAAGCGATAAGAGCTGAGGGAAAGTGCAGCAGTCATGTTGTCTGGTGGCAGGAAATGTACAATTTCAGGCAACAGTTTGGCCATGAATAAACACTGCAGATACTCAATAGACAAGAAGGGTATTGAACAGTTTCTCTGATGATATACGGCCCCCAATTTGTTTTTGTTTTTTTTGTTTTTTTAATGAATTAGACAGGTAGCCGATTCTTACATACTGCCACTTTACCAACTGCCCTTCTCACTCCTTCGCCCATCTCTGTCTGTAGGTGGAAGGGTCTGCCGGCTGCCCAAGTGTCACAAGAAGTCATCTCAGTAAGTATTCTCAGCCTTTTATTTCAATAATGCCGGCAAATGTTCATATTTTTTATTATGCTCGAGAGGTGCATGATTAGCACAACCGCTGATTGATTTAAGGCAATGCAAGCTGACAGACAAAAGTGATGTAAATTAGGGGCCCATGTGCATGAAAGGTAGCCATGCTTACATCATGCTGTTGGGAAACTGCAGCTGAACGAGTCAAGTAATTTACATCACAGGCTACTGGATGATAGATGGCAAACAATCACTCACTTCAGACGTATAATAGCTCAACAGACTGCTGACTAAAACCTCTGTGATGACTAATAGATCAAAAAGATTATGATTAAGCTATTTGTTGGGCGAAACCATAACAGACCAACTGTGAACTGCATTTTTGTTTTTTTGTTTTTTTTATGTTTCTTATCTGGTTTGTTTGCATTTAATAAATATAATTGATAGCGTTTGATTCTTTAAGTGTTCTCCGTGTTGGTTTTCCAGGTCGTATCACGTAGTCCCGACATCATGAGGAGAGAGAGCAGAGGGTGTACACTGATCAAACTACAGAGCTGCAAGAAACCAACCAGGAGTCGATCAAGAGAGAAACACTCGCCCATCACCTGGCAGTGTGTGTGTACATGTGGACTGACTGACTGTATGCTGCTTAGTAACAGTGTCAAAACATGAATCATGCTGACAAGTGAAAATCACAGACTTAATCTTTGTCAAATGTTGTTTCTATACTTGGAAAAACCCGCACTAAAAAAAGTTAAACAATTATTTATCCTGGCAAATAATAAAGAGATGACTCATGTTTTAATCACACCTTCAGCCACAGAGCATGTTTCTTTCTAATCACCTTTATATCTTATAACTGATTACACAGCCAGTGTCTCAAAGCCAGGATTATTATTAAAGGTTATGAAGAGTAACATCATAATAGGTTATATTTAATAGGTTATAATATATCACACAACACCTGTGTCTGCCATGGCCTAAAAAAGAAGCTGGGTCACTTTCTCTTCCTGATACGATGCAGGCTGCACGCTCTTTACTCTTTCAATCTCAACAAAAAACGTGATGTTTAGTGAGGGGTGTCTAAGCCTCTTAGTGGCTCTATGCGTGTAAATGAGTAAAGCCCTAGATTAAACAAGATCCACTGGCACTTTATCTTTGCATCCATATGGCGCCAAAATGATACAGACAACAGACTTGTAGAAAGCAAGCTCATTTTCCAAACAGATTTAATGTTCAAAATCAATACAATCCAGAGTTCAGCATACCTACATAATATACAGGAGTATTCACTGTTCTAATTGGTATTAGAACAAAAAGAAGGCGACAGCAGCTGCACAGGGGGATGCAGTTTGAGATATACACTCATGTACAGCAATTGTTTTCTTCTGCAATACAAGGTCGTGTATTGTACTGAATTATTGTATGATGAAAAACAACTGTAAATGTCCTTGGCACAAATAATACATACAGTATGGGCTACCTGGATACACAAGTTCATATGAACGCAAGTACTTTTCTGCAAGATGACACTAAAATAGAAATATATATCTATATAGGTGAGTTTTTTTGGCAAAAAAGTGATCCCACCCACCACATTTTGTTGTTTTTACACACATATTATAAAATAAACAATAAACATAAAAAGACCATTTAGCCAAGTACAATATTTTTTATCAATCAAGAGACAACGCAAATGCATCACTCACTATATTTGTAAATATTTTCAATATAATATATATTAAAACTAAAAAAAAAAAAAATGCAGAGAGGTCAGACCACAGCGCAATGCACTGCAACTTAAAGGGCAACTCCACCAATTTTACACATTAAAGTGACTTTCCAGGTTTTGTTGAGTACTGTGTGGAAAATGTTCTCTGGAGCCACAAGTACTATTTTTGCATAAGAAGTGGCATGCCGTAAGACGTGTTAACACATTTAAATGTGCAAAAAATGTGGACCTTTACCTTACCCTTTAGGAGAAAAAAAATAGATAAACCTCAAGCAAATTGAGCAAAACAAATCAATTTGACAGCACATGTGCAGCATTTTAGGAAAAGAAATGCTGCAAATTCAGAAAATATAACCAAGTATAGAAACATAAACTCATCCATTTCTGCTTTCAGTTGGGCTTGAAAAACAAATATAGAGAATGGACAGAAAAACTGCCATTATAAAAAAAATACAAAAAATACATACATCACATTGAGGAAGAAACAAAGAGGCTACAATTTCTTACATTTACATCAGTAGTGTCACCACAGAGGGGGAATAACAACAGAGTACGCTCAGATACGTGGAGCAGGCTGGACCCAGACCCCCATACTACGTTTATTTGCTTTCTACATTTTGGAAAAAGCATTCAATGAGAACCCTCTGCTGCCAATGTTACTGTGCTGTTGTTTGATTGTATAACAGAAATAGTGGATATGAGTAAATGTGAATATGTAACTACAAAGATGTAAAAAAACTGAAATGTTTTGTGCTGCAATTTTTGTCCAATTGTCCTCCCATTGAAATGCTGACACATATTGAAGGCTTATTGGGCAATGCTACGCTATGATAAGTAACACACTTTACACACAGTGCTCGAGTAAAACAAAAGGCAAAGACAAATAATCACATCTGCCAATTTGTTTGTGTTAAGTAAATCAGGATGCATCACCACTACAGCAAAGACCTGTAACCGCTGTACAGCCTGATGAAGACGTGACTGCACAGTTGTTTTTGCTCTCAAATCTGGCTGGATCGGAGCCAAGGCCGGCCCACAGTGCCAAGATTAGCTGCAAGATTTAGTGGAAGAGCACAGTGTTTAACCCCATCGAGTCTTTCCCAGTGTTGCCGACTCCACTACAAATGCTCCTCATGAGGCCACAGATGAAATACTGTCATGCCAAACAGGAGCTTGTCCCTTTTCCCCTTCAACCTTTTCCACAGAAAGTTCCCTTCTCCATATTAGAACAAATAAGGCAGCCAGTGCCCTGGGTTCTTTGATAGAAAGCTTTCTTTCAGAGAGCATGATTGATTTCCATTTAAATGAAAACAGAGAAGCCATCATGCCCCGTATGAATGAAACAAAAGCATTGTTGGTATTTTCCCAATCATTCCCAACACTTTATTTGATTCGAGAGATTTTATCCCTCCCTCGCACCCAGCTCCCCTCTGCCAGCGTGTGAGGCATTAATCTAACTCTACAGCATTCAGAGAGCTATTTACAATCTGCAAGACTGAAGTGAAAGCCTTTCAAAACGAAAAAGAGAGGGGGAAAAGAAAACATCATCACTCACGGCGGTCGATTAATTTGATGCCTTGCAAGAAGATGTTCAGACGGGCTATTTCGACACATTTCTTTTCCTTCTTTTTTACCAAGGTTGAAGGGGGGGGGCACAGGTTTTTGTCACTGCTAATGGGCCAGGAACAGAAGATGTCAGACAAGTGAATAGGAGAATGAAGTGAGCACTGGGCTGGCTTAGTGTGGATTGGCGCGGTTTGTCTCGGTCATCGACCTTTTTCACACAGCAACGTCTGTTTCACGAGCACCAAATCAAACACAAATACAGATTTCATTGTATAGCTGGTGGAAATAATTTCTTGTTTCAGGTAGTAAAAAAAAAAGAAAAAAAAAAAGGGGGAGCTCTGGCTGTGACTAAATTATCCCTTTTAACAAAAGAAGCTTTAAGCCATATTCACTGGCTTTGATTTGGATTCCTCAAATAGAATCCAATTAGAAGGTTTGAATGTGTTCCAAGTGTCCCAGGCTAAATTGTGTGTATGTGGATTAGAAACGACTGGGACAAAGACAAAAGTATAAAACAGTAAAAACACTTATTGCTTATGTATTGATAAAAGTTTGCGTAAGAGCGAGCAATGAACTGAATAGTGAGAAGCAAGCTGTTGTGCAAAGAACTGTCCTGAGTCAAAGAGTAGGAGATGACATAGCCTGGTGCATTGCTCCTCTCATCTGTGTGTTTGAGGACTGCTACTCCACCAGGAACTACACCCCTTTCTGGTCCTGCTCTGTGGGCACTGAGTAGATCCTGATGAGAGAGAGAGAGAGGACGGGCCACAGGAAGTTAATACAGGGAATGGGGGGGGGGGGGGAACAGGGCAAAAGCAAAAGTATGTCATCTTTAAGATATTTTTAGGTTAACAGAAAGACAGAAGGAACATCTCTGCGTGTCGGAAATCAGGAAACGGCACGTCTGCCTCGTGCTGCAGGGCTCTGACAGGTGCACGGTGACTGCATCACCTCAAAACACAGCTCATCCCCAGGTGGGACTTATAAACCTGGCAAGGCACTGTTGATCCAACAAGCCAGAGGTTGCTGTGTGATTAAGCCTCTTTTCAGCAGAGCGATCAGTCAGCACCAAACACTGCCAGAGCTGACTGCAGCCCCAAGAGGCAGCCAGTAATCCTGCGCAGGAATTTAACCCTTGCAGACAGTCTTGGGTGTCTACTCCACAATGGGAGTTCTCCTGCTGCTTGGAGATCTCTTGAGACTCATTTGAACTCCATAACCCTTCTGACCATAAAAACTGCAGGTCATTTATTGCTGCACCCCAGAACAAAAGAAACCTGATTACTCTGCAGAAAGCTGTCCCGCAGCTAACTGCAGTTAAATAAGCATGGAAGCAAGTATGGAAGGGAGGCAAGAAGTGAAAAGAGAACTTCACTCTGTATAACTGGTTTAGGCTGTTCTGCTGTCAGATTGCTGTTGGCAGATTGTTGTCATGACGCCTGAATCATGTTTACAGTATTGTTTTATTTCTGAGTAGTCGACTCAGACCTCAATTCATGTGGTAATCTTTGGAACAGGTTAGGTCCTGTCCCGTTCAGTCATACAGACCCGGTGGCACTGTCTTAAGGCTATTGTTTGATGACTATGATGGAAAGGGTTAGAGGTAGGGAGTGTTCAGTGGTGGCCTCAGGCCGTGATACTAATTGCTGTACAAGTCCAGACGGGTTTAAATGGGTGGATGCGGGTTCTTTTTGCCAACTGTATGTTTTCTCTGGTTTTGATGCTGATGAGTTGGATGAAGTCAGGGAAATTGGCAAGGCAGCAGAAAGGCTGTTACCTGCCAGACTGGTTCTGTCACCTTGCAGGCTGACTTAGCGTAAAGTGGAACATGCATCTCTCAGTAACACACTGATAAACTACGTATCGAGGCCATATGGAAGAAAGATTGTGCATTTGTCTTGTTGTGTGAAAATAAAGGACATAAAAAAATAAGACTTCAAATCTGTCTAGAACCCAACAAAAGGATATAAAGATATTGATTACAAATGTTTACAATCAAATATCAACTTTAACAGTGGAGGAATTTGACCTTACCCTTGCTGCTGTTTGTGCATGTGGCGTCTTACTAACATTATGGCTGCAGGAAAAAAAAAGAAAATGGAAAAAGGTCATAACATACAAGAGAAAAGTTCATATTTTCTTAGGCATTAACAGCTTTACAAGGTACACAGTGACTACGGTGTTTCTGGCCTGAAAGCACTGAAAGGCTTTACAGCAGAACATTTGTCAATTGTGGGAATTAAATGGGCACTAACTCACAATTCACTACATTATGTCCCAACAAAGTACAGTACTTACTGACTATTGCTGCAACAGAAAGAGTCAGCGCAGTGACGGCTACAATGATGACAATCATGGTGAATTGATCTAGAGGAGAAAACATAAAACATTTCGCTGTAAGTGCATCAAACAAGCAGCAAAGCTAGCGAATGATTTCATGAATCCTGTATCATTTTTGACATTTGTTTTTCTCTCACCTGAGTCTTCGTCTCCACCTGTAGCTTTAGCTGTATCCGAGTCAGTGGCTGGTCCGCTACGAGTCTTTGGAATGACTTTAAACAGCAAAGAGAACAAGACAACTATTATTCTGTTTCCAGGTGCACTCTATACTGTACTGAACTGCAGTACTTCTACTGCATGCAAAAAAGTCTCATCAAGTTACTGAAATAGCACAGCTACTGATGCCTAAACAAATATTTGAGGGTTTAAATAGAGGATCTGGAAAATACTGCTACAGGTTGTGAAATATGGTCATCTGCCGTCTTTCCGAGAGTTAGATGAAAAGATTGATACCACTCTCATGTCCGAATGGTAAATGAGAAGCTATACCCAGCAGCCTAGCTTAGCTAAAGTGTAAACACTGGAAATAGAGGGTGACAGCAACACACTGGTTCTGTCAAAAGGTAACAAATGTCACCGACCAACACCTCAGCTCATTAGTCAACACAGGCCTGTTTGTTTAATCTGTACAAAAAACAAAGTTAGGCTAACCAAGAACAGTCCAGCAGATAAACCACAACTTGTGCTTTCTCACTAAACAAAGATGTTGAACTAGTTCGATTCACAACTTTGTTGGTGGAAATAGTCTGAAAGCTAGGTGCTTTCAGATGGATCAATGGATGGCAGGTTAATTTATTGTAATTTAGTCATAAAGAGCATTGAAGTGTAGGCAAAGTTAGGTAATGGTACTGAAGGTGGTTACGTTTGAAATGGTTATAGAATATTAATGATTTAATATTTTCATTTAAAAAAGTAATCAAAACTGATAACACAATTGAGTTAAATTACTTGTTATTCAGTATTTGTGTGACCCATTTGGGGTTGTGTTAAAGTCTGTTTCCCATTGATGTGTTTGCCATCTGCTGAAAGTGAAGAAACACAAGTCTAACAGGGTAACATAATTTGACCGGGGAACAGGTTTCAACACAACAACACTGGGAGGTATCTTGTAACTGCATGTGTTTACAAACTGATGTGTGTATATTGGTTATTTATATTAATAAATTACAATTACACTGTATTATTGCCTTAGGCTCACATTCACATAGAATTGTTTCGTTTGTGAAAATCTTAGTCTTGTGTGGTGATCAGGGTTGTCATTAAAAAGTTTGAAGAACACTTCAATTTCAAATTAGGCTGATCATTATGAAGTCTGTAAATATTTGGAGTTTTCTTTGGAATTTTATGATATATCTGGGAAAAAAAGATCAGATGAATACCAAGCACATCATGCACACAACTCAAATGTGATAACCACAAGCTCAAGTGTTCCATCTGAATTAAGCAATATTTAACCACACAAATATGAGTGTAGTATCAATCTTCTCAGCAAGAAAGTCAACAAGAATATTTAGTGTTGGACTACGTAGTAAGGTCAAGCAAATGTGTTTAAACTTTTCTTGAGAAGAATGAAGACAAAAAAAAACATTAAATTAAGTATTGTGTATGTATGAGTTTGTGTCTACAGAGGAGAGAGTGTTGAGGCTTCACAGCAATTGCATCTCTTTGCAGAAACACTGCTCCTCCAAGAGTGGACTGGCTGTAGCCCTTCTCTAAACAGATCTGTAATTCTATCAAATGTCCATCAAAACGAAGATGAGGAGTGACGGAGAGGAGCGTAGAGAGAGAATGAGAATGCCAATGTTGATTAGCTGGCCGGCAGGATGGTGGAGAAGACGACGTGTTCATTGGCCTTTCGGCAGGATACGCAGGGCCCCTCCAGGGAGCTAATTGATTCCATTCAGGGCTTAATGGTTGGGAGGAGGGAAAGCCAAGCGGGGCCAGAGCCCTTCACACATCTCACTGGCCTGGAGCACCATACACACTATGCTGACTTACTGGCAATAAATACAGAGGCCATAACCTTCACAAACTCTCCTCTGGACAGCTGCCATTACAGTTTTTGTGGGTGTGATGCATGGAGAAACCCAAAAAAATCCTACTGCCCTCCAATCCACACTTCGAAACTGATCTAACAATAACAATAATAATAATAACAATAATAACAATAATAATAATAATAATAATAATAATACCAAAAACAACTGATCTTTAACTCACATGCGTCTGCATTTAAATCTTCATCGTCCAGTTCTGTGAAATAAGAAGACATCAGATTCTTGTGGAGACATTTGTAATCACTTTCAAATAATAACAGAGTACTTCTACTGTACAATAGTCAAAGTATTGACAACGCCTCTATTCTTTTAGCAACATGATTGATTGATGATTTGAGTCAGTTTAGGACCAAATGTCTGAGAGATAAAAAATAACTATGAACAAGAATCAATTTTGTACACAGAAAAATAAAATGATTTAAGATTGAGGGAAATAACGTAACTCCAAACAAGAAACCAAAACCATAAACTTGTGACCAAAACTGTTATTAGATAACAAAACTCTAAAATCAGGAAGGAAAACCATTTAGTAAGAAATGAGAGTTCCATGTCAGGCTAAAGCATTTAGCTCTGGTGTGCACTTGAGTAAAGTCCATTGAAATGTGGAGAAATAATGAAATAAGAAGAAATAAAATACATAACATTCAATAATATATTGAAACTCCTTCCTTTACATTCAGGAGTCAAGAACACCTAAAAAAGGTGTTTTTTTTCCTTGTCTAACAGACAAGATTGTATTGGGTTCTATTTGACATGAAATCCTTTAGTTCATGTCAAACAAACATGTCTGGTGTGATCCTTGACGTCTGTTAATTACTTTATGTATGGCCTAAAGGACCCACTACTCTCACCTAAAGTCAAAACAAGGATGAAATATCGTCACTGACGACAGGACGAGACACATGTGGGAACAAAAAAAAGAACAGTGTGATAATTCCTTTCCAAGCGATTAACAAAAAATGTTCTTTGTTCTTTTTGATTGTTGTGATCTGATTTAAATACTTAATGATCTAAATTAAATCCATTTGTGTCCCTTAATTGACTTAATATGAGAACCTGTGACAGTATACTATAGTAACAACTATGCCCATCTATAAAAGGTTTGATGAAGTATTGCTGAATTTACCTCCTTCAGCTGATCCTTCACTTTCTTCTGAAACAGCTGCAAAAACAAACAAACAAACAGGCACAACATTAGAATACAATCACAGCACCTGTGATACAGTTTTTACAGGGTAGTCTGCTCCAGGGTGCTGTTATATTCAGATATATGGACTGTACAGCACAAAAGGTATTTGCTACAGTAAGTTTAATGTTATACTTGTATCACATAAAGTTGGTGAAGTCTGTTTTTATTCTGGCATCTTTTATACTGCAAAAGAACATCACTGCTGCTAATTTAACTGCCTTTTTCTTTAGTGTTATTCTTCTATACAAAACACTATGTGCTTCACAGCAGCACCTACTTTTTGAGGTGGTTGTATAATTCAAAAGCATGTGCATACATTAATCTCCACAGATGGTGCACATACGTAGGTAGGTAGGTGAGGAAAACATGCCGGTGCTGGGATGCACAGAGCCTGATTAGATGTTTATCACCTGAAAGCGTCACAGAGATGAGAACATACCAGTAGCGGCTGGCAGCAGCAGCAGCAGACACAGGAACAGCAATCGCATCATCTTCAAATGCTGCAGGGGGAAAAGAAAAGTTAAAAATATCTGCTATTAATATTCAGCCATTGATGTGTGTGAAATCTTGGTGTTTTGGTTTAGAGATAGTGTGTGATGGAAAGCAGCGATGCTGTCTATTATTGGGGCTTGGCTGGCACTTTTAGTTTCATGATCACACACTGCTAGTCACTGGAAAACTCCAAATTCCAACCCAACAAGTCCTTGTGCCGTTTTAACTGGTTTTAAAAGCATGCATGCAGATCGAGATTGTAATCTGAGGTGGGTGGCAGTGAAAGGGTCACTGAGAGACAACCTTATTTCCCATAGTGCTCAGCGGAAAACTGTTCTGAGAGCTGGCAACAAGTGTCTATTCAACATTTTCCCATCTTTATGCAAAGGCCAGGTGCTCTGCCAGGTGTTGAGCAGCAAAACAAGTGCCAATGAGAAACGCAATCAAATAAATATTTTTCTTTGTTTATTGTGTCCTGCTGGGCAATATTCATGTCATAAGAGCTTGATTTCACATTAACTAAACTTTATCTCATCAGTGACACATTTACAATGGTTTGGATTTCTTTTTGGTGTGTGCTGCTCTTAAGGAGAAATCTCTACTTCCTCATGGCACAGGGCCTGAAACAAACCCTACCTCTGTTCCCCATCACCCACACGTAGATGTGAAACACAGATGTTGTTAGCCCGCCAAACAAAGCCCCAGCTGTATCCAACACAATATGAATGGGGATATTTTTAAATGGGGAAACATTGCATGAACTCTCTTCCGGTCGAGATACCGGACGAAGCCTCATTGGCCAGATTTAGCCATTGATGCTGGCTTTGGATCAGGAACTAATAGTCACTCATGCAATTTTTGATACCATACACAGAGGGAACTCTCCCATTGACCTTTGTGCCAGTGTTAAACTGTAGCTCCCTTTCATTGTTAGCCATGCCCATTGTGTCCTGGTTTCCTGCATAGTTAATGACGATGTGGAAAGAACTGAGGTGACCTGCATTGTTAAAGGGTAACTTCAGTATTTTTCAACCTGGACCCCATTTTCCCATGTTAGTGTGGTGACAAGAATTAAATTATGAACAAACACAAATTAAATAACTCTGATTGTGTACCATTATTGATAACGATTATTAGAAATCTAGGAGAAGAAAAACAATAATTAGGACTAATTTTCATGTTACTAGTTACTGTGCAGATTCTGGTTATTTTATTGAGTATAGCCTATTAATTGTGACATGTCACCAATCAGATATTGTAAGTGGGTGGGACTTTGATGCAGCACCCTCTGTGGTACAGAGCTAAAGTAGCACATTTTAGAATTAGTTTATTCTATTGGCAATCTGACAGACAAAAAGGATGAAAATCGGCCAAATAATTGGACAGAGCTGATAATGGGTCTTAATTAAATGAATATTCCATTATTCTGCTCTGTATTTATTTACCAAAACCCAGACATCACTATAGCCTCACTCAGTACTGAACTAACTTAAATTACAGTTGGCCAGATTATTCATTAAGATGCAAAAACATGGGAAAAAAGGGGTCAGGGTTTAAAATTAAGGATTTTACCTTTAAAGGTCGTGCTAAAGAAACAAGACTCAGACCTCTTCACACCCACACACAGCAGTTACCGACTTACTGTATCCTACTTATTACTACAGTTTAAGGAAGTGGTTTATGTTCTCTAATGCGTGAGTCAAATGACCACATTTGGTAAATGGAAGTTAAAAAAAGAAAAGGAGGCAGACTGGACACGGAAGACCAGCAAACATCAGTTCATTCTTTCACTGTTTTCGACAGCTTTATGCAAGACCCAGGCATTAAGGATGGCTAAAAATCTGTAATCTCATCTATGAATGTTGCCATGGTGGTTGTTGATGTCTTGAAACCTTCATTTGAGACAAAAGTCCACCCTGTAGGGCTGCAAAGGAACGAGCGCGGCCCAGTCCACAACAAGATTATCGTCATGCTAAATTAGCAGAACAGCATTAAGAACTATTTTGGTTGACTATATTGGAAAAAGATGTTAATCACACAACTGAGGCTGATTGCAGAGAGAGTGTAGTGTGGGCTGTTCTGGCCTCTTGAATAGCTGCAGTAAATCTCCAAACGCAAACAACCTAAGAAGCTGCAAATAAAATCCCCTTCTGTATCCAATTTGCTTTTCAGAGTCGCTTTGGGTGAAATAATAAGCTGATCCAATTTGGAAATATTTATCAACCCAGTCCACTGCCTCTGTATCAAAATGGCTCCTGACGCCTGTATTATTTTTCAAATTGGGTAATATATTCTTGTACATTTGAATGCCGATTGAATTTGCTCTTTAATACCAGACCCAATTTGCAACATATAATAACCAGTGGCTTGCTCATAAAGTAGACATGCCAGAGCTGCCTTCTGGCTAGAGATGCAAAGATCATAGAGGGTAAATGTAGAAATCTACAAATCACAAAAAAGCAGCGTAGTTCTGCACGAAAAGCAAACACTGGGCTGTTGCTGGAGGGTGAATAGGTCTTGTTTGTGTTCCATTTTCCCCAATGTAGTTTTCCACTGACAGGATTAACCCTGAATCTCAGACCTGTCCAGCCAGGCCGGCCCATAGAACACCTAAATCTTGTTTACCAGGTTTTAATTTTGAATGATGAACACTTTCAACTCCTCCCAACCCACCCGGTGCAATCTATATCAACAAAAAACAGACACAAGCAGAGGGTTTACTTCATGTACATAAACAGAACTACAAGCTAGAGACTCAGACTCTTATCTGCTCACACTGATAACAGCCCCTCTGCTTTACCACTGTGCATCACTGACACGACTTTGACACCAGCGATAACAATCACTAACGTGCAAAGATATGAGTTACTCTGGCCGAGACAGTTCACAGGGAAACAAATGAAAAGAAAAATTGAGAGAAGGTGGCAAAGAAAAAAATTCTTGATGATTGTGAAGATGTGTCAAATCTAAAAAACAGCCTTGCTCTAAGAAAGAAAAAGCCCTACAACAAGGAAGAAGAGCGAGCAAGAAAGGAAAAGAAGCACCCAGATCATTTGTTATTCATTGCCATTCAATTTTGTAAAAAAAGTGGTCTCTTAATCTGGTTCAGTGAGGAGAGAAAATATTCCTATTGAAATGTTTGCTCAGCTCTGCCATCTCTACAGGAGCTGTTTATCCAATTCAGGTCAATGCAAATTCCTCTTTTTTCCCCTTAACATAACATACTGTGCTGTGCCGGTGGACCGCAAAACAGCGAAACAAGGAAAACTATTGATAAAATAAAAATAAAGTAAATCCAAAACTCACAGTATTTGGCACCATGCAAACCGGTGAGAGATCCACTATTGATACACACTGAGCAGTCACACCCAATACAACTGTATAGTTTTTCTTTTTACAAAATCGATGACCTGTTGTGTATAGGCCAGCAGTTAAAAATGACCAAGGATATGAGAGTGTGTCTTTATGACGACCATCGTGGAGACATATATTCTGCATTTGCTTGCCCTCCTACTATAAACTATAAATCCTGCGTGCGCGCGCACACACACACACACACACACACACACACACACACACACACACACACACACATAACAACAGCCAGATATGATTCTTGAGTAACTGTTGGCAGATTCAACCTCAACCATGACTAAAACAGCAACAAACAGATTTCAGGACATGCAGGACTCTTGGCACATACACCTCGGGTTCATTTTTTTTTTATCAGATGGAGACAAAGCTGTTGTTCTTTGTTTTGTTAACAATACTATCACAAGACCTGTCCAAGCCACACTGGAACGCAGCCTCATCGCTCCCTTCTGAGGGAACAAGCTGAGACAAGGTGACGTAAAAAGGGTTCAACAGAGATCTGGTGTCCCACTCTTCACCTCTGACACTCCCTGAGCAAGCTCTGCGATTAACAACACACAAAACACCTTGTTATTTGTTTGCAGGCTGATATTCGGGTCAGAAAAGGCGTTTTGCAAGCAGACTGAATGGAATCACACAGACAGGAAATGAGATAAAGGCTTCTGCTGCTTCTTTTTTTTTTTTTAAATGAACCCCCTCAACTTCTGTCACCTGGAAGTCTCCACTTTTAAATGTTTGAAATCAAATTATTGTCATTTATTGTTTTGAGAAAAGACTACGCATAAGAATGAACTTGGTAAAATAAAATATGGAGGAGAAAGTATGAGACAGCACAGTGAAAAAATAAGTGTCCATTAAAAGGCATTACCTGTGTTACCATCACATTACCAGTACTGATAGCTTTTTTTTTTTTTTTTAAAAACAAAAAAAAAAAAACGGCATGTAACCTACCAACACAGTAGAAAGACAGCTCTGCAGCAAAGTGTGTATTCCGTTTGTGGGAGTCAAAGTTTTAGAACCATGTCCTCGTGTCTCTGCCTTCGTCTGTGGACTGAAAGTTGACGTACTCACCACAGCTCTAAGTCACGGCTCAACACACACAGGAGCCGACGTGCTAACAGGAAAAACTGCTGCCTGGCAACTTCTTGGCAAACTCGTATTCTCACGTACAAAGGGGGGATTCACAGCCACCTCATTTTTGAAGCTGCGCTGCCCCTCGCCTCCTCCTTTCGGTCAGGTTTTCTTTTTTTTTTTTTTGAGCTACTTCGGGAAACACCCGCCCGAGTCTGCTGTCTCAAACAGTTTCCTGAAAGCTGCGAGGTGAAGATGCTGCAGTGAACTCGAGCATAGCTCATCAATAACAACTAGAATGTCAAGCAGCCGGGTGGAAAATTAGGTGATTTCCGGTTAAATCGGGGTGATTTTTGTTGTTTGTTTTTATTATTTTATTATTATTATTATTTTTTAAGTTGCCCAATAAAAGGAAGACCCATGAGCGTTCAGAGCAAATCCCCGCTGATCATGTGATAATGCTCAACAGCTGGCAGGTGCAGCCTAATTAGTCGGGGAGAGATGACGTTGGCAGGTGCTGATTGAGGTCTCATAAAGCACAGGTGTTTCTTTCTCTGGCAGCCTGTTACCAGCTCTTTGCTTGTTTTAGATGCTTGTTGTCTTCACAGGCGTGCAAGTAGCTTTGCAATATTATCTTTTTGATATAACTGTTCCATTCATGTAACGCGTTTTTCTTGTCTCTGCGTCGAAATGCAGTTTGTGCTGCTGCTCCAGATGTTTTTCTTGGGATTCGGTAAGTGGCTGCATTGTGGCAAGTAACCAAAAGTCATACTTTAGGACTGACCAATATGGCTTTTTTTTTTTTTTTCAGGGTTGATACCAATGACTATAACTGATATTTGGTAACTAATACTTGCAGTATAAATGAAAACTTGACCTAAGAACTGTGTTCAGATACAGTTTGCAGGTGCCTTACTTGGGTATTTCCATCTTCTGCTACTTAATACTTCCTCTTTAGTTAGTAGTTTCTAGTTACTGTGCAGATTCAGATTGTTCCCTCTTCATAGTGAGGTACTGTGTGAGAGGATGTTACATCAGAGCCAAAGTAGCACATTTTCAAATTGGTTTATTTTATTATTAATGTGACAAAATGCTGAATGTCGGCCCAGATTATCAGCCCTGATCCCTAATCTTCTTCATATATTACTACTCCGGTAAAAGTGAATACACACACACAGCAGGCTACATTAACATCTGTGTATACACTGTAAACCATGAGTCGACTAATGAATGGCCAGGACTCTGGAAAACCTAGTACTTTTATCCGATTGTCAGTAAAAAAGAAACAAAAAGTGCACCACCTTGACTCTGATGCAGCTTGTAATCTATAAAGTAACTATAATATAGAAGTACTATTTTTATTTTTTTTTAAAGGAAGTGAAGTGGAAGTGTGATGTACCAGCAAATGGAAAAGGTCAAGTACAAGTACCTCCAGATTGTGCTTGATTTCATTACATGACCAATATGTGACATGGTGTCTGTTTGTGGGTGTTGTGCTGCAATTTAACAAGTTCCAAAGGTCATGTGCACAACATCACAGTGTAAACCAACTACTTTTCCAGTTTCTGCACTCGGCTACATCCATTGTTATCCCTAATCACCCTTACTCTCAATATTTGCAGCAGTCTTGCACTGGGTTATTCCTCTTTCACCTGCAACACTCAAGTCTCAACAGTTCTGCTGTGTACCCTGAGAAGTTGTATTTGTCTAGTTTTGAGTGATGAATGGGGTGTGGTTATGTCCCAGCCCACGTAACAACAAAAGATACTAATCTGTGCACAGTTGGAGGGAATTATGGTCAGGTAATTGCTTTGTTGAGAAATCTTTAGCTGTCTTTTCTCTGCTTTGGGAGGTGAATAGACATCAATAAATCATACCACACCAATTTTCATTTTGGCTTTTTCTTTTGCTATACGTTAAAGAATATCAACCCTTTTTGATTTTGTCTTATTTGCTTCTACCTTCTGCATTGACACTCAACACACAATACAAGCCTGTGCTAAAAGTTAACCAGCATGAAGGAAATAATGCAGTATTAAGTAGTTGCATAGTAATTTAAAGGTTAAAGTATTGTCTGAAAGGTGAACTCACGTTTTTTAAAAAAGCTGTTGTTCAGAGTTGCCTCACCACACTGCTGGTATGTTGTTGCTCCGATGTCAAGATCCTTATTATCATGGAGCGAGGGTGCATGCTAACTCAGGTGTACTCACACAAGAACCAGGAACTATGCTCCTCATTGGCTGCTGAGCTTGCTGAAACCTGACACCACCACTCATATCTGTTACACAAGCGGCCTGCTATGCACACTGAGAAACTTGCTCAATGCCCACAGTGAATAGATGTAATCGCCTCCTTGCCAGGGTGTTGTTTGCCGTCATAAAATCATCAACTGCTGTCAGAGTAGTCCATCTTTGTTTTGTAAATTGCGTTATTGTTCACCCAAGATGCACATTTCCTGTGGGAGAGTATTGAAATGTTTTTATATTGAATAATAAGAGTAACTCAATTTTGTCTTCTGTCTCTCCTCTGCAGGCCTGTCTGGGGCCAGGCCTGGGAGGAAGTTTCTGATGATGTTTCCCCCTCATAGTGACCCAACAGCAACTGTTGGCCATCAAGTAACCATCACAACTACTGGTGTTTGGACCTCAGTCACTGTGCAGGTTCTGGAAAGCAGCTTCATGCAACACCTCTTCCTCGCCGCTAACCAGTCAAAGACGGTTCACCTGCCTGTGTCTGTGCAAATGACCAGCAGTAACTCCTCCTTCCTCCTCAGTGTGACGTCTCTACGGCCTATTACGGCCCTTGCCTCAGTCTGTACCAGTACAGGTTGTGACCACAGCCTCCTTCATGATGTGTCCTCCTGGGGTACCCACTACTATCCTGTTACTCCTCACTTCCCTAATCAAACTGTAGTCAGTCAGATGGTGATCACGAGTTCATACCACAACACATCAGTGGATATCTTCCTCTCATGTGACGTGCTCTTCAAAGGCAATGTGTACCTCAGAGGTAGTGTCCTGAAGTTACATGTTGGGGTGCTGCAGAGTGTTTACCTCCAAAGCAACTCCAGCCTCTCTGGCTCGGAGGTAACCTCCCGAGAAGCTGTTTGTGTCGTGGTTGGTTTTACCTGCTCCAAACACACACCTGGGCACTGCTTGTATGGATTTGCTCAGCTGAAACCAGCCTCTCACTGGGGTTTTGATTATATTATCCCTCCCTTGGTAAACACAAGAATGAGTTCCAGTTTCCTGTTGGCAATGACTGCTATTAAATCTGAAGTGGACATCACGACCAGCACCGGCCGAAAGAACTTGTCCCTTCTTGGTGACATAATGAAGGTCATCCCACTTGAGACCTCAGATAAAATCCATATTACCAGTGACAATCCTCTTCAGCTTGTTTATTTTGGACATGACAATGCGTCAGGTCCTTCAGCACTAACAGTGCTGCTATCTGTTGATGATATCTGTCAGACTTTACCTATGTTTGATTCAGGTGATATGAGTGAGCAGCAGGATGACGGCACTCAGACAGTGTCTGGTGTTAAATTCTCACAGAACTTTACTCAGCTGCCTGATGATGCAGAGCCCAGTTCTCCTCACACAGACACAGATGTGGGATACTATCTGAGCACCATGAACAGACAAACAAATCCAGCAGTCTGTGAGAAAGGTATGTACTGTGGCTTCCTGAATGACATTTTGACTGCTGTTGACTGAAGTTTGTTTAACATTTACATTCAGATGAATAATTAGCTTCCCTTTCAGTTTCAGCTTCTTGCGAAGACTTGCAGTGTGGTCACAAACGGAAGTGCTTCATCAAAGATGGGAAACCACTCTGTTCTTTGAAAACTAAAATATGCTCTGCATGGGGCGACTCTTATTACCGCACATTTGATGGAAGAGATTTTGTGCTACAGGGAAACTGTAACTACACTTTAGTTCAAACTACCTGTCCAGGCTTAAATGCTTCGGTTCCACTGCAGATTAATATAGCAAGAGCATATTTGAACAGTGCCAGCGTCTCCGCCATCCACATGGTGCAGATAAGCATCCAGGGCTTCAATATCTCCATACTGAAAGGAGACAAAAATCATGTTAGGGTGAGTTTACTGAACTTACTTGCATTAAATATACTTTTTTTGTTTTTGAGACCCATGTCTGTTCTTGCATTTAAACTGGTAGATTAATGGACAGAAGAGGAACCTGCCCCTAACCCTGGGAAATGGGTCCCTGAACCTTTATCCAAGTGGCTCCAGCGTCGTCTTAGACACCGACATCGGCCTGGCTCTGCAGTACGACTGGAAGCACCATCTCCAGGTTGAAGCTGGCCCAGAGCTGCGTGGACTCCTGTGTGGTTTGTGTGGAAATGCTAATCACAGCTCTTCAAATGGTGTAATTACCTCTAATGGCACTGATGAGACCCAGACTGTGGATTTTACCCTCCCATGGGTAGTGAACACTGACGTAAGCTCCTGTATTGAGGATTGCGGCGGTGATGGTGTCTCGTGCCCAGTGTGCACTCAAAGCCAACCTGGCATTAAAGGCAGCTCTTTCATGAATGGGTGCGCTCTACTGCAGAGGAGTGCTGGACCTTTTGCAGATTGTCACTCATTCATTGATCCTGAGCCATTTGTTCGTAGTTGTGAAAACAACCTATGTGTTAACGAAGCTGCATCTTCTGTGTGCAAGATATTGACAGCCTATGCCAACATGTGCCAGAAGGTTGGGGCTAGAGTGCAAAACTGGAGAACCATCGCCAAGTGCTGTGAGTTTTACTATTTATCTAATTATTTTAATGGGAGACATTATGGGTGAATCGGGTACAATTTCATTATGTTGACATATTAAAGTCAAAGGAAAATGGATGGCAGCATAACTGCAAAGTTTGTATGTAATGTTAGTGAAGTGGAGAAGTGAAGGGGGGGGGGGGGGAACTCATTTTGAGAAAATGGCCTTTAAAGAAGACCTATCATGTGCCCCCCCCCCCCCCCCTTCTGCATTTTAATAAATGTTCCTGTGCATGAGAAAAATCTTTAAAGGTCAAAGTCTGCACCAACAGAAGCTCCTCTCTCCCACAGAAAACACTGCTCCTGAAACTCCCCTTCAGTAGCTCTTCTTTAATTCTGTGTCTTTATGACATCACACTACATCCCCATATCAGATATTTGCATAATTTATACCTAGCAGCTAGTTTGGCACATAAGATTTTATCTAGTAGTAACCCAAAATAAAAGTATTAACCTGAAAATGAGCAAAATGTCTCCTTTTTAGAATACCTTTCACTCTGTGGGGGGGAAAAACCCCACAAACATCTGGCTTTGAGATAAATAACTAGGTCTCCCTCCTTAGCTAATTCCATCATTAGCTACTTTAATAAAACTGTCCAATTTAGGATATTGAGACTTTTTAAAACAAGTTTAACATCTCCTAAATCCTCTAACATCTTCTCTTTTTATCCAGAACAGAAAACGCAACCAAGTTAAACAATCTGAATGTGTATTTTTGATGTTTTATTTCCTCTAGTCTGAAAGTTGGCTTTAAGTGAAATGACTCAATCTCATTGGCCAGCATGAAAAAAATGTTCACCTGTTGTGTGATGAAGATTTTGTTGCTCCTTTCACAGCAATGGCATGTCCAATGAACAGCCGCTATGAGATCTGTGGTTCTGCCTGCCCTGCCACCTGCAGTAACCCGGAGGCCCATCATAATTGCTCCCAGCCCTGTGTGGAATCATGCCAGTGCAACAGAGGGTATCTGCTGAGTGATGGCAAGTGTGTCCCACATAGCAAGTGCGGTTGTCTCCACCAAGGTTCCTACTATCTCCCCAAGGAGAATTTCTGGGTCGACGAACGGTGCCAGAAAGAATGTGTCTGCCAGCCTAACTCCAAGATGGTCATGTGTGCTCAGTCTCATTGCCAGGATGGTAAAGTGTGCAAGCTGCTGAATGGAGTCCTCGGCTGCCACTTGGATGGGCCTGGGCTGTGCATAGCCACAGGAGATCCTCATTATACCACCTTTGATGGGCGTAACTTTGATGTCTATGGCAATTGTACCTACCTACTTACTTCCTACTGTCCCAGCTGGGGGGACCTAGAAGACTTCAGTGTGGAGGTTCAGAACCAGATAAGAGATGCTGCAAATGTTTCCTTTCGGCATGTTAAAATTGTGGTTTCTGGTTATGCCATTGAGATCTCAAGTGATTGGAGTAACAAGGTTATGGTAGGTTCATTTATTTCCAGTAGTTAATCTAGAGATGCTAATGTGTGCTCCAGTTGCAGTGTTGAATTCTCTCTCCTGTTTCAGGTAAATGGCATGCTAATGCATCTGCCATCGGTGTTGAGCAGAGGCAAAGTAAAGCTCTACATGACTGGACTCTCAAAGTGTGTAGAGACTGACTTTGGCCTTGTTGTGACGCACCGCTCTGATGTTCTGACTGTTCAAATGCCACGGATCTTCTCTGGTAATCTCTGTGGCCTGTGCGGGAACTTCAATGCTAATCCACAAGATGATTTGATAACCGACGATGAATCTGATCTCTCTCTGGCCGTTAGACACTGGCAAACCGGCATTAAACATGAATGTGTGGATGTGCCTTTGAACACCTCAGGTTGCCATTCTCAAGATATTGCTCTTTATCGGGGGAAGGATTTCTGTGGACGGCTACTGGATAGAGAGGGAGTGGTCCAGAGCTGCCACAAAACGGTTGATCCACAAGATTTCTATGATAACTGTGTTCATGACCTCTGTTACAGTAACCAGACGACCCTGTGTCTGGTTCTGTCCAGCTATGTCGCTGTATGTCAAGAAATGGGAGTTAAAGTGGATGAATGGAGAGCTTCTGACTTTTGTGGTAAGTAATCACAGAAGAGTCATTGTTTTATGTTAAATGTGTACAGAATGGGAATATTTAAAAGTTTTTTTATTTTGCTTTTTTTTCCCCTCCATAGAGCTCTCCTGTCCACAGAACAGTGAATACCACCTGTGTTCCAGCCACATGTCTGACTGTGTAGAAAAAACAAGTCCACTGGCAGTGAAATGCAAAGAAGGCTGTTTCTGCAAACCTGGGTTTTTTCACAGTGATGGGGAGTGTGTACCAAATGCTGAGTGTGGCTGCATTTACAATGGTGTTTACCACAAAATCCATGAGAACTTCTACCCTGATGAGCACTGTCAACTGCACTGTGCCTGTGTAGGCCACAACAGAGTACAGTGTACAAACCACACATGTCCAAATGGAACAAAATGTGCCATCCAGGATGGTCAGAGGGCATGTCATGCACTACAACCAGCTAGATGCACAGTCATGGGTGGCAGACACTTCAGGAGCTATGACGGGCACAGCTTTGACCTTAATCTTGGAAACTGCCATTATGTTATATCTCAGAGTTGTGAAGTGGAAGAGACTGACCTCACTGTTATTATCCAGCAAGGACGGCTGCATGTCAGCGTCCATGGCATGAACATGTCCCTGGAGATGGAGCATTTGGGGAAAGTAAAGGTAAGCACTTGCACATTTACATACAAACTGTTTAGTATGTCTTTTTTTTTTTTTTTTTTTTTTTTACCATAAGATTTTTATTTTCACAGATTGATGGTGTTTTGAGGGGTCTTCCTGTCCAGCTGGATCACATAGCAATACTTAATTCTGGCTCGCTGACCCGTGTGGTTGTTGACACTGGGGTTGTTGTCACGTATGGTGGGCCTCACCTGATCCAAATCGTGATCCCTGCCTCCCATAGAAAAGTGTGCGGCTTGTGTGCAAACATCAGCACTGTTGGTACATATGACCGCACAAATGGCAGTCTCCCAAATAATATTTCCATCTCTGCATCTTCCTGGTCACTTTCACCACCTGGAACGAACTGCTCTGAAGAATGCGATCGCTGTTCAGCATGCAACTCTACCATGGCAGCTGAATTTGCATCAGATAACCTCTGTGGCAGTCTGCATGCCCCTGCAGGATCCTTTAGTGGATGCCACTCCACTGTGGACCCAGAGCCCTTCTTTCAGAACTGTGTGAATGATTTGTGCATGTCTAATGGGAACAAAGACTTGTTTTGCAGTAGTTTGAAGGAGTACACTTTTGCATGTCAAGAGGCAGGAGCTGAAGTCAGACCATGGAGGGGTGAGAAGTGCTGTGAGTATCATAAATCCTGATTCTAACATACATGTGTTGCTTCATTAGTCTTTTGTGGTGTGCCATGTAAATCATACAGGTCTGCACACGTGCCTCTATTGTACTCAGAACGCTGGCAAGCTCTCTACAGTGAACTTGCCAGACTGATGTAAGGCTACCTGGACTCTGGTACAGCACATGAACCCTTTCTTTTTCTCCCTCCCACAGCGCTCTCATGCCCGGAAAACTCTCACTACAATATATGCGTCAGTGCGTGCCCCGAGTCCTGTGGTATTTTATCCGATATCCCCTGCCCGTGGGCGTGTTATGAAGGATGTCAATGTGACTCTGGTTACATGCAGAGTGGAAATGGCTGTGTCAAAGCTGAGCAATGTGGCTGCTTCTACCACGGGCACTACTATGAGGTGAGAAGCTACATATTATCAAGTTTAACACCTAGCAAGATATTACATTTTTGCCAATATCCAACATTTTCCAGCAAATTCTGTCCCAATAGATTTTTTTTTTTCACCTATTTGCATCAAGTCTCTCCTGAAGGGAAATTAACATTATGCCTACACTTACTGTGATAGCAACCTGCTGATACAGACATTTACTGCTTTTCAAAATGTACACATTTACTCGACAGAATAAAACTACTTATTCAGCAGTTTGTCAACTTATCGGCAACTAAAATGGTCCATCTGGTGCCAATATTTTATTTTAAGGCCTTTTGTTGTTCATCAATATCAACTAGCATACGTTTTCCTTGTATGATGCCATTTAATGTAAGATTTTTCTTAATCCACTGAAACTGTATATTTAGCATCTGATCTGCTCTGATAAAGCACTCTGGTCTGGACTCTGATTAACCTGTTTGGTTCAATAAGGGTGTATGCTGTTATGACAGATTAACATGTGATCCTACTGCAGGTTCAGTTATAAACATGTTGCCACAGTCGAGCTCATCAAGTGACATGCACTGTTAATTTCATGACTCATGAATGTCTTTGCCAAACGTGCATATGCCTCACCTGTACATGTTGCATGAGTAACCACAAAATCCTAGGCCTTTTGTGTTTTTGCTGTTTGTTTGCTTGGTCTGAACAGTTAGGTGACGCACACAAACAGTGACTCACTGTTCTCTCTGTAGATCGGGGAGATATCGTGGGCTGAGGGATGTTCTGAGCGCTGTAACTGCTCTGCCACTGCCACCATGTGCTGTAAGCCAGCCTCTTGCCCCGAGGGAGAGGGCTGCACCTTTAACGATACCTGGGGCTGTGCAAGAAAAAGTAAGCCCAGCTGGTTCTGCTGGGTTGGGTGACATTTCCTCACAGGCTAACTGTCGTTCACTCAGCCACACCATGCGACACTCACTCGTCAAATTTTTGTTACTTTGTTTTTCTGCCTGGGCTGTTTTGCAACCTCGTACATGCCACAAAGCTGTTTTTCTCGGTCCTATTCGACCTAAAATTCGGTGAAAGTCACTCCCCTTTTTGAATACTCCAAGTCTCCTGTTTGCCTCTGGGTTTGAGTTAATTGTGCTGCTTGTCAATCATCAGTAATATTGCACCACTAATTGTTCTTGTCCTCGTGGAGCCATGCAGTAATACACAAATGATGAAATGTGTATTAATGTTTGATACCATCAAAACAGTGTGTCTTTCATTACTGAACACTTGCACTTAAACAAATCGCCTGCTTTTGGGTTTTAACTATATTCATTAATTACTCATAGATCCACAGTCCTTAAAATAAAAACTGTTCTCTTTCTCTAAACTGATATTAATCTGATACTTTTTTCCCTTTATTTTTCAGCTCCTAATGATTCTAAAATCTGTGAACATGGAGAGACATGTGGTGTCCAGAGCCAACCTAGGCAAAGCCAATGCTTGGTACTGGGAGGAGCCCATTTCTACACATTTGATGGGAAGGTGTTTGAATTCCAAGGAAACTGTACCTACACTCTGATCCAAATATTTAATCAGACCAGTTCGAATATGACATTTTGGGTCGGGGCACAGAAAAACAGGACCCCAAACGAGGCTTCCTCTCTTCAAGCTATTCATGTCAAAGTGGCTTACGACAGTATTAATATCTACAGAGGGGAAAAAGGCTACATTTGGGTAAGCTTAAATTTGGGGGTGCCAATGGTCACATCACCATCCTAGCTTCACTGTCTGATTTAACTTTTTTTTTTTTTTTTACAACACAATGCTAATCGATTTTTATAAATGCAGATAAAATAAATTTGTGCTCGACAGGTAAATGGCGAGAAAAGGTTTCTACCTGTGACTCTACAGTTTGGACTTGTGAAGATTCATCAGGCTGGCATGTTTGTCGTTGTGGATACAAGTCTAGGCATCCAACTCAAGTTTGACCAATCTCATATTGCCATGATCACTCTCCCTAATAACACAGAAGTCCATGGTTTGTGTGGGAATAATAATGGCATCGAAGAAGATGACCTCAGGACCCCTCAGGGTGAGGCTTTCGATGCTACCACCTTTGGTTGGAGCTGGAGAGTTCCTGATCCAGAAGCTCTGTGCACAGCAGAATGTGGGGATGCATGCCCACACTGCTCCGCTGAACAGCTACAGGAGAAAAATGTGGCCCCTCAGTGGATCTCCCTGCATGAGTACATTTGGTCGCCACAAAAGCCATTCTACTTGTGCCGTGAGGTTGTTAGCTACACTAAAATCTTCCCAGCAGTGAGCATATTTGACCTGTGCTCCAGTAATGACACTCAGAAGACCATCTGCCTGATCTTGGAGGCCTACGCTGCCGCCTGCCAAAATGCCCAGATTCAGATCGGAGAGTGGAGGAACACCTCCTGCCGTAAGCCGATTTGGGCTATCAATTAAATACTTTTCTCTTAAAAATAAATTATTGTTAATGTACAGTTGTATTGCTTTACACTTTTTTTTGGGTGCTTTTCACACATAACTATACTGAAACATTAAAAACAAAAATGTAAACGCAGGTCTTGGGGAGTACTAATGCATTTTTGAAAGCAGTCAATTGATCTTATGAGTCCAACAGTGTTACAGGAGTTCAGTATAACAGTTTTATATCATATGATCTGATACAGCAGAACCAGAGATATCAGCTTTATCTCATGAATTCTACCTTCCAAAACCTTGTCCCTTTTATTACCCACCATGCAACTTAACCTCTGAGTGACTTCACTGGAGGCAGTTTAACAGATTACATGCAGCCTATTATGAAACAAGGTTTTTATACAACTTTTTTCAAATATGCAGTAGTACCCAAGACCTGTAAACACACTTTGATATGTAAAATTGGTGGATTTACCCTTTTTAAAGGGCCCAAAAGCTGCTTCTATTAAGACATTTGTGGTCTTCCTCCATATTGTTGATCATTCTCCTCTGCGTCTCTCCTCTAAGCCATGTCCTGCTCACTGAATAGCCACTATAAGTCCTGTGGCACAGCCTGCCCCGCCACCTGTCAGGACCCATTCGGTTCAAGGCCGTGCACACTGGCTTGTGTGGAGACCTGCCAGTGTGACCCAGGATTGATCCTGGATGGCGACACCTGTGTCCCCTCGTCCCAGTGTGGCTGCACTCACAATGGTTACAGTTACCACAGCAACCAGACCTTCTGGGCTGATGAGGGATGCACTCAACGCTGCGCTTGTGACCCCAACACCCACCAGATGCAGTGCCATTCAGATTCTTGTGGACCAGATGAACACTGCGGTCTTCAGGATGGTGTCAGAAGCTGTGTGCCGCACCGCTGGCAGACATGCATGCACATGGGTCATCACATAGTCACCTTTGACCAGCATGACTATGATTTGCATGGCACCTGTCAGTACCAGTTAATGGGCATGTGTGAACAGAGGCAAGGCCTTGATGGCATTGAGGTTTATATACAAACAGATGGACACCTGGAGTCTGCACTTCATGTCCTGGTCAATGTGAGTGGTGTGCTTGTGAAGTTAAACAGCAAAAACACTGAGAATATAGAGGTGAGTATCCTATTATCTTTTCATTTTGTAAAAAGTTATTGAATGATTAAACTGGACATCACAAAGATTACCCTTTGAAAATGTGTTGCCCTTTGCTGAATTTCTGGTTTGCAGGTTTGTTTTTCCAATACCCATATTATTTGTAAAAAAAAATTATGTATATTTTTCACTGCCACATTGTTAAATGTTGTACAATATCATGTCTTTATGCATATACGAGCTTATTTTACTCTATTATGTACCTTTTTAAATATTCTGTGGCTGCTGTGGCACACACATTTCCCTGTTAGTGGGACATTAAAGGATTACATATTCTGAATTTAAAATGCAATTTTGGCACCCCCTACAGGTGGATGGTGTCAAGAGGAGCATGCCCTATCACTTTGGCCCTGCGGCACTGGCTTTCTCTCTGGGGCTGCACACTTACATCTACACAGACGGGGGATTTGAATTTAGTCTCAGTAGAGAGGGCATCGTTGGCATCAATCTCTCCAGTAAATATGCTAATGCTACTTGTGGCTTGTGTGGCAACTTCAACTCTGATCCTGTTGATGACCTCACAGCAAACAGCACACGGGAGCATCTGAGCCCTGAGCAGTTTGGAAACGCTTGGAGAAGTGGGCAGAACACCTGGTGTGTGGAGGGCTGTCTAGGAGGAAGTTGTCCAAAATGTTCATCTGAGCGTCTGGCCCGATTCTCTGACCCGGAGGCTTGCGGGAAGATTCTGGAAGTTAATGGACCATTCAGACACTGTCATGGCAAAGTGGACCCCTCCAGCTTTTACAAGCGCTGCGTCAGTGACCTGTGTCTTCGCGAAGGGCTCCAGCCTGCACTGTGTCACTCCCTGGCAGTGTATACGGCCGTCTGCCTTTCCCACAAGGCTCTAGTTTATGCCTGGAGGAGCCCTGGATTCTGCTGTGAGTGTTAATGTGCTCCCAGTGATTTGAATTAATATCCTTTACGATTTGTTACTGTGCTGTTTGGAGTTCAGCATCATTGCACACCAAATGAAATATGGCGAGTTTGCAGTTGCCATTTCACGTTTAGATTGTTTGTCATTGATCACATAACATAAGGAAACGAGAATGGAGAATACATTTTTTAAGTACCTACGGGCCTATACCTGATTTGTAAAGTGAATTGTGCATTCATTGCAAGTTAGAAAATTTAGTGTCTATTGGATACAATGTGCTGTGACTCATTGGTATTGAGGCCACAACCTCTTAGGTGCCATCGGACCACTAGATGGTACTAATGCATCACTGGTCAACCCTTACCATTACAACATTTTCCTGTCTTCCCTCCTTAAGTGATTGATGTCTCTCTGTATCTCTACAGCCCTGTCATGTCCCTCCAGTACCAGTTACAGCATGAGTTCTGCTTCTGTTCACCTCTGTCTCGGCTGGCAGAATAACACCCTAGAGGTGCCTCAAAACACCGGAGAGAACTGCCTCTGTGAAGCAGGTTTAGTTCACAGTGGCAGCCTCTGTGTCTCTCCAGAGAACTGTGGCTGCTTTCACTGCGGAGAATACCTCAGGGCAGGACAGGAGGTGTCTACATGCGAAAAAAGCTGTTTATGCAATGCTGGGGGGCACATGACTTGCCGTAATGTCTCCTGCAGAGAGGATGAGGAGTGTAAGCTTATTAGAGGTGTTCAAGGTTGCCACCCCAAACCCAAAATTGCACACTGCTCTGTTGATGGATCCCACTACACCACGTTTGATGGACAGGCATTTGAATTTCACGGTTCATGTAACTACACCTTGGTGCAGATGTGCTCTCTAAAGGAACTAAAGCCCGTTTTTGTAGCTGCACAGGGCAACCGTGCTGAGGGCCGACAGATCTACATGCAAGTCAATGAAATGCATATTAAAACATCAGCAGCTTTTCCTGGAAAGATTCAGGTAATTCATGCAATGATTTTACATCCCTTCAACATGATTTATTGTTCATCTTTTAGCAATTGCTTTAGCCGTAAAGTAGTTTTCACAGCATACATAAACTGTATTGTATATTAACTTTTTTTAAAGTGAATTATTTCACCCAGGTAAATGGAGTTTATGAGAATCTGCCATTCTCACAGAACAACGTCACTGTTCATCAGAAAAATGGATGGATCAATATCAAGACCTCACAGTCAGTTGAAGTCAAATCAGACCTATTAAGCCATATTTGGGTCATCATTTCTGACCTCTACAACCAGGCAACCTGTGGCCTATGCGGGAACTACAATGACAATCCTTCAGATGACCTGCAGCTGCCCAGTGGGACAATCATCTCTGATCCTGACATCTTTGGGTCATCATGGAAGTTGTCAGATACTGAATTGTCCTGCAATGACACGTGTGGCAGTTCCTGTGAACTCTGCCAGTCCCCTCTGCCACAGTACACCGCTGAGCTGTACTGTGGCCTTCTCACCCATCCCACGGGACCCTTTTCCTCATGTCACCTTTTGGTGTCCCCACAGAAATACCACTCTGTCTGCATGAAAGACCTTTGTGTTGCAGATGGACAGCACTGGGCCCTGTGTGATACATTATGGGCCTATGAGGCAGCATGTAAGCAGGCAGTAGGGGTGGTTGACTACTGGAGTAACATCATAGGCTGTGGTAAGTCTAGCAGCTTGGTATATTATTTGAGTTAACTGTCGTTAAAATTTCAAATGCTGTAAATTATTATCCTGTTGATGACTGACTATATTATATTTATTTTACAGCTTATCAGTGTCCTCAATTCAGCCACTACAGCCAGTGTGCAAATGCTTGCTCTTCACTGTGTCCTGAGATTAGCCAGACAGTGCAGTGCCCCAGGGACTGTGAGGATGGTTGCCAGTGTGATGCTGGACACCTTTATGATGGCCATGCCTGTGTAGCAGCTGAACAGTGTGGCTGCGAACAGCACGGGAGGAGGTTTAAGGTCAGAATTAAACACTGTTTGGTGTGCAGCCTAATTAGAAAAGCGGTTATGAAAATAATGCAAACAGAAATGGTCTAATTCTAGTTCAAGTGCAGGGAAATTAAGACATACTATACTTATACTTTACCACTTCACTAAACACATTTCGGTTCCTTTTTTTTTTTTTTTTTTTAATTGGTTTCTATCATGTTTGTGTTTGCAGGCCTCCGAGAGCAGACTGCTGCAAAACTGTACCATTAACTGCACCTGTGGGCCTCCTCTTGTCTGTGAGCAGCACTCGTGTCCTGTACTGCACAGTTGTATAGTTTCAGATGGAATCATGGGTTGCCACAAGGATGGTGAGCAAAAAGAATGACATGTTGATTTCCTTGCTGTTGCATGCCTTACTTTTCATATTGTCAAACTAAAATGACTGTATTTGAAAATAATCTATTTTCCTTTATTTGCCAAAACCCAGATCCCTGTGAAGGAATATGTGATGAAACGGAGAAATGTTACCTGAGAAATGGTGTGCCTGTCTGCAAAAGCCGTCAGGGTCTCTGTTGGGCCTGGGGAGGCGAGCATTACCACACATTTGATGGATTCAACTTTAACTTTGAGGGTACATGTACCTATCTCCTGGCATCCAGCAAAGGGGTGGCATGTAGTCTGACACCCTTTAGTCTCTCCATGAAGAATGGCTGCAACGACAGCAGGGCTACATCCTGCAAAAAGGCGGTCACTTTGCAAGCTTATGGGTTAATCATCAGGCTCGGGAGTGAAAACGGCAGCATACTTGTGAGTAGTTGTTGTTGTTGTTAGGAAAAGTAAAACCTGAGCAAATTTGTCATTCAGATACTTTCTCCCTTTCTATTTTCAGGTTAATGGTCAAGTGGCTTTTATTCCTGTTAATCTGTTGCGGGGTAAGATCAAGGTCTCTCACAAGGGAGGAAAAACTCTACTGAAAACTGAGTTTGGTTTACATGTAGTCTTTGATGGGAACTCTGCTGTTCTTATCAAACTGGACCCACACTACAAGGGCAAAGTCTATGGGCTGTGTGGCAATTTCAATGGTGAACCTAAAGATGAGTATCCCGAAGCTACGCCTGGTTCTTCTCCAATAAACACAAGTGTGGAGTTCGCTCTGGCATACCAGCTCTTCGATGGTGATAACTGTTTCACTGAGAATAAACTGGAGGAAGCGACCTTGTCTGCAGATCATGTTTCTGGGGTGCCCTCCAGTCATAAGAAGCGGTGTGCAGTGTTGAGTGATCAGAACGGTCCGGTGGCGCACTGTCATAGTCGAGTCGACCCTGATTACTTCTATAGAAGTTGCTTAGTCAACCACATGCTTGATGGAAGCACAAATGATGCCCTTAACCAAGCCGTACATTCATATTCAGTAGCTTGTGAAGAATCTGATGTCACCCATGGTGAAGTGATGTTTGGTAAGTATGTTGCGGAGGGCAATATAATGCAGCTGAATTTTCTGGTGTCTATTGTGATAGAATCTTTATAATAACACTCGAGGGAATCATTTCAGATGCACACTGTCCACCAAACAGCCACTACAAGACCTGTGGCTCAGCCTGTCCTCCATCCTGTGAATTTAATTCCACCATCTGTAATAAGGCCTGTGTGCAGGGCTGCTTCTGTAACCCTGGATTCATCAGGAGTCCCACTGGCTGTGTGCGGCCACATCAGTGTGGCTGCAGAGACTCCAGAGGCAAATATCACAGCCTCAACGCCACTTTCTGGGAGCCAGAAGACTGCGGTCAGCTCTGTGTCTGTGGACCAGCTACTGGAGAGGTCCACTGCCACCCAGCGCAGTGTCCCGGAGGAACGGTCTGCAAGCAGCTACATCACAGGAGGGTGTGTCAGCCTGAAAACCCCCTGAACTGTACCATCGTTACTGGGCTGCATTTTACAACCTTTGATGGTTATCATTTTGATTTTAGAGACAGTTGTGCGTATTCATTGGTTCAACCAAAGTCCAACCTAACTGGGCAAACACCGTTTAGTGTCACTATCTCTGATGCAAGTTGCCGCAAAAGGCTATTTCATAGCCTCAGTTTAACACTCTCAATCTATGGTTTGGACGTGGCGGTGAGAAAAGACAAACCAGGACAGGTTTTGGTGAGTATTTTACATAGATAATCTTTTAATTAACCACTGTGTATGCATTTCTTATGAGTTCTGCTTCTTTTCATTCTCAGTTTGATGGGCTGTATAAGCCCTTACCTTACTTCCACCCGACTGGCCATGTTAACGCCTACCGTACACCTTCATCACTCGTCATTCACACTGATGTGGGATTACAGCTGATCATCTACAACATCGGCACTCTAATGGTCATCCTCCCAAGCAGTTATGGCTCATCTGTCTCTGGTCTCTGTGGGAACGCAAACTCTGACCCTGCTGATGACCAAATGATGCCCGATGGAGAGCTTGCCCAAAATAGACTAGAGTTTGCCCACAGCTGGAGGTCTCAAAGAGCAGAGGCCTGTAGGTCTAACTGTTCTTCCAGACTGAAGCATTGTCCCGCTGAGGCACAGAAGCTTTTTGAAGGCAGGGATTTTTGTGGGGTATTGCTGAATGAATTGGGGCCATTTGAAGACTGCGCCTCAGTGTTGAGTCCCAAGCATCACTTCCACAGCTGTGTAGCAGATTCCTGCTCTTCTAACGGACACTACTCAGCCTTCTGCAGTACTATTGCATCTTATGCAGCTGCCTGCCAAGCTGCTGGGCTGCCTGTCAGGCAGTGGAGGAGTGACATTTTCTGTGGTGAGTATACTTCTGTCAGATTTTTTTCCATTAAATTTGACTTACCTATGTACCTAGATCTGCCTTTATTATAAAAAAAGACATGGCTGATTATGGTGTTCAGCTTCACACTCAAAGCCAATTTGTGATACTGTCTGTGTGGTTCAGGGCTGTCCCACTGTGAAATTGGCAAATAACTGAGGGCTCACTTGCTCACGTCAGGCTTTTATGAGCATTGTATTCAAGGCAGCACTTATGCAAACTTATTGTGAGGGTAAATGCCCACAATTGTCACCAATCCATCAGACTTTAACAATAAGATTCACATACAAACCAAAAGTGAATAAAGTTTTTCATGTGTTTTTTTAAATTGTTGAATCTGATTTGACAGCAATACTACTTTTGTCTATAAATGAAAGGTAAACAATATAATTGGCTCTTTAAATGGCCTCAGAAATGACTGGGCTCTCACAAGGTCTTGTTCAACCACATTTAACATTTCAAGCCTTTGCAGTGTATTTTACACATGCAGCATTTACACTGTGAAAGCCTATGGTGGGGACATTTGGATGGGCTTTTTTGTACAAATATCGTAGAAGAAAATTCTGATGGATGAAAGTGTATCGATGGGTTTGACTTGAACTTGACATCTCATTCACAATTGTCTTGTGATTCTGTTAAGCTGAAGGACTTATTTACCCCCCGCCCCATCTGCAGGTATGTCATGCCCAAAGAATAGCCACTACGAGCTGTGTGGCCCTCGATGTCCTGTTGTGTGCCTTGGACATTCCTCTCCAGAAAACTGTAGCGGCGGCTGTGAGGAGGGCTGCCAGTGTGACCCTGGCTATGTCCTGAGCGATGGCCAGTGTGTGCTGGTTTCTGACTGTGGCTGCATGCATGACGGACACTATCACCCTGCTGGCCACTTCTACCCTGAGAAAAGCTGCCAAAAGTGTAGCTGTGAAGGAGGAGAAGTGACCTGCAGCCATGTAGAAAACTGTTCTCTCAAAGACGGCATTTCCTTGAAGTATGGGGTGTGCCAAGTGTTTGCTGGCTTTGGCTACATCACTTTTGATGGTACTGTTCTGTCTCACCATGGAGCTTGTACTTATGTAGTGTCAGCCCTCTCCTCTAAAGCTATTCATGACTACACTCTGCTACTTAGCTTCACAGAGGAGAGAAAAGGCATTTTCAGAATCAGCAGATTGGTGTTCCGTTTGCTGTCACTTGAAGTGTCCGTGGACCCTGAAACTCTGTGGAAAATACAAGTAAGTTATGTAATATATTGTTAAACATGAGTTTCATAAAATCTTTGCAGGCTTAACTTGTCTGTGTTTTCAGGTAAACGGAGAAGAACACAGCGTACCTTTCGACAAGGGAGAACTGAAAGCATACCAAGTTGGAAACGGCCTGGTTATCGTCACACTATCTGGGGTGGGAATTGATTTGTCTTCGACCCAATACCTCAGGTTAACTGTACCGCAGGTGTATGACAGCGTAGCTTCAGGCCTCTGTGGGAACTTGAATGGGGACAGGTATGATGATTTGAAGTTGAGAACTGGTAATCTTACCAAAAGCTTTGCAGAGCTCCTGCACAGCTGGGCAGAGGCTCCCGGACAGCTCTGCACTGACACTTGTGGGAGAGAGTGTGATGAGTGCAACCTGTCGGCACACGACAGTCTGGTCTGTGATATCGTGCTGATAAGTAGTACTGAATTCAACCATTGCTGGAATAGTGATGTGGATCGAGATATTTACCACCGTATGTGCATCAGGGCGGTTTGTTCTGGGGCAGGGGACATGGCAGCATGTCTCGCACTAGAGGCATATTCTGCAGCCTGCCAGGCTAAAGGAATACCAGTCGGACCATGGAGAGAGAACACTCCTTGTGGAAAGTGAAAAATTATGATCTTTTTAAATAAAGACTATATGATCCACTTTGAACGGTTTGCATTTACTGCCACAAGCTTTCCAGTGTCCTGACCGCAGCAGCATGGAGAATTGTGTTGGCTCCAACTCGTGCCCCGCTCTCCTCCAGCCTGGTTATTCAGAAACCGGCTGTTCAGAAGGCTGCCAGTGCCATTATGGGAATGTGTTTGATGGGGGCGAGTGTGTATCTTACGGTCAGTGTGGGTGTGTTCTTCATGGTCGATATATCAAGGTAAATATACACCTGAAATACAAACTGCAAATGCATACATTCTCTAGGGAATATTTGATCTGTCATAGTGGAGATATCAAGAGTCTTGCAGAGAAAATGATTCCACCTGGTACAAGTAAAAGTCCCACACTGGGGGGAAAAAAATAAGAAAATAAAATTATTCAAAATAAAAGAAATTACTTAAAGGAAAAGCGGCAAATCCTCACACTTTGGAAAGCCAGAATGCTGAATAGTTTAAAGACAAATCATCTGTATTTTTATACAAAAATGTTCAGTTGTTGTGTAACATGGCTGTCAAATAATTGTATTTAAGCAGAAAGTACAGTATTTCCCCTTTTAAAATGTAGTGGAGTAGAAAGTTGCATAAAAGAGACAGCCAAGTGCAAATAGCTCAAACTGAAGTTGATTCTTAAAGCAATTATGTAGAAATTGGCATTTTGTGGGATTTGATGCCCCCACAGTTTGAGTGCAACACCACTGTCATAAATACAAAATGATTTGTAATTAAGCCAACATAGTCTCTCAAAACAGCTGCAGAATTTAGTTTTTCTCTCTTCTCCACTTCTCAGATGGATGAGCAACTGTACACTCATGACTGCACCCAAAGGTGCTGGTGCCACCCTCTGAGTGGGGTGATATGTGAGGAGGCAGGCTGCAGGCCTGGGCAGCGGTGTGCTCTGAGAAATGGTTTCTGGGGCTGTCATGACAGAGCCGAAGCTTGTGAGCTCAGGGGCGGCCTCCAGGTCTCCTCACTTGGTGGGCAGCAGCTGGTCTTAGAACCTCAGTTACCTTATAGTCTGATGTCGCTCTGTGACGAGGCCAGCGTGCACTGGTTCAACTTGATCTCTTACCATGGACTGTGTGAGGGTAGCTCTTCCAGGCTTGTTACTGTGTTTCAAATCCTCCTGCATGGATCATCATTTGTTATATGGGATGGCACAGTGAAGGTATGACTCCACTAAGGGTTTTGATGACCCAAAACACGTAAAGAAATGTTCCAAAGGTTGTGACAACTAACTCACCCTACCCTCTCCCCCCACAGGTGAATGGAAAATTTGTGTCCCTCCCTCGCACTTTATCGTCTGGGGTGTCCCTGACATCTGGAGTGAACCAGGACAAGACAGAGGTCACGGTGATCCTGAGGAGAGATGCTGGGATGGAGTCAGAGCTGGAGATTGAAATTGGCGTTACCATGTTAACAGTCAAGGTCACTTCCTGGTACTCAGGGAAATTGTGTGGCCTTTGTGGAGACCTGAATGACCTTCACTCTGACAGTTCACTGAGGTCATGGGTTCTCCCTGACTTCTCTGGCTGGTAAGTGGTATTCTGTGCTTTTGCTAATGAGTTTATGTTTTACAAATTAATTTGAATAATGAATGTATTCTCTTTTTCACAGTGGCTTCACTGGATGATGACTGATGGTTTTAATGTAGCCTACTGGTAGTGTGTTAAATAATAAAAACAATTCAAACAATTTGATTAGTGTGTCATTTAAACTCTGATAGATGGCATGACCCTGTCTTAGATTTTACATAATGCTGGAGGTGCTCTTATCAGGTGAGTCCATACACCTTTTCTAAATGAGGTCATCTCTGGATAGTGTTGATAAGGTCTTAAAGAAAAAAATGAGGGCACACCTTTATCTAAATCCACAATGTGTGTTCAGAAACTAAATAAGACTTAATGTTGCCCTGCCCAAGAGCTTATGACCCACTAATCTCCAAATAAATATTGAGTTTTTGTTATTATTTTAAGGAGATTCTAATGCAAACTTGTGGGCTAAGTTTTATTGACTTTCTGTCACACTGCATGTGGTTACTCTTGGTTGACACCCAAAACCAACAGAAGCAACCTGTTTAACCCAACAGCTGCCATTTACAGAAATGTTGGTGTATAACATTTCATTGATCTGTTCCATGGGATTATCCACCCATTTAGCAAGCGTGACACATTTGTACATCTGACACATTTTGTTTACAAGAATGGCCTTCTGTAAAGAGCAAAGTGTACTTCTTGTCAGTATTTTTGCATTGAGTGGGGCTTACATGCTAACACTGATGCACAATGGGTGGTGTGACCTTTTGTTTTTTAAACATTATTTCTTGAGTATACAGTACATTAAAAATACAGTCTCAGTCAGATCCAGTAAGTCTCCTCCCAAGCTCCACCTTCTTGACCAAATATGGTCACATCAGGTGGCTACGGCCGCAATGCCAGACCTAGAGGGTTCAAAACTGTAGTCCACAAACCAGCATGTGATGTCACAGTGGGTTTAAGCTCGTGGGCTCCCAGGGTTCTGTGTTGGGACGAATTGTTTATTTTGAACATAAATACCAAGTGAGGTTTAAAAAAAACGGGCAAGTTCTGACGGTAACCTACCGTTACCTTTTTTAAAACATTAACTGAAACAATGAATCCTGGACAATATTTGGGGGCAGCTTGTCGTTTCACTTAATATATTGAATTAAACTGAATAGTGTTGCATTCTGGGTTTGATGTTTTGAATCAGGCCCAGCAAACACAGAGCCAAACTCTATTTCTGGCGGAGACACACTGAACATGAACTCTGGAGTTGCTTTTCGAGGTTTATTCATCTGAATCCTGCACACCAGGAGCAAATATTACAGTAAGCTTGAATAGATTTTATCTGTCTGGCGATGTTTGCTTACTAGTATCATTTTTATACAAGCTGTCACTCATCAGTAATGCAAATAAGCTACTGTTGATGTTACAGCACATCAAGGTAAATAAAGATGTATTGTTGCAGTGTAGGTAAAATCAATTCCTGAAGAGATGGAATAAGTGGGGCAAGTTGTAAAACAATTTGTATATTTTCTATTTCTCTGGTTTTCCATTGAATGTTTTTCCCACTGCATTTTAGTTAACAAAATATACTATATTGATTTGTTGTGTTGAAACAGAAAAAAAATATAAATTTCAATTACAGAAAAAACGGCAATATAATGGCAAACCAGCTGCCAGTTTACTGTAAAATCAAGAAAATGCATCAATAAACTGAAATTTAGAGTAACAGTAATCTACTGTAAATGCAGATTACATTGGGAAAACAGTAAAATAATGGCGAAGCTGCTGCAAGTTCTTTACTGTTAATTAATAACGCACTGTAGAATATTTACACTATGCGTTAAGTTTACATGAATGTTTAAAAATACATTGAAGGGTTATACAATAGGATTTTTGAAGAGAGGAAATGGCATCCTAAGTGTTGGGATTGGAGTTAGGTTCCTGGAAGCAACAAATGTAAAAGTACCTTTGAGATCAGTTCAGCTGTGTTTATAAAGTGTAATGTAGTGCACACCAACATGTAATGGGGAAGAAAAATGTACATGAAGCTCAAGATAAGGAAGAAGCACATGGAAACAATGAGGTATAAAATGTCAAAGTTGGTTACAAAACAGATGGGATGAGCGGGAAGTTAAAACGTGCAGTGTCAAATGAGTCGAGGTCAGATAAAAAGAGTAGTTCTGGGTGTGATGATGATGTAAAGAAACATTTCTCAATAGCCTTTTTTTTTGTTTGATTTGATTAAATATTCATGTTTAACACAACCGTAACGCATATAGTCTGTGCTCGGAGATATGAATATGAAAAATATTGTGTATATTTTTCTTTTCTTTTTGCATTTCTCAAAACCCAGCATGATTATGAAACGAGACTCTGCTTAAAGACTCTTGGGTAACTTTGAAGATAAATTTTGATATGGGTCTTATCACATTCTTGCCTTTCCCATTCTAAAGATTATTTTATTTGGTTACACCAGAATATACAATATAGTGCTGTACAATAATCAGATTGACCTATATCTGTCTGGTGTTTCACATCAAGTGGCACTGGAATGTCTGCAGATAAAAGTACGAAAATGGGTCATTGAATTAAAACTCTAATAATAGCACAATTAATGTATTAATGATACATTATCTAAATGCCCTTTTTTCCACACAATAAAAGGAGTTCCTGAAGAATAGTTGTCTGGGGTTCATTAATAAATATTTTCCCTCAAATAAAAAATTAAGTAACAATACTGAATTTTCATCCTTTGCACCAGTTTAAGTTGTTCTGGCGTTCATGCAGGGATTCTCATCAGAGTCCGGGATGTGGATTTCACTGGGTGTGGTCTCTCCGAGATAAAAGATAAATGATCCATCACACACATTTAGTTGGTATTGGATCTCACACCTATGTCAACATACAACAGGGCCTGCAAGTCATTGCCAAGTTCTGCCTTAATTTGTTTTAGAGGAAGGGTATTGTTGTTTTAAAGTGGTGCCTGCTGGGTTGTAGGATTTATGATTGGTTGTTTTTTCTGTCTAGCAGAGAATATAAAAGGATGGGACTGTAAAACATTCATCACACTTTAAGCCTGTGAGAAGGTAAGCACTTTTCATTCTGGGATTACGTATGTTAGCTGTTTGGTCAAATTAATGCATTTATATTCATTTCAAAAGCTGCTGGTACTAAAACAAGGATTTTTGTCTTTCAGCCATGGGGACCCTGTTACTGCTTTGTGCTGTGGGGGCTTTATTGAGCTGTAAGTGTATTTTGAATATTAGTCATTTTCACCTCAATGTGATACATCTGTGTTTTTGTTCTTTATATTTATTTATTTTTATCACAATTTTAAGCCGTGTTAAACTTGACAAATACATTTAGAAAAAATCCTTTACTTTAAAATCTCATGCCCACAATTAACAAACATTAAACCTGACTGAATGTAGATGTGCTCAATTAATTAATCACAGCAGCATTCCTCAAACCTTTGCTCAGAATTCCGCAGCAGGACTTGAAGCCAAGTGATCACTCAATTTTCGAGCAATTTATCCAGGTTGTCAATCCCATCAGTAGAGAGCATTGTTGTACGGCTGCAGCCCAGGTGCCTGTTTGAATGAAGCAGACTGTTAAACAGGTGAAGAATTTGAGAGTGCAGCACATAAAGGATAGCCATCTAAATTGAAATGTGCTTTTGTTGGGAATAGCATTTACCTTCAGCTGCTATTGAGTTGGAGCTATTATACTGAATGGGTGAAACAGGAGTGTAATCTAAATCCCCCAGGCCCTGACTGAGCCCAGAAAATGTTCTTTTCACAGCAAAGGCACAGATATTGATAATATTTCCATTATGCAATTATATTGTCTGCGTAAGTGACTTATTGAGTGCTGCCGAGAAGCAGTCAAGTGACTGTTCCTCAGTCTAAATCTCTCACAATGGTTATCAAGGAAAAAAGCAATCCATCCATTATAGACCAGCATTTATCCCTGCTTTTTAACTTTGAAATGAAGGTATTTTTCAGTCGCTCTCTCTTTGACGTCTCAAGCCAAATTCTGTTACCAGTCTGTGAGTCCTTTGATTGCCTTGGCATAAACAGCCTAATTCATTTCCCAATGCTTTTCTTGACATGTTTTCTTCCTACACGAGATTTGTGAAGCACAGTTTTGTACCTGACTACTTCATTTTAGAAGTCTTCTTTTAGCATGCATTTTTCCTGTCTGTTTACCCCCGTCTGTCAGGTACTTCTAGTGCTTTATGGGCAGGGAGGGAGTTCGCCCTGTCATTCATGCAGAACTATGTCCCACACTACTACAGTCCTCGCTTTCAGCTGTACATCACTGCTGTTCAGGCCAATGCTAAAGTGACGGTGCAAGTGCCTCCCTTGAAGTTCAAGCAAGAGAAAACTCTAAATGCCGGAGAGACGGTCACCATCAGTCTCCCCACGAGTGTCGAGATGTATGGAAGCCAGAGGTCTTCCAACACAGTCCGCATTGAAGCCTCAGCAGATGTGACTGTAACCTCTTTCAACAGCAAACGGTACACAGCAGACACCTCTGTAGTGTATCCCACCACTGAATGGGGCACAGAATATTTCATCTTTACACCTCATGAAACCCCGTATAGTACCTATAAAGAGTTCTCTGTGACGAATGGAAAAGAGAGCAACAAGGTGGAGATTTTCCCTCAAGGCAAAATCTGGTTCCAGCGCCGTATCTATAATCGCGGCAGCCGATTGGTAATCAATCTCCAGCCATATGAGAGTATCCAGCTCCAGAGCACTTTCGAAATTTCTGGCACCAGAGTTGCCTCCCAGCACCCTGTTGCTGTTTTCACCGGTCACACTTGCACCTGGCGCTTCTCCAAATGTAATCATGTTTATGAGCAACTACTGCCCGTGAAGAGTTGGGGATCCAACTTCATCGTGCCTCCCTTGAGCTTCCAGACCAAATTCGACAGTGTCTACCTCCTGGCCTCGCAGCCCACCAAAGTCACTGTCAGTAATGGAAACCGCAAAGATGTCTTGAGTTTGAACAGGGGAAAGATTCTGGAGCTCCAATACTACAGCACTCAAACATTAACCATTCAGGCTAATCATGGAATCCAGGTCCTCATGTTCTTCAATGGTGTAGTACTGAGCGGGCATAATAAAGCCTATGACCCTTTCTTAACGACCATCCTGCCCACACAGCGTTTCTGCTCCTCCTACTCATTAGAGGCTCTGGATGGCTTTAATAACCAAGCCCTAATTGTAGCACAAACCAGTGCGACGGCAGAGCTGCGTTTCGATGGTGCCAACCTGCCCAGGGACGTCCAGTGGAAAAAGGTCCAAGACACAGATTTCTCGTGGGCGCAGATGTCCTACAAGAATAAACACACACTGTCCAGCTCTGGTTCCCCCTTTGCTCTCTACGCTGTGGGAGTCAGCGAGATGAATGGCTATGGTTCCCTAGGACAATGTATACAGCCAGGTGAGGTGCACATATTATAGCTCTTTGAGACTAGAGAGAGAATATTTAACCCATAAATTCTAATGATGTGGGCATTAACATATTTTTTTTATGGTTCACCAGGAGGTGGCTCTTTGTCCTGCAGCAGTGTCACCTGCAGTGCCACCGAGGTGTGTGAGATGAAGGGTGGGTATCCCTCCTGTGTCTCTAAGCCGGTGAATAGCAAATCTGGTACGTGCTGGGCCATGGGAGATCCCCACTACCGTACCTTTGATGGGAGATACTATGACTTCATGGGTACCTGCACATACGTCATTGCTAAAAACTGTGGGAAGGATGATCGTCTCCCAGCCTTTGAGGTCCTAGCTCAGAATGAGAACAGGGGAAGCCTTAGGGTGTCCTATGTCGCCCTGGTTTCAGTGAAGGTCTATGGCATCACCATCGCTATAGCTCGGTCTGAGACAGGTCGCGTAAGGGTAAGCCTTCATATTTCTATAAATAAAAAGTACTTGAGTATTTCCATGTTCTGCTTTTTTGGAGGCATATACTGTACTTTCTACTTCACTAAAAAAAAAATTGTTATCTGTAGTTACTAGTTACTTTGCAGATTGCACGCATCGGAGCCGAAGAAACACATTTTTTAATTAATTTATTTTATTGTCAATGGGATTTTATTTTTTAAACTGACTGACATGCAAATAAATGTGTAAACAACTTTTAGCTAATCTTCTGAAACTTAAGTTTACTGATTTCCAGAAAATTACTTTTGATATTTAAGTACATCTATTATCAGATACTTTAAGACTTTTACTCACTGACTAATATTTTAACACAATATCTTTACTTTTACTCAAGTATGACTTTTAAATTACTTTAATAAGGCTGGTAAAATAACAAATATCCATATTTTAAATTCCTTAACAAATTAATTATCATAAACTACAGGTTTTTAAAAAAACAAAAGTTGAAACGAATGGTTATCTTATTGGCATTAGAAGCAGGTTTTTATTGATTATTGCAATGGCTTGAGAAAAATCCATTATGTGCTTCCCTAATTTAAAACAATAAAAGATTGAAATGAAATATCTTTAAGACATATTGTCTTATTCTTTTGTCCAGGTTGACAATAATCTGTGGAGTTTGCCAATAACCTTGAAGAACGACAAACTGGTTATGTTCCAGAGCTGTCGCTCTGTAGTCATTGAGACTGATTTTGGTCTGACTGTCCAGTATGACTGGGAACACAAACTTGTGGTCAAACTGTCTGGCAATTATGCTGGTAAGACTTGTGGTCTCTGTGGCAACTTCAATGGCAACCCCAAGGATGATTTCACCACACCCTCCGGCACCCAGGCAGGTGGAGCGGTGGCCTTTGGGAGCAGCTGGAAGGTGCCAGGCCTGGTGAAAGATGCCCAGTGCAGAGATGACTGTGTGGGTGGATGTGAGCGCTGTGAAAACAATTTGATGAAAAAATGGGAGGGTGTTGAGTTTTGTGGGCTCATCGCACTCATAGAAAATGGGCCATTCAGGAAATGTCATGGCGTCATTGACCCACAACCGTACCTGCAGAACTGTAAATATGATGTGTGCATGGGAGGTGGCCTTCGACATTTCCTCTGCAGGGCACTGGAGGCTTACACTGAGGCCTGCCAGGAAGCTGGGATCCAGGTCCAAGACTGGAGGAAGATGGCACACTGCCGTAAGTAATGTTAACTAAATCAGAATCATACTCATCAGGTATGTGTACAAATACAACAGTTTTTACTCGGTTTTTCATTGCTTTCAGTGTACTAACACACAGAACAATTAATAGGAAGATAGAAATAGACATACAGCTCAACTGAACAAATATTATAAAAAAACTAACCAAAAAAACTATATGCTTTAGTAAAAACAAGAAACAGGTGTTCATACTATCTGCACAAATATGCATACAAATCAACAGTAACCAACAACATACAGTGTTCTGTATCCTGTAAAGAAATACAAATTCTGCAAATGACAGTGGTGGAATGTAACATATAGTACATATACTCAAGTGCTGTACTTTAATACAACTTTGTACTATTTTCATCTCATTATATTGTACTTTTTACTCCATGAAATGTATTTAATACTTTAGGTATGAGTTGCTTTGCAGAATTATAATAAAATAAAATAAAAATGTATTTATAGATAAATTATTTTCAATTAAGCAGCAGGATATACGGTTGTTAAAATGAGCTCCACCTTAAACCAGCTGCAACATTAAAGTAATAAACACAAAGGAATTGGACAATTAGCACTTTTACTTTTAGTCTTTTAAATAAAGTACTTGGTACTTGTACATAAAAAAGATTTTGAATGCAGGACTTGTGCTACTTTTACGTCAAGCAACATGGACTGTTGCATTTTGTGCAATTTGGCACTGGAACATAAGTTTACTTTGTTACATCATTGTCATCTTTTGTCCAAGGAGCCGCCAGAATCGACAAAGAACTAAGGTTTCTTGTAGCTGCTTAAAGTGAAATATCTAGATATTGTTTCCACCACTGGCAAAGAATTAAATACTTTAAGTGGGAGGTAAAGTACAGTATATGTATGTCTACATAGTGTTCAGGGTTTATAGATGTATGATATGTACCTACCACAGTGTGTATTTGAAATTGTAAATATCTCAATTAATAGTCAAATGAATATACATTCTCACTCTATTCTCATCTTTCATCTCCCTAAAGCTGCTAAATGTCCAGCCAACAGCCACTATGAACTCTGTGGAAATGCCTGTCCTGCCACGTGTTCTGACCCCAAAGCTCCTTCCAAATGCAAACGCCCCTGTGTGGAGACCTGCACCTGTAACGCAGGCTTTGTTTTGAGCGGAAGTGAGTGCGTGCCCGAAGCTCGGTGCGGTTGTACCTACGAGGGTCGATACATCCCTGCTTGGGAGTCATTCTGGGCCGACCAGAAGTGCAAGCGACGGTGTGAATGTGTTGGTGGAAGCAGAAAGGTGCAGTGCAAGGATAAAAGCTGCGGGGCAGGGCAGGAGTGCAAGGTTGTTGACGGCAAAAAAAAATGTGAAGCATACTCCCGCAGCACCTGCCAGGCCACAGGTGACCCGCATTACATGACCTTTGACAAGAGGAAGTTTGACTTCCAGGGCACATGTGTGTACCAACTAGTTGCACTCTGCTCCAAAAACCCGGAGCTGGTTCCATTTGAAGTGTTGGTGCAGAATGATCACAGGGGCAGCAGGGTGGTGTCATACACCAAGTTAGTGGAGATCAAGATCTACTCTCTCAGCATTGTTATTACAAGGACCCACAAGGGCATGATTTTGGTAAGAACAACGCATATCATGTTTAGTATCTGAAAAGTTGAATTTTCCCTGTGACTTTAATATTCAGTCTCTGCATATAAATACAATTGTGCGCTCCTCTCCAGGTGAACAATGAGCTGGTCAACCTGCCTGCCACCCTAAATGGAGGGAAGGCAGGAGAGGTATCTGTGTTTAAGAGTGGCTGGTTCGCTGTGGTCACCACAACCTTCGGCCTCAGAGTCTCCTTTAACTGGAAGTATGCTGTGTTTGTAACACTGCCAAGCAACTACCAGGGGGCCGTTTGCGGCCTGTGTGGCAACTACAATGGCAATGCCAAGGATGACCTGATTCCAAAGAACGGAGGCAAACCAGTCTCACCAGTAGATTTTGGTACCAGCTGGCGAGTGGCTGAAATCCCAGGCTGTGTGGAAGGCTGTAAAGGGGTGTGTCCTGATTGTGACATCACAGAGAAGGTTCGATATGAAAAGGCAGATTTCTGCGGTATGATGAAAGACCCCAAAGGGCCGTTCCGTGACTGCCACACCAAGGTGGACCCAGCTAGCTTCTTTGATGACTGCGTGTATGATGTATGTCTATATAAGGGCAGAAAGGATGTGCTTTGTGAGGCTATTTCATCATACACATCTGCCTGCCAGGAAGCAGGGGCCAAGGTGTACAGCTGGAGGACCAGTCAGTTCTGTGGTGAGAATTTTTATTACTTTCATAGAATAACTTGCATAAATAGCTAAATGAGCATTATTTGCTCTAGTAGGCGATTTTATGGCCGTAAAAAAAACATTCACATTGTCTTTTGCGTCCCTTGTGTACAGCGAAGAAATGCGGAGTGCATAGCCACTATGAGATTTGTGGAACTGGTTGTCCTGCCACATGCAAGAGTCTATCCTCTCCTAAGCATTGCAATGCTTTATGCGAGGAGTCCTGTGCCTGCGACGAGGGGTACATCCTCAGTGGAGATAGCTGTGTGCCCTTCTCACAATGCGGCTGCGTCTACAAAGGTCGCTACTACCGCATCGGCCAAGTGTTTTATCCTAATGGACAGTGTCAGGAAGAATGCAAGTGCACAAAAGACGGAGAGGTAATGGATGCTAAAGGAGAACATTTGAGTGAATAATAATTTGATAATCATGGAATTTTAGTTTTTTTGGATTGTTCTAATCCTTGTCTTGTTCTTCAACTGTCTCTCTCAGGTCGAGTGCAAGAAGTTCAAATGCGGACCAAATGAAAAGTGTCAAATACAGAACGGCGTCCAAAAATGCCAACCTGTTGGTAAGGGCGTGTGCCATGCCTCAGGTGACCCCCATTACCGCTCTTTCGATGGCCGAAGATTTGATTTCCAGGGCACCTGCACCTACACACTCTCCAAGAGCTGCGGGCTAGAGGGCACCCACCTGGTGGCCTTTGCTGTTCAGGTGGAGAATGTGCAGTGGAAACAGATGAGAAGAAAAGTGGTGTCTGTTACCAAGCTGGTTGCCGTGGAGGTCTACGGCTTCACCCTCATCTTGAGGAACAGCATGCAGGGAGTCTTGGTGAGCAAGACATTTGGTGCTAATTTGAAACAATACAGTGAAATCTATTGTGTGCATCATGGTGGTCGATGGTGGAAATGGCTGACAGATGTAAAAACTAGCTAGAGATAATCAGTAACTCTTCTTCTTTTAGGTAAATGGAGTGTTTAACTACCTTCCTCTGAATCTCAATGATGGAGCAGTGCAGGTCTTTCAAGAAGGCATGCGTTATGTTATTGCAACAAATTTCGGCCTGATTGTCAGTTATGACCTGGTCTATCATGTGACAGTCACAGTACCTGGTAATTACCGTGGTAAGGTCTGTGGCCTGTGTGGCAACTACAACGGAGACCAAAAAGATGACTTCCAATTGCCCAGCCGTCAGCCCACCAAAAACGTTAATGCATTTGGAAAATCATGGAAGGTCACCATCCCCAATGTGGTGTGTGGAGATGGCTGCGAAGGGAATAACTGTCCTAACTGTGACCCAGCTCGCAAGGCTATCTTTTCAAGGTCCACTTACTGTGGTATTCTTACAGCACCCAAAGGTCCTTTTGCAGCCTGCCACAGTAAACTGAACCCACAGCCATACTTTGCCGACTGCGTTTTTGATGTATGCGCTTCCAACGGTGATGGAAAGGTGCTGTGTAACAGCGTAGCAGCCTATGCCTTCAACTGTCACATGGCAGGGGTGGACATCAAAAACTGGAGAAAGCCTTCATTCTGTCGTAAGTGACAGAAATTCACCAACTGTTTTTCCTTCAAATCAACCTCTTATTGTCATCTGTCATACTGTATTGAAGATCCTAAATTATGCCCAGTTTCAAATTCATAGTTTATTTTGGGCAACTACTAGAAACTTTAAACATGCTCTGATGTTCGAAAAAAACACTTTTTTTTTATACAGTCCATTACTGCAGCACCTCTATTCACCCTCTGACTTAACGCTTCGTGTTTGTCTCTTTAAAGGAACAGTTCACCCGGCACAACAGCACTGTAGCATTCGCTTAAACGTTTTAAATAGATGGGGATTTGTTTTAAAATGTAAAGAAAAAACAAACACATAATAAAGAAAAAACATAAAAAGGCTCCATACAGCTTAGCAGCATAATCCGGGTGTACACTTTTAGCTTATTTACCTACCTTACCTACTTTTCAATAGGCAGTAGAGTGACCAGATAATGAATTTTCACTTCTGGGTGAACTGTTTATTTTAGGCCCCCCTCCCTAAATGTAGTCTGCTCTGATCGGTCAGCTCTCCCAGGCCTGAGCAGGCACCAGCCACTGCGTTTCTGTATCAGCTTGGCCAGCCGAGACATGGCGAAGGACGGCAACTGTATAGTTGTGACATCACAACCCTACAGTAGTCCTGACGGCTCTTTTCAAAGAATAGTTTCTGAATACAGGCTGTGTGCAATTCTCTTTGGAAATGAATGCTTTCACAGTACTTAAATAGCATGTTGACCTGCTTCATAATCACAAGAATACATGGAAATCTTACTTTGTACAATATAGGACTGTTAATATCTTCTTCATAAAAAATAAGAACCAGGTTTGATACATGTTTTCCCTGTTTTGTCTAATTAATTTCAGCCATGAAATGCCCAGCCAACAGTCACTATGAGGTGTGTGCAGACGCCTGCTCTGCATCCTGCGAGGGCCTCACAGAGATCGTCCAGTGCTCTGAGGGCTGCACAGAGGGCTGTGAGTGTAATGCTGGATTCTTGTTCAATGGTCAGACATGTGTTCCAGAGGCTCAGTGTGGCTGCTACGACAATGGAAGAACTTACAAGGTAATATTCAACCCCTCTGTCGGTACAAAACCATTCCATGCACAGTAATGTACAAATGATAGCTTGTTGGTATCACAGCAACTTTAGCAAATACCCCGTAACATTTAAGCTGATAGGGCAATAAAGTTGCTTTTTCCACAGTGGTGGACATTAGCCAGTCTAATCTTAAATCTGTGGATTTCTCCTGGGATTTAGCAGATTGTTGACATTATTTATTTCTTTTGATAAGATGGAATCAGAATGAAATAATGTTTAACTTGCATGTTTTCTGTGCATTATCTTACTCGTGTATAATGAACCTGCCTGCTCTCCCCAGCCTGGTGAAGTTACATATGATAAAGACTGTGACACAAAGTGCACATGTAATCCAGTAAAAGGCCTTGTGTGTGAAAAGCATTCCTGCCCTAAAAGCACCAAATGCATGGTCAAGAAAGGAATCAGGGCATGCTACAACACAGGCAAGATGCAAATATTATATATATTTGTTTTAACAAATATTAGCAATTCTTACTCTTATTTATGGAATGTTCTTCCTATTGATTTCCCTCCTTTGTTTATCTTGTGTAGATCCCTGCAAAGATGCCAACTGTCGGATCAAGGAGAAGTGTCGTGTAGAGAAGGGTGAAGCTGTGTGCGTCCCTGAGTACACAGGCGTCTGCTGGGCCTGGGGTGATCCCCACTACCACACATTTGATGGTTTCAACTATGACTTCCAAGGCACCTGCAAGTATGTTATCTCCAAGACCTGCGGGAAAATGGATGGTCTAGTGCCGTTCTCAGTCACTGAGAGGAACGATAACCGTGGAAACACAGCAGTGTCTTACGTCAGGGAGGTAGATGTATCTGTGTACGGGTACAGCATCATCATCCGCAAGAACCAAGTCGGTCGGGTCACGGTAAGAGTTTCTTGTCTGATGTGTTTGACTTGTAGTGCTTCAGTGAGTACATTATTTACATTGTTCTGATCTATTCCCTGAAGGTGAACGGGCAGCAGTTGAATCTTCCTGTGCACCTGGGTGAGGGTGAGGTGTCAGTGATTCAGCGTGGTCACTCTGCAGTGGTGGAAACAAACTTTAACCTGGTCATCTCCTACGATTGGAACTGGAAGCTGGTCATCAGGCTGCCTAGTAGTTACTATGGCAGCGTCTGTGGTCTGTGCGGCAACTTCAACGGTAACAATCGGGATGAGCTCCAGAATCCAGCCGGCAAAGCTGTCTCCTCAGTGATCGAATGGGGCAAGAGCTGGCAAACACCTGAGCAGGACAAGAACCATCCATGCTGGGCCACATGTAAGAAAAACTGTCCGACCTGTGACGATAACCAGTTGAAGCTCTATAAGACTGAGGCTTTCTGCGGAGCCCTCACAGCCAAGACCAACGGTGTATTCCAGAAATGTCATGCGAAATTGGACCCTGAGGCCTTCATGAACAGCTGTGTGTATGATGTGTGTATGAATAAGGGCGACAAAAAGATGCTGTGCCAGGCTTTGGCCTCTTACAGTCAGCAATGTCGTGATGAAGGAGTGATAATCATGGGCTGGAGGAAGAAGTTTGGATGCCGTAAGTATTTATGACAAGCTCATTTGCTCATTTTGATCAAAGATTTCAATCAAATATTGATTATCTTTTTTGGTTAATTCCTTTAAATCCAATTCCTATCCAGCGATGAATTGTCAGCGTCACAGTCACTATGAAGACTGTGCAAGCCCATGCCAGACGTCCTGCCCATTCCCCGAGGAGAAGCAGACCTGTAATGGTGCCTGTGTGGAGACCTGTGTGTGTGATAAGGGTTACGTCCTCAGTGCTGGTGTCTGCATCCCTGCTAAAACATGTGGCTGCTCCTATGATGGCCGCTACTACAAGCCGGGCCAGCGCTTTTGGGCTGATGAGGCTTGTGGTCGTCTATGTGAGTGTGATACGACCCTGGGCATGGTGACCTGCCGCGAGGCGTCCTGCTCTGCCAAGGAGAGGTGCACTGTGGTGGATGGAGAGCGTGCCTGCCGACCCATTAGTCACGCCACGTGCTCAGCCTCAGGTGACCCGCACTACCGGACTTTTGATGGCCATAGGTTTGACTTCCAGGGCACGTGTGTATATCAGCTGGTGGGATTGTGCTCTAAGCAGCCCGGGCTTGTGCCTTTCAAGGTGACTGTGCAGAACGACCACCGGGGAAGCAAGGCCGTGTCCTACACAAGGACTGTCAAGTTCTCCATATATAACATCACCCTCACCATCAGCAGAGAATACCCCTACAAGGTCCTGGTAAGTATGGATGCAGAAGTATGGATAACGTGAATCATACGGATGATTTGTAATCTGGCACTTTTCATGTGTATTTTTGGAGATAATAGAAATGGGACACATCATGTAGTTACAGTATTAAAAATAAAAACAAGACAAATACTCCGGGTCTCGTTCAAATGAGTTGATCATAATGCCTTCTGTCATTGTGCTAATTCTGACATCCCTCATGCTCTTCTGCATATATATTTAATTGCATATTCAAATTTTGATCCATGCAGACTTAATTAAACTAAGATTTAACTGCACATTAGAACGGATTAGCAAGGACGGCAGAATTATTAAATCTATAATCTCCTAAAAATATTCCTCCCTCCCTCATTTTCTGCTCTTCAGCTCAATGGGCAGCTTGCTTCATTGCCGCTGGATTACAATAATGAGCTGGTAGTGTCTCTCAGTGGATGGACAGCTGTAGTGGAGACAGTTGCTGGTATCACCGTGACCTTTGACTGGCGGAGCACAGTGAGCGTTACTCTGCCCAGCAACTACCAGAATGCAGTTTGCGGCCTGTGTGGCAACTACAACGGAAAGGCTAAGGATGACCTGACCATGCGGAACGGCCAGACCGCCAATGATGGAGCCAAGCTTGGCGAGAGCTGGCAGGTGGCCCTCGTACCAGGCTGTTCATCAGCCTGCCAGGGGGCATGGTGCCAGGCCTGTTCAGACTCCCAGAGGAAAGAGTACGCAGCCCAGAAGCACTGTGGTATTATCGCTGACAAGGCAGGGCCTTTCAGAGGTTGTTTCAAGCATGTGGACCCTGCTCCTTACCTGGAGAACTGTGTGTATGATGCCTGTCATTATCATGGCCACCACGGATCAGTCTGTGATGCTGTGGGAGTCTATGCCTCGGCCTGTCAGAGCGCAGGAGTCACCATCTACTCCTGGAGAAGAGCTGACTTTTGTCGTGAGTTCAAGATTGTGTTTTGACTTGCTTTTTTTCTCTTCAAATCTGATTTCAAAAATTCTCTCTCAAATGTTCACCTTATTTCTCTCTTCCTCTTCTCATCACTTCCTACAGCAATGGAGTGTCCAGCCAACAGTCATTATACCCTGTGTGCTACGAGTTGCCCAGCCACCTGTGCCAGCTTAACCTCCCTTGCCACCTGCAACAGGGCGTGTACAGAAGGCTGCGAGTGTGACGAGGGCTATCTGCTGAGCGGGGATACCTGCGCGCCTGTGAAAAACTGTGGCTGCTCCTACGATGGTCGCTACTACAAGAGAGGAGAACGCTTCGACCCTGAAACTGAGTGTCAGGAGGAATGTGTCTGCGGAGAGAATGGCGCGGTTTCTTGCCAGAAGGCCAAGTGCCGTAAAGGAGAGACCTGCAAGCTTGTAAACGGAGTGAAAGGCTGCCATCCTGAGGGGCAGGCCAAGTGTGTGGCTTCCGGTGACCCTCATTACACTTCCTTTGATGGACGGAGGTTTGATTTCCAGGGTACCTGTGTCTATGTATTGGCCAAGGTTTGTGATGATGACAAAGGCTATCTGACTCCATTCACTGTAACTCAAGGGAATGAGAAGTATGGAAACGGAAAAGTGGCTGTTACCAAGTCGGTTGCAGTGGAAGTCTATGGATATGTCATTTACATCCAGCAGAGAGTGCCGTGGAAAGTTATTGTGAGTTTAACAACATTCAAAGCACATGTGAGGTTTCATTTGTGCATGTTTAGTTATTTCCTCACAATGATTCTGTTCTCCTTATTCCTCTTTGTAGGTAGATGATGAACTTCTGAACCTTCCTCTCTCCATGGACAATGGCCGCCTGAGAGTCACCCAGGAAGGTCGCAATATAATAGTCCGGACAGACTTTGGACTGATAGTCCTATATGACACCGTCTATTATGTTGAGGTGATTGTGCCTTCAACATACCAGGGTAAAATGTGTGGTCTTTGCGGCGACTACAACAAAAAGAGCAATGATGACTTCAGACTTCCCAGTGGCAAAATAACAAAAAATGTCGACGACTTTGGGAAGGCGTGGGTGGTGGACTTGCCAGGACATGTGTGTGGGGGCTGTGGAGGCCAGTGTCCGGTATGCGAGCCGGCCAAGGCTACCTTGTACGGAAAACCAGACTCCTGTGGCATCATGAACGCACCAAATGGGCCATTCAAAGCCTGCCATAAAACTATTGACCCAGCAGCATATGTGTCTGATTGTGTGTTTGATGTTTGTGCGGTGGGAGGAAAGGAAGAAACTCTGTGCGACAGTGTCCAGGCCTACGCTTTGGCGTGCCAGAACGCAGGAGTGAAGCTGGACCCATGGAGGAGCAAATCCTTTTGCCGTAAGTTCCACACAACTGTATTTTAGCTAAGGATGTTTCTTATGTTTGTATTTTTTTTACATTTCAGGTTTAGATAAAAAGTCTAGCAAATGTCTCCCTCTCTTGTAGCTGCTTCCTGCCCTCCAAACAGTCACTACGAGGTGTGTGCCAAGACCTGTGATGGAACATGCGCAAGCTTCAGTTACCCAAGTACATGTTCCGAAAGCTGTTTTGAAGGATGCCAATGTGATGCCGGCTTTGTTTCTGACGGCGTTCAATGCGTTCGCTTGGAAAAATGTGGGTGTGTGCACGCTGGCAGATATCTAACGGTAAAACTGGACACAGATTTTTTTTACTTTTATTCTCAATCATAGTGACTGTGCTACTACTGAAAGGTAGTCATGAGACAATTGTTAGCATGTGAAAAATGTTATTTGCTGTTTTTGTTACAGAAATTTCAAATGAATACACATGTTAAAGATTCTATTTACTAACCTGAATAAGGAAATTATTTAAAATCAAGAATACCTATTTTTCCTATTACCTGTAGTGCTTTTTGCCATCGATGATATCTGCCTTCTTTAAGTCACAACTAGATAGCGCTCAGCTTGTTTTGTTCAAGGGACTAAAGAAAATCATTTGAAGTGTCTTTTTCCAGAAATCATGACCCATTTACTCAAAATAATCCACAGTTTCTTATTCTTTCTGGTGACAGCACAGGATGTAAACATTAATGAGGTCCTCCTCAACTGAGCTCTAAAGTTGGCTAGCTAGCTTAGTTAGTTAGCCGCTCCTCCATGAGCAGATGCACACTTCCTTCTGCGCAGTGATATTGAAAGAAAGTAGTCCCTGTATGAAACTGCTCCCATAAAGGTCTGTGGGTGATCTTAAATAACCACAACATGATTTTCTAGGAAAGAGACATTGCTGTTGAGTTTATTTAAATGTGGTTGTTTTGTTTAGTTTCTGGCACTTTGAATGCCATCTAGTTTCACCATACTGGAGAAAGGGCAGACATCTTGAAGGCCAATATTACCAAAACTCTACAACTTGCACCAAAACAATCTACTGTCCAACAGGAAAAAGAAATATATGCATTTTTGACTTTAACAATTCACTTTTACAATGTATGTTTCCAGGTGGGCCAGAAAATGGTGGACAAAGACTGCAAGTCTAAGTGTGAGTGCCAGGCCTCTGGGCTGGTGAAGTGTGAAAAGCTGTCCTGTGCCAGTGGAGAAGTTTGTGGTGTGAGAGACGGGGTCAGAGGCTGCCACGTCAAACAGGGCAAATGCAGTGTCAGCCATGTCGGCCACCTCACCTCCTTTGATGGCATGTCTGGAGCGATAGGGGCTAAAGGGGCATTTGAAGTGGCGTCTCTGTGCGACGAGACGTCTAAGCTGTGGTTCCGTGTGGTTGTGGATGTCAGGATCTGCAGGAAAGGTGCATCTCCTGCTGTTGCAACCGTGTACGTGTACTTCAAGGAAACCAGCATCGCAGTGAACAGCCAGCACGCAACCTGGGTGAGACAAGTTGAAAGCGAACTCTAACCATGAAAATAATCTTCTTGATGAATTTCTTTTTTTAACTCAATTGATTTTTTTTTTATTCTCTTCTTTCCCTGTCTTCACGGCCTCCAGGTGAATGGCAGGAAAGTGTCTCTTCCCAGCAAAGTGATGAGTGATATATCTGTCCAAATCGCTGAGAGATCTGTGATCATAGAGAGGGCGTCTGCTGTGCGGGTCATCTACTCAATTTCACAGGAGGTCACCGTCATTATTGACAGTAGCCTGTCTGGTAAAATGTGCGGTGCCTGTGGCAACTACAATAACAACTCCAAAGATGATATGAAGACTGCCGATGGGAAAATCGCCACTGATGTGTCTGTGATTGTTGGCTCCTGGAGCGCCGGGGACTTTTCTAGGTGGTGAGTGTATGAAAGGCACAGTGCAACATTCCCTCCGTGTAAATGCAACAGACGAAGATATATATTTACTGCTGCAGTAATGATAATCTTCCTCACTGCGTGCTCTCATCACATTGTTCCCGAACTCCCAATGTTAACTTTAATTGTTTTAATAACATAACAACTTTGCCTCCTCATCTGAGCTTTTAACCTTCAATTCCAGTCAGAGTGGAAGTTTTAAGCTTGAACTCTCCCTCGCCCTTTATTATGCAAACTGCAAACTTAATTTGACCACTGAAATAATCAAGTACAGATCAGCGAGAGATGGGACGGTGTTACAACCATTCAACCGCTTATTCTCTTAACAGCAAGAACTAAACAAGGACTCCACAGAGCCCTTTTAAAGGAATGAGAGTGTGGTTTTTAATTGCATTTGGTCCAATTTAATTAAGAAATGCCAGAGAATCCCCTATGGTAATTACTGATTAAAAAGCAGGTGAGGCTGACAGGCATGGCCATCAAAAGCTACCAAGCTTGCAATCCAATCACTGCTTGTCATCCAAGGACACTTAAGACTCATCTGGGTGCAATATTAATTTGAGCCCTCATCTTTAGTTCTGTGTTCAGCCTTAAGTCAGTCCCTTTGAGAACTGAGTTTGTGAATCCCCCTTCCTCTCTTCATTCAACGTTGTTGTCTTTTCGCAGGCCTTTTTCTCATCGCCACACTCTAAAATAACCCCAAGAAAAATACCCCTAAGAATCAGAGCTGCTCCCGCTGAGTGTTTGCATATGCCTTTAGAAATACAATTTTCAGAAGTGTTGCTTGTAATCTCTGTTGTGCCTGAGCGAACATGACTTTACTTTGCTCCAGTGCCCTTTGACTGCAATTTTCCTTTCCATTTCAGTGGCCTGTAGAGATGTTGGTCCTGCGGCAACAGAAAGCATCTGGTGCAAAGGTAAAAACTGAAGTTGTTTCCTCTTAAAAAAAAACAAAAAAACAACAGCTATGAACTGACATTTCCTCATGAATTAAACAGCTGTACAATGCACTTACATCTGTGTTTTTAACCCCATTAAACAGGATGAAGATGAATGTGAAGTTATTCTTGTTTACAGCCAGTCTTGCTCATCACACTTCAGTACTTCCTCTTGATTCATGAAATGGTTGTGGTTGTTTACAGGCAGTCTGCGCCTCTATTGTTTGCCTTGCAGTGGTAGAAAAATGTAGCTCAGTCTTGACCAACATCTCCACCTAGTGGAGGATGAAACTATAGCAACTACAGCCTCAAGCAACTTGTCTTTTACACTGTATCTGTCCTATTATACTTGCCTTGTTTGTAAAAATGTGTGTTTTACAAAACTTCTTGCTGTTCTGACTAATAAATACTTGTTCATCATATCTGTGTGATTGTCATTTGTACTTCCACAAGAATCTGTAGAGCACAGTCTAAATTAAACACACTAGAAGGAGTTTTTAACTGGTATGAAATACTCAATTTAACACTGGTTACGGCCACTTTTATGTCTGTTCTGGACTATGGTGAGGTTTTATATATGCATGCCTCATCTCAAAGCTCACATGCTCTTGACACTGTGTATCATGGAGCTCTGAGGTTCATCACTGGATTTAAAGCACTGACTCATCACTGTACGCTGTATGATCGGGTTGGATGGTCTTCCTTATCAACACGCAGACTGAGACACCTGCATATTCTCATCTATAAGGCAATTTTAGGTTTTCTTCCTTCTTACCTTTTGTCTTACATTAACCGAAGTAACGCTGGGACTTACAATCTTCGGTCTCAGGATTTGCTCTTGCTGTCTGTCCCAAAAGTAAGCACTGAACTGGGAAAGAAAGCGTTTAGGTTTGCTGCTCCCTCTGCCTGGAACATGTTGCAAAAAACTTTGAAATATAATGAGTTGGTGTCGTTGAACTCTTTTAAGGTGAAATTGGATGACCTGGAGGCAAAAACATCTGGTCGTAGATGTTTTGCCTGAGGCTGTTATTACTGTAGCTGACATTCAAATGTTGCTGTTTTGGATGCTAAGTGTTTTTAATGTCTTTGTGTGTATGTATGAATATGCTGCTGCCTGTCTTGGCCAGGACACTCTTGTAAAAGAGATTTTTAATCTCAATGAGTCTTTTTCCTGGTTAAATAAAGGTTAAATAAATAAAAATAAATAAATGATACCTCTATATGACCCATATAGGCAAACAAGACAGTCAGCAGGAATATTGGCAATTTCGATTATATTTTTTCCTCATTCCTGTCACTGGGTCAGATTCTGATTCTTAACTGGGATACATAAGTCACAAAAGTAAAACTATTTATGCTGCTGAGGATTAAATGAAGAAGCTGCTCTGTAGTCTGGTGGTATGGCACTAAAACAAACTGTCATACCTGATACTTTTGTTTCACCACCTTCATATTACAGTTATTACATAGCTGCAAATGGATACACTGATAGATACAAATGGATAACAGCTTTGTTAAGCCACAAAAAGACAAACTTTCCACCGTTCTCACGTTTCCCTGTGAAATTGCCATTGGCACTATTGCCTTAAACACAGTGTAGACTACCACTAGCAGCCTGGCTAATGTCCAATGTAAAAAATAAATTGACCATATTCGCACAGCAGCCATTTTCCTCTAACATCACACTCAGGGTGGAAAGTTAAACTGTGGTACTGCTGTGTTCTGGATTAAGCTGTGTAAACATAAGATTCATACAGAATCTGACAAATCATTGACTAAAAATAGAATAGAAAGTGAAATTCCAGAGAGACATGGGCCATTTTGCAAGGTAAAACCAAGCACTTGATGACTCATTAGCTTCTCTCAGACAACAGCATTCAACCACTTGTTAGCTTTACTGTATGATAGTGTAAGACACAATAGGAAAGGCATAAATTAGTTCAGAAATATCAATACATATCTTGGACACATTTTTTTAAAGCCTGGAAGTGGCTGAATGCTAACGTTAGCTAGTAGGTCAGCAATTATGATGTTTTACCTCATAATATAGCCCAGATTTCCTGCTACTGTGCACAATGGCCAACATGTGAACAGGATCAAATGGTGGGCAGGTTTTGTTTCTTACTGATCCAGTGGAAAGAATGCTGGTTTAGAATCTGTCTCAAGTCACGGTGGTAAGGGGGGTGTGGCTCTTCCTGTTTCAGTAGCCCAGTGAAAGGGTGTATAATATAGTAAAGTGAGGCTTATAGGGAACCATTCTACACACTGATGTGATTTTTCTAGGATCATCACACTTTGCAATCAGTATTTACTTCAAAGGGAAGCAGCAGCCAATAAAAAGGTGGGTATAGAATTTTGGTAGAATAACTAACGAGAAGTTATCATCGCCCCGGTTCCCTCGACAAAAAGCCTATGCGATGAACACCACCCTTGTGTTTTTCGAAGTGTAAATAAAATCAACCGAAATAAAACGTTAGCCTATTAACAGACTACATTGTGGTCGCATGGCTTAAACATCGCCACCACTCACAAAATGTACATGCTAGACAAATTTGAGATCTGCAGTTGGAACACTTCCGCTTCTACCCACAGGGGCCACCAGAATCAACACTAACTGAAAGTTTCTTGTAGCTGCTTTAAAAATAGAAGAACAAAAAAATGTGCCTTAAGTCTCCTGCCTTCAACACAGCTGGTGAGTAAAGAAGACATCCTGTGTGCACTTGATGTTTTAATGGGAAAACTATCGGCGCTACAAGTCCTGTGTGCAAGAGCAGCGCAATAACAAAATTCCATGAATGTCTACAGCTAACTAACAACAACAGTAGATAGATAACACCCTGGATATCACAGTGTGAGACGACTATTGAGACGAAACCCGCTGCCATCGAAAGCCAAGTCCGCTCAGCTCTGCATTTTCCCCCAAGCGAAGAGGGAGCTCTTGGCAGTTTGTTGAGGAAGAGACCTCGGGAAGATAGTTTTCAAGTGGCTGAGAGAAAACTTGTCTCACTGACAGACTGCAGTGGCCGTGAAAGTGCATCGCTGTTTATACTTTCACTTCACTGCACTCACTGTCAGTAAATCACAGCACAGCACAACAGGCCCCTCTGTTTGTCTGCCTGTGACTCTTATATATCTGGCTGTGGTGGGGAAATGAGCCTGATTTACAGGTCATTAAGGAAATCACGTTTTATTATCAGCGCAGGCACCAAAACCAGATGGGAACAGTCTCCCCCTGTGCTGTGGCTGCCTCTCTGTTGTTTACCTCTGAGCAGGGCAGCACAGGATCGTTTTTTGGGACTTGCACCCCGCCCCCCTCTCTCTCCTACTCTCATTCCTGAGCAGAGACCAAGGAGGAACAGATCTTTACTTGCTACAGCCGAGTGCTGAAGAGTCTCCTGTGAATGCAACGTGTGTTCCTGAGTTTTTGGCTTCTTTTTCATGAACAGAAAGTTTAGCGTTACATATTTTCTGTCTCGGCTAAAGTGAGAAAGGGAAGTAAGGAAACTTTCTTCAAAGTTGAAGCAAAGTTCGGCTCAGAGGCAGGGCAGAGACAAAAATCCTCACTCAGATTTAGAGTGTAACAGGAGGCTGATGCACGGTAAGTCCATTTGAACGTCCGCATGTTTTATTTGTGAACTGAATAGTGAATGCATGTGCGTAAATGACGCGTGCCATAACGCTGAGGCCGGAAGTGCAGACGCCAACAGCTGAAATCTGCAGGTCACAACTGCAAAAACCAAAACACGCACAGTTTGTGTGTCTACAGGTTTGTCCGTGTCTTGTCGATGAACGAGCGCGTTCTGAAGACTTACTCCAACTCCAACCCCCCCCCAAAAAAAACAACTTCCAAGTGAACATGTGGTCGTTCAGCCTAATGACCTGCGAGAACTTTTTACGCACACGGACTCGGTTTTGGTTTCGCAATTTTTTGTCGCGTAATTTGCCTGTTGTTTGCGTTTTTCCATTTTCATTTTCTTTGTGTTGTTTGTTTGTTTATATATTTATATATATTCCCGAACAAGAACAGGGTCACATGGCTTTGTCTGTCCAGCACTTATCACCCTCGTTAAAATGAGTCCCGTGCTCCCAAGTTTTGAATGATCCACAGGCCTGTGCGTTCATTTGAAGGAGCTTTTTGCACCGGTGTGCTGATGTGTGAATGGGCTCACCTGTAAGGGTTCATGTAAGCCATCCTCGTTTTATTTTAAATTACAAAGAGTTCATGTTACTCCCACTTTATTTATTATCCACTGTAATTAATTTGTGTTGTGTGGTGTTGTATGAGTGGCTTTCCTGTCCCCCCCCCCTCCATTATATTCCTCTGCACCACTCAGAAGGCTAACAAACAAGATTATTGGATTGGTTCTTGTCGGAATAACTCCCCATGTATTTGTTTGATTAAAGCTGATTGGCAGGCCTTTGTTGTTAATCCTGCTGGGGGGGGGGGTTGAACTGTTCATTTCTCCCCACTGCAGCTCCATGTTCACACCCCCCACTTTAGTCATGCATGAATCCCCAGCAGTGCTCTGGGCCAAGGAGGGGAACCAGCTAACGTAGGCTTTGATCCTTGCAATGCAAAACATTAACATTTTTTTTTTATTCCATGGCTTAGATTTCCAGTGTGGAGCCGTGCCTACCTGCATCACATTTTAGTTGTCACGTCTTTGGATTTTCATATGTTCTATCACGCGGCTGTGAAGCCAACAGCACTTGCAACCATGCACCCAGTCCCCTTTGGTCCTCCTGCAGCTCCTTGAGCCGGATCACGAGTCTGGTAGTGGAACCTTAGCCTGTAAACATGGGCGTGTAAGAGACCCTCAGAGAATGTCCCGGACTACATTTGAATGGGAAAAACAGCCCCAAGGAGGTTCGTGCTCCAAGACTAGACAACCCAGCAAAACAAATCCAAAACCCACTGACCAAATATCACATGCAACTCAACACCAGCCTTGCCTTGCACCCCTCCACTGCCAACGCCTTTTACTGAGCCTGAAATAGACCCTCTTCACTTACCAAGAGTCAGGAGGCCATGTTATTAAAGACACATATTCAGATAGCGCAAGTGATCCATTTACCAAGTGTATAGTCAAGAAGGAGCTCTGTGTGGTGTGGTCTCATTAAAGGGACACTCTGCTGAAGACCAACGCCCTCGTTACTAGCGTGTTGTGAAAACGGTACTTTATCCTCCGTGGCTCCTGCGGGAGCTTACTGAAAACTGAGCAGTAATGAAACTCTTTATTCTGTTGCATTATTGGGTTTTAGTGTTGTTTTGAGCATGGCCTACACACAAGGCTAAAAAACACGGATATCTGAGCCTCTGCCGGTTCACTTTGGACTGTTCCTTTTGCCCATTTAATAATATCATATTGAATAAAGCCTGTTTTCCCATTTCTGAGCCACGACTGCTCTGGGAAACAACAACTCGCCCTTAGTAACCTGAGCTGGCTGTTTGGTAGGCTCTGAGAGGTATTAGAGGTGGGCTGCTGAGGATTTTTGAACACAGGCTTTTCTCTGTTCGCAAAGGCAGTTTCACTCATTATTCCAGTAGGGAGGTGAGAACACCGATGCCGGTATCAGAAATGTGTCTGATGCTGCCTAAAAAGCTGTATTGGGTATCTGTGATTATGCAAATCTATGCGCCGACCCGACATCACGTGATTTACCAGCCCCAGAATAGATTTTTTTTTACTTCACAAGTACCCAATATCTATAAATGGCAAGTGACTTCTGTAGGTTCAAACAACAAGTCTGCAAACTTTTCATTCATAAGTGACTGTCAAGCTAGATAATAATGAAAGAAAGTTGTACATTGATGGTTGTAACCTGAGCTTTGCTATTCAACAATGACGGCATTCATTTCACATCCGTACAAGATTAGTTTAGAGCTGTTGCGTAATGATAGTAATAATGCTGTGTTGAAATTGAAAGCGCTATAATCAGATCAAACAAGTTTGTTGGGAAGGAAACATGTTATCAGAACATCTCTGTATTTTAGTTTGGTTATTTTTAGTCCGGAGAGAGTCAGTGAGTCTCGAAGTTAATCTGTAAATCACCTAAAATGAGCCTCGACTTCCTGTCACTGCGGGTCTTAAAAGCAGTGACCCCAACATGTGAGGGCGGAACCTAGCCTCTGCAACGTATCAAGACATTTATTACTTCTCTTTATTGTTATGTGCTTTTAAAAAAAACAACTCATTGCCGTCTGTTTCTTATCAACAGGTACAATGGATCTTGTGGTGTTGGTGGCGTTCAGCTCGTGGCTGGCTCCTGCACTCGGTGAGCATCATTCCCTCTTTGAAACCGACCTGTGCGCCTTCACTTGCTTCCCCCCCTTTTTTCTGCAGCTTTGGTTATGTTTTAAGTTCCCCGATGTTAAAACAAGCTGTCTGTACAACAGGATCAGCGTTTGGCAGGGAAGTGTTTGGTAAGTTTTCCCTGCATACGAGTGGCCACTGGCAGCGCATGGCCATCTGATGTCTGGAGTTCCGTTGCTTACTTGCGTGGTATGGCTGCTCACCATGTGCTGGTCGAATGTGTTGAAAGTGCCTTTGTCTCGTTGTTAGCGTTAAAAGTGATATTGTTTTCAGTGTGATTTACTTTATGTATTTTCCATTTCAAATCATCTCATGGCAGTGTGTTGCTGTGACAAAAGGCCATGTCAGAGTAGTGTAAATGTTTCTTTAGACCGCAGTTTGAGCTATCATTTATTCAGACCACTGCCAAGTTTTCTGGTGTTAATGCAGGGCCCGGGCTTCGCTTGGTTTGTCTGTGTGCCCTGCATGTCATCAGCTGGGCTTGATGTGAGAATGATTTGCCTACACTGAGGGGGTTTGTTATCTCCTCTGACACTTCGGTCTGTTGGAGTCAGACCTTGTTTCAAAGGCTTGTCAACACCAATCTGGAGACATGTGTTTTTCAGACTAACATTAGTATTTACCGCCTGATAATGAGGTCAGAGTTAACTCGTGCGCTGCAGTAAATGGGATTTGAATGTAAAAAAAACAATTGGGCTCAAGGTTTCAGCTGCATAATACTCATTTGTAACAGTTAATGTCAGATTGTATTGAATCACGTACATCAGCGGCATGATTCTTTTATTGTTTCCCAGAGAAATCTGTCAAATTTAGCATCTAGTCTGTTTTGATGAGCTGTTGGAAGAGTCAGACTTGCACTTTTTTCACTTGATCGAACAGATTATCATTTATCCGTATTCAACATCAGACTTCAAATTGTATACATAAGCACAACAAGCAGGGCTGGCTGACATTTAAAAACCCTCTCTTCACAGTCTGTTGAATATTTTAATGAGAGCTGTAAGAAATAACACATTAGCGATGTGGAATGTTGTCTGGCACGAGTAGAGAAGTATTCCTGAAAACCTCCAGTGTGCTACTCTGAGGTCACTCAGTCCTACCGTGGCTTCTCGTATAAACAATGTGTTTTCATCGCTAGACCAAGTGAAGTGAAGTTGTCTCTCTAATTATTCTCATTATTTCTTAATCATTTCTTCATGTCACTGAACACAAGACAAACATTGCAATATTCAGCTTGGGTACATTGTGCTTTCTAGCACTAACATTTAAAAGACTGGAGCATGAACCCAGCCGACATGATTTTCCACATGGGAGAGGAGATGTGATGGAGCAGATGGGGGCTGCACTTTCCCACATCCCGAACAGCAAACAAGATAACACAGAGCAAAACAATGAAGGCACAGGAGTTAAGCAAAGGTGTGAAGAGTAGCATCATTCCACTATGTGGAGAATGTGACTACTCTGGAAAATGGAGTCTGAAAAGGAGACATACAGACATTGTTTAATTTGGGGTTAGCACTAGAATAGGTTTAGATACTGTAATGCTCAAACAACACGTCAGTATTCCCCCCTTCTTTCTGAAATGCTCTGTTTTAGATCCTCCCCATTTTGGGCTCCCCCTCCAAATATCGATCATCAATCAGTTCTCCTGTGCCAAACTATCCGCTAGGCATAAATTATGCAAATGTGTGACGTGGTGACAAATTGTTTTTCTGTGGGAGATTGAAGCTTCTGTTGGTGCTTTGACCTTTTAACTTTTAACAAAAGATTTTGTACATGAATAAGAACCTATATGAAACACTTTAGGAATGGGTCTCCTTAGCAAGTTGCTCTTTATCATAGAAGTTGGTATCTTTTTGAAGATATTTTTGCAGAGCTCGTTATTAACTCTGACTTTCTTAGTAATAAGGATAATAGGACGCTTTTACATCAAAGCTGCGACAATTAGATTAGTCTATCAGAAAGAATCATCAGTCATCAGTCAATGTCAAACATTTTTGGCTCCACCTTCTGAAACATACGATTTTACTGCTTTTCTTTGTTAGTTATGAGAGTAAATGTAGAGGTTTGGGGTTTTGGACTTTTTTTGGACAAAATAAGTTATTTGGAGACTTGAAGTCACTTTGGGCTTTTTTTTTTCTTCTTCATTTTATGGACTAAACAATCATGAAATTAACTGGCAGATAAATCAGTAAGAAAGAACATTTTGGGTTTGATACTTTGATAGTTCGATACTTACCTTTTTGGTCTCTCTCTCGAGTTTGCCAGTACCACCTTATTTTCCATTTGCTGACAAGCACTTGCAACACCATGTGAATGCCTCATGAAGACTAACGATTTTGCTTCCCTTTGCACAGCTTCAACGGCAGATAAGGACAAAGGTGGGTATTATTTGAACAGAAGCTTAGAAAAGTCAAATTAAGATAAGCTGCACACTCGCTTTCAGCTGGCCTGTAAATTGGCGCTGGCCTCAAACTGGCTAATGACTAGATGAATGACTGAGGCCTTAAAACTGCTGAGTAGCTGTCACATCATGAGTACTCTCTGAAGTGTGTCAGTGTGTAAATCTGCTTCTCATTTATTTCCTCTCTCTGTTCTCTCCCAGCGGACTATGACAGCGCTTTTCAGTATGGTGAGTGTTGAGCAGATGAACGTGGTCTTTCAAATGACACCGACACAGGAAACATCTGGGAGGTCGAGACGAATTGGCATTTTCCACTTGTTTTTCCAGAAGCGACGGAAAAGTTTCACCTCAAAGGCCAAGCTGCTGGATTAGTTTCCCATTTTTCTAATCCTGTCCACTATGCTGTAGACCAGATTTTAAATTTATCCAAGGCAACAGAGTGCAAAGAAATACTCAAATGCTCATATTTTATGAATACCTGCCATCAATTCCGTATACTCTTTATTTTTCACTTTATTTGGGCAGCTGACCATTTTTGTTCATGTACCTTCCTGGTCTATGTGAAGATTGCTGAAGTGGCTCCCAGCACGTGTGTCGGGATTCCTCAGGGGTTCCCAAGATATTAACAGGGTTAAGAAAGAAAAATCTAAATTTCCTGTTCTCTGTACTTTCATCTCCTCAAGCCTCTAGAATCCTCAAACAACCTGAGAGGGGAAATTTACTCATTAGTCAAAAGCTCTTCAAAGTGCCACAAGTGAAAAAGGTTGAGAAATACTACAATGAAGAATTGATGAAGCCTTCTTTGATGAAGCAACTTTGAGACGGTATACCAGATTAAAAAAAAAACTTTATTTGAATATGATTATGATTTTTATAGTGGTAGTGTGTATAGCCATCGTGTAAGCCAACAAACTTCAACAAGCCTAATCCAATATAAACTTAAGAGCCCTGTATCATTCTGAATTTTAAACTTGAGTCTGACTGATACTGGATTTTTGGGGAGGATGCCAACCCTGTATACAGATATGTAACAGAGGCAGGATATGTTAGTTTCACAATGAACGTCATTCTCTAAAATGGCATCGGTGCACTGAAACAGTAAATGCTGAAAAACATCCAATCACGTTAACACTTCAAAAACTCAAAAATCTTAGCAAGTGTATATGTCTAATTTTAGTCAAACTAGCTCATCACACTTAATATAAGAGTCAATCACCTGGAAACTAGCATTTCATTGAGATAAATGGGACTTGGTTTTAGTCAATTTTCAAAACATTCCTCGATTCATTCCTTTATCCCAATCAGTACCTAAGGTAAATAGGGTCTGTTCTGGGCCGAGGTCCATCCTCCATCCAAGTTTTGTGGAACAGTAGTTTTCTTGTAGTACAGGTGAAAACATACCGGCTCTGACTGACCCAGAGCCTGTGTCGCAACATTACAAGGTTCCTCCTGCAGACTTTGTAACTAGTCTCACTTGAACAGACACCATCAGAGTTAAAGCTCACCATAGCTTTTGGTTGATTGCAGCTCACAGGAATTTGTGGTGTCCCAACATGGCCATTAGGGGTCTGCAAAGCTTTCCTGCAATGCTGCTCCTCAATTAAAATGTGGTTAAACGCCTCACAAAAGGCTTTTGAATTTGTGGTGTTTTGTAACTCGGAAACATTCACATATGACTGTTCATCTCTACAAGAACTACAAAGTGTTGTTTTTGTTGTTTTTTTATTTCAGATTATGAATCTCTGAGAATTGGTGGCTTGGTCTTCGCAGTGGTACTGTTCCTCATGGGTATCGCCCTCATTGTCAGTAAGTGTTTGACTGCCTTAAACTACTGCCTGGTCAGTGTCCCCACACTGTGATCCCTGTGTGTGTGTGAGTTAACCTCATACACAAGTAGGCCACTGTCCCTCTCTGAGACGTCTGGAAAGGGAGGCACACAGACACTTATTGCACAATCTCAGCGCTCAGCTCTCTCAGTATCAACATATCACAGCTATTTGCCCTTTATACCTCACCCCTTTCCTCGCTCAGTGTCCTTCCAAGGTTCCTCCTCCTACCTGCCAGCACATGCTGTTACTGCTGGTGCTACCCCTGAAACAAAAACCAAGCAATAAATTATTCATGGGGACCCACACACTCTGCTACGCTGTCTCTCTGCTTCTGTTCGTCAATATTCCTCATTGCTCTCGAGGAAGAAATGAGTGTAAGGCTTCGTTTCTGAAGGAAACATGCTATACGAATGGTTACATTAAACTAAACACCAGTGGATAAATGTATTGAATTTATAAATGGTCTCTGAGAGGCACAATCTGATATCCAAATGTAAGCGGATCGCCACAGTGACAAAGCTGAAAAGGGTAGAGCTGCTGTCGCCGCTAGATTGATTGACAGATCATTAAAGGAGAACTCATTTGCTTTTCAGTTTTTTCCTTTCCTTCAGTGTGTTGTGTGGGTTTTTGTGCATGTAAAAATGTAAAAGGTCTTCAAAGTTTAAAAAGTCCATAGTCCATGCCAATGGGAGCTCCCCACTCCCACAGAAAACACTGCTCCTTAAACGCCTCGTCAGCCATTCTGCCTGTAAATCAGTGAGTTCATCACACTATGTAACCACATCACACATTTGCATTTTTCCGTGTATTCACTGGAGAAATTAAGTTAAGTGGAAGCTGGAAAAACGACAGAGCTGACCAGAGACATGGTGAGTGGTGCTGGCTCAGGCCTGTGCTAGCTGACCAATCGGAGCAGACTGTGTGTGTCTTAAAGAGACAGGAGCAAAAAACGGAGTGTCATTGACTACATTCAAGTAAAAAAAGATTATAAATCTGACAACAAGCATTATATTTCCCCTTTGAATACATAGATTTAACAGTAAGATAAGAGTTACTCATGTTTTCTTGCTATTAAATATGTGTTTACACACTCAAATAATAATAAACTTTTAACAAAAATCGATTCTCTGAATTTTATTAACATGTTCTATTTTTAACTCACAAATTACTCAGAAGTTACATGTGTGATTAGACTTCAACGTGATATGACCTTAAATGGTACATCAAGTGGAACATCTGTTTGACCAAGAAAAAGGTCTTGTTTTGATAACCGCTTGTGAAAAGTCAAATACTCCCAGGGGCCAGAGGCAAGTCTTACAGGCAGAGCATACAACGGAACAGAAACTTCGGAATTTTTTAGGCGTTTTAAACATTTGGATTTAAAAAAAAAACTAAACGGGACATTGTTGATCGCAACCGACACCCGTCAGTGTCTCCTCCTGTCAAAATGAGCGAATAAAGGATGAGTGTTGTGTTTCAAGATGCTCACAGCTTTATTCTTAGTCTGGGGAGTATGTAGGTCACTGGCCCAGCTATTTTGTTGAGCACACCAAATAGTCTAGCAAGTATACTATAACCGCTCAAGCTTGTCACGTAAAGAGCTTGTCTGTGGGCCTAACAGACTGCTTTACTTTAAGTTACATACTTTAGTTAAAGGACCAATGCAACCATGAGTATTTGTAAAGACAACAACTAAACCATTCATCATGTAAAGACTGTATCATCTGTCTATAGTGTCTGGAGGCAAACTAAAGTGCATCTTAATTACATAACTCTTTTGTAGACTTGCTCATAATATCAATGCTACTAGTTGGAACTTATTCACCATACTGGCTCCTGTATAGTTTGGCAGCAGGATTTTTGCTGTGATTTAGGTACATTGATGTATTCTTGAGCTCAGGCCAGTAAGCTGCAAGCTTATATGGCCTCCCAAGGCATGTAGCCCAGATGGGCTTATTGGCACAAGAGTATTCCTGCACCTATCAAGGCCTGGAACAACCTCCTCCTCTTTTCATACACTGGGTGGGGGAGGGTGCTTAGGGGTACACCGCTGACTGTGAAAGTTTCAGACTTTATTTTAAGATATATAAATCTATATATATAATTTTACATGCCATTTTAGACGTGCAAAATTGTTTCTTCATGTCTTTTTCTCTCAAAACAGCCCGGAAATGTTCCTGTTCGAAGAGTGACCAGTCAAGGTAAATTAAGTTAAAAAAAAACAGATTAAACAAACCAGATCATTATTTGTTAGAAAAAGAAAAAGTAAATAACTTAAAGTTCCAGTGTGTAGGATTTAGTAGCAGCTAATGGTAAGGTTGACGATTTCAACCGGCTGAATAAGCCAGTATTGGGTTAGTCTATTCTGTGCTACTGTCGAAAAGAGATGGTGTAATATGGCAGACTCCATCGACAACTGTAGATAAAAAAGCTCCCTCTCAGTGACAAAACACAACAATTCATAGTTTTGGGTGATTATACACTAATGAAAGCATGCCAATAGATCCCCCCTAAACCATACACAATACACCTTTAAGTTTTCTGAAAATTAGATTGAAGCCCTAAAATCATTTAGTTGCACAAACCCCTTCATTCAAGCATTTTCATTATATCACTGTTAAATTTCCTTTGCTCTTCCTTTTAGGACCAGGGGTCCTGATGTGGAATCTGTTCCACGGGGTGAGCATTTGTCTTTTCTTCTGCAATAATAACTAGGATTGTTTGTATCTTCCATGTAACAGTCATCTAAAACTCTTTCTACAGCTTAATAGAGACTGAGGCAAAGTGCAGTGGAGATATGGTAAGAGTCACACCAACCTGTGAACCTTTCTTCCGTAAAACAAAGCTGTATGAGATTAAACTTACCGCCCCCCTCTTCTTCACAGTGTTCCTGACTTTTGCCATTAGGTGGCAGCAAATACTTTTGATCACAGCTGAGGACTCTCTTTCCATGAACACATGCTTTCCTTAAATTTCATAAAGTTACTGTGCTCCTTTTTTTTTCACCTTTTTTTTTTTTTAAAAAGAATGTTTTTATCATCAATGACTGTTACTAGATGATGTGCCGACTTTATATGGTGGTGATTAGCGTTTGTATTTTTGTGACTTTCAGACTGATGCAAAATAATAAAACACATGTTTGAACCAAATGTTTCTCATGCATCTTTCTTTTAATTTTATCTTGACACCCCCCCCCACCCCCACCCCCACCTTATTCTGCTGCACTCCTGCTTATGCTGACGCTGCAGCCAGTTCAGTTACACATGCAGTAGTAACTACCAGCAGCAGCGAGCGTGTGAATGATTTATGTGCTGCATCGTGCACAGCTCTTGGAGAAGGCTGTCTTTAAAGAAATATAGTTAATTTAACCTATCTGTGTTCACTGCTGGTCATGCAGGTTCTCTACCACAGTGAGTCCTGGCAGCCCTCTGCTGATGGAAAAGCTGCATATGTAGGCTGTATTTTCTCCCTGGAGTTGCAGGAGCAGGCTGACTGCACTGCACAAAAGACGGCATACAAGACAGAAAATGGTGCATTTGGTGCTTACAGGCTCCCTTTTACATTTTTTTAGAAAGAACGTGTTCGGCATAATAAGTAAGACACTCAAAGACCAAATCCTTCAATATATATTTTAAAATATCTTCTTAATAAACCCTCCGACCCTCATTGCACACAGAAGCCTGTGTGATACTCAGTAGATTGAAGGTGGTATAATTGACTTATCTACCTAGTTCACCTGTGTACACCACTGTTGGCGACCTGCTATGCCCCTGTAGTCCACACCCTGGCAGCTCCTTTGTCGTTGTTCGGGGAGTATCCCACTGCTGTGAATGCAGTGTTTGGCTGTTGCCAGCAGAGGGTCCCTGCTGAGTTCACAGAGAGGCTTCTAAAGCAGTTCCTCCTCCTGTCCTGTTCAGCTGGATCCAACCTCAAACTGCAACCCAGCAACCTGCTAAGTAACTGGGAGACGGAGCACTTCTGCATCTCTGCAGTGCAGCCATGGCCACCACAGGTTTGATTGTTTTTTCTTATTTTATAGGATAACTAAGGGTGTAACATACATTTGTAACAATTACCTACAGATTGTCTGAGTTGAGAAAATGTGTGGTTTGGTTCTTCTGTGTGTTTTTAATCTTGAGTTATTTATCTAGATACCCTATCTTTATGTCGGTTATTTGCCTGCTGCATTGTTGCTTCATTGCCAATTTACTCCTGATGCATAAAAAAGGTTCTTTAGCAAACTCCCCACTGGTGTTAGCAAATAAACAATATTAAAGATGGTTTTGCTTTTTTTTTTCAATTTGACCAATTTTTGGCAGAGAGAAAACCGTAAGAAATACAAGCTGCCAGCTCAGCCACTTGGGAGTGAGGGTTCAGCAACATGCAAGCCGCATTATTGACTCTCCGATATCCTAACAACCTGCCAATGGCTGAAGCCTGAAACACACTTATTTTCAAAACAAATCACTTCATGAATCTTAATTAAAAGTGTTGCATTAAAAACTGCTGTCTTTTTAATCTCTAAATCATCTTTCAAACACTTTTTATGACTCAGGCTCTGTTTTCGATGATCCCCCTGTATCCTGCTGCTGGCTCGTAACCCACTTTTTCACTGGTGCATCTTATTCTGCTGAGCAAAGATGCTGCATTGAGCTCCTCTCAGTGGTAAAAAAAAAAAAAAAAAAAGTCCTGAGGAGTTGTGGAGCCAAGCCTGCAGAGCTGAAAAGCTGCAAAACCTTGCCGTGCTGCACACAGTCTAAAGTCCATATTCATTCAGCACATTAACTGACCAGCTTCTCTCTTTGCAGAAAGTATGTTTCCAGACCGAAGTGACTTTGATTATGGTAAGATTTAACACCAACTACTCATCACAAAAACCCAAAGCACAATGTTAAACATATCAACTTTTTCACCACAGTATAAGTCGATAATCATCACTCAAGTGGGCTTGTCCCGTACGGTTCTGTCCTTTGTAGATTATGAGACACTGCGAACCACAGGGGTTATCCTCGCTGTTATAATGTTTGTCTCTGGCATTTTAATAGCCTTGAGTAAGTTCCTCTTACACGACACTTCAATACAGCGGCTTTATCACATTTACATAAGCACCTTTACCATGCCACTAATCTGTCATTCCTCATACAGGTAAAAAATTCACAAAATGTGTAAAATCCTCATCCAAGTAAGAGTTGCTATGCAAGGCTTAGCAGTGGATGATCTGCCTGTGCATGCTGTATGACTTTGACTTGAAGGGGATACCTGACCAGTGTGGAAAAAAAAAATAATAATCTTTTCCAGTAATGTTCTTTGACTAAAAACTGAGTTTCCCACATCTTTTTCCTCTCCCTGCCTTGGATGCCTCTTCTCTAAAACACCCCCCCCCCCCCCACCCCCACCCCGCCTTCCCTGTTCTGCATAAACAAACCCCGAAAAACACACTTCCAACACATTAAAGAGTTTACGCCGAACCCTTGTGTGACAAATCACACGTGGGCGGCGCTTTCATGTCCTCTTTATCTCGATGCTTGCTCTTGATTTTTAAAAATGTGTCACCCTCCTCATGTGTTGGCAGTGAGTGGGCAGTTATGTATTCTCAGTCGATCGCATGCCGCTTGTATGGCAAGACACGAAGAAAGACAAGAGCTGCTGTTTGAACGGGACAAAAAGCTGCATTTTGGTCTGAAACCTTGTAACTCAGAACCCTGTGGCTTCAACTGCTTTTGGTCCCTGTTAATGGATCCACTTGATCAAATCCAACTCCAAGATGAAGTTGTGGCCACAGTTTTCAAGCTTTTTTCAAGCTTTATCATAATTAGTTAAATGCGATTATTAAAAATAATAATGATAATGATTTACTTCCTTGTTTCTGTTTGCAGTTCCAGCTCCTCTGCTACCCAAATTCCAAAGACAGAGGGTAAGTCGATCAATCAGTCGATCCATAATGATAATTGTTTTCTCTGCAGTTCTCTCTGATTTTCTCACTTTTTCCTCTGCAGTGCCTCCTCAAACTGTATAGAAAGCAGCGGATATACTGGAAAAAGAGGAGGTCGTCACAGGAGCCAAGCCAGCGAAAACACACCATGGCCATTCCTCTCATGGCTGATATACCTCTGCCAGCTGGATGATCAAGAAACTGACTCGGTTTCAATGAGTCTCCTGTTAAATTCTGTAAAAAGTCCTTAGTGAGCAACATATCTATCTCTAGATTGCTCAGTATAGTAGAGTGTTGGGACTAAACCCTCGTCTAAGACAAAAAAAAAGGAAAGAAAAATACTCCCAACCATGAGACATGATAAGGTTGTTCAATCAAATAAAATGCAAAAACTGTTGTCTCTCTTCCACATATTTTACTCCAAATTAAGGGCATGATTAATATTTATAGAACAAAAAGCTCTCCAGTTGAAACAAAGAACAGCATGCATCGATCAGTTGTAACAATTTACCTTTATTTCTCTTGATTTCTGTTCATATTTAGCTCACTGGGACTTTGAAGAAAGAAATAGCATGAAAACAAAATGAAGACACCAATAAATAGAACAGATACATGTAACAAAACAAAATATCTCGATGACAATTGACTCACAATGTCCAGTAAGGTATTTTATTTTGAAAATTCTTTTAACAAATATAATATGGATGTGATGTGTATTAAAGCGTTGGTGTGGGGGTTTTATCAGCAGGCTTTTCTTCTGTCTTAATTGAGTTGAAGAAAAAAACTAAATAATTGTCTGTAAAACAATGAGACCACTGTTTCAAATAAAGGTCTTGTACGCAACATGAATTCATCAGTGTCGTTAGTAACCTTGTAAAAGCCTGATTTAATAATGATGTGGCATTAAAATGATCCTAAAGTGACGCACATGTAAAAATGAGAACATATTACCATCATGTTGTTTATGAAGACATTGATCTTTCCTTTGTGCCAGTGTCAGGAATTTAAAATGTCTAATGTATAAGGTGACACATATGTGAAAGGCTTACTTAGCACCAAGACCTCATTTCACCTGTGACTAAGGGTCACTATCACGGCAGTAAATGTCGGTGAAAGTTGTGTATGAAGAAAAAAGAGTTAAAAGTGACTGACACAGCTTTCTAGTGGGATGTTGTATTTTCCATCCGGGTAATATCTGAAGCCAGATCTAAGTGGGACTCTTCAAAAAATCTAATGGAACTTTTTAAACACAGTGTTGTTGTACTTTTATTCATGACTCATGACTAAAATGTACAGTTAGTCAGACGATTTGTCACCGCACTTACTCATGTAATGTCTCTGTGATAAGAACATTCGTCGTCGCAATCGGTTTCAAATACATAACAGTTTTACACAGTAAAGTTTCCTTTTCTCAATAGAAAATACCTGATGATACACACAAAAGTATGATGCATACAGAAAGAAAGTTAAATTACAGGATTGATTATTCTCACTTTGAACACACACATTCTTAACATAAGCACACATGCTGACTGAAATCATAACCGTCACTCGGTGTATCAATATGATAACTTATCGTGATGGGGGCTTTCGACGAGAGGGTCGGAGGGGTTTCAGGGACATTGTCCTGGAGGTGATACTTAACGATTTCATAGAAATCAACATTAACTTGGAAGTGTAGCCTCTGAGGAAAATGAATATGACTCCGCTTTTCACAGCACAGTCTATACACTGAAAACAATAACTAGCCAAAAACAATTTGCCTAAAACACTGACTCTCAGTGAATTTAAAGGTGCAATATGTAAGGATTGTCTGTCGAAAACATAAAAGAAAGAAAGAAATTATCGTGAGAATGTGAAAAAACAGCAGTTTTGACACAATGGTGTCTTTGTAATGTGTTGCAGAGGAATCTGCTAAAATAAACACGCTAACCAGCTAGTCACAGCCTGTACTGGTCCACAGCTCCTGTGCTAGTGATGTAAGCACAAACATTTCCCCGGTGCTCTGAGCTCCCAGTCTGGACTGCTAGCTGCACACCTAACTGAGCTGACAAGCTAACGGTAGCTAAATTTAGCGGGAGTTAGCGGTTATTCTGGTGATATGCTGCCCCCCCATGAGTATGAATGCGACAGGCCTCCTATTCTTAAATAATGCACCTTTAAGTATACATTTCTATTACATAGGTTCAATGTGAAATTTCCCATTAAATGCCAAGTTTTACATCATGTTGAGTCAATGTGAATAAATTCAAATAACTAGATTATCTGATTGCGAGATTTGAGATTATTACAGGAGACAGAAACTTTTCTGTATAATATTTGAATAGTAAACATTTAAAATCACATTTTGTTTATGTAGAAGAATAACCACCCAACGTTTATGTATAAGACAGCATTAATTTATATTAATTAGACTAAGTTATTAAATTTCACATTGGCTCAACATTAGAGAAACAACTGAAATAAAACGGGATGATACATTTGTATGAAATTAAAGTATTTAAACTCACTGTTGTAGGCAAACTATTTCTTGAGTGTTGCATCTACTTTAACACTTCACTCTGTGCGTAGAAGAATGTTTTTCATTTCTTTTCATTTCAAAATGCTAAATATATTTTTTGGGCCAGAATAAATACATAAATTGAAGTGTCTCTAGCAGTCAGAATTTAAATAAAACAACAGGAGCAGTTTGTTAAAACGGCTCCATGGAGGAGTAAAATGTTTCACCCTGTGCATGGAAAAAATAAATAAAGCACTACATTTTTACAGACACTAAATCAGAGGTTATTTAAGGTTCATAATCCATAGTCCAATGCAAACTGTATCGAGAGATTAATATGCTCAAGAGTTTGTTAACAAAATATAGGCCAGAGACTCCCAAAACAAAATAACAATAAATCCCCTTGTCAACAGAGGCAACATGTTAAAGACTCATTCCCTCCAAATGGGGATTACAAGTGGTTCAAATCATTCCTGGTCCTGTAAGGACACGTTACGTCGACGGGAGGAAGCGCTCCGTTTCTTCAGCATGAGCTTGAGCTGGAAATGAAAAGATAAATTAGGATGATTATGAATTAACCTCGACAACAACTGAGACGAGACGTCCCTGGCTGGCTGTTAAAATGATGGGGTGGCTCACCTGCTCTCCCTGGAGGCCGCTCTGCAGCAGGTGAGCTGGCTGGTCGTTCTCCAGGTTGCGGATGCTGGGATCAGCTCCCCGGCTCAGCAGCAGCCGCAGGATTTCTGCCTGGTGGGGGTTACCATGGAGACCAGCTGCCATGTGTAAAGCTGTGTGGCCGTGAGCCTATAGAGAACAATTGCAGCATGACTCAGAGGGTTTACAGTCAGGTGTTTGTACAGTACGGCAGATGTTTGTACATTCACATAGACCTGAAAAAACACAAGCCTATTTAAAATCCACTTCTGAGTGTCACGTCCGTGTGGGACTCACTTTCAAGTTGACAAAGTCTTTCATGTTTTGCAGGGGAATCCTGAGCAGATATCGCACCAGATCAACATTCCCCTCCTTGACAGCCAAGTGCAGCACGGTCTTGTTACTTTTGATTTCCTGGAATTGAGAATTGGAAGTGATGGAAAGAACAGAATGAAACCACAAGACAAAACCACAAGTCAGACTGAGAAGTTTAGTGTCAAACACAAAAGAGCGACTAGGGAGGGGGAAACTAAGTCAAACTGATGACATCATCGTAGTTAGATAAACCCTGGGCACTTCCCCTATGAACTATAACTATGACTGAAATGTCAGCGTTTAGAATGCTAGACTTTGATGTTACTGTACGTGATTGCTGACCCACTGGTTACTGATCTGTTCATTCATTTGTGTTTTAATTGCTCATATGACATTCAGAAAATGGGGGAAACCGTCCTTTACCTGGCTGAGCAGGAACGCCCCATAATTGAGAAGCGTCTGCACGCAGGAGAGCTTCTCCGCAGCCTTGTTCTGAAGATTAACATCAACCAGCCCACTGCTGGAGAGAGCCTTCATGGTGAGACTGTGAGAAATGGCCGCACAGTGGAGGGGAGTCATACCTGAGTTAAGAAGGAGACACATGTAGCATTTTAATCAAAGGCACAGTACGTCATTTCTGAAGCTTGGGGTGTCCGAATCAAAAGAAAACAAAAAAGTGTACCACAGGATCATGGGAGTCTTCATTGTTGAACAACCAACACTGCTTATGGAATTCTATCAGTATGTTCACAGACGAGATTTAAAGTTGAATTCACGTTATGTTAAGTCACATTCGCCAACTTCCATCATCACTCTTTGACTCGCTCCTAGAAGTTATAGCGACAGGCGACCAAGTTTTTAGCAGTATTTTGCATTCTTCAGTTGGACAGATATGATGTGTCAGTGATGATTTTCTTGCAATGCAGAATTTCTGTATCATGACGTTATCGTAATCGCAGTGAATCGTGATATACCCCTGGAATTTAGTGCATTTTTTTGCTCAATTTTAACCTTAACCTCTCTGCTAATGCCATGTGCAACTTAAATCAGACATATTCTAAATCAGAAGTTGCTATACGGTGAGAGTGGTGTGAAAAAGCCCACAGGATCTTCGATGTCAAGGTGCGTCTGAGGCTGTTGAACTGGCGGTGCTGAAAACTTGATCCAAATTCGAACACATGGCGAGCCTCCCTGTTTATTAATCATTTAAACTGTACTAACAACTGGTAAAACATTAAATTACCTTCAAAATTGCGGGCCTCCAGGTTGACAGCTGGCCTAGACAGAATTGCCTGTAAAAAAAAAAAGAACCGCTGTTAGGGTCTGTACTGTATAACTTTTCTGACCTGCTGTGATAGTCATGCTGTTTTGTGTTTGGGTAATTATTCACCTGCAGGACGACAGGTAAGCCATAGTGAGCAGCCAGGTGCAGAGCAGTTTGCCCTTTAACATCACAGGCGTTGATGTCTGCTCCTAATGACAGCAGATCTTGCACGATCTCTGGCTGGTTCGCTGTCACGGCCACCAGTAAAGCAGTCTGCACGAGCACACACGATTTAAAGATAGAAATGATGATCCCGTATTAAGTTTGTGATGTGAAGAAGTAGAGAACTTTGCAGGCTTTGTCATACCTTTCCCTTGTGTTCTTTGGCATCAAGCCTGCCTACGTCCCGCAGCCTCTCTGCAGCAACAAAGGCACACTCCCTGAGCCCCTTGGCAACGTAGATGTGCAGGATGCTAACAGAACAACAGCACATGATAAATTAGCTTCAAGCGAGCCTTCAAAAATCGCTGTAATCCCCACAACCAATTTCTCACTATTCCTTGTCACAGTTGCATTTGTCTTTCCATTTTATCTGAGTTTCTAATCACTGAACATTAGTGGCTGACACATTGATATATTTGGGTTCACAACATCTTTTTAGGATTGTCTAACTGCACATGTGGCTCTCACTGTTAGCTTGGGACTGAAACTCCTATTGAGGGAAATATCCTTAAACAACACAGTATAGTAAGGTTTTAGGTCAACCAGGAAAGAAAATGTGCCAACGTTTGACCCCACTCACGTGTCTCCGTCTTCATCCTGCCTGGTGGCTCTGCTGTAGTCCATCCCGCTCAGCAGCATCCTGGCCTCTTCCAGCTTGGTGGCATCCATCGATGAACCAAAGCTCAGCTGTGCGGCCTGACTGGGACCCAGAAGGGACCACGAAGAAGCCAGACTGGGATCTGCGACTGGCATAGGGCACTCCTGCTAAAAGGAATGCAGGGTGTGATTTAAGACTCAAAGGAATGATTGTGCCCTTACAGACGCAACATGTCAGTAGAGGGGTTTTTATCTTACATAAGTCTGAGGCATTGTGTCTCCAAAGACCTGCTGCTGCTGTGTGCCATATTCAGATGCCATGGGGAGGCTGTAGGCCGGCATGTAGCTGGATCCTGGATGACTGTTGTAGTAACTGAGTGTAGACTCTGGTGCTGGAGGCCACTGTTCATAGCTCACTGCCATGTCTGAGTAGCTGCTTGATGCACCTAGAATGGAGAGGATGGACTGTTAAAGATTTGACCACCTGTTGAACGTCGCTCCAGAAAATATAGGCGGTAGCATATCATCAACTGCTGCTAACTATGCTCTTTGCTAAGGCTATCTTTGGCTGTTGCTACTAGCTGCCGTTAGCTAGTAAGCTTAGTTAATAGGTGGTCCTATTAGCTGACTGAAGAAATGTAGTGTTTACATTGTGGTTAACAGCGCTCAGCAGCTTCATAGTGAAGACAGCCAGACACTACACTGGTCCTGAATACCCCTCAAGACTGGCTTAGGTCAGGCCTGTAGTTAGCTACAGTTGAGCTAAAGATAGAAACTTGAATTCAGAAGGTACACAGTTGTATTTTTTAGTTTAATGAGGAAAAATAGGTGTAATATAGTTCCTTTTCTGACATTCTGTCAGTCTATTATGTTCACTTATTTGGTTAAAAACTGCCAGACATTGTGAATGGAAGCCAAGTAGCTGCTAGCAGACATACAGACATAGGGACTGTCACTTCTTGTAGTATAAAATGATATAATGAGACAGGACAGCCCACGGCTAGCTCATTAGCATGCTAACTTTGGTTCTTTGCAACATAACACATAGAAGTCTTTGACAACAATGTTATTTCTTCTAATTCAGTTCATAATGTTAGTTCCTTTTTTGTGAATGTTCTAATGTTATGTTGTGTGTGCGGAAGTTGTCCTACTCTTACCTGTACAGGTAAATTGTTCTGATGCAGACAACTGCTGGGAGAAAGGGGCAAAAAATGGACAAACCATAAACAATCATGTCTTTATGAAAATATAGTATGATATTAAGTGAGGTGCTGACTCAGTTAGTGCGCTGCCTTACTGTCACGGTAGTTGTAGGAACAGGACTGGTGCTGGCCGTAGTGCAGGAGGGGGGGACAGAGGACGTCTCACGCCTTCTCTTCTCCTCCAAAAGTTTCTTCACTGTGGGCAGAGTGCAACACGGCTTCTCTTTTGGCGCTGAAAAAGAAAAGGAATGACCACTTGGTCATAAATTGTGTCCACAACTGATGGATATTTAAGTTTGGATGTGAAACAGAAAAAAACTTTTTTTCATTTAATCTTTGTTCAATTGTTGATTCATTCTTTGGGCTATATATAATGTCATAAAAAAGAGAAATCACAATTCCCCAGAGCCGAAAGGGATGTCCTCAAATGTGTTGTTTCTGAGCAATAGTCAAAACCCCCTTAAGAAGAACACATTAAAGACAGAAGTTGTCACATTGGAGAAGCGGCACCAAAACAAAGTTTGGTGGTTTTGATTGAAGAATTACCAAAAATGATTCATCACAATTACTTGTTGCTTGTTGTCCTTTCAGATTCATTTCTGGAAATAACATGTAGATGGGTTTAACTGTCAAGTGAGCTTTTTGTTTTTTGTACCTATGAATCACAAAATATGTCAAATAGAAAGTTGATGAAAAAAGAGTATGAGTATGGATAAGACGGACTTTATTAAAGCTGTAAATTGTCAATAACCCAAATACTACAAATGTGGGTTGACAAATGTAATACTATGGAAGAAAGATAAAAATCCTGCTGCAAGCTTAGATTGTTGATTTTAAGTCATTCAGGTCTGAATATTAACATCAAAAAGTTATGACTTGGATGTTACTGCCTGCTCAGTTGCTCCATGGTGGCAACTTTCTGCTCACCTTTAGACATCAATATCAAATCCATTATATAATGACTGTGGTTCTCCCCCCCCACACACACACACACACACGCTATCATTTCCATTAAACAGGTAAAGGCAATAAAAAAATAGGAAAAAACATTGCAAAACAGAATTCTGATGTTTCCAGCTAAAATGATGTGACCATACAGGTTGTTTCCTCAAAAAAACTTCAGCCCCATGCGCGAGAGATAAAGTGATATTTCCACCGTGTCTGTGGAACCGGGGCGCAAAGATAAACCTCCTCCATTAGGAACACAGATCGTGTGGCCGTGCAAAAAAGCAGACAGATTCATCAGAAAATCTAAGCATGGGATTACCACTGCTCATTTTCTATGACATCTTCCTGTCTCGCTCCATTACGCTGAGCAGAAACGCAAACCGCATCTTCCTGCCTTTGGTGTGTCAGAGGCACGTCACCACAACACGTGTAGCTGCCTTGTGCTCTCTGTTGCACCTACATGTCTGGGAGGCGTAGAAGAAGAAGAAGAAAAGTGACATGTCTCTCTTGTCTTTTCTGTCTTTTTTGAGCCTGTGAATGTTGACTGCTCAGGGTTGAGACAGCTCTATTCAACAGAGCAAATACAGGTTGCAAAAAGGAAAAAAGAAAGGGCTATAAATGCAAATCGGGCTGCGAGAGAGAAATGACAGTTCATGGACCTGCTAGTTCAGACTTTTGTTGGTTAGTCGTAGCGCCTCTCAACAATCTCACTTCCAGGTGAAAACCTGTCCTAAACAATGAGCTCCTGTGCCGCTGTGTGCGACAAGCCCCCACCACATGGTAAAGGTCACTTTATCAGAATAAATGACATCAGTCTGTCAGTACATTTCGATGACGCCAAGTTTCATTTTCAAGTTCAGGAGGTGTTACTACAGGTTACTCAATCCTTGACTCATTTGATCTTTACAACAAAAGGCCACTTTTGGCCTCGCTGCGATGAGGTAATGCCACAACATGTACCTTCTCAATCGACATTAAACAGTTGAAATGACCAGATGAGAGGATTTGCACAACACTCTCCCCCTGTAGCATCAGCTGAGAGAAACTAGAAGTGAGCTTGTCGAGAGTGAGAGGACGTCTTTGACACACATGCACATTTGAGGTCTACACCAATCGCCCCCATCTCTTCAGGCTACTCTGTGCTACATTCAAATTGGAGTTGTGGAAACCCCTGGACATTGAGTCATGTGCGTGGGAGGTTGGGGATTCCGACGACCTTTCACTTTTGACTGAGGGAAAGAGAGAAGTAGTACAGAGCCAATTTCCTCATTTTGTAGCTCAACAACACGACATGACAACCTGTGAAATCATTCAGCCCTGTGTAAAAATAAGGCACGAACGAAAGAGAGCTGTGCCGTCACGTCACACAGCTTGCTTGTCTGGCACCCACAGAAAAGGGGAACTGAAAGACAACCGAACAGGGGTGGAGGTGCATTAGGGTTTCCCCAAGCGCCTTGACTCTTGGATTCGCCCGAATTCAAGTCTAATTCAGCGAAAAGTGAAAGAAAGCCTCACTTAACCGTAGCTGATAGGTATTTAATCTAAAATCACTCTTGAACTATGGGCTGGAAAACACAGTATAACTATGAAATACACTTTGAGTTCACAGAGGCTCATTTCAGTCTGATTTATCATCTAAAGTCCCAAATGAAGTCGCAACAAAACCTTTCAAATGTGTTTAAGATGGAGGGATTGGTATGTAACGAGTCATTCGAGTGTATGGAACTGCCACTTTTAACTCATGGATGACCATTTAAAGAGATCACAGTGTGTTGTCAGTAACTAAAGTTAGGCTCAACCTAAAAACTTCAAGTTTAAGTTGTCATCACTACTGTCCAAACCCGTCCACATTAGGCTGTGAGGCTGCACTCAGTGTAAAATACAACACACAAGCAGTGACACATTGTACTCCTCACAAACAAATCAAAAGCACAAATACTCACATTTATCAAAGTGCATGTCAGAAACGGTGTTGCCTTGGAATCTTCAACAGGTCGTCCTCTTGGTCTCCGCTCTGAACCTAAAAACGTGATAAGAAGTGATTTAAAGAGCTGTGTGAGAGCCGATCTGTAACACGCTGGTTGCCTTTGAGTCTGACTGGCTTGTTGTCTTATCGCTGCTGCTGCTGCTTGTACACACAGAGCACGTTGTTCCTCATCACCGCCCCCAGCTGTGGTCCCCGCCCTCCGGCAGCAGAGTGGGGAAGCCAGACATTCACCGTTATGTCAGACCGCCATAAGTCATTAGAGTTGAGAAGAGTGTGAGAGAGTGGGATAAACAGTTATTAGGTATGTGAACGGCAACTACTACAAGAACACAAAGGAACACAAGGACACATTATAACGAAGGGAAAAGGTTGACAAAGTATTTAATCATATGATAAAAGTAGAAAAACTTTCATGTGAAAAAAATCCAAATCCAATTCAAAGTGTTGATTATGAAAAAGCACAATATTATCAACAAAAAGTATTTAAAAGTACCTAGAGAATGGCTCATAACTGTTGATTATTATGAGTTGTTCAAAGGTAAACTTGGCAAAAAACTCAAGTACTGAAGTACAAAACTAACAGAGAGCCTGTAAGAGCCCTGCGTACAGATTATTATCTAGATCATTATAAGGTTCCGAAAAAAGACTAACACTCTGAGAGGAGCCAAGTGCTTTTACTCTAGATACCTTAAGTACATTTTCCTGGTGATGCTTATGTTGCTTCACTCAAGTTGAATTCCAATATTTTCATACTGTGATACTGTTTCTTTTACTTCAGTTATTCCTATAGAATTTGATACTTCACTAATGTATTTACTTGTAAGTGACATTTCAGTGTTGTTGTTAATATTTAATGTTACAGCCGGCACAGATGATGTTACACTAACTGAGGTTAACTAATCAATCATTTGGTACTTTAAACTACAATAATCAATCATATTTTGATCATGTTTATGTGAAGAATATTAATCTGTAAGTAATAAAAGGCAAGTTGTGATATCAATGTTGAGATATCAAAAGTACACTATTTACCTCTAAAACCTGATGACGCAGTGGCATAATAGATGTTTTCCAGCAGAGTACCTCAAAATTGTACGCCACTTGAATAAATGTACTTCAATCAGTTAAAAAAGTACTGTTACCACTCAATCAAAAAGGATTTCCCTTTAGTGCAACATTATAAACTATAACTATATAAACTATAACCATCTTAATGACATTAAATGAACAAATCTCTTTCCTTAATATTGTTCTGTGTCTCAATCTCAAACAACATCATTAAACAATAGAATATTTAGCGCAATGCTTAGATAAATTAAAGTGATATAGTAAAATTACATCTGTTTGAAAGCTACATTTTATGCCAACAAACTAATCACAAGTTAAAAACATATAGTTTCCCCAATGTTAACATATTTCAACCAAATATTTCTGTTAGTCCACATATCAGTGTGTCTGTCACCCACGGTGGAAGGCACGTTCCACTCTTGTGTTTCAAATTTTCACATTTGTCTGACTGTTGTGTTTATTTGGCTCACAACTTGTGTTTGTGTTTATAATTTGTGCCAGTCTTTTTTTTTATAGTAACCTTGTCTAGACACGATCTGACAGGAACGTCTGTGTCACCTGAAAAAACACCAACATCAAAACATCATATTGGAACAAAGTGATGACTCTCTCTTTACCAAATGACTAAACTCTTTACTACCCAGTTGCACCACAAATACCAACTAAGGGCCAAGCAACATTACAGAACAAATATAACAGTATACAACAAAGCGAGAAATTATCTAAATTACATAACAAGTGAGACAAATTTGAAATAAAAGGCAGTCCAGACCAAGGGATTAAAAAGGTAAATGAGGAAAATTGAATAATCAAATGAAGAAATCAGAATAGTAGATGAAAGGTGAACTTGTGTGTTCTAAGATTTAGCTTTCTTTTTTGGTCGTGAAAATCTTGTCAGTCTCTGTTTCAAAGGTGGAAACAAAGGCAATAAAAACTGAGTTTCATAGGAAGAGACAAATGGCCCTGAGACCAGAGGGCTGTAAAGGAAACAGACCTAAAAAGCGTGTCCGATGATTCATGAGTTGGGTTGTAACATCTAAATCAACAACAAAATCTTAAGATCCTAACTCTTCTTCTGGTCATCTTATTCTTGATTATAATTTATGTTATCATAGTAGTTTAAAAAAAATAAAAGATCCTCTTGTCATATGAAATGTCACATGTGAAAGTTGCCTCTTGTGTTTTCACATATGAATGAAATATTTCTTCATGTGAAATTTTCACTTTCACACATGTGATTTGCTCTTTTTTTTCCCATGCAGATTAGAATCTCCTCATGTGACCAACGAAGCATAGAACATGAAACCAAATGAAATTTGCTTATTCACATGTTGATTTTTTTAAACAATGAAAATAGAGTAATAGAAAATTGATTATTTTTCGCAAATGAATGATATCTACATTTTCTCATGTAAATTGCAAATGTTCTTATGCAATCGCATGCGGCTTAGAATTTCCACTTGTGGGAACAATAAAAAACAGGAAGTAGGAACAAAAAAAAAAAGGAATAATAAAAGAATAGATCGGTGACATGTAGATAATACAGGGCAACTCTGCTTTAAGGTATTAATAATGTATATAATGTTGACTCTATTAGAGACTGTTACAAGGTTTGTGTTCACATCTGAAATTTTTTCCCCTTCAATTCAGTCTGCATTACATTTGTTGAGATTGGACCTCCTTGTTGACTGAAAGGCAGTTTCAGTCCAAACAAAAAAGTGGTCATGGGGAAACAACAGGAATTTAATGAATAACAAAAGTGTGTGAAACGTGTAGGTTACATATTTCAATTTTCTAAGCATCGTCAGTAAAAGCTTCATAGCTCCATCTGCTGTTTCATTCAGAGGCAGAGAAACCAGAACCCAGAACGCTGACCTAAAATTGAAACTGATGACTAAACACATAGATCAAGTCGATCCCTTGAGGATTTTCAAGCTGACTCAAAATGTCTGTATTAAAATGTGTTTCACAAAAAAGCATCAGTTCATCAATGTGGTTGTGAGTGTGGGAAGTCAGAAGAGTCAAGAGTTAGCCAGCGTTGTTCATTCCTGCCCCATCAGACCTGATTCAGATGAATGGACCACTATCAGAGGTCACTATCGATGACAAGCTGATCATTTGAATCAGGTGTGGCTCATGTTATTGACTAAATGTATGTAAAGTATTACAAGTAAAGGTTTTCAAAGACACTCTAAATAAGTAATAATACAGTGTAATATTTTTACACTTAATGGAAGTTGTTTTTAAATGTTAGGTATTTTATACCTTATAAACACATGAGCTCCAGTAAATCTTTGGAGGTCATGTGAGGCTCAGTCACCTAAAAGGGATTACCTCAAATTATGGACAGATGTTGCAGTCTATAACTTTTAAAGTGTTTGAGGTTTGTTTGTTTGTTTGTTTGTTTTTTTTTTATGTAATTCAAACAATTGGATTTGTCTCTTTTGCTTGGTGAATCCCCTCAGGAAAAGTGTGCAGCTGAAATAGCTGTTTACAAAAGTCATACAAATAAAGAAATAAAAGCGATTCATTTTTAACCAATTTAAAAAGTAACCAGAGCAGCAAAGTATGTCCAATGAATTGCTTTTAGAGTGAATGTTTGAATTTTTTGCTATTTCAAATAGCCTCCCCACATTTATCGTAATCTATTGTAATGCATGAAAGTTTGGGTAAAAAGGTTTTATGGAGCTCTCTGATTCACTAATGGTACTTTTCTCCCCATCAGACAACACAGTTGAAATGTGTACTGTAGGTGCCATGCTAGAACTGGACAATGACAACCAGGAATACTAAAACTGCTGGAGCAGAACGATTCAGTGTCGTCAACTGGGGAGACTGCAAAAAGTAAAAATGGTGGGAAAAAAGATCATCTAAAGACAGCCTCTGAAAGGCAGGGGACTGGTTTGCTCCTTAACCGGCTGGTCAACAAGCTGGAGGCTGTCTCGCTCTAGTTAAGCTGGTCTCCTTTCCCAAAGTATGGACAAATTAGGGACTTAGGGATCGCAAACATCACCAGGAAACAGAACTTGAAAGCATTTCTGACTCAACATATACATATACATACATATTCAAGGGTTAGGTTTATGACTTCTAAATTAATCAAAATCAAATGAAACAAAAATAAATCCTCGAAATCCTACCTCTTTCTGATCATCTGATTATTTTAAATTTTGTACAAATATTTCAAAAAACAGAAAAACACAAGAAGCAACAAAGACACAAAAGAAATGAAATAATATAAGGCAACACAGTGTGGTGATCGGGACATGTAAATAGGACAGAGCTGCTGTATTGTTCATATATTAATGTACAGTGTGTACAACAGATGTTTGTGTTTCTACTCTGTACTGTATGTGAAGATGTGGACAATGTGTAATACTATGTGAACTCTTCATTGATCTAAACTACTTGTTTGGATTATGTGGCTCATAATGTACATCAGAAATTTGTCAGCATCATTTTAGACGATACTGGATGTTAATGCCTTTTGTTAAAGGTGCACTATGTAGTTTTGGGGCTAGAAATGTCTTCATTGCATTTTTTATTATTTTTTATTTTCATGCCTGAATAAACTAAATAAAGAAACTCTCATTGTTTTCATGACAGAATAAAGTGAATAAACACAGTTTCATACTGTTTTACTTTCTTTATATGTGGTGGACCCTGCCACCTTTTTATCTTTGAACAGTGTTCCCGTTACATAGTGCTGCTCCAAGGCAATTTTAGTCCAAACAAAAGATCAGTACTGAAAAAAGAGACAGGTATATAGAACAGAAGTGTGTGAAACTTGTAGGTCACATTTTCACTTTCAAAGGCATCAGTCTTTTGTGATGCAGGCCGTCAATAGAAGCCTCACAGCTCCATCTGCTGTTAGAAGTCCAAATCAATCTAATTCAAAGGCAAAAATGAAACTGACGACTAACCACACTACACCCTTGATAATGTTCAAGCTAGCGAATTGAGAGGTTAACGGGACTGAGCCAAAATCTGTCAAATTGATAGCATGAATCCTTCATTTGTTCAGGCATCGTGCACTGAGTAGAGTCAGAGGAGTCGACTGTGAGAGTACGAACACTGGGATGGCATTGAAACAACCCACACACTTCACTCCATGCTGTCGACATGATCTCTGGCCAGATGATCTCTGAAGCAGTCAGTGTCTCATTGAGTGTCTCATTAAACAGGCCCTGAGGATGATTCAGCTCATGTTCTCCAGTGAGCTCCAACTAGAAAATCTTCTGGCAGGAGTGATTCAGTTACCTGGTGTAGAAACAAACATTTTGTGTACCTAGATGTGCTGGTATTCTAAACTGTAAAAGATGCAACTGTCCTGGAGTTTTCACCGCATGGTTTGGTGTAGCACTGAATGCACTTGTGCAGCATTTCTTCATTGTCTTGAGCTGTGTTTTCTATCTGTGATTGTGTTTTCTATCTGTCTAGATAGTTATTTTTATAAGGTAGAGTGCAAAGTCGAAGACAAACTTCTCAGGAACGTGCAAGTGTTACTTTTCTTAATAATCTGCACATTCTGTCAGGTTAAACCATCAGTAATTAGACCAATAACAGCTGCTGTTATTAAACTGCATTGAGTTTGCAGGCAGAGTTTCAGCTCAGCGGGGGAAGGAAGAAGAACATGTGACGTCAGCTTTCAAAAGTGAAAACTGATTGGAAACTAGGGTCACATCATCTTTTGGATTCTGGACAGCAGATCAGCCCAGGCACAACAGGTATGAGGATCTTGACTCACACCGACTTTCTCTTCCTCATCCCACATTTTAACCATTTGTTTACCTTCTGTCAAGTCACATCTGAATGGTTTTATATGCAGTTTTAGATTGAACATAAACAAGCAGTATGTGTGGGAGGAGGTTTGTTTTAACGACGATCACAGAGCTTGCCTCATAAAGTCAGTTGACGGAGCTTGATCTTAATCTAATTTAATGATTTGATAGAGATTCTTTGTCAAGTTGCTTGTGATTATCTTCATGTTTTTGTCAAACAGCATTTGCATCTAAACTGTTTGTTTTCAAAGTCTGCCTCTTTTTGTCTTTCAGAAAAAGAACATAACTGAAGTAACAAACTTGGCAATGGCACCCAACAATGTTTTTATCATTGTACTGTTGTTTCTCTGCAGTAAGTTCGCTTTTTTTTACAGCTTTCCTCTCCTTCCTGCACACAAAACTCATACATGAAGGTGGTCTTACACAGGAACATGAAACCACAAACTTTTTGCTCGACGGAAATTTAACTGACAAATGTGTCGCTGCTGCTGCATTGCACGAAATGCTGATGTTTGTCTTCTTTTCTTTCTCTAAGACCTGGCTGTGGCGCTCACAGGTATGTTCGAAAAAATAAAGACACACACACAACTTTGGAATTCAATTATTATAGATTAAACATTGAATAGAATAATAATTCATAGTAACTGAATAGATATGGATTAGAAAAATCACAATGCAGAGCTAGACAACGACAACTGATGAATCATTTTTTCCAGTCGCTCTAAACTCACATCCTCCATCCCACTCGTCTTTTCCGTTTGTCTGCTTGTGTCCTTCAGACAGCACCGTGTCGTGCTACAGGATCGAGCCGGGGACGATGGCAGGTATCGTCTGCGCAGATGTGCTGCTGACCCTCATCATTGTCATCGTTACCTACCGATGTGCCAGGGTTCGGCGTCAAAAGATAGACAATGGTGAGGCAAAGAAGCTGAAGTTAAGCATTTTTTAGAACAGCTCATGGCTTTTTGTGTTATTGTTGTTTACTTATAACACACAGCTTATATATTTTTAAGCTTTTCTCTCTCTTGTTGACATTTTTGTTTAACATCATGCAAATATCACACCTGTCACAATATTCTCCCTACTTTATCACATTCTTTGTGCATTTGGTAACTTTCCTGTTCTCCTCTCTTCTCTTCTCTTCTCTTCTCTTCTCTTCTCTTCTCTTCTCTTCTCTTCTCTTCTCTTCTCTTCACAGCTAACAAAGTGTACATGAATGTCCGGGCCAACTGCAAGACCTAATCTAAAGACGATGTGGTACATGTTGAAGTTATGTTAAATTTAAGATTTGAATTTCTTTTTTTTTTTTTTTTTTAGATATATCACAAAATGTTAACTCAAGTGTACAAGTAAGAGTGACTGGCATATATAACATTTCTGCTTACTGGGGATACTCATTGATTTTTTTGTGTTAGAGCTCAAATTTTGACACAAAGTACCATTATTTGTCTACTGCAAATAGCAATTTTCCAGATCTCACCAACTATATTACAGAATTTATTTATCAGTGCAATTACATACAAGGAGTTGCACTGGTACAACCTGCCCCACCACTTGGACAAGTTGTAACAAAATGGAGACCACATTAAGGAATGTAGATTTGATGTTTGTTCCTCTCCTCATGAGGATCGGGAACCAATCAGGACCTGCCGTGTTGTCTCACGACTGTTTTTTGAACAGTTGAACTCAATTATAAGTTGATATGCAAATGTCCTGATTTAAAAATGTAAAGATAGTACTTTGACATACATACACATAAAAAAAAAAATACATACACCAGCAACCAAATCCGGCTGAGGTACCTGTCAAATGATCTGTAAGTTCCCACCATGTATCCTCAGTGTCACATTGTAGAGTGACAGAGCACTGTCTTTTACTGCCTCACCTCATCTAATGCAGATTGTAGCTGTATTGAATGTTATTGTATTCCAAAAGGAATACAATAGAGATAATATGTTTAGCTGTCTTCACGCTGTTATTTGGAACACTTCTTAAAAATGCGTTACACCATCCCCACCCATGTTTATCTAGCTGTAGCAGCTTATGCAGCATGGTGGTGGAAATCAGCATAGAAATGCCTTATATTTTAAACAAGGGACCATTCTGTAATCTATTACAAGTCACAACATTCAGATTTGAAGATTGTCACTTGTATTGCAGTCAAAGAGTTGGTCCAAAAATGCACTGTCTCACTGGAAAATGTGTGTTTTGGCTGTAAAATCTGTGTATTTAATCACACAGCTGTTGAAATTCACAACCCCGGCCAGGGAGGTTGTGGTCGTATATGGAATCAATGACATACTCACAGGTCATTCATTCATTGTGAAAGTGGCGCTGTTATAACCATTCCTCATCTCCACTACAGTAAGCACAGTCACAACTATTTATTCATAGAATATGACCAAAAAACTCAAAAAGCCAATTGACTTTTACTTATTGTGTATGAAGCATTAGATTTACAACTCTTTAAAAGCAGAAGAACAATTTATAAAAAGCCTTTTAAAGTTAGTAACAATGTGTGCTTGTGCTCTTCAGTATATAAGAGGCATGTTAGACTGGTCAAAAACTGTTAATCAAGTACAACTATTGCACTGTGACAACACCACACAGTGCCCTCTGCAGTCGGAAAATGTCTAAATACATTTTTTCATGAGCCCTGAAGATTTTATGTAAGTGTCCTTTATTCAAAATGAATGAAATAAATAAATTAGAAACTGACTCAGTGATTTTACTATATGTGTTTCACTGTCTGTCTGACAAACCATTTGGTTTACAATGTACAAAGAGAAATGTTGATGAAACAGATATTTTCGGCACATTAATGAAATAAGTTGGTCAGTGTTTTTTTGTGTCTTGGTGCGATGTTGGCTGGTCGCTTCGCATGCTTGTTGGTGAGCTTCAGGAGTTTTTCTTATCCATGTCATCATCCTGTACACCGAGACAACTGAGAGCTGTGACGAACAAAGCAGACCTGATTAGACTCGGGGCAGTTAGTGTCTCATTGTGTGCTGAGGTGACTGTGGTTAAAACACTGTCTGCCATTTTAGTCAAGCACACAACTTGTTGACCAAGCCAGCTCAACGTCTCATGATATCTGTCTGATCTACCTACTCTATACGTGCAGGGTTAATTTATCGCTAACCAAAGGTAGGCTGTCTATGCAGGGAACACACTCTTGAAGAGATAACACCAAGAGCTGTTTGTGCGACGCCACTGAGGAGATAAAATTAAGATTTGTATCAAAAAAGGTCTCTTGTTACTTGTTGCTAGGAGGGTGTGTGTGAGGAATTTCCCCTCAAGTCTCCATTTGCTAAAAAATTCAGTGTTTTTCTTTTTGTCCTGTCAAAAAGCCAATATAATCTGTTGAGTCTCTCAAGGTTGAGTTGTGGGATGCTTCCATTGTTTATCACTTTCTTTCACCGTTTTGTTTATGACACCAACACTTTTGATTTTATCTTCCTGTGAAAACCCACAATCAAATCTCACCTGTTTTTTAATTATAGTAGACACATTTTACTCAGCTCAAGACTTTTTCCATATAATTGCAAGCTCCTTGGTTCACATTCAACTAATTCCTTACAGATGAATTATCGAGCATCAATAAGAGATATGTCTGGGTTGCCAGGTCATGAAAAGTCTGGATGGTGAGTTGATTGTCAAGTCATTTGTAACAGGTTGTGAGTTTCTCATCAAATAGTTAAAGGTAGGGTATGCGATTCTGGGGAAAGATAATTGATTGTTTAGTCTCATTCCTAGGTTGTCAAACACTTGTGCTTTGGGTTGGTATCCGGCCTGAAATTCTGACCCAAAGCATCAGTAATTGATGACCTTGGAATGAGACTCAACCATCAATTATCTTTCTCCAGAAATTCCTTCTGCTACCTTTAAGTCATTAATAAATTTTTTGTGCAATATAACATCATGGTTTTAATTATAAGCATTAATAAGTTGGTAGATAAGTTGGATTTTTATCCAGCTCTTTTCTGAAAGGTCAGAGGTCAAATGACCTACAAGAGGATAGGTCCTGAAGAATGAACATGCTTAAAGATAAACTAGAATGGCGCTCAGTAGAGCACATACCTCTGCCAAAGCCCACCAGTGCCCTTTATCCACATCAAATCAGGATCAGAATCAGAATCAGAAATTCCTTTATTAGTCTCACAAACAGGGAAATTTGTGCCTCACAGCAGCCAAAGGACCGCTTAATATAACAATAAACAATAATAACAGTTAAAAATAAACAATATAATAAAAAGGTAAGAAGAAGAGCTAGAACAGAAAAAGAAATAGAATCATATATATACACAATATGTGCAAACATAAACAGTGTAATTATAAACATGCTGACTCATAGTTACCATCCACTTCAATATGCTTTTTTTCATCAAGATCAATGCATAATTCCCTGAGAGATGTTGAAAAACACCCTATCTCACAATGTTAAAGAAACTGGGTCTGTTCTGGGCTGAGACACATCCTCCATCCAAGTTTCGTGGAAATCTATTTAGTAGTTTTTGTGCAATCCTGCTGACAAACCAACCAACCAACAAATGGACACAAGTAAAAGCAAGACCTCCTTGGTGGAGGTAATAAATTGTCCTTCTATCGGAAGGATTTTTCAAATACTAGCAAACAAAAGGTTGTTTACACCTGACGTATACAGTATCAGTACATTGCGATACTTTTTTAACTGAGGCGTCTACATTAGCTTCTGTAGCAGCTTGTTTGAGAAGTGTTTCTAATTATGAGGAACTTTATACATGCGCTCCTGTTTTATTGATAAATCTTGTTATACTTTTTGTTGTTGTTGCCTGTGTATGTGCGCTTTACACGTGCATGCTGTATTTTTATATAATGGCCATTAGAAATGTTTTGTCATTCGTATTATAACATGAAACAATGAAGAACGATGAAGGCGTGCTTTCATTTCGCTGACAGAACAGTATCGTTACAGATAAACCTGTGGTTTAACGATGGCTCTCAGACTAAAGCAGAGACTGTGGCCTACCACCTACACTAAACCACAGGTCATGAGGAAGCACTCTATTTGAAGATACAATCGCATGTATTTCAGCAGAAACTGCAGGTGTAAAGGAACTGACCTTATTACAGCTTGTCATGTTGGCTATCAATATACAAGCCAGAAGGCCTGAATCCTTATGGTCGCATGTGACCGGATTCTTGTTTATGACTAGCGAACGCTCACATGAATGTGATGTTACGAGGAGCGGGGACAGAAACACCAGCTTCCTCTTCTCTCAGCGGGCTCCCTCCTCTTCCTCTTAGCGCTGTCACATGCTGACAGCCCCCACACAGCTGCCAGTATCGCCCTCGGACACTACTTCCTCTGTGAACCCTCCCATCGCAGACATCCAGCATTTTGTTTATGGGTACGACAACACAGCCATTTGAAAGAGAGCAGAAGGACAGGTGGCCCTCGACCTCTCCTTCTGATTTCCTCCTTTACCCCCCTAAAAAAACCACACATCAAGAAGATGTCTGACGCTCTTTGTATTGTGGGTTCGTTGTTTGGTGAGTGGCGTCTCCCGTGTGTTTTGACAGTGAATGACTGTAGCTGTGAGGTTTTTTTGATCTGATGTTTTACAAACTCTTTGTCTTTCAGGGTCTGTAGAAGGACAGCAAGGTAAGTAACTCTCCTTAACATGTTGCTGCTTTGGGATGCTGGAATTATGATGGTGTGTGGGTTTTGTTTTTGTTGTCATAACCTCGCCTCTGTTTCACAGATTTTGGCTCCTGTTACGTAATAAACATTGGATCAGTAATAGGCATTATTGCCTCTGATATTGTCTTGACCATCTTCATCGCTATTTCTGTGTTCTGCTTTGCGACTCACCACAAGAGACGGAGGGACTCTCATGATGGTGAGCACTGACTTTATGTGTACAGCTGCCTATTTGTGAAAATGTTGTTGCCCACGTATCAGGTAGATGTTGACACTTTTTTTTATGTATTTATTCATTTATTTTTTACAGGTAGGCCTAGCAGAAATCTACCACCATCAGTATCAAAGAAAATGGCAACAGAGGTCACAGAATCACCCTATCAGGTAAGCATAATCTAAGCCCTTAAAAACAAAAAATAAGCACATTTGCCAGTTTGTATTAACTAATCATCTGTTTTTGCTTCAATTGCTATTCGACTTTTTTTGTAGGAGTTACATGGAGTCCAGTCAGACGTGTACAGCGAGCTTCGGCACTTCAAGAAATGAAACAACGGAAAAATTCCAACAACATCTGTAATTTTTTTTTTCTCAAGCTGCACAAACTCTTCTACACACATCTTGTTACGCCGCTGGCATCATTTTAGGTAACTACATACAATACATGTACTGTATATGTATTCTGCATGTAACTGATTTATATTGTATTCACTGAGTACTGTGTTGTGCTGAACGTGATGTTTGCTGTATTATATTCTTTGTTCACAAATCATAAGCTGTCTTAAAAATATGTATTTATATCAAACTAATTGTAAATAATAAACCAAGGAAATGAAACGATGCATTCTTTACAGTCTCTCTCTTTTTGTATTTATATTTCAGGAGAGAATTTATACACATTATACAAACTTTCAATTTTTTTTAGCTTTCAATATACAGAACCTTCAGATATTGAGATAAAGTGACACATTTCTACCTTCAGTTAGACCTCGTATAAATTCTTCTTGGAATCATTATCATTTGTGAGACCACGATCAAATATTAAACTGTACTCTGTTTAAAGGTGCAATATGTAAGAATGTAAGTGCTCTTCTTTCTGTTGAATATGAATAAAATGTGTTTTTCATTGATTAAACAAGTAAATTAGGCTCGTCTTAGTTAAAGCTGAAGAGGAAAGACTTGATTTCAGACACTGTGTTGTGAGCAACAAGGAAAAAATAGGCTGAGAAAAATTCCTTGTCGACATTTTAATGGGCTTATTTTGTCACTTATTAGAGTAAAAAGCCAAAAGGGCGTGTTGAATGTATTTAACTCGCCACTCTCACACATCGACCAGCTAAAAAAAAACTACAACTATCCGATCCAATATTGTTGAAACCTCTTTATTTCTTAAATGTTTTTCAAATGGTCACATAACAAAAAAGCAGAGAGAAAAAAATCCATATAAATGTCTAATTTTGGATGAAAAAGTCCCAGGAGCGACTGTATTTGGACGCAGCCTGTGTGCATCATATGACTCAACAGATGGCGGCCTCTGACTCATTATGAGGAAGGAATAGAATCTGAAAAAAAAAGATTGGAAAAAACAATTCTTATCAACATTACATTCGTACTGGATGATTAATAAAGACGGATCTAGGAAACATCTCATCCTCTAATTAGATGAGGATGGAACGAAACTGAATTAAATTAACATCATGTGGTAAACACAACAACATGTCATGCGCTGTTGGTGGATGGAGATATAAGAAGTAAAGCATGCGTCTGATTCAAATGCAGAGGAAACAGACCTCTGTATGATCGTCAGGACGCTCTGTTCTTGCCTGGAACAGACGAGCTACTGGGCCTGTGCTCTGCAGGTGCTGAAGTTAGAAAGAGTAGCTATAAGTGAGGAAAGCTGTCACTGTATTCATTTGTATACAATATTCAGTAGTGTAAGGAGAAACAGTTTTTACCTGGATTGGTTTCAGAGCTGATGAATTCTCTGGTTTCTTTGGGAATATAAACATCAGTTTTTCAGCCTTTGATTGCTCACAACATAATCCTTGGAACAATTTTTTTTATGTAATCTTACCGTCGTAGTCTGTATCTCCTCTGTTGTCCATTGGAGGAGGTCTGCGGTTGTCGTCCTCCACGCTGTCCTGATCCGCTGGTTCTCTGTTTCGGCCTGGAGCCAACATACCCTTTAATCCATCAGCTCCTCCTGGTGTTGCCTTTCTCTTGAGATTAGAGCTCAGACTGGCATTGTCAGTCACTTGATCTCTGCTTAAACAGACGAGCTGAGCATCCACCGTCACTCCCTCCTCGCCGTTCAGATCAGTCGGCTCTTTGCTTGCTTGGTGTTCCCTGGGTGGACCGTCGTGCCCTCTGCTCCCCTGGTCCTGAACCAACCGGCTGCTCATCGGCCCCACATTTCCTTTGTCTCCTCCTGTTTTCCTCTGTGATGGTATCTTTAGTTTCTCCACAGCTTGAGGAATCATGATCTCGTGGCTGTCAGGGTCTATGAATCAAAGTTATTACAACATCATCAATATATTTGTCTGCACTTTTACTGACATTGGGATGTTATAGACTTCTGCTTTTATCAGATATATCAGGCCTTGAAGTATATTCTTTTATCCGTATGAAATGAGATATTTTACGTCTGACACATCTGTAAACGAGACAAAACACTACGGATGACAAGCACCATCAATGCAAAGCTGTTTGCATTTTGATGTGTTGCTTGTGTACTATGACTATTTAGTAATCAAAGTAACAATGAAATTAGAGCTAGTGTGTATTTATTTCTTTTAATGGGGACAAAAATCACAAAAGTGTACCTTCAGACTCCGGCTCCTTCACAGGTTTACCCGGAGGCTTTTCATATGCTGCAGATATGAGTAAATATATGGTGATTATCACTGGGGTGCTCATATATGTTTGCTTGGTACAACCTGACGTGCAGGGTAAATGATAAAATAAACAAAATGTACATCTGGTCTGTTTTTGCCTCTGGTCTGAATCTGATCTTTATCTTCCTGGGGAACAAAAACTACTTTGAGGATCCGGTCAGGTGAGCTGCCTTCCTGTTTTAAAACCGAACACGTCTCAGTACATTCGATGGTTACTGTAGACTTTGTGTTACAGACCGGTTACAGGTGCAGGCATGTTCTTTGCAGTCGTTGATAAAAAATATATTGGTAAACTCACCATTTAGGAAGCTTAACACATGTTCTCTTCGGGCTTGAGACGATAGAAAGGAAGATAAACATTATCCACACTGCCATATTAAATACATCTTAGACATGCATTACAACAGTTGAGTAAAGTCAAAATAAATTATTTATTTCATATCGATTTACCTCTGATTGGGGTTGTTACCACCACAGTTGCAAACAAAAGAGGTAGACAATGCGCAAGGCTGAAACAAATAAAACAACAACGGTAGCATCAATGGCAGGTGTTTGAAAAGACAATTACTATAAGACAAAATAGAAAGACTTACAGCTTCATCGCTGACTTTTGGTCCCCAGCCGTGTCCACTGTTCATCAGCAAAAGTGCTGTGAGGCTTTTATAAGTGTTCTGCTGCTTTATATCCTGAATTTCCACCTTTAATAGCTCCAGTTAATTATAGATTCTGGATCAGATTGTTGTTGCAGTCAATGACTACTTCTGTGTGTTTAACAGGGCACGACTAGCAACAATTAGGCTACAGGAAACATTTACAAGGGCCCATTCATCATATCAATTCAAGATGAAAACAGAAGTCACCAACACTCAAACTCACATAAAGGGTGAGTCTTCCTCTCTGTTATGTATTGATTACAGGTGGTTGGCCACTTCAGGGAAAATGCCCCCTGGCTCGTTCCATCCTTTGAAGCGATGCCACAGACCTTGTATTGTTTTCTGTCACTGTTGTCCATTTACTGTGTCACCCCTGTTCTTTGTTGCAAACAAAGAGCTTTTTTAAAAACAGGCCCTAGTGAGCACAGTCTGGAAAAGTCTCTCTCTAGAGATACCCTGAAAAATGGAGAGCACAAGGTTGTGGGAATTAAGAGATAAAAAAACAACAACAATAAGTTACTTTCACCATTATATATTTAATTTAAATGAACAAATAGAACACAATATGCCCCCAACAGTGTTGAATCAATGCCTGTGTTGGTCAAACATGCTGCTAGTGGAAACAAACAGTGACATTAAGCTGAATTTACACCGACTGTGGCTAAGAAATATTCTTTGTAACTATCCAAAAATGACTGAGTACAGACGCAGACTGACTGCAGATAAAAGTTTGTGCTTGTATCAGACCTGTTGGTGGCAGAGGGAGCTACAGTCCCCCCATGAAACAGAAAAAGGAGAGCGCCCTCTGTGGGAGAGGCTATTCGCACTAAGCTCTTGATCCCAAGCATCGCCATATTGACGTCCCAACAACGCTGAGAGGTAATCGTGTTATTTAACCGCAAATCGTCGTAGGTTTGGGGCCACTGTTCAGTGTTTTATATGTGGGGGAAAGCTGGGAACAAGTCACACGGTCGCGGTGCCGTCCTGCTGTTCGATCACAGTGTTTGTAGGGTGTTTTTTCAAGGCGTTGTCAGTCAGTATGCCTCGCCAGCCTTAGCCAGCAAGCTATTCACTCCCCTAGCCTGCTAGCTTAGCACTTTCTAGCTTTAGGAAATCTCTTTTTCGAAGCTAGTTGTTCGCCCTTTCACTAAAAACGACCGCCAGAATGTTTTCCCGGCTGTTTTGACGTGGGCTGTTTATTTCTCGCCGTGAAAATCTCATAATGTGGCCGAGAGCTAGTTGTGACTTTCCAACCGGCTTTTCCCTCTGCTGTTGACGAGCTAATGCTAACTAGCCAGCTGCCCGGTTCGCCTGGTGGCTAGCTGTTAGCTTGACTGCACTTGTGCAGGCCTTGGGCCACAGAGGGTTTGTGCGTACACTCACCTTTTCATTAAAGTACTAAGCGGGCAAACCGGCTGTAACTAAACGAGTGGTTTCTACCGCAGAGCCCTTTTGTCGATTAGATGCTTCTCATAAACCCATTAATTTATCGTAGCCTCGTAGCTGACCTGGCTTGGCATACGCTAGCTCACATAGTTTGCTCTTGTTTGCTTAATTGACAGCATTGATTTTAATCAACCTACTTTCTGTCCTTTTTTTTTTTTTCCAACAGGAGATACTGCCTTGGTGTAGCCCCCAGTGATGACTGTATTGAACCCTGTACCTCCTGATTAGACTGGTTGGATGCCCCCATTTAACACTCAGGTTTGTATGTTTTACATGCCTCTACATTTAGACACATTGAACACCGATGATTTAATTTAGATATGTGCTATCTCTCTGTGAAGCAACATGCTGCCATTTTAGTTTGTTGGATTTTCTTTACGTTCCTCTAGCGCGTTAAAAACATGTATACTCTTATGTGAGTTTCTCATATTCAGATCAACAGTGGAATAAAAGTTTATGTGAAAACCTCTTAATCTTTGAACGTTTCTCAGTCCTACATATGGTGTTGAGCTTATATGGATGTTTGGGCTACAGTAGCGATGGGATGATAAAAGATTTGATTGCAAATTGTGATTAAAACATAGATTGGTTATTGTGAATGTTCATTATTGAGATAATCGTGAGTGTCCTCACATGAGTGACTTGAAAAGACCGTCTGGCTCACTGGTACAGTCCTGTATTGATTTCCTGATTTATTTTGAATTGCCCAAGTGTGTCACCCCAGCTGAGGACATGCCTCGTACAGTGCATCCCCCCACAAAAACAAGTTAAATCCAGGTTTGTGAAAGACAGGGAGATGAGGGTACCGCTATTTATTTGTCCTTTATTAGTGAAGGGGGACTTTATGATTTATTGCATTTATTTAAGATTTTTAAAAATTGTTTTTCAAAAAAAAAAGATCTGCAATCCTATCTGTGATCCATAAAAACATGTATTTTTCCAAACAAAATGTTAGGTTTAAGTGATTGCTGTAGTTTTAAGAATATTTTGATGAGTATCTGGATGATATCATGAATCATAATTATGTTGGACAGTGTTATCGTGACATAAAATGATCACGTCGTCCTACGCCTAGACTGTAACAAGCCACCTGTCTGTTTTATATCTCATTGTCCATGTAGCTTTCTTACCATAAAGGCATCTCAACTGCTCCTGTTCCGATTCATCGATCACATCATCCTGGAGGGAACCTTCCAGGTAATGTGCTGTATGGTAATTAGATTACATTTATATCACCAATTTTAGTTTCTGCTATCCTTGAGTTCAGACCATTGTACATTAGTATGCAGTTCTTGTGAATTGACTGTTTTCTCAGTTGTAATCTTTGCTGTTATTTAAAGTAACTCATCTTTTTTTTTTTTTCAAATGTTTTGTTGTAGGAGATTTAGAGAAGATCCTGTGTAGAATATGTCTGGCCCTGTCCCAAGCCGCTCTCGAGTTTACCCCGATGTAAACACACAGAGGCCTCGGGAATATTGGGACTATGAGTCCCATGTTGTTGAATGGGGGTAAGTGATTGCATCAGTTTAAATTGTCTCATTTGGCTTTGTTGATACTATCTCAGCATTGTTGAATGTTTTTATTTCCTCGTTTTCAGGAACCAGGATGACTATCAGCTAGTCAGAAAACTAGGCAGAGGCAAATATAGTGAAGTGTTTGAAGCCATAAACATCACAAACAATGAAAAAGTGGTCGTCAAAATACTGAAGGTATGTGGATAATCAGTTGATTGTCCTGATTATTTGATTTGATTTGCAAATGTTCTTCACAAGACCGCCTCTGTTCACAGCCTGTGAAGAAAAAGAAAATCAAGAGAGAAATAAAGATCCTGGAAAACCTGAGGGGTGGCCCAAATATCATCTCACTGTTAGATATCGTCAAGGATCCTGTGGTAATTAAAATCCTCTTTTTCACATTGTAAAAATGTAGCACTTAATTACGTGTAAGGTTTAGTTCGTAATCACACATTTGTTCTTGTACTTTTGTTTTAGTCCCGAACCCCTGCTCTGGTCTTCGAACATGTGAACAACACAGACTTCAAGGTAAATATTGGCACTTTTTGACTTGTAATTTAACATTTGCTAATACTGACTTATTTTTTTACACATAGCTCAACATTTATATTTATTTTCTTACAGCAATTGTATCAAACCCTATCTGACTTTGACATACGGTTCTACATGTACGAAATCTTAAAGGTAAGAAATGGCTCTCGACACACTCTTTGTTACACTCCATTTTGTGATCTGTATTGGTTGTTCATTATTTGCTATACACCTATAAAGCTTTAAATCTATTAACATATTTTTTTCCTTTTAACCTGATAGGCTCTGGATTATTGCCACAGTATGGGCATTATGCACAGAGATGTCAAGCCACACAACGTAATGATCGATCATGAACACAGAAAGGTATTGTCTCACGTGCCGACAATTCTCCTCACGTAACACTAACACATTACAGTTTTTGAAAATAGACTCACGTTTTTTTTTTTTCAACTTCCAGCTCCGCCTAATCGATTGGGGTTTGGCAGAATTCTACCACCCAAACCAGGAATACAACGTGAGAGTGGCATCCAGGTACTTCAAAGGACCTGAACTGCTGGTAGACTACCAGGTAAAGCTCATGTACACCACTTAGTTAAAGTGATGCTTTGGATTTATAATATTAAAGAAGAGAGAATTTGTTTGTACTGTTCAAGCCTTCTCATCCCCCTCTGTGATTTGCAGATGTATGACTACAGCTTGGACATGTGGAGTTTGGGTTGCATGCTCGCCAGCATGATCTTCAGAAAGGAACCGTTCTTTCACGGTCATGACAACTATGATCAGGTAGGAAAAATCAGCTCTTTATTGCATTTTTTTGGTGTCTGTGGTCATAAAACTGTGGCTTAAAGCAAGCAGTGTGTGGTATTGTATTTATGTTTAACCTTGCGTAATGCATATTATTTACGTAGTCAAACCACTTTCTTCTTGCATTGAATAGTTGGCCACATCACAGCTCTGCTTGAGTACCAGGATTTTAAGTCTTTCTCAAAGTTATATCCACCGTTATGAGTGAGGCTGGACATATTAATTAGTAACTTTCCTGTATTTTGCTTTCTTAATGCAAAACAAAAGGGGGTGTAAGACAAATGTAGGTGTGCACCAGCAGATACTGGTCATGGCACATTTTACCCCCTTGGATGGTGTTATTTGTGTTGTAGATTTACCCTACCTACGCTTAGGCATTAAACGCAACATTTCCACTTCATTTCATGACATTCCTGGCTTAGTTCTTTTTCAATGCCTGTGAGACTATGTTTGTAATGATGTTTCAGTTCTGTTGCAATAGCAAGTATTGATTTAACATTTAATTTTTCAAGTAATGTCAAAGGACTTCCACACCGCGCTCAGAGATTGAGCTCTAAATATTTATCCAGTCACCAGACAAACCATGTGTAATTTCTTTAAAAGGTTCATTATGTCATCATTTAATCATAATGTTTATGCTGCAGATGACTGTAGACAATGTAACAGAGGGATGTCCAATGGTTCAGTTAGGTGTGATGATTGAAAAAAATCTTCTAAACCGTATAAGGTATTTTAGTGAAACATGCACATTGTTGTGGTTAAACAACATTTATTCATATATTAAGTTCCTACATTTACCTATTTTATTGACAGTGTATACCCTTCGTACAAACCCACTACCTGCCTAACAAAAACACTGCAGGCTGTAATAGAATCCAGACCCCTCAATACCTTTTCATGATGAAGTGTAGAATTTATGGGGTTTTTTTTATCTTGCAGCTTGTGCGAATCGCAAAAGTACTCGGCACTGAGGACCTGTACGACTACATTGACAAGTACAACATTGAGTTGGATCCACGGTTCAATGACATTCTCGGACGGTAAAGCATTGTAGCTGTTTGAATGTTTCGACCTAGAGTTTGGCTGATGAATACCTCACACTAACACCCAATTCCCTGTTGGTTCTCCAGACACTCCCGCAAAAGGTGGGAGAGGTTTGTGCACAGCGAGAACCAGCACCTGGTCAGCACAGAAGCGCTAGACTTCCTGGACAAACTGCTGCGCTACGACCATCAAGCTCGCCTCACGGCCAGAGAGGCCATGGATCATCCCTACTTCTGTAAGTTTCTTTTTGTGCACATTGTGTTTATTTCCCTGCTGGCATCTCTAATTGCTTAAAATCCATTTTTTGTATACTAGGTACAGTAGCTTGATTGTGTTAAAACATGTATTTTGTTTATTTTGCTCAAACCCACTTTTGTTCTCAGATCCCATCGTTAAAGATCAGGGAAGAGGGGCCACTCCTGGAGGGATGGCTGCCAGCTCCACGCCAGTCAGCTCCTCAAGTATGATGGCCGGTGGGTAATCCTTAATTTAAAGGACCAGTTTACATATGAAATGCTCCCCTCACAATCTATTTTAGAAAGTTAAATCTCTAATTTCCAGCCAAACAAAACTCAGATTGTGAAAGGCTACATCTATAAATCTGCGTTTTCATGAAAGGGACCAGAGTCAAATTAGGTCATGGGTCATTATTTTACCCCCCAAAAAGTCTCTACTCTAGTATTTTCCCAAATTTGGGGGGTGGAGCCTGCAGCACTGAACATTTCTGATTGGTTAAGTACTTGCAGCGTTTTACTTCAGCCATAATTTCTACAGTCGCAAACTTTTCTTTGTTTTTAAAATTCCTCATACCACGACACATCAACATGCAGTTACCGAAAAAGCTCAGGACAGATGGCTGACGTTCATCGTTGTATAGTCGCATGCAAAAATGAGTTAAAAACAGTCATTGGCTTTTCATACATGAGTGAACCAATTTGCCTAATCTTCACGGGTCTAGACCATGGTGGAAACACAAACGACATCGGGCTTAAGCAAATTTATTGTTGCTTAAACATTACTTCCTGGGAGTAAAAGTTTGGGTTAGTTTCATTGAATAAAGCTGCCTAAACTTACTATTTTTGTGGGGCCTCAAATGAGACAAACATTTCTTTGCAGCCATTTTCAGATGATTTGACATACAGATGATCCTTTTACAGCAAGGATCATCTGAAAAAAAAAAAACGTATCTCACAATACAAATGTATCTTTGGTTGCCATTGAAGTTACAACTTGAGTTTGAGATTGTGATGGCGTATAAATATGATTAATGGGCATCCTCTTGTCTCATAGGCATCACCTCAATGTCCTCCTCGCAGCCACTGGCTAACATTGCTGGATCACCCGTCATCTCTGCTCCCAACACTCTGGCCACACAAGTCCCTGCAGCCACCGGGGCTCAACCCTGAAGCCACTTCCTCACCCGTGTTTATGTGTGCTCATGGCCATGTCCTGCCTAGCTCTCCTAGCCAGGGCCATGGCTCCCCTTTTTATGTTGGAAAATAACAAAGAAGATTTAAAAAATTGCTTTTCACATTCAGTTATATCTTGACACCTGGACTTGACAGAAATGTATTGTTGCACCTGTCAGGCTTATTAGAATTAATTTGGGTGTGTTATTTGACAATGCCATTGTCTAGAAATTCTAATAAGATGTAGACATGAAGAGAATGGATAATAAAATTTATTTTGTATGTTCCAAATATACAGTCTTGCTTGAAACTGTTTGATGGGGATCCTGCTGTATTACACTGTGAACCTTTACACGACTTCACAAAACAGAGTCAGGAACCTGGTGTGCCCCACATAACAGTGCTCGCTGGTTGCACACGACATGTAATGTGCAGGAGTTGTTGGTGTTTTGAAGTTGTTAGATGCTATAATTCTTTAATTGGACTTTTTGTAGATATTCTACAGTTACTGTCAGGTTGCATGCACCCAATGCTGAGTATCACAGGGTCAATAGTTTGCCAATCTTATGTTACTTTCACTTCTATATGTGTATGTATGTGTTCATGTTTGTTTTTTATGAAGTCTCTTACACATGATTTTGATTACATAGACAATTTTGTAACTTTTTGTTTTATGTTGGGAGGAGTCATCACCTACAAAAACAACTTCAAAAATAAACAATTTAAACAGGGTTTTGCGGGCGCTACATGTTCTTGAGTATGCGGTCCGTTGACTGGTTGCATCGGCACTGTGAGTGGATTCAAAGTAGGGCAGCGTAGTCCGTGTATTCCACAAGGCAGCCATCCTCTGGTAATTAATTTTAGCACCAAATAAGTTATGTAACAAAGTGGAATCCCCTGTTGTTTTTTAGCACTGTGTTCATAAATTCACATCTCTGTCATTGTAGTTCCAACAAAGTGAGTGCAGTGCTTATATCCTTAATCTCTCTCTCTACATAGTCTTTTACTTTGCAGAGGCAAGTGATAAAAGCTGAATGTGTAAAGCAGTGGATCACATTTAGAGCACAGCTGTCGGTCCTTGCCAAAAAAAGGGGTGGGGGGGAGTACATGAACACCTCAGACCACATTAGACTCCCAACTCGTTACAATAACGTGGAAGATAAGTCTGCATGACTCATTCATGTTCCCCGCTGAAAGCAAGAATATGCAGACCAGGCAGTGACAAAACTAAACTGGCTGCTCTTATGACACCTAAAAACTTACATGACTCCTGCCATTACACATGCTATCAGACCTATATTCAACAGGTCACTTATAGTTCAACTCCAGTTTCCATCCACAGCATCCGTTGGACCCTTATTGCACTGCAGCTACTGTCCCACAAAGACTGAAGCTGTGGTTAACCCTCACCACACTTCTAGGACTGATCCAACAGACTCAACTGGCTGCACAGCTTTTTATGCAAACTGCATCATTAGAGCAGTTTTTAGACTTTCCAGTCGTGCTGCATTCAGGAGCTTCTTGTATGTGGGAAATTACACAAAAAAAAAAAACATTTAAAAAGAGAAAAAGGAAAGAGCTGAAAGTGAGTTTGGTGAGCCTGCTGTTGACAACAAACATTAAATGTCCTGTATTTTATCCTGTGAATCAGGTAACAGAGCAAAGAGGGACTGCATCAATCAGGTCGTGTGTCGGTGTGTGTATGCTGCAGGATGTAATTTAATGGAAATGTTGCAATGCAAAAAATGCAAGTTCATAAAAACTATAAACTGTATTTGTATCATAACTTTCAAAAACAAAGTCACAGAAACAAATAGTTCACAAAACAAAGCCTACAGTTTAAGAACAACATCAATATAGTTAACAATAGCATCAAATTAAGGAATAGCCATAAGGTAAATTATATATATTTAAAGAGCATACATCAGTTTGCCTGCCTGAGATCCTCAAATTAACCAAAAAATGGAAAATTCAGTCAGTATCACCTCAGGTTAGTCTACAAGACGTTTCTGTGGCTTCACAGCAAACACACAAACTAACTGAAGTGGATGGGAACTTGTAAAACATAGCCTTGAGATCACAGATTAAATTCAATGTCGATGTTATTCGCACCCTCGCCCTGAGTGAAGATTTCAACGTCAAAAAGGGTGTTATATGTCTTTTCAAATCAATTTAGGATCTGGAATTTCCGAAGATGTTGATTATGCTGGGAGAGTTTGATTTGTATTTTCTGTTAGTTTCACGTTTTACAACAAGTCCCAATCTACTTGAGTTGTTGAGGGGAACACTGCAGCGTTGAACATTGCAGTGTTTTGGGTGAACTTCCCCTTTAAGCGCGGACTCGTTTTCACATTTCCGACCGTCTGGAACGCAGCATTTTACTCGCGCCTGCACAGGCACTCCTCGGCTGCTGGACTCGGTGATTTGAAAGCGGTTTGTGAAGTCTGCCCGTCCTGACTCCAAAATGGGAAAGTTGGTCTGCTTATCGATTGTAGTCGCTGCCTTAGCAGCTCTGTTCGGAGAGAGGGTCGTCAATCTGAGGTAAAGCACGAACCCGTCCATGTTCGGACATTGGTTCTGTTGTTGAGCTGCGTTGTTGAGTTTTTTTTTTTCTCTGCATGGAAACAAAGTTGGTGTTGTGGTCAGCTGCCCTCATTTGACTCCTGTGATCCAAAACATTGCAGGAAACGGACCCTCGCTACAAGAGAGTTGGTCCAGAATCACCTCCCCAACTGCGTCGAGCTCAAAAATCTGGGTAAAGCAACAAATTAACGTCAGAGGAAACTGCTGCTAAAAAAAACATGACGTGAGCACTAACATGATGCCGTACAACTGCTTTCAGATTATGGTTCAGAAGATATAACCATCCTTGGAAACGGGCTCGCCTTCATCAGCACTGTAAGCACTGAAGTCCAGGCTCTCTTCCGTCTGTTTAATGTGTGAAAAGTTAAGGCCTCAACTAAAGTTGTTGGAAAAAGGAAAAAAAAAAAATATTTTCTTTGATTGATGATCGATTGTTCTGAAAGTTATATAAATGATATCCCTCCCAGTCGCTCAGGTCACATCTTTATATGTCCTCTAACTTTACAATGAGTTAAAAAAGAGAAGAGACCGAAATTGTCCAATGTGAGAGGTTAAAAAGCAAATTTTGGGGATGTTTTTGACTTAAATTACTTAAATGATTAATCTTTTATCTAAATGGTCCATTTTTTTTTCGCCATTGATCAATTAATTGACTGACTGTGCACCTCTGTTATTAATGTAATCAGCATAGCATCGAGTCAGTGTTGGTCTAACCCCTCTGATGACATGACATCCTTCATGACCCCTATTAAAACTGCACGTACTTGGCCAACATCTCCTTAACTACAGAAAAACAAAACTCATCGTTCTTCCAACTAAATGTGAGCTAATGATCGTTTCCTTCAGTAATATAATGATATAAATTGTAATATCTAAAGGGTCTGAAGTATCCTGGACTCCCATCCCAAGATGTGACCGCAAAGCTCTTCGTGGTCGATATGAAAGATTCACGGAAGAAACCAGTGGAGCTGCGCATGCCGAGAAACTTCGACCTGGAGTCCTTTAACCCTCATGGCATCAGCTTGTTCACTGATCCAAGTGGTAAAAAGAACTTTAACTCACTTTCTCGTGGTTGCACACATGTCACACACGAGTCTTGACAAGACTGCACCCAAAGGGCAAAAATCCATTTTTCCCTGCGGCTTTCTACGGCTTTTTTACCCAAATTTTGTGACATTTGTATGTATCAGCAACTTTGCATGGTACGTTAATGGCACAATTGCATAATGATAAAATGTTCAGTTCAGCTGACTGTCACCAAAGACCCCTACTGTTTACATCCCTTTTAATCTGGGCTTGTGTGTGCACGTAGAGAATGTGAACAAACCTGTTGTGATCCCCTGCTCTGATAATCTCAGTGGGTCCAATGTGAGCAAAGCAAAGCTTGTCATGCCTGTACCTGGAGTGTGTCAGTATATGTCATATTATATGTTGATATGATAACGCACACAATCAGCAGCTGCGTGTGGGGACTGGCACTTGGGACCTTTGACAAGTGTCAGCCTGTGTTCTCTCATTGTTGTCGCTGTTACTATAAAAGCCTTGATAAACTTTTTTTTTCTGTCACACACACCCTTTTGAGCGTGTCTGACAGTATTTTTTACAATGCCTTTGATGCTCCTCACCAGACGATGCAGTATACCTCTTTGTTGTCAATCACCCTCAACACAAAAGCCAAGTGGAGCTGTTCAAATTCGCTGAGGAGGACTTCTCCCTGCTGCATCTGAAAACCATCACACATGAACTCCTCCACAGGTAAAGTGACATATTTAAACTGGACCTACCGTGAGCTATAGCACCATGTTGTGACATATTCACACTAAAACTATATATTGAGATTTAATAATGAGTGTCTTTTTTTCTGATCAATGTCTCCAGTGTGAACGATATTGTTGCAGTGGGAGTGGACGCCTTCTACGCAACCAACGATCACTACTTTTCCCATCATCTCCTTAAAGCTTTTGTGGAGACTTTTCTGGTGCAGCCGTGGTGTAACGTCGTGTACTACAGTCCTGAGGGAGTGAAAGTGGTCTCTGAGGGATATTACTTCCCAAATGGCATCAACCTCTCACCAGACAAAAAGTAAGACAAAGCGATGTGCAGGGTCAGTCATGCTTCAGATTCTGTCTTAATGTCCTCATTCTGATAATCTTTCTCATTTGCAGGCACGTATACGTGGTGGATCTGTTCGACCACAATGTGCACGTGCTGGAGCGGAAAGATGACAATGGTTTGGTCTCTGTGAAGGTAAATAATTCAAAACTTTCAGCTATATGAGCGTGCAGTCATTTCTCACAGCACATTATTAGAATCGTTTTTTTGATCTAATGAATTTGTTTGTTACATCAGCTTTAATAAGTAAACATTTTATACTGATATTATACTGTGTTAGGAGTATTAAAGTTATTTATAAACGTCTTAATCTGTCGACACTCATTGGGCCAGAATGGTTGAACATATTGACACGATAGCATGGCCGATTAAATTACAAAATAAAATGTCAGATAAAATGATTTCAAGCAACGCATGAGAGCAGTTAACTCTGACATCAGAATCCAAAAAAAACAATAACACTATATCATCATATCCTGAAATTATTACCCAGCTCCCCACTGAGCAGAAACATCCAAAAGACATCAATTCCACGTGTTTGATGACACTGACTGACATCCAGTGTATGGCCAGAATGAAGAACCTGTTGTGTTTCAAAAATAAAGTATTTATGACCGCCATCCTGTAACTTTTGCTGCATGGAATAACATTTTGCCGTCATAACATCTTTTATTTTGAACCACAAGAAGTTTTGAAGTTGAAAAGACATCACAAAAACGTTCATCCCAGCTCCTCACTCTGCGTCTTTTCCACTCAACGTTGTTTGTTGCTACAGGTTTTAAATTAATATGCAATGATGAAGGAACTTTGATTATATAAAATGCTGTTGGTAAAAGTTATTCCTATAAACTCACATGTTGCATGGATTTTATTTCAAAATATGTACTTATTAAGACAAATAAGATCATGCACTAATGGCAAATATTCTCCATATCATGTGATTCAAGGGCTGCAAAAGCAGAATACACTGTTATAAATCTGATTGTGCTAGAATTGATCCTGCCTTTCCTGTCTCTCCAGCTGTCATTGTGTCAAGAAAGCAGATTGGCAAAACATTTTCTTTTAGGTAATCAAAACGGGATGAGTGTTGATGATTAATTCTAACCTTGTGTATGACACCTTCCCAGTCCATGCATGTGGGTTCGCTCTGTGACAACGTTGAAGTTGACCCTGAAACTGGCGACCTGTGGTTGGGCTGTCACCCTAATGCATGGAAAGCTTTCATGTTAGACCCCAACGACCCACCTGGATCGGAGGTTTGTCCTTTTAGGTTTAGTCTCTTTTTGTAATGTTGTCAGACAAAAGCAAAACATTTGTTTTTTTTGCTGCATCCACTGTTCAAATTATGCACCGTCATGATTGTGTTTCCTTCAGGTCATCCGCATCCAGAACATTCATTCCGATAAGCCAGCAGTGACTCAAGTGTACGCTGATGACGGCCAGGTGATCGTTGGCTCCTCCGTAGCAACTACGTATGAAGGGAAGTTGCTCATCGGCACTGTGTACCACAAAGCTCTGTGCTGTGATTTGAAGTAGGCAGTGCCTCTTTGGCAAACGGTTTAGATGAGAAGACTTGAAAACAAATAAATCAGAACTTCAGTTGAAGAGAAGGAAATCAAGACTCACCTCTTTGCAAGGCTTTAAGCCAGATGGTGCAATGATGAATTTGGTTGGTGATGGCATGGATATAACAGCTCTTAAGAAAGATGCTTTATCTTGTTGTAGTAGACAGGAGCTGATGATAGATCCAGCCGGTGTAAAAGTGCCTGAAGATCCGCCAGGAAGGGCTGGAGGAAGATAGGTGGAGGATGTTTACCAGATTTTAGCATGTTTGAAAATGGTGTCAAACACAGAAGTTATTGAGCTAAAGATGATTGAACTTCTATGAAAGAAGTAGTTTTGAAACAATATTTTACATCAAACATGTACAAAACATAAAAAGTGTGTGTGTGTGTGTGTGTGTGTGTGTGTGTGTTGTGTGTGTGTGTGTGTGTGTGTGTGTGTGTGTGTGTGTGTGTGTGTGTGTGTGTGTGTAAATCTTTACATATGCGGTGAATGTTCCCAAATGTTTTCACATGTTTACTTGCTACTGTTGATCTAAAGTTCTCACATCTTGTTTCAGGTATTGAATTGTATTGTAAATAAAACAATTCAAGAGAGGCATGATTCAGTTGTGGTTTGTCTTGTGATTCAATGGATGTGCACAAAAAGAAGTTGAGCAGTGAGTCCACAGACGGGGTGACGGCACAAAGTATTTGACTGTAGGCAGTTGATGCTTTACAAAAAGTGTTTCATCAACTGTTGATGTAACCGTGTTGCGTATCTTCAGACACAAAAGTCATATGTTGTTGCCCCATTCCACAAGAAACTCGGGTCTGACAAGTTTTTCCTTGGAATAACTGATTTAAATTTGGAATACACCATTGAGTCTTCAAGATGTAATCATGAGGTTGATACAGGTGGTGATGTTTAGAGTACCCTAAAGTCATACTCGGGCAAAGATATTTTGTTAGAATATTATGTACATTTATATGTATGAAAGTCACCCAATACGACTTGTACTTGAGTAAAAGTCTTACAGTAACTGATATCGAATGTGCTTCAGTATCAAAATACAAGTAAAGTAGATTACACTGCGTAGTAATCATTAGATCTGATATTCAGCATTTTTATGATATGATTTATTTGATCTGATTGTTAATACATTAATTTAAAGATGCACTACTTTGGCTCTGATGCAGCCTGCAATCTGTAAAGTAACTAGTAAATACAGTTATCAAATAAATTTAGTGGAGTAAAAGTACAATATTAGTTGCTAAGAGGCAGTGAAGTGGAAGTATACCTCAAAATGGTACTCGAGTACAGTGGCCCCTGTAAATGTACTTAGTTACATTCCATCATGGGATACCACTACACAATAAGGGTACATTTACTTTCCTATCCTTTACAAATGCATGAGTCATGATGACTGAGGACGTATGCAGAGGTCCTGTTGATCACCATTAACAAGGTCACTATGGTCACTATGACTTGATGTCATTAGTTCACATTTAATAGATCATCAGTTAAGGAACAGTAATTCACAGTTACCTCATGCATTAAAGGCATTGAATAAAAAGAGTCATGCATTAGTTATGTGTATGATTTGTTCCCTCACTGTAATGTGTCAGCAGTAGTGTTTGCGGCCCACACACTAGCTCCATCTCTGGTGCAGCTTTGTAAAAACACTCCTAAAGTGTCCCAGTGCAACCTTTGACTTAGAAACATGGCTGCCATGAAGAAAGTGCTGGTTGCTGCTGCTGTCGCTGCCCTGGCAGCTTTCATTGGACACAGGTTTCTTAAACTGAAGTAAGTGTATTATCTTCAGAAGAGAATTAGGAACAACTTATGGTAGTGTTGTAGAAGTTAAGAAGCGTTTTCTCAGTGTTGACAGCTCTTTCATACCACAGTTAGTAAAGAATCTAGTACTGTATGGATTTGCAGGGAGGGACCAGCTTATCATGATCCAAGCTCTGCTAATGGCATGGTTAAGAAATGTGTCACAGTAGACTGTGCATTTGTTTTCCTATGAAAGGCTTTTTTTATATTTAATTTCCTCTGCAGGGCATTAAGTCTTGCGTCCAGAGAAGTGCCTGTGAAACACCTCAATTGCCAATATTTAAAGAATATTGGTAAGTAGGCATTCTTGGCTTATTTTCATGTCAGTGTCTTAAATTTGTTGTTTATGTTGTTAAAGTGTTATGTAATCTTAATATGTGTCTGGACTATTTATATGTGAAATGTGATCACACATGAAGAGTATGAAGTCCAGTGTAGCTACCGGCAGTAAGTCAAGTGTGTGTGGTGTGGTAATGTTAGGGTGGTCAAGGATTAAGAACTGAAAAGTATAAGAAATTGTATTTTGTTTTTTGTTTTTTTCAGATTGTGGGGCAGAGGATATCACAATACTAAGAGATGGACTGGCCTTTATAAGCACAGTATGTCATAAAATCTTAGGATAGCTGCATTAATCATAGCTACTGCATCATTGCACTATGCTGTATTAACTATTCAAAACAAACCAGGAAGCGTTTGTGTGATCTGATCTGTGCCGACTGATCTGTAACATGCCGTGTTTTTTCCACTCAGGGGTTGAAGTATCCCGGACTACATTCGTTCTGTGATGCACCAGGGAAAATCTACATTTTGGACCTCCTGCACCCGAGGCCAACTCCTGTGGAGCTGCAAATCAAGGGAGACCTGGACCTCAGCACCTTCAACCCTCATGGCATCAGTGTATACACTGATGAAACAGGTGAAGTACAAATCAAGTGCAACATCACCACTATAGAAAGACGAAAAGAAAGAAATGTCCTATGGATAAAATGTTTACCACTTAATGAATTAGATCGTTTTTCAAACTTCCTTTGAAGGACTCGACAAAATCTCAAGGCACACCTGGTGTTCAAAAGCCGTGCAAAACAGCCTTGCCTCTGTTACACTTCTTATCTAATGGCTCTGTACATATTTGTTTAATGCCATATTGCCAAAGAACTATATTACTCATAAATTATTCAGCAGCTCAGTTAAAGCAGCAATACACACCGGATGGGTCAACAAATGAAATAAAATTAGTTGAAGCGCTCCACACAATCCACGTCACACTGGCTGCCAATCAGGGCCTCTTAACGATTCCCACCACCCGACAACAGCATGAACAGCAAAATACTTGGGTTCCCTGTGAGGTCTTTAGAGGATTTTATTAGAGTGTAGAATTTGCCTCTGTATTTTGAAATGACTGCGTATGCAGCACTGATACAGTAAATTAAAAAGCTAATTCTTTAGGCGTACTTGTTGTATAGTTGTATAATTGCAAAATCCCACGACACATCATGTGAGACAAGTTAATAAGATGAAGAGGAATCAAATATTGGAAAACATTAACAGTAAGTGTCAGACACTAGTGAATGTGTTTAATCCAGTAAACACTGCCTATTATAGAAAATTGCTTATTCATAAAAAGTATTTACATATATTTTACATAATATTACATTAAAATATTTTGTTAGGATTTCAGCTGCTGCAAGTCATGTGACAAGCAACATTTTGTATGACTGGTCTGCTGTGAAAATATTCATTATACCGGTCTAAATCCCCTAAAATGTATTGTTGTTGTTGGTAAAGGTTGTCAATAATTTACATTAAACCAAAAACATTTAAACAATTTCACTTGGATATCAGATTGTAAGAGGCAGCAACATATCTACAACATATCTGCTGTCCTGTTCTGCTGGAAAAAAGCAAAGGAAAAATGTCCTGCTTCTGGGGAGCCAGGAACAGAATTGGAAATCAGTCATTATCACCACCAATTTTCTTGGCAAAGGACCTGTTGACTCATGCGACAAAGCCCGGCAGATATAGAGAAGGCTTCTGTGGCTCATTTATGCTACAGCAGATTGTTGAGCAAACCTCATATGCTCACATTTGACTAAATTAGTGGTAATCCAATTTTTATTGGTGGAGTAACTCTTTAAATTGGAAAAGGTACAAATTAGTAAAGAAGTAAGTGCATTGTGAAAACCTATTTGGAAAAAGTGTATAAAATGTGAAAAATATAAAATGTGTGTAAAAGTTAGATTTTTGCTTTTAAGTATTGTAGGCATTTTTTTCTGCAGTAATTACCTCCTCACACAGTAGATTTTCTTCACACATACTTTCAAATTTACAAAGATTTAGATTTTAATTGAAGCAGCCACAGTAAAAGATCATCAACAGGGCCCCAGGCACACTAAACGGATATCAAAAAGAAGCCGACTGTTGCATATCCTCATGTCATCGTCTCAGCCGAAAAGCAGCACTAAAACACACTTATCACAGTAACCAAGAGTGTCGCAAATCAGCCAGGATTAAGGTTTTAAATGTTCATAGTATAGTAAAACATACAATTGCAGTGGTATGACGATGAGAGCTGAACATGGATCAAACTCACAACACACTGCTGTTTGTTTGCAGACGACTCCGTGTACCTCTTTGTTGTCAATCACCCACACTACAAAAGCCAAGTAGAGATCTTTCATTTTGTTCAGGACGACACTCTTGTGCACCTTAAAACCATCGCCCACCCCCTACTCCACAGGTACGTACTGTATGATAAACCTCTCACAGTTTCACACATTTCATATTTGATGTTCTCCGCGTGCTTCATATCTTGTCCTTCATGTCTTTCAGCGTAAATGACATTGTCGCAGTCGGAGCTGAGAGCTTCTACGCCACTAACGACCGCTCCACTCCCATTGATGCGATTAACTCTCTGGGCATCTTCCTGGGCTTCGCCTGGTGTGAGGTGGTGTACTACAGTCCAGCGGAAGTGAGGGTGGCAGCCGATGGCTTTATGTCCTCAAATGGCATCAACATATCGCCTGACAAACGGTGATTCTCAGTTCATTTCGCTGCATGTGCATCCTTTTTTTAATTTAATGTAACTTCACAGCGTTCTCTTCCATATAATGCTGAAGTAATATCACATGAATGCTCTTTTTTTTTTACAGGTATATCTATGTTGCAGACATCCTTGACCATGAGATAGATGTTTTTGAGAGACAAGAAGGGGAGCGATTAGTGTATGTCAAGGTACTGCAGTGTTTTCTCATTTTCTACCCCAAGCAAAAGAAAACTGAAGGTAGTTTGACATTTTTGGAAATACAGTTTTTAAAACCATTGCTCATGACAAAAATATTTACACGCACATAGTTTTGTTCTGTTTAAATCAACAAGATATCAGAGCTTTTCATGCTGCATTTTCTTAACCCAGGCCTATCCTGAGTCCTGAATCAAGAGTTGACTCTGGGATAACTCAGCCCCTCAAATGTTAGATGTACGCTACTATTGCTTGCCTTGCGTTCTGGGATGATGCATGAATAACCTGTTCCCTCACTATTAAGTGTCAGCAGTAGTGGTTGTGGTCAACACACTAGCTCCATCTCTGGTGCAGCTTTGTAAAACCACTCCTAAAGTGTCCCAGTGCAACCTTTGGCTTAGAAACATGGCTGCCATGAAGAAAGTGCTGGTTGCTGCTGCTGAATAGCCCTGTTTCACACTGGCACCATTCAGCCCCATGTTTAGTCAATTTTAACCCCACCAAGCTCTGGACTAAACCTGCTCTGGAGCAGAGCCGGCCCTCAAATAAAGTCAGGGCTATCCCACTTTGGAATGTGCCAGGATGCGAGTGTGAACGCTTACATAGCCTGGAGCTAAAAACTCTGTTAGCCTGATGCTGAGAGGGTCCGAGGAGTGCTTTAGTCCTGGGCTAACTGCAGTGTGAAAACCAGTGGACAGGGCCAGGCCAGCTGTTTCCCATCTGTTTCCAGTTTTTGTGCTAAGCTATGCTACTTTGCTGCTGGCTGTGACTCCATATATAACCTACAGATATGTAGAGCTTCAACGATTAACTGCTAGTTGTCGACAATTAAATTAATCGGCAACTATTTTGTGTAAAATTGTTTATGAAAAGTTAACATTTTCTGTGTGTGAATGTGAATATTTTCTGGTTCATTTATTCCTCTATGACACTAAAGTGAATATCTTTGGACTGTGGGTAAAACAAGACATCTGAGGACGTGATCTTTGGAAAAACAGTGAACATAGGGATATAATGCTATATTTAACATTACATGCTATATGGTTGACTCAAAGTATCCCACAATGTATTGTGAAAAGTAGTGTACAACCAATGGTCACTAACCAAACATTATATACCATCATGCATTGCACTGGAGGGAAAGAAAATCAATTTCAGCAGTGTCCAAAAGGAGAACTCCCTATGTAGTAAATGAGTGTGTAACTTCACAACACAGTATGTAAACACGCTCCACTCTCAATGACTGTATGTTATGTCTCCAACCAGTCGGTAGCTGTTGGGTCGCTCTGTGACAACATCGAGGTGGACCAGAGGACGGGGGATGTGTGGCTGGGTTGTCATCCAAATGCTATGAAGTTGTTCAAGTATAACCCTGAAGATCCACCTGGCTCCGAGGTTAGTGAGTTTCATGAAATGATGCATCAACACTATTACTTAAATTTTTCCTGATATGTTTATTCGTGTTTCCTCCAGGTCATCCTGATCAAGAACATTCACTCAGAGCAGCCGGTGGTGAGCCAGGAGTACACCGATAATGGCCATGAGATTATGGGCTCCAGTGTGGCAGCTCCCTACGAAGGAAAGCTGCTCATCGGCACTGTTTTCCACAGAGCCATGCGCTGTGATTTGAGATAATCTGTGTTGTCTGTGATCGCTACTGATTGAGAATGGAAATTATGTAACAAAAGATTTGGATGGATGTGGGACCAAAAAATAAAACATTTTGATTCACCGTTGATGAGTGATGATGATTTGTTGTGATATTTTACCTGCTGCGTGCTATACACTGGCTCATTGTGTGCAGATTATCAATTAAATTTGATCAGAATAATGTCACTGCAAAGCAGGAAACTGTCTAACAGTGCAGCCGCAGTTTGTATTGAGTCATTTAGTGACATTTTCACAAAATTCTGATAATTCTTGATACTTTTTGATTTCAATTTTTTTGAGAGAAAATCTTTTAGCCTTTTTCACCTTTATCTTCTTCTACCTTGGATATTGTAAACCTACTCCCCCCACCTTTAGGATGCTGTACACTTTCCTCCTCTGTAGCATCTTTGACAGGTACAGTGAAGACGATACCGCCAATTTCTGAATCAGATGCACAGCTGTCCTTATTCTCCTCATTTTCCGTCCCCAATTCAGTTTTAAGCTCAGGGTCTTTCTTGTTTTCTTGTGTTAGAGAATTTATCTCTTTTTGTTCACCTTTGTCCCCGACAGCCTTATTATGCGTGAACACTTCACTGATGCTGACTAAGCGTCGGCGCTTGGGCGAGTGCTGTAGGGTCCGGATGTTGGTGGCCAGGATGTCGCTGCAGCTCTGCGAGCGATTTATGTTCTCTGCAGGCTTTCTTTTAAGTGCCGTGGCTCCGATCTCCTTGATGATCGTGCTGTAGTCTTCATCCTGCGGGAAGTCGAAGATGTCGATAACGGTCGGCTTTGCATCTGGGATGTGCTTGTCCTCTTCGGACTGCAGCTCATCATCATAATAGTGTCTGTGCCTGTGTCGTCGTCTTTTCTTTAGCACCTTGTGGGCTTCTACCACCATGTTTACGTTCCAGCTGAAGAAGAGAGACAGCCAGGCCAGGCCCATGTAGATCCATAACTCAGCACATACTTTGTACAGCGTTGGGTAATCCATTTCTGGATTCACACCTGAAACGAGAGTCGATGCAAAGACATGACTTGTATAAAAAAAAGGACTAAGCGAGACAAGAAGTTTAGACTCATAAATAACCTCAGTCAATCATTAAATGCCTTACATCCTGCAATAAATTAAAACTTACCTGCCACATAATCTCCAAAACCAACCGTTGTGAGTGTGATGAAAGAGTAGTAGAGACCTTCCAGGTAGGTCCAATCTTCCAGGGCCATGAAAACAACTGGAGGGATCAACAGGTGCACAAACAGCCCCCATAGCAGGAACAAGACTGTACAGATTAACTGGACCTTTTTCTGACAAGAAGGGAGAGAAGAAAAAAACATATTTATCAAACGTTACGCGATGGAGCTGCTTTTTGATACAGTATCCAGACAACAACAGACTAGCTCCAGCTTTCAATCAGATCCTTACCACTGAAACACCTCTGCGGATCAGAACCTGGGACAGACGTTTGGCCCGGTCTCCAAAGAATGAACCCAACGTGCTTAGCCACACCAGACACAGGGGGATCCCACACAGACCGTACAGGATGCAGAACATGCGGCCACCTTTAGTTTTCGGAGCAACATTACCAAAACCTGTAAATCAGAAGTAGAAAATATTAAGACAAAAACAGTGAGAGATATAACACATGTTTGCATAGGTTTATATAAAGTAACCACTGGTTTCATGGTTCTTTAAGTTATTTATGAATTCTTTGCTGAAAGGAGAAAATTTGGGTTGCCATGTTGAACAAACAGCTATTGGGATGGTCCGGATCTAGGCAGAGGCATTCTAGGCAAATGCCAAGGAGCTTACTGTCCAGACAGAGGACAGTAAGTGTTTAACATATATTTATGAAAACTAAATAAATAAATAAACAAACATCTAAAAGAATCTTCAGTCTAAAACATCATTTCAATGTTCATATATTTATTTATTCATTTTTAAACACACACGCTAGTTATACTTTTCTTAGTGCACAAAGAAATAATTGCGTATGAATACCAAAATATGAATAGATCAGATAAGATATAGCGAGTGTAATAATAATCATGTGGCATTTAAGGAACTTAAAACAAGTATCAAAATGTGTGCGTTGGGTGGCCTGAGGAACACAGTCTGCCCAGCGTAATCCGTCCATTTAATCGGGCCCTGCCACTGGGTATCATCCTCTAGTATGTATTAAATGCTTTGTCTTTATTAACTTGCTAGTTATTCATTTTTGCAGGAAGACCTCCCCAGTGTTTAGTTACTAGAAGGCCTCCACATCTATTAATGACTTAACTGCACACTTGGTGGCTTGTGATAGAAAAAATATTCAATTCTCTGCAGTTGTAAACGTTTTGAATTTATTAAATCTCATTATTTTAAAACAAGCCTTCATGGTTATTATAAGAGCTGAAACTGCTGTTTTTGTTCTTTCTGACTAACGAATAAAGCGTTTATTAATCTGACTACAAAGTAGCACTGAGTTTTGAAACAGTTACTCTCACGTAAAAATAATGTTGGCCTTCAACATTCAGTTGCTTATTTTGTGATCTAAATAATATATTTAAAAAATTAGATAATCATGTGAGTCCTGTTGTTTCAGTGTTTCATTTTAAACTAAAGGTAAATAAATGAATGTAAAAAATGGGATCAGGCCATGTTGTCAGTGACTGCAGACGTCATACAAACCTATAGTGGTGACAATGGTGGAGGCGAAGATGACGGAGTTGGGCCAGTCCCAGGACTCGCGGTATCTCTCCCCAGTGATGGTCACACCTTGGCCCGCAGCCTCTGACACGATCTGCGTGAGTAACAACAGGAAAAAAACCTGTCTCAACAAAATCCCATTCACAAACTCCCGTAACATCTACTACCGCTGTGACTACTACACATCTAATACACACTGATAAACAAACGCATTGATTGTTCTTTTATTTCTTTATGATGTCTAAAAAGGAAAAAAAAAAAAAAAAAACCTGAGCCGGGCCTCATCTGACTGAAGCATGGGCACACCTTGGGCAAACATTCAAATATTTGTGGCTTCGGGAGACGCGCACCGACAGGTCCAGCACAGCATGTTTCCCTAAATCATGGCTGCTTAAAGACTTTTATTCTACAGCGTGGAAATACAACCAGAAAAAAAACTTTCAGTCGTTGTGTTTTCACATGATCCGCTCTAAGGTTGGTGTTTTCTTTATGTCTGCTCATGAGCAGGAAAAACTGGTTCTGACCGAAAGCGTACTGACGCACAAACCACGAACTTCTCTTTTACTGTGTGAAGGCTCTTAAATATACAAGAGACACACGATCTACTATCACCCAGCAGGACAACATCTGTGAACTGTCAGACTTTATTACTTTGATCTCACAACTTTATTAGAGAGCTGATGATGGCTTCCCCAGTTCTTTGGTGAAGTCATTCGCAGAAATGTACGATATGATGGACAGATTAAGACTTTTCAAACTATTAAAAACAATTCCATACCTCAAGAATTTCCTCCAGACCCGCCTCAGTTAAGCAGGGATACTTCTCCAAAATGTTCTTCTTATCGACCTTATATTTGTCTCTGGCTGATTTCCAGTTCGGCTCCTCGAGGATTTGGAATATGGCGGCTCCGATCGACAGGTAGAAAATAATACATGAAGTTAAAAACGGACCCTTGTCGGCCATACTAAAGTCATAACTTCAGTCTTACGGCAACAAGTAAGCTCTCATTGTTCCTATACAGATCCTTTCGTCACCCAACCAGCTCTGCTGTCTTCCTGGTCAAACATAATTGGGTTGTGTTACACTGCTCCAAGTGAATGACACAAATTCTGCACTCAGATAGCAGATCACTTCCTCAGGTGCTGTAAAACTTATCAACCATACATATTAATAACCCTCTTATTATCCTATTGATATCAACACATTAAATAAAAAAGACTGAAATACCCCCTATTTCACAAAACTATAGTGAATTACTTTTAAGGTTTAACTTTTTTTGCACAAAAAATACATTTACAATACATCTATCCTTTCTCTCCTGACTGAGGAACACTGCAAGATGCAATAATAAAAACATTCAGCAGAGGGGGTAACATAGGCCGAAAACAGGATTTCACACACTTTTGTGAAGCATGCATGTGAATAAAATGGTGTGTGTGTGTGTGTGTGTGTGTGTGTGTGTGTGTGTGTGTGTGCTGGTGGTGACAGTTGCTCTTATCTCCAAGTGCGAGCATCCAGAAGGCTGCAGCTGAGTGTGTAAACTGGGTGGATCGTGGCTGCTCGGCATGATAATGGCCGAGAGGTGGGACAATATACTGAGAAATTTCAAATGTAAGTATCCTGGTGCTGCAGTCTATCGATCAATCTATCTATTTATCTATCTATGAAAAAAAGTCATTTCAAATTTTAAAAAATGTCAATGAATAAACACATTAGTATTTCCGGGGTTAAAAGGGGCACTCCACCAATTTTACTCCTGGGTTTTAGGTAACACTGAGACAGATGTTCCAGCTGCAGCAGCTGCCAGGCTGATGTGTACTGCATCTCCTGGGAACACGCTGCTTTTTAAGGAGATTTCAAAGGTCCTCAGATGGAGACATAGCTAGGATTTATATGTGGGCAGTGGCGGACCAAGGATGTGTGCAGGGCAGGGGCTATAATAAAAGGGGGGGCACCAGCTGTAGGTGGTGGGGCACCAATGCGCAGAAAGTCGTGATGCATTTATAGTGAAATGGAAGTCCACCGTTGAAGGCACTTCATCATGTTTTATGTACCATAGGACTGAACTGTGTTTTTACGAAAACATTTTGTACTGTTGATTGAATAAAATATAGATGGAGCTTCCAGGTCTGAAACTGAAGCCGATGCAGAAGTTTCAGAACGAGGATACTTCACTGGCTGCAAATACAATTACAATTTTATGTAAGCTTCTGAAAAATGACCCTACTGTTAACATGATTACGATCTCAGTAAACTGTGTCTTAATGAGTTTATGGTCTCAATTTTGGTTCATGGTATCTTCAGGTTCTCGCTTCTGTGTCCAAAAAGCTAAGATACTGAGTCTGTAATACCAAAGTCAAGGCTTCAAAACTAGTGGGAGGTACATTCACATCTCAAACTCACATTTATGGTGAGGGCCTGTTTTGCTAGATGAATGTGACAGCAGACCTCTAATGTCAAACTACACATACGTATTGCTTTGCACAATGAAATCCAAGTGAAGTAACACACATTTCTGAGTGGAGGGGGACTTTATGGATACACCACTTTATTTCAGGGACCCACAGAAAACAATAACCTAACTATTTAATAAGAATTTATTAGTTACTCACTCCTTACTTACATGACATCAACCAGGACCATGATGAAGGTGATCATCAGTCACTTACAAAGTATCTCCTGCTCCTGTTTTGTTGTAGAAAATTATGTGTTGCAAACTGCTTCCTATTGCCACACACGCACAGACACAACAGCGCCCTCGTGTGGAGGAACCAGTAATGTGTATGCAGAAATTGCTTCACACAACAGAGGCGGTTCTGTAACTATGCTGGTATCAGTCTGCTTGTGACCAGTCAGTAACACTTGCACAAAAGCAAAAGCTTAATCTTTTACCACACATTCCTCTCTGATATCCAGGCTCGGCGACTGAAAACACCAAAGAAAACACATGACCACATAGCAGGAGAGCTGCAAGTGCTTTGCACTGAGCTGACATTTTCATTACCCTCAGTGCAGACATGAAGACTTTTGTCTTAGATGGATAAAACTGTCCTAAAAGACAAAAAAAAATATCAGTCATTATCTACCCACCCTCATGTAGCTGGAAAGTAGTTTTGTAGTCCACAAAACATTTCTGGAGATTCACAGCAAAACAGAGTTGCTGCATTTTCCTAAACAACAGTAGTAGATAGGGACTTGTTTAAAACTAAAAAAACAAAAAACAAAAAAACAATTACAAAAAAATCATTTACACCATTTTTCAAGCCAAAATCACGAGCAAATTAGCCGATGCATAAACACAGCATTAACACAGAAATAATCCCCAAATATATTATAAGGTAACCGTTTTACATAAAAAAAAAAACAACTGCTGAAAGCATTCAGTCCACATTAATGTGTAATGTCATACTACTTTGCTAACTTGCTAACTTGCTAACCTGGGTAACTACGATACTGCTAACAGTGTGTGTTAGCAGTATGCGACTATGGTGGCCTCCAAGCACTCATGTCACAACATACCTGAACAAACTCAATAAACAAACGCGCTGTTTTCTGAATAAACTGAATAAAAACAATACTGTTTACTTTGTTTATGTGGCAGACCCTGCCACCTTTCTAGCTTCAAACAATTGTTCTGGGGACCTTATTTTCCTCTGAGAACAGCTTGTTTATTCCGTTATGGTAACATTTTTTTATTGTTATTTTCTCATTAATATTGTAAATATTAAAATTATGAGTTGAATTTTCTTCTCCAAAACGACATAGTGCCCCTTTAAGTGTGCTGAGTCAGTCTGAATTACCTCACCCAGCAATGACAAGCACTGTGCTGCAGGAAATAGTCTGCACCTGACACACCTGTGTGACTAAACAAAGGTGGCTCGCTGTGTGTGTACAGATATGTAACGCTGCAATCTCGCTTCCTCGAATACTAACGTTACTCTTTTTTTATTTTTACTATACTAATAACAAGTTAGGAGTCATCAACGAGGTTAGCGCTCCCACCTCTGATCTCCACCCATCATCACTACTTAGTGCTTCGTCATTGCTGCGACACCGCCTCTCCGCGGGGACCTGATCGGGAAAGTCTCCAACCTGCTCTGAAGTGAAACACCGGAATCATGGCATCAAAATAAAGGTGTGGGAAAACGCGCAGAGGACACATCCGTCTGCTCAGGTAGGTTTCGCCCACTGACATCGTCACTGTGTTGACATCGCACACCTTTTTTTCCCTTCTTCTTCTCCTTCTTCACTTCCCGTCTCCTCGCGGCGGCGGCGGTTCGTTTGGAGTTCACTGCACCGTATTTAGATGGATTACGGCAAACACGACGAGGTCAGGCATGTTTGTGCTGTTAGCCGACAGAGAAAACAAGACGCAGGAGTCACAAAAAACCTACTGGAGTACACGGCGAAGGTGGTAAGAAATGTCTGCCAGGGGTTGCTTTCACCTGCCTGGAGAGTCACGGCCCTAAATACTTTGTCTACCACAGATACCTGTCTTAAATTATGACAAACAAGATAAGTCAGACAAGCTAATGCCACTTGACATATGTATATTTTATGACTAGGTCTGTTTTATTATGCTGCAAATGCAAAACCTGTGTTGTTGTTGTTGTTTTTTTTTTTACCTAAACAGCTTATTTGGGTCAGATATACCCTTGTGATATTGTTTCCCTCTCTTTTTTTTTCAGTTCTCAGAAGATGCTAACTAAATGCTAAGTTGTTCCCCCCCCCAGGGCTGTTCATGATATAATACAGGGCACAACTGTAATAGATTAGTTATTATTAGTTATAGATAGTTATTTATGTGCTGTAGAGTCATTTATTATGTAAAATAGAGGCTTTTTTTCTTACTTGACAATGTGTGCTGTCATCCTTTTAATTTGATTCATATAATCTCTCTATTATGTGTCTTTTCACTTGGATAAAATAAGTATTTACTGACCTGACACTGTGTTTCCCTCCCTCTCTCTCCCTGTCTCTGACCTGGTAACCCTGTCTGGGATTATCCATTTAATCTTCTCCATGGATGTGATGTGAGTATCAATTACCATTTGAGTTATATAAAAAAAAGTGAATGGGAAAGGCATTATGATCTGATTGAGGCATTGCATGTTTGAATGATATCGAGGACATTGCATTAATGTGTTCACGCAGCACATACATAGTGACAATTATATCACCTTAACAAATATACATGTAAAAATATGGCCCCTTTAATGCAGCACAATATGGCTTCAAGGTTATTCAGGGTGTGATTAAGCTCTCAGCTGCAGAGAAGTATGTCATTTATATTTATGCAACCATTCTATTAAGTCATCACTCATCAGTCTTTATAGAGACTATTAAATATTAATTCTTTATTACTTATATTTGACATGCCATTCCCACTGGGATCTGAGTGCAGACTTTGTAGACATCGTTGTATCCTCTGCTTGCATGTATTCGCTGTTGGTGTGACTGGTTGGACCGCTTTTCTACCATGATTCTTCCTGCAATTGTGTGAAAAGTGACCATTTACTTATGTCACAGGACAAAAAGTTTGTTTTGCTTTATCTGTGAATAAATTATAAAAAAAAAAATGGATGACATCCTTTATAATGTTCAGCATCAAACAGATGTAAAGATTTTGGTAAACATTTTTAAGTAATCCCAGTGAGAGCTTTAGTAGCTGGAATTACAGCTTTATGTTGGCCTGCTGGTGTCCACATCGGACCAGTTTTGGGAGGGGTAGTGTGACCATGACGCATCTGGACGCAAACACATCTTTATCTCTAATGAACACATGCTCCAAGGGTGCCTTACAGCTCTATGTTAAGGTAGATTAGTGTTGGTAGGGATTCCCTCTCTCTCACAACACATAATTATGTTGAACCAGTGATTTGATCGTTCACCGTGGAGTGTTATTTTAATGTAACACTAAATGTGCACTTATATTTACCCAGATTTCTGTGTATGTTTGGGAAATGTAAGTGTAAAAGAAGTTATTGCATTGTTTAATATATGGGTGTCAGTATATATCGATATTGATGATAACAGTGATACTTAAACACAAAATATTGATATTGTTTGAACAAAACATATAATAATACTGTGTAATGAATACTTTGCCCTTAAAATCATGTATGTTTCGTTTCTCTTGCTTTGTCATAGTAGGTGGCAGTTTCACACATTAACATTAGTTGCCACCTACCATAAAATGTCAAATTGTTCTTTTTATACACTTTTGTGCAGTTATGTTTACAGACACTCTCTCCATACACTTGTGTTTTAAGTCTTATTTATTTACCAAAGAAGAGAAAAGAGACACAGGAAACATTATAGATGGATTTTTTATCATGTGAAAATTTCTATCGATTCAAAGATAATATCGATATTGGGAATTTTTTAGGCCTTGATAATCATGTAGAGAGAATTTGGTAACATGAAAACACTTTCAGTATAAGTTGAGAATTTTTGTGAAAATAACATTTGGTCAGTTCTTACTGCAGACCTATAACGCTGATTGTCCACTCATGTCAACAAAATGCATGTGCATGGTTGATTCATTTGCCATCCATCCACCAGGTGGCAGTGTAATTTAAGAAAACATGGCCATGTGCAGGAGCATTAGACATCAAACACAAAGTAGCATGTACTTAGGTGGCCTGGAACGTCCACTACAATCTCTTCATAGTACTGTGAGCTCCAGGGCTTGGTACAGTGTTTTTTTAAGGAGATCTCAGACGACATCCAAGCGCATACATATTAATATGGCAGTTCATTTCCAGTGTGACTCATCACTTTACATTGTCTCTGGATGCAAATGTTTGTTGCAGTTTTCCTAGCTGCAGGAAATTAACAGTTTTTTTAGGAAATGTGTCCTTTCCTATTGTCTGCTTTAGATTAAGGTACTTAATGTACAACGTAATATCCTGAACCTTCCCCTCTAAGAGACATCACATAGTTTGATTTAAATTCTCTTAGGTGTGTGTGAAAGCGAGGATTCAAACTGGGCCTAAAACAAGAAGGATGGGCAACATGTCTGCTGGCAGAAAGGGGGCAGAAACATGGAACATTCCTGGTTCATTAATTCTTCATAACTTAATGGTGTGCTATGAATATTGATGCGCTGTTACCATCTATCCCGCTAGTGCTCTTGAGAGCTCAGATCCTGTGCACAAATAAAAACCCTGCAAACCATGCCTCCATCACATGCACACAAAATTCATATTTAAAGCATTTTCAAAGCTGCACAAGTTGTTTTACATAAGAGGGAAGGCGGCGTGGCGTGTGATGTGTACCCAGATGCAGTATTGGAAGTAGGAGAGAGATGAATTGGGTGGAAGTAGTATGGGACGTTATGTAATCACTGAGTGATGGAGCCAGAGAGGGATAAAGATGTTCCAAACAAACATAACCCCCATGCACTCAGCTGGAATAATGCACTGCGCCATCGCATGTGCGTGTTTGCCCGTGCTTTTGAACAAGCTAGGTAGAGTGATGGAGGGAAACAAAAAGTGTGCGTCAGTGTGTTGGGTGTGTCTTCTGTGCGAGTGGCTTGTCTCACTCAAGAGTCTGTGGTTCCAGTCTGTCACTGTCTCAAGGGACTGTGGGTCTGTGAGTGCTGCTCCTCTTCTCCTCCCCTCTCTTTTCTGCCTCTCCTCCCTCTCCTGGGTCCAGCTAAACACCTGCTCCATGCAGGAGGCACACAGCAGTGCAGGGGTTCCTAAGCAACTGAAGGCAACGCGATGAGTTCATGTTCCCTTTGTTTCCCCTCCCTCAACCTTCCACTAGTTATCTCCCCGGCTTTTCATTCCAAACAGTTAGGAACTATATCCATAAGTACTTTCTGCATGTACCCGGCTGGGGTTCATCAGATTTTTCCTGTTAATGCTTAATGTTACAGTAAATGTTAAACACCACCAGTGGGTGTGCTGTTGTGCTGCTTATGCGTCATTACTTTGCTCAGTGATCAAAGTCTAAACAAGAAAGCATGATTATCGACTGTTACTGTTCTAGAGAGACTCTTCTTTTTTAGCGTCTGATATTTGGTGTTGCTTCTTGATACCTATTTTGGACTTTATGATGAGATTTACAGATCGCCTTTGTACTGGTAAGACATTTTATTCCATGCATAGCAGAATTAATTGCCCAGAAATGACATGTGTCACCGCTGTATGCTGCATGAACTTGTCAGTGTGAGACAAAGGTGAGGGTCTCTTTACCCCATGTGGCTGTCAGAATAATGAACCCCTTTACCCTCTTCCTCCCTCCTTTCTGCCTATGAGCCGTATGGCCCTAATGGGGTCAGGCAGATGGGTGGGGACCATGCCGGGGTCCATTAAGAGAGCTTGATCGGACGCACATGTGTGTGCTGGTTTGTTTTTGAATGTTTAGATAAGATGTTTGAGGGTGGGTCCGGTGCTGGACATCAAAGTCCCGGTCGATAATACGATTCTCCTCTGAATTTGAAGCCATGCCTTTCTTAATATCAGACCAATTGGCTCAAGGTTGTCATGTGGTGCAGATGAATGCACCATGCGGTGCCTGAATAGACTGGGCAAGCCTCTGTGGAGCATTGCTGTGGCCTCTGTGCCTCCCTCCTGTTCCTGGACATTGCACTGTGTTAATGATTGCACTTTTTGGCCCGCCTCACTCCATGCCTTTTGGGGATTGCTCTAAGGCGACTTAATGTAGTATTGTACCAACATAGGGATGCGCTATGGATTAAAACTTGACAATGTAAATACCATCTTGAACAAGCACACATATGCACAGAATCTGTGGTTTATCAGTATATTTTATTACTGAAGTGTTTTCTAGGGTTCGATTGCTGCAGCGAATATTTATGAAATAAAGAAATATCCACCTGTGTTTAAATATCGTCATACTTAAAAGGTGTGAAGCAAATTGCTTCAGCATTTTGTTCAAGTTGCATCCATCTCTTCCACCTTTTACATGCGGTCTCGAGGCGTGCGGCTCGCTCGGCGCTCAGTTGGTCATCTCCAGTCCCAGCCTCGGTGAGACTCCACCCCTTTACGAGCATCGGACACCTTCAGCAGCACAACAAAGCATGTGTAGCTCCGCAGCATTGTTTCTCCTCTGAGCGTGCGGAATATTGTATTTTGTCGGATTTTGCGCCGTTTGCTCTTCCATTGATGCTAATCCCAGAGTAGGTAAGCCAAGTTTGATATGTGCGTCGGTCGGGCGGTGGGGATGAGTTGGTGTTTATTTGTTTTGTTGTACATTCGGCGCCATTTTCATACACAGATTTGTTTAAATACCCCGGCACGCTGGCCCGATACAGCCTCTGACTTCTGTGTAGGCTTAGCCTGAAAAAAGTTGCAAATTTAACCCGTTTTAAGATCTATTATCATGCGAATTTTGAGCGATTATTTCTTAAAGCAAATTAAAGTTGCACTGCATAAATGTTGCCCGATTAAAACAGCCTAGTAGCAGTACTAGAACATCCCCATAAATCAGAAGCGCTCCGTATCAGTTCACACATCCATGTGTTGTTTTAGTTAAAAAAAATAAAAATGAATGGGCATGTAAGTTATCACTGTGTTCACAGAGGACTCACTGTTTTAACATTTTTAAGAAACTTACAGTTTGCAAAAAAAAATGTTTGTTTACACAATTAGGTATATTATAAAGTTATGTAATGGTTGATTAATGTATGATATGCAAGGATGAATGATGACTATATGGGGGAAAACGCTGAATATATTTTCTGAAAACATTTTCTGTTTTCAGTTTCCTTCATTCTTTCTATTTAACAACGGCTCATTGTCACATTAAGTACACAGAGGTCTGATGATCAGTGTCACTCGTTACAGTAATCCTAAATTAAGATTAAGAACCGACGGAAAGGCGACAGGATTGCCCTATTTTGTTTTCTAAATAATTCACATTTTAAGTAGTTATCATTCCAGATAATGCACTTCTGTGTCTTCATGTCAGGAATGGGTGTTCTTGAATTCTTCTCTGTGAGGTGTGTTACAGCTATTTTCAAGAATCTGTCAGATGTTATTGTTGTTTTTCCGGGCTGCTTCAGAGATGGCATCGCTCTTGGATTAAATTTTCTGCTTGAGATGACTTGCTTTTACCCCCAATATGAGTAAATGGGTTAAAAATATCCATCTTTGCTGCAGGGCAGCATATGTGCATGTGGGTCTGTTAATGTGTGTGTGTGTGTGTGTGTGTGTGTGTGTGTGTGTGTGCGTCTGTGCGGGCGTGCATGCCTGTACTACCCATAACGCACTTAAGAGAAGAAACTCATCCAATAAGCCTCATCTCCATTGATGATACCACTGGATATATATAGTCAGATAATCTTTTATGAAGAGCTGCAGATATGACGTAGGGAGGATGAGGGAGAGGCAGCATTAGTGGAGTAGTAACTGGTGTGGCTTGCATGACAAACCCATGTAAACACAGAGGTTAAAACATGACAGAGATAAGACCCGGGTGCCCGGGGTCTCCTGTAATGCTGAATCAGCAGTTTCGTGAACACCGAGCTGCTGAAGTGATGCTGAAGGATGTTTTTGGCCCCGCTGTGTGAGAGTGAGGTCACTGAGGTCCCAGAAGAGCTTGCTGGTGTTAATCCTCTTTTGGGAGTTATGATGCATTTGTGCAGTTAGACTACTACTCTGTTGTGTGAGCATTACTAAAGAGGAAAGCGACTCCACATGCTATAGAGTTGTTTGAGCTTGTCTTCATGAATGAGGCAGTCTGCGGATAAGACTGGTATAAAAACCTATTAAAACCATCATACTTTACATAATCTTCACACAAAATATGAAACAGTAGAATCACTTTATATATTACTTTAAATATAGTAAATAGAGTTCAAATAGAGTATAGAGTTACAGTACTCCAAACCTTTAAGAAAAGACTTTTACTATCTGGATTTTTTGTGTCTCACATAAAAAAAGAATACTTCTCTCACAATGTGCTCTAATGTACATATATACTATTTTGTCAATGTGGTTTGGCTAAGGTGATGTTGGAGATGGATTCAGAATTGCTTTCAGGGCAACCGCAGTAAATCAATCACGCTACTTCATTCTTTTCCCATGTTGGTTCATGTTACAGCATCTGGCTCACAGACCATCTGTGTGTATTGATTAGTTTAGAACTGGGTTTGGGGTAGGATTACACAGAGGACTAGACTGAAGTAACCCTACGTAGCTAAAAAGCTTTTTGTTGGGCATCACCCGGTACTCAAAGGATACATGTTGCCGCACTGTCCATGATTGCAGAACTTTATTCGTAGTTTGACCACATTGTTTAAGGGTTTGTCGCTCCATAATCTTACATGCATTCAGTATTGTGTTGCACCAAACTATCGTCTAATGAAAAGGTCATGTGTACACTATAAAGACTTAAGACATTCAGTGCTGGCCCATTTTGCGTGTATGCACGATGCTGCTTGGCAGGCTTGTATGTTTTAACTGATCATGCAAACAGTTTAGCTAGGTACGTGTTAGTATGTGTGTTGGCATGTGTGTATCTGTGTTTACTCGGAGAGGTTAATAGGAGCCACCATGTGGCCATAGGTCAGATATCTTGGCTTTCAGTTCATTTCTGTTGATTGTCTGCCAGGTAGGCGGGGCTCCACATAAAACCATGAATCAGCACAGCTGATTGCAACTTCAGCCAGCTTTTCTCTCTCTCCCACACACCAAGAGACACACACAGATGCATGCACACGCATAGAGGCAGACTGAAAGACCGAGAGAGACAGAGCATCAGAGTGGAGGGAGACAGTGAGATAGATACTGTAGGCAGGTAGATGGATAGAGATAATCTCACTTGGTCACTTGGGGGCTGATTAACTCTAAACTCCTTCTAATTCCTTAAGCCTACTCGCAGTACCCAGGAAACATGCTTTCTTTTTGTCCTACCATTCATCCAGGGTAACATTATTGTGTATTTCATGTTATTTGTCAGTCAGTGACCAGTGTGGAGAAGGAAGGTTCATTGAATTCACTCAAAGCAAATAAAATCTCTCTCTTGATGTCTGATAAACTAGTCTGAGCTCTGCGGCTCTGCACACATGTATGCTCATGTGCATATGGGTGTTGTGTGCAGTGCGCTGTGAACAGAAATAGATATGAGCTTGTCTGTAAAGGCTAACTAATGAGTCCCTGCATCCTGAGTACATGTAGCTATTTATATACTATACCTCCTCCTCCTCCTTCTTCTCTGCAAGCTCTTCCCCATTTACTGCTTTTGTCTCATCTTGTCACACCGATATACGCCCACGAACACACGCAAAGCAGCGGCGCTACATCATCACTGGCAAATAAAATGAAGGCGCTGGTATCTGAACAAATTCCTGAATATATTGAAACAGCAGTTAAGTCATCATGTCAGCATCAATTCAAAATGAGAACGGTTAATGAACTTGATCTCACACTGTTGGTGATCCTTATATTTTACCGACATTATGCAACTATTTTATCTTAAAAATCAGCTTCCAAATTATTTTGATGCTGATTTGTAATAAGGAGAATAATGCTTTACAATACTCCGTCACACGCCACCGGCTACTGTTCTTCAACTTAACACTCACATTGGTCCCAAATGATCATGCAGGTCCAACGAAAATATGACGGCTGAAATGGCTTGGATGAAAGTGATGTGGGGAACTGAAATGAATGAATTTACTGTTTATCAGACCACAAATGTAACAAGAATTAGGCTTGGAAAACGATTGAAACAGGAGCGGAGTGTTTGTGGGGGCCAGGCCTAACACAAACACAACTACATAACTTTATTCAATGATTTTTGTGAAACTGGATATTTAATGGAGAAGATTACTCAGCGATTTACAAAGTTTTCTGATGGACATATAGCTTTACTGCTACTCACTGTTGCTGCCGTCTGCTAGTTAACTCAGCTAGCCATGCAGCTAGGTCCTTTTAGCTGACCCTGCCTGGACTGGAACCTGTGCTTACACTGCTCGCAAAGGACCTTTGGAACACAGGGAGGAGAAAGTCCTGAGGCACAGGTCAGGATAACCCATGGGAGAGAATCGGCTAATAGAACCACTAATTGCATGGCTAACTGAGCTAATGAGCTAACAGCAGCCACAGGTACCAGCAGATAGCAACTACTAGGGATGTGTAAAGCTATCTGTCCATCAGGATACTCCATAAACCACTGACAGTTAAGGCAGAGCAAAACATAAATTCTTGCATCAATAGATTTCTGCAAAACACACGTCATTTAAAATCATCATCATCATCATCATCCTGTGGCAATGATGTGATTCACCGTGCCATGCCAAGAATCTTTGTCCCTCATTGACTTTCAGGGTTTTCAATTGCATGTTCTCTGTCTCTCCCAATAAAATCAATGTAATTGAGTGGTCTTCAGAAGGGCACAGAATATTTGAACTTCTAAAGTCAGGTAAAATGTGACATTTCCTTTAGGTGAAATACGCTGAGTCAAATCAAATTTCAAATGGTCTTCCTGCAGGAACATCAAATTCAAATAAGAGTCACTAAAACTCTAAATCAAATGATTATTCAACTCCAGCCCTGGCATTTGCACCTGATCCAGCAGCTCTGTTTGAGCTCAGTCTTGCTAGAGGGTGGCCTACTTCATCTATAATTTAGCTCATTAGAGACAGTAATTATGTAGGATTTAGGGCAGGGTTTCTTTTAACAGTACAGCAATATTTCATCTAATTACCTCCATCCCCAAAAAACGTATTATGTGAGATTGATGCTGTATTGAGAGCTCCTATGGTGTGGCTATCGCTATCTCAATCAGTCATGATGCAGGTTAGGTCCTGCTCAGCTGGCTGATAGCAGAGATGTTAGATAGGAAGCACAAAATGGAGGAGGCAGCAGACACAAGCTCAGCTGGTCCATTAGGAGTATGTCTGTTTCCTGACAATCACAATTGAGATGACGGAGCATTAAAAGACCCAGAGGAGCCCGTGAGCATTGATGCATACCGGTGTGTGTGTGTGTGTATATATGTGTGTGTGTGTGTGTGTGTGTTTGGTGACCTAGGGAATAGGCCTATGGGGGGTCCTGCGGGGGGAAGGGTAGGCAGGATTAGTTATAGTGTGCACCGCAGTTATTGGTCACTGGACACAAACAATGGGAGGGCTAAAGAGGATTTGGTCTGTGTGCGTACCCCCCCCCTCCTGCTGTCCTGTAGTGCCAGTGGGAAGTGCATGGTATAGAGAGTCATGCTGCACCCTTTGGGGCGGCCCTGTACATCTGGAAGATTGGCCTGTCTGCTTGTCTAGCATCACCCCTCCCCCACGCCATACAAGGCAGGGTGGGACTTGAACTACATATGGAAGAGACAAACACAGCCACATTAAGTCACCAATTAGACAGCGCATACTCCAGACAGGATGCAAACCAGTCTCATCAAAGACAAAAATTGATTGTGATGTTAGTCTGATAAATCTCGCTTTGGAGAGGTGTAGCTTGATTACATAATACCTGCAGTGTATTTCAGTCAGTTGTGTGATTCGATCAGCTGGTTAGAGGTTTCTAAATATACCAGATCTGTCCTCATGCTGCCACACCGGTGAATTAAAACCGTATGGGTTAGATTGCAAGGCCCTTTTTGTAACTTTGAAGCACATCATTGTACAATAAGTCAGTTAAGCAAGGATGTTTACACTGTTGGGTATTGGCAGCAGTTTGAAAAGGACAGAAGGCAACATTTGCTGCTACATATAGTAAAGTTCTGTTTTGAAATAGACCATATGGATAAAAGCTTCACTGTATATGTAATGTAGCCCGATCATCATACTTATCATCACGTAAGATTTTTAGATTCAATAACAATGGGCCTCATTCATGAACCGTTCTTACGAACAAATTTGTTCTCAAGTCCCACTTATGAAGATTTTACGAAGATTGTGGCATTCATGAATTTTTTCTTATCTAGGATTTTTTCTTAGGCAAGAACAAATCCTACGAACACTCAGGAGTACTCTTACGCACATTTCAGTGCCGAAATGTTGGCATGGTTGTGTTTTCTTCTCTTGTGTAGTTCAATAAAATGCAATATTACAGTAATAATTCTGTCATATTTATTCATTTATTTATTCATTTCATATTTTGGGTAATTTACAAAGAATTTAAATTCTAAAATAAATTAAATGTGCCAATGATTTAAGATAAATCAAGTAAATTGGAAACATGCCATCAATTAGTAACCCCCCCCACCATATTTATAAGTGGCATTTCTCCATCCAAGGCCCGCAAAACAATGGCATATATATTGCTCCTGCGGCTTTCATTAATGTAAGAACACAGCTGTGAACAATTCTGAGGCTTACGAACGAGTTGGTGAATCTGACGTAGGGTTTTTTTAAGGAACCTCTTAAGAACAACTTAAGAAATAATCTAAGAAGATTCTTAAGAAGATATTGGTGAATGAGGCCCAATGTATTGCTGATATTGATTTTTCATTAGCAGTTTCTAAAATTGGGTTTTTAAATCATCGTAATCATCGTGACCACAGTAGTTGCTCTGCAAATTCTTGTGTATATTGGTCTGCACGTCTATATGCTGATACTTATATCTGTGTTAAGCTAATATCAGCCGATATCTTGGCCTATCCTAATACACGAATAACAAGAAATAACCAGACAGAAATTTGCATTTTTAGCCAATTAAGCAATTTGAGTACATGAGAAAGTCAGTTGTCACATCAATGCAAAAATATGTATCTATATTTTCCATGAAGCAGTCTTTCTCATTGGTTTGCAGTACTGCCCCCACAGTGATCTAATCCACTAATCAATACTAACAATTTATTGACCATTTTGTGTCATTTCATGGTATATATCATCATGATACCTAGTGCTGGTACCTTACATGACCTCCACAGAATGGGTTTGTGTGCGATGAAGAGCCGCGCATGTTTGGCGATGATCCAGGCGGTGCTAATACGCAGCCCCTGTGCAGAATGCCTCCTTTGTGTCAGTGAGATTTAATGAGTCTGCGATAGGCCGCGTTGCGAGCTCACCATCAGAAACTCCATGTAGACACAGACACACTCTTCAACAAGGAAGCCTATTGTGTGATGAAGTGATGTTTGTGTATGTGTGTGTAAGTATGTGTGTTTGAGTTGGTGTCTATAATGTGTGGGTGGCAGTTGGCTTCGTGTTTTATGGAATAAGTCTCATTGATGCCACTCAAAGTGGGCAAGTAACAATAATTTAAAGCAGACTTATTGTAGAAAAAATGCCTGTGGTAAATTGATCTCGCTTAGATCGTCAGTTTAAATGATTCAGTATTAAGTGAGAATAATGAAGAATGCATACAGATTGACCTATTTGCATGATAAAAAAAAAAGATAATAATGTCTGTTATTGTCATCATCATGTATTGCAAAAAATCAAAACAATTGGGCCTATTGTTATTGAAGATTTAACAAAAAATAATATTTTTTGTTTGTAGAGATACATCTAATAATTCTTACTATTGATTAATTTAAAATTACCAATTTTGGGATAAATGGATTAATTATTTGAATTTTTATTTGTAAAAATTGTGAAAGAGACAAGGTCCTGAAAATGTTTTTTTTTCTCTGATCAGCTGTTAAAAGCTTAGAGATATTCGCTTGCACATAACACAAAAATAATTCAGGAATCTAGAATCTGAGAACCGTAGTACAAGTTACTTATTGGATCAGCATAGTATAGTCCATGTGTTACATTTGCTTGCCATTGTGTTCTACACACAGTCTATTAGTCCACTGCTCCTAATCTTGTTTGTTGTATTCCAAGTATAGCTGTGCTGTGCAATGTCACACTCTGTACAGCACCGTGACCTTTCTCCATCTCTGACTCCCTTCTGTTCTCCTTCCCAGTGGCTACCATGACAACAGAGGCGAGTGCAGTGAGCGAGGCAGACACTGAGGGCAAGCAGAAGGCCAGCAGCGCCAAGCCCGAACCTGAGCCAGAGAACAAGCAGAAGCCAGAGGCGGCCGCGGCCGAGCCGGAGGGGGAGAAGTCGGGCAAGAAGGCCCAGGAGCAGGCCTCTGAGCCTGGGCCAGCTGGTGTAGCTACCTCCCCTGAGGAGGACCAGCTAAAGCCTCGCACCCGGACCTCTGCTGGTAAAGGCCTGTCTCGCCTCTTCTCCTCTTTCCTTAAACGGCGCTCACAGTGCTCTGAGGGAGAGGGGTTTGAGGTAGAGAAAGCCAGAGAGGAAAAGGCAGACAAGGAGGAAAAAGCTGACAAGCCAGAAGAGGAAAAGGAGGAAGAGGTGAAAGGTGAAGAGAAGGAGGCTAAAGTAGAGGAGGCAACATCTGAGGCAAAAGAGGTTAAAAAGAAAGAGGAAAAAGAAGAAGAGAAAGAGGAGAAAAAGAAAGAGGAAGAAAAGGTTGAGAAGAGGGGAAGTAAAAAGAAAAAGAAAGAAGCCAAGAAGAAAGGAGAGAAAAAGGATGAAGACAAGGTGAAACAGGAGGAGGAGAAAAAGGAAGAGGAAAACTTGAAAAAGACAGAGGAGCAAAAAGAGGAGAAGAAGGCAGAGCAGACTGTAGAAAAGGGGGAGGAAAAATCAGAGACAAAAGAAGAAGAAAATAAGGAGACTGCTGAAGTTAAAGAGAAGGGGGCAGAAGCCGGGAAGAAAGAGAGTAAAGACGAGGAAAACATTGACAAGAGGGTTGCAAAGAAAAAAGAGAAGGAGGAAAAGGTAAAGAAGAAGGAAGAAGAAAAAGCAAAGAGGAAAGCTGAGGAAGAAGAGAGGGTAAAGAAGAGGGAGGAAGAGAAAGCAAAGAAGAAAGAGGAAGAAAAGGTGAAAGAGGCCGAAAAAGCAAAGAAGAAAGAAGAGGAGAAGACAAAAAAGAAGGAAGAGGAGAAATCAAAGGAGACAAAAAAGAAAGAAGAGGAGAAAACAAAGGAGACAAAGAAGAAAGAAGAGGAGAAAACAAAAGAGTCAAAGAAAGAAGAGGAGAAGGCAAAGGAAGAGGTAAAGAAGACAGAAAAGGAAAAGGAGGAGGAAAAGACAGAGGACAAGCAAAAGAAGGAAGAGGAAAAGGGGAAGAAAAAAGAGAAGGGGAAGAACAAAGGAAAGAAGGAGGTGAAAGGTTCAAGTGAGGAGCAGGTGAAAGCCCCTATTGCTGCTCCAGAGCCGGAGCTTAAAACTGAACCAGACGTTGAACAGGCTCCTGATCAGCACTCAATAAGCAGCGCAGAGACCCAGGTGAGTCTGACACTAACAGCAACCAATTAGCTTAGCTTAGCATAAAGACTGGAAAACAGTCTGGCAATGGAAAGAAAATCCACCCACTAATAAGAGTTAACCCTCCTTTGTTAAATCTATGAAAAAAATGAAGACTAACTTCTTTTTTTTATCTTTGGACAGAGCCACACTAGCTCTTTCCAGCTGCTTTCAGTTGCTGTGCTAAGCTAAGCTAACCAACTTCATATTCAATGGACAGAGTGTGATATCTATCTTCTCATCTAACTCTGGGCAAGAAAGTGAATAGGTGCATTCACAAAAGTTTAGCTTTTCTTTTAATCATGAGGGTTCAAAGCAGGGCAGACGTCTTGACAAAAATCTGCAGAGAAAGGTCATAAACTGAGCCCTCCTGTATAGAAATTCATGCTGCAGATTTGACTGTAGTAGAGGAACACATGTTTTTTTTTCTTCTAATGAATATTTTATGATGTGGACAGCTTGCTCAGCGAAAGGAGCTGTGCTGCTTGGAGCTGAAAGCTTGGTCTGATGATCCATGCTGGTCTTGACTAGAGCTAGCATCAACAGCAGTATATGCTGTTTACTGGGTTGTATTGATTATAGCGCTGTCATCATGTGAAAACAAAGTACATTGTGTCCTCCCCATTCTTTTTTTATCTGAATCTGACATCCTTTCTGAATGTCTTGACTCTGCCAGCCACCACAAGAAGAACACAAGGAAGAAGCTGAGATAAAGAAGGAGCCTGAAGTAGAGGAAGAAGCGAAGAAGGAGGATACAGAAACAAAAGAAGAAGAACCAGCAAAACAGGAGAAAGAAGGCAAAGTAGAGGATAAAGGAAAGGAGGAGGCAAAGGAGAAGCCTGCAAAAGAAAAGAAGACAGAGAAGAAGACAGAGAAGAAGACAGAGGAGGCTAAAGGCTCCAAACGTCAGAAAACCATGCAATGCAAAGTCATCTTACTGGACGACACTCAGTTTGAGTGTGAACTTGATGTAAGAGACCACCCTGATTATAGTAATGACTACCATCCCTGTTAAAGACACGTTAATGAATATTCCTTTGTCCTTTCTTTCTCATGTAGAAACATGCTAAAGGCCAAGAACTTATAACAAAGGTGTGTGACCATGTCAACCTAATGGAGAAAGATTACTTTGGCCTTGCTCACTGGGACACACCGACCAACAAGGTAGGTTGTGTTTGTCTGCATCTGTCATTTCAGGTCCTCTGCAAATGCATAATAAATATTTAAGATGACACTGGCCAGAAATTGGTTGTAAGCAGTTGGTCATTTCTTTCCCTTATTTTCCGCAGACATGGCTGGAAGCCACCAAAGAGATCCGGAAGCAGGTTTCAGGTGCTGTGTACGAGTTTGCATTCAGTGTGAAGTTCTACCCACCTGATCCGGCACAGCTCACTGAAGACCTCACCAGGTGAAAATTGCTAGTTTTAAAGAAGTAGTTTTGATGTTTGGAATCCACTGTTTCGCAAAGACATAACATCTTATATTGTGAGATTTAGAGGTGCTGGCAGGCCTATATAATTCCCCCTACTTCCAGTCTCTCTGCTGAGCTAAGCAGTGTGATCTCAATGTTCTCATATAACTCCCCAAAATGCTACTACAGTAAAATCTCTTAAAAAACATATTCAAGCTTTTGTCTCCTGAAGTTAACTTATTTTTCCCTCTTGCATCTTTCACAGGTACTACCTGTGTCTTCAGCTGAGGAAGGACATTATGCGTGGTGTTCTACCCTGTTCCTTTGTCACACTGTCCCTGCTGGGCTCCTATGTAGCCCAGTCAGAGCTTGGGGAGTATGACCCAGAGGTCCATGGAACAGATTATGTTAAGGACCTGACCCTGGCCCCCGGACAGAGCAAAGAGCTAGAGGAAAAAGTAATGGATCTGCATCGCACATACAGGTAAACACAGGGGATGGGCATCGACCGGAACAACATAGTGAAGGCTTTCTTTAGTTAGTCAACAATTGTGCAACTTGTAACTAAAATGTGTGTCATCACAAGTCAGCAGACAGTTTCTATAACTATTTAAATAACTGATTTTAAGAGTCCTTCAAATAATAATGCATCATTTAAAAGACCCTTTTTTTCTGTTTTTCCAGGTCAATGAGTCCAGCCCAAGCAGACATGTTGTTTCTGGAAAACGCCAAGAAACTCGCCATGTATGGAGTTGACCTGCACCAAGCCAAGGTAGGGATTTGTTTGAATTATTTTGCCTGTTTAGATGAATGTTGTGTGGCTTACCTGGTGGTGCAGGTTTTTCATGGACATTTTAAAATCCTAAAGTCCATAGTTTAAGTATGCACCAATTTCCTTTAATTTTTAAAATGCCTGTCATTGTTTGGCAAAGGCCTGCGTGTATTGCATTAGTAGCATCCAGATTTTAATTACAAAATTGATGTCAGCCCCCCTCCCTTCAGAAAAAAGGAGAGATTAATAACAATTCAAACTCCATGACCTCAAAACCCAAGTCCTCATAGTGTGAGAAAGTCTGCCTCCCAGTGACTGTTTATAGTAATTGCAATGAGACAATATCATAACCGTTGTTCACCCCGTTCTTATGTGTGCAGGATCTTGATGGTGTCGACATCACACTGGGGGTTTGCTCCAGTGGTCTGATGGTTTACAAGGACAAGCTTAGGATCAACCGTTTCCCTTGGCCCAAAGTGCTCAAGATCTCTTACAAACGCAGCAGCTTCTTCATCAAAATCAGGGCATCAGAGGTAAATCGGAATTTACATTTTTAAATCATATGTTTTTTTTAAATTAGGACAATTCATACCTCCCTTATCTGTTACCTTAGTTTTAAATTGTATGAACTTCTATTTATTACCTATAGATAACTACTATATTTACACATGGACTCATGTCACTGGAGCCATTCCTTGAATTTGTTTTATGTTTTTGTACTGAATTTACCACAGCGTTATTACACTTATGATACCACTGTGGGATTATGATAATCCCATTGTTGTGTTTCATGTTTTTTTTTAACTGGTTGGGATTTTTTAACTGGTTGGGATTGTAGTTGATGTTCTTTGTCTATACATATAGACTTAAAGTGACTCAACAATCAACTGGGTTAATCAATTTAAGTTACCTTGATTTAAACAAAATAACACAGACCGCAATTCAGGTTTTGGTTCTAGACAAATCTGTAACTTCCATCTTAATATGTGCAATTCAAATACATTTCATTAAACACATTTTTAGAATTTTAATTTAAGACATCATTTTTAGAGGTGACAGGGTTTAGAGTTTGTTCTTTCAACCCAGCTCAGGGATATTTGTGAGGTTTTGTGTGGCATGGCGGAGTCAAGTCATCAACATAAAGCCATTATGTTCAACCTTTACATTTTTTGACTTCTGACTTTCTTTCTTCACTTACAGCAAGAGCAGTATGAAAGCACAATTGGCTTTAAACTGCCCCACTACAAAGCCTCAAAGAAGCTGTGGAAAGTTTGCGTTGAACACCATACCTTCTTCAGGTGAGACCAGGTCGCTCTCGCCTTATTTTCAACGACACTTGCCTGCCTGGCAACAGAGGTCATCCTCTGTTCTGACTATTCCCTGGATAATTGGCTAACTGGTCTCTGCAGCTTAATCCCTATATTGGCTCGCTGACAATTTAACCACAGAAGAAAAGCTACCCATGCAAGCCGTGGTCCTGACCTTAAATTAAACCTCAAAGATTTTGTCTACTTAATAAGATGAAGATCAAAGTTGTTGCTAACCTTGTTGCATAACAGTGACACTTTGAAGATACAACACAATTTATGTTTGAACTCCTGCTACAGGCTTGGTCAGTTTAATAAATTACATTTTGGGAAGATGAAAATTAAACAAATGCTTTTTTCTCTCTCAGGGTTCCAACAGTAGAGCCCCCCACATCACGTCGCTTCCTCGTCTTGGGCTCCAAGTTCCGGTACAGTGGGCGCACTCAGGCCCAGACCCGCCAGGCCAGCTCCATGATTGACCGCCCAGCCCCTCGTTTCACACGCTCTGCAAGCAAGAGGCTGTCCCGTAACCTAGACGGAGGTATGTGTGTTCAAGTGTGTGATACGCTGTTGGAATCGCACATGAATCTCGCATTAGAAATACAGGTTCGATAAGCTGCTCTCTGACTTGTTTCACTCTTGTAGCTGGAGATGAAACTCTCCAGTTCCTGCAACGACTCTCCACATCAACCAGGTCTGAGGTTGATGATTGGTCACTGATGTTGACATCTGACAAACCCCAGCCATCTCATGAATTCCCAGGTACCAGGAGCTGTGTGGAGATGCACCGGCCGTTTTTTTTTTTTTTGCATATTTGCAGCATTTGTTTTATTCTTGCTAGCAAACAGCCTTTTCACATCATTTAACATACTCATTCATTGTGGCTCATTTGCTTTAATGGCGGTAAACCTATTAAAAGGTTGCTTGTCAGCTGTGGCACAGATGGTTAACTTGTCAGAACGCTGACCTTCTTTGACATGTGGGTAATGTCACCCACCTTGCTTTCCCTGGAATTATCCCAGGGTACCGTTGGTCACTGAAAGTAAGGAGTTTCCTCACTAAGTTAACCTCTCACAGGCATTTCCAGTCATGAGGCTGCTGTTCCTCATTTGTTGGCATTTCCAGAAGTTGATGCTTGAAGTATGCTGCACATTGGCTTTCATTTTCTTCTCGCTTGCACAGTCTGAGTTACTTGTTGCTGCTCCAGTGGCTGTCATTAAACCAGGATAAAGCTGGTACTTGAACATCAAAAAAGAATAGACAGTTTTGGCCTTTTTATCCATTCTTGTTTGTGTGAAGCATGTGAGCCATTTTTCATTCAGCTTTGTACTAACCTCGGCTTACTGTACTCCCAATAGTCTGCTACAAATGCCTGGCATCTGGCTTTGTTAAAAAACACGCTTGAAGCACTGTGAAGCATTCACAGTGGCTGTCATCTCTCCAGCACAACCATTACATAACCACCATCGCCTCATCGTCTCTTTACAGCCAGAGAGAAGTCTGAGCAGTCTTTTGTTCAGTCCGGGCAGGCCGGGCAGTCTGTTCGCACAGTAACAGTGACCTGGCAGGACACCGACATTGTGCAGAATAGCTCTCAAGCCATCATCCAGACAGACAGTCAGCCGTGGCAGGAGCTGGCATCTGATGAGCAGCAGCAGCAGAGGAGAAAGGAAGACGAGTGGTCTGCTCTGCTGCTTCGTTACCCTCCTTTTCCATTTGTCCCACCATCTGATTATGTGAAACAGACAGGTATTTTTTGGTTGAAATCTGAACCCAGAATGAGTAAATCTGCTACTTTGACTTGGATTTTGAAGAAAATGCATCTAAATTTTAATTAATTCCAGCATACTTGCGCTTAATTAATTATGTCACTACTTATACACTGCATTATCCTTAAAGGCCTCTATAGAAACCAAGCATGTGGTGCTATTCTGCCGCATGTTTTCGAGCATGTGCAGATTGAGGCTCTTGTGTGATTGCTGATCTGGAATGAAATTGTTCATTTTTGTTTCTCTGATGTTGTCAGCTAAGCTCAGGTTGGCAAAAGCGAGCTCTATGGACAGACTATTGCAACCAGCACTGAAACAGCAAGATGATTGGTACCTTTACTTTGACCGAATCTTCAGCCTGTCCTCACTTGAGCGTACTGACAAATCATGTGAGTTTCCAGGTGAAGAAAAAATGACCTGCAGTTTGAATACTGTTGTACGAAAAGACAATTTCATGGTGTATTGTTTTACTCTCCCCTTTACTCCTCCCAGTCTCTTCTGTAGCTCATTTCCAGCTCCAGCAGGAGGATAAGCAGGGAATGTATGTGGCAGAGCAGGAACTGACCAATGAGCAGGTCATTGAGAGGCTGCAGGAAAATGTGACCTTGATAGATCAGCTGACAGAAATGCATATTTTGGAAAGGAGGTTGAAGGAAGTGAGGGTTTTAGAGGAAAGGCTCCAAGAAATGGATGAAATGGCAGAGATACTTGAGGAAGCAATAGAAGAGGAATTGGGTAAGAAGGAGGTAGATAAGTTGAGGGATGAAGAGGGAGATTTGGAGCTGGAAGAACAAATACAAGCTAGAGAAGTAGCTAAAACAGTGTTGAAGAAATCAGTGAAAAGAATACAGGAGGATGAAGTGGATGAACTAGAAGAGGAGATAAAGCGAGTGTTTTTAAAAGGCTTGATACCTGAAGAGGAAGAGGCTGAGGTGAAGCAGGAGAGTCTAGAAGAGGTGAAAGATTTGAGCTTGTTAGATGATAGTTTGACAGAAAGGCTACGACAGATTGAAAAAGAATGGCAGAACGAGGTGGAAGAGAAGTCTGGCTCTTCAGATGTCGTCACTACCACTTCTGTAGTGTCATACCAGAAGGTGGAACGTAGGACTAAGAAGAGGGTATCTATTGTAGATGAGAGGGGGCCAAGGCGGGAGGAAACTGAAGAAGTGCAGATACAGACTGGTGTCAGGTCAGAGGAAAGCTTAGAAAAAGATGAGAAATGGCGTGAGACAGAAATACTAGAGGAGATAACTGAGAGAAAAGTCTCAGAGAGGCTTCAGCCTGAGGTTAAAACTCAGGTGGCAGATAAGGACGTCTGGTTTATACTTCTTGACCGCCTTCTATACAAAGCTGTTTTCATACCACCAGGTACAGTATTTCAATCCTCTACTAATGCCTCTAATATTGTAATATCACTACTACTACTATCACTGCAATTGCCTTTACTAATATTTTTTATGCACAGTTTACATTAAAAAATGTACAGTTACACTTTACATCTCCATCATCTTTCTATTGAATGTAAAGAGGGTTTTGCTTTGAAACTTTAACAGGTTGGCTTCTAACTTGTTTTGATGGCTTTTTCCTTATCTTATAAATGTTATTTAACATGTATGGAATGGCTGTCTGCGCTGGGTATAGTTTGGGGTTATATTCAGGTGGAATCAGTGTAGTGAAAGTAAGGACCATATCGCATATATAAAGAATGCATTCGATGTAGTTGTCCTAATGGTGCAAAAGGGGTAAGAAAATGGATATCACAAGATTAGAAACAATCTCAGCCTTCGTTTTCTGGTGAATCTAGGAGAAGTGGGTACATTTAAAGGGTGGTATTTGAGTTACCAGAATGAAAATTAAAGATCCCATATTGTAGACAGAATCAGATCAGTATGTACAGAGTACATGTATACAGAGTTGAATAAGCTTAAAACAGACTGACCTACACAGTACATTCCTCTTAAAATACTGTGCTTGTGGTCACAAACCAATATTAACATATTAACCAATTTTTTCGTGCTTTTGCTGAAATTGTACTTGTCAGCGGCTACAGTGAGATGTGTGGAATGATGACTGTGGATTTGCAGTCTTGGAATTTGTCTATTGCAAGTGAGAGTAACCCCTTTACTGTCATCATTAGTTACCACCGTGGAAAGTGCTCAGGTGATTGAAGGCGAGTATTACACCTCAACGACTGCGATTACAACAGTTGAGGAGGAAACAGAGGTGATAGTGGAAGAGAGAAAAATAACAGAGGAGGGGGTATGGCGCACACCAGAGATCTCACCACCACAGACTGTCACAGAAAGAGATGATGACTGGTTTGTGCTGCTGGATGTTATTTCCAGAGGAACACCTTATGTACCACCAGGTACTCCTCAAACCCCCTGTACTACTTTTCAGATCTCGTGCTTTACTCTGTGCTTTCTCGCTATATGTAGTAAGTGTATGTTACTGCTTGTGTTAAAAGACTTTCTTCTGACTCTGCTCACATCAGTTACACTGAAGGAAAGAGACGCACTGGATACAAAAAGTTTTGTCTCTGTGGCTCAAACTGCACCTGATGTGGAGATTAGAGAAGTAGTAGCTGAAGAAAGGAAGATTATACAGGAGGCACCAAGACTTCTACAAGAAATCCCACAGCAGCCAGTGACAGACAGGGACGATGACTGGTTTCTGTTGCTGGACGTTGTTCCCAGAGAAACATCATATGTACCACCAGGTATTGCTAAAATCCCTCCACTGCTTCGCAGCAATTATCCTGAGCTTTGCAGATGCTCTTATCCTTAAATCCTCCTTTCTGTCCATAGTGTCTGAGGATTATTTTTATCCCTTTTGTCTTAGTTGCTGTTGCACAGCGTGTTGAAGTGTCTCCAGAAGAACGCGTCTCCTTGGTTGAAACAACAACTATTGAGAGGATAGAAAAAAGAATGGAAGTTGTGGTAGCAACCACTGAAATAAAAAAAGATTTGAGTGAAAAGCAAGAAGTTGTTCTGCCACAGGCTGTGAGAGAGATAGAAGATGACTGGTTTGTGCTGCTGGACGTTGCCACTAGAGAACCATCATTTGTACCACCAGGTATTGTTGGCTTTCCCTACAGTCTTTACAAGCTTATTTTGCAATTTTTGATGTCTCACAATACTTTATTCTGTTTGTCGTTAGTTACCATGGGCGATTATGCTCAGGTCTATCGTGAAGAACGAATTGCTACTGTTGTGGAAACGATTCCTCCTACGACTGCAATGGAAGCAATAACAGTAGAGTCCAGGAAGGAGGTTGTAATTGAAGAGGTTGTGGTGCGGAAGGTGGACAAGAAGTTTCCCACACTTATTATTTCAGAGCGAAAAGTATCCCTAAGAGAAAGAGATGATGACTGGTTTGTGCTGCTGGATGTTGTCCGTAGAGAACCATCATTTGTGCCACGAGGTATTGACAACTGCCAGTTGTGGTTACAAGCTTATTTTGTACTTTTTGGTTGACGTGTATTTCTTACAATACTTACTCACTCTGTCTGTTATTAGTTACTGTGGCCGAGTACTCTCAGGTTCATCCCGAAGAAAGAATTTCTACTGTCGTAGAAACTATAACTGTTGAGTCCAGGAAGGAGTTTGTAGTTGAAGAGACTGTGCTGCAGAAGGTTCCTAAGCAAATTATTCCAGAGCAAAAAATATCCCAGCCAATCAGTGAAAAAGAAGATGACTGGTTTGTGCTGCTGGATGTTGCCGCTAGAGAGCCATCATTTGTGCCACCAGGTATTGTTGACATTCCCTCCAGTCTTACAAGCCTATTTTGTCATTTCTGTGGGCTGCAATGGCTTTCTTACAATATTTGTTCATTTTGTTTGTCATTTGCAGCCATGGTTGCACAGGTCTATCGAGAGGAAAGAATTTCTACTGTGGTGAAAACAAAAACAGTAGAGTCCAGGAAGGAGGTTGTAGTTGAAAAGATTGTGGTGCAGATGGAGGACATAAATCTTCCCAAGCAAATTATTCAACAAGCAATATCCCAGCCAATCAGACAAATAGATGATGACTGGTTTATCCTGTTGGATGTTGTTTCCAGAGAAGCTGCCTACGTCCCTCCAGGTAACCACAACCTTCAGTTGTCTTTATTTTTAAGAGTTTTATCACACCAAAAAAAGTCTGGGTGTCACAGAAACTATACAAAGATTATTTACATTATTAAAGCCAGATTCCTCTCTTCTGACTGAAGCTTGAGTACAAGTTCTGATGGTTTCAGTTTCTCCAGCAGTGCCAAGACAAATTTATCAGTGTTGAGTGTTCAACCTAAAATTGAAGAGATACCATAGAGCAGAGGCTGCAACAGGTTGATCTTGACCAGATTAGACTGCAGCTTTCCCAGCCACTGCCTGATATATAATTGCACCCTGTCAGAATTCACTCTGAAACGTTTACTTTATTTGCCTGCAGATTCTTAACATTTTGTTTGAACATGTTTGTGTCACTCAGCTTCTTTGACTCTGTTGTCTGTTTGTGCCAGTTACTCCTGTTAAGATTATTCCTGATATGAGGAAATCATTTGAGATTGAGGTGAAAACCACAGAGACGACAACATTGAAGAAGACCATAATTATTGTGGACAGCAGACAAGATGAGACACGTCCGTCTGAAATTAGCCAAATTGCACCTCCGTCAGAGAGAGAAGGAGGAGATGATTGGTTCATCCTGTTTGACATCATTCGTGAAAAGCCCCTTGTCGTACCACCAGGTACCTTTCATTGCCAAAGGGTCTGCATATGCCTTGCTATAAAAATCTGGCAATTAAGTGGGTTGCATCTGCTGTGTTTTCATTTGCATCAAACCTCAAAGAGCTCTAGCAAATATAAAATATTAAATGAGTTTGTATCATATTTATTTACATTTACTTTGTATGTTAGTTGCTGTGGTTGAGCGTGTTGTGGATGTGGTGGCAGCCAAAACCATACCTGTACCAAAACCAACATTCACCATGGAAGACCTGAGGCCAACTGTGAAGTTGGTGGAGACTAAACCCCCACAACCGAGACAAGTGGATGATGACTGGTTTGTGCTGCTAGATGTTGCAACAAAAGCACCAGGTATTCAGCTGTGCTAATAACATGGTGTCAGTTACATAATTCGCTTTGTTCAGTATATGCATAGGTAGAATTCTGAATTGAGAGGGTTTTGTGTATTTCTTGCATTAGTTGCCGTGGACAAACTTGTCCGTATGCGTCCTGAAGTAAGACCAGCTAAAGAGATTGCAGCCATAGAGCAGAGGGCACTGCAGAGCATAACTATAGTGGAGGAGAGGCGGCGGCAGGTGAAGGTGGTACAGCAGAAACTACGTCCAGCAGTGAGAGAGGTGGAGGATGATTGGTTTATTCTTCTGGATTTGGCCACTAAGAAATCAGGTATAACCAAATTCATTTAGTCCAGCTATACCGTACATATGACCATTTCTATTTGATTTACAGAGCATAGTTACTCTTTGACATTTATCCACTGTGCCATTTCACTGCAAATGCAATTGTCGTAATATTTTGTACTTCATTTCCGGAATGACACCTGGTTGTTCATTTGTATTAGTCGCCGCACCTGAGCGTATCCAGTTCCCAGCAGAGAGGAGAGCTCAGACTGCTGTGGCCAAAACAAGGATCACAGTTTCTAAGACGAGACCACAGTTTGAGAAACGGATCCTGGAGGAAAGACGTCCCCTCCCACACACACATGTCAATGATGATTGGTTTGTTCTACTAGATGTTGGCGCAAAAGAGTCAGGTATTTTTCTTTTTGCGCATTTGGTTTTATGCTTTGCATATGCCTCAAATGGCTCAAACCTAGTCGCGCTTCCTTCGCTCCATGAAACGCTTATTAACATTTACAGGATACAGCGACATCTCTTCACACGGGAAAGTGTCCACAGATGCCAATGCACATTCACCGTCACTCAACGAGCTTTGACCGTGCTACATCACACTGATCGAAGAAATAACGCTTTCTTCATCTCACCTTCTCACCAGTTCAACCATCTCCTTGCAGCCTAACGTCATCTGCCTTTGCATCTAACGTCGGATTGAAACGACAACTAATCCACGCTTTTGCTCTCATTCCACTTTGTGGATATTTGCTTCTTGCCTGCCTCAGATTCATGTCCATTTTTAAAAGAGACTGAGCAGATCAGGTACAGTATACTCCTGCAGAGTGTGTGCTTATTTGGTCACAACAAGGCTGGAGAACGTAAGTATGATTTAACAGCTCGCATAGATGCACTTCATCGTATTACTGTATTCTTGTTTGTATCTGTATCCATTTACAATCCTGTCCTTGTATAAAAGATATTTCTTTTTTTAACATCAATTTTGTCTCTATTTTGTCTAGTGGTGATCACACAAAGTGGGAGAGGCACCCGTCCCGTCAGTGCTCCAGTCTTCTCACAGGCTGCTCTGGCAGAGGCGGGGATCCCCATGGCTCCTCTGGATCAGCCCCAGACCTCCACTCCAATAAAGACCAGCCGCAAGGACGAAAGAAGGCTGGAGGTGACTGTTGAAGCTGTGGAACCCTCAAAAATCGAGGCTGTGACCGAGAGCAAGGTATTAAATTTCTCTATTCTCTCTTTTACATACATTCTTGTGCCTTACAGGCTAGCTGGTGCCAGTTAAAGATCAACAAAATATTTGGTATGTGTCCTCATATTGATTGCCTGGGTGTTTTGATTGTATATAATGTTAGATAGAATATATACAGAACTCTTTTTAAAAAATATATAATTGCTTCATAGTCTTTAATAATAAAAGATGCTAAAGTAGCGAGCAGAGATTGTTCTCTGTGTCTGAGTGTGAACTGTGTCTCTCTTGCTGCTGTAGCCAGCAGTGTGGAGGGACCAGAGAGAAGTACACTCTTCACTGATAACCACCATCAATGGGGACATTCAGGTTAGTGTCAGGTGCTGGCCTCTTGCATGTCGGGTCCTCAGAAGACTTTATGGCTGAGATGTGAGTGTTAAAGCCACCAGGCAGAGGATGCTAACATGTGTTCCTCTCTCCTTCCCGGGGTAGAACGTGTCTGAGGCGATGAGCGTGGAGGTGGTGCGAATGCGAAAGGTCAGATTCTTAGCCACGTCTCCGTAGCCATTTTCCACCTCCATTCTGCTGATATCGAGCTCTCTCATCCAAAAGACTAATTTCACCCTCTTCTCATGTTGTGCTTCCATACGGCTAGGTCTTAGATGAAATCCACATCAGGTTCGACGCACATACAGCGTATTGTAAGAGGTAGAGAAATGCAAGAATAGATGGAATATAGAAGCAGATTATAGAACAACATAGGGAAGAGACTATGCTTGCCTCAGAGTACATAAAAGTTAACAAGACATTCATTTCTTCTCATTGCTTGCTGTTGTTGTAAACCCCGGAATGCACACATGCATGATATAGATGTATAGATTAAAGATTACTAAAAAGTGGCATGATAACTGCTGTTTATCACATTTCTGTCACTCCAGCATTCTTTATTTTCTCATAATAAACATAGAAAAATTAAGTCAGTTCTCTCGAGCCTTATCTTCTTTGCTTTTTTAGTACATACAGTTTTTTATTAGTTATATATCGCATGCTGACTCCTCACAGTTTTCTCCGTCTGTTGTATTAACACTGTAGTGACTTTTGTAGTATGCATGTCCGAAGTGTGGCAGTTTGATAGCCAACTCACAGGGAAACTGAAACAAACCCACACTCTTTTTTGTTCTTTTTATTTTTCACAGAAAAGAGCTAAGAAAATTGAGGGTGACTCAATTTATATCAGACATAGCCTTTTAATGTTGGAGGTTTGTATCCCTTCCGGAGATGTCAGTCTCTGTGTGTATTTTCTTGCTCTTTCGCGCAAAGAGGCTGCTGTTTAATATCACGCTTGCATGTGGCATGATTCACACTTATATTTTTAATCAGCACCAATGATTGGCTTTAGATTACATGATAGATATGTGTTTGTGTGGCAATGTAACTCTAATGCAGTTGTTTCAGGAGAGTGCTGTTGAACTTACAACAGATAGGTATTGGGTAATGGTCAGAATACTTACACCTGCATTAGTATACAACCTTAGTTCATGATGCTACACTCCATAGCATCATTAAACTGTCTCTAACAATCATCCCTGTGGCTGATGACCTAGCATTAAATCAGGGATAGAAAGAGATTTTCTTCAAGCCAGGATTCACAAGAGGGTCCATTTTTATTAGAAATGTTTTTTTTCTAGATCATCAGTATTCTCCTGTTCCTGCTTCTGCTCATTCTACTGCCATCTCATTTTCTAACATGCCAATAATGCATTGCACTCCCTCAGAAGTTATGTGAATTAAAGCTTTTGACCATATAAATGAAAATCAAAATAATTTGTGTTGTTTGTGAAAGGAATGGCGTTTTGAGAAACACTTACCATTAAGTTGCTCTTTAGCACCACAACACTTTGACTAGATCATCATCTTCAGTATGTTTGGTGTCATTAGTTCTCAATAAAGACCAACTTGGTGCTAAATGTTGCCAAATTTCTGCTGCTACTGTTGCTTATGTTCATTTGTGTTAAATGAACAGGTTTCAATTTATGCAGAGGCTTCATTTGACAACTTGATGTCATGTCTGCTGTCATCACCTCTCCTGCTCTTTGATTTGCAGCCTGTGTTCACGACGTGAAATGAACCCTTAATGCTGTGCTGTTTAGCTTATAGCTCCTACCTGTTCACCTGTTCATATGATAATCAACTTTGATAAATCACAGCACCGACTCTGAATCTCCTGAATCTTTTCCCTAATCAACCAAAGTCTGGTCTCACAAATCAGCTTTTGATTCTGAAAAGGAGTCGCTGATAATCTATCAAAATCCACATAGTATGATCGTCTAGATCAACGTCCCCCTCTAATTTATGTTCCTGTAGAATCAACAATTAACCGTGCTTCTGCTTGTTCATATAATCTGCAATTGATCAAAAAATTGCCTAAAAGAAACATAATCTGACATTGTTTTCTTTATTCTCTCCCATTTGTTAATCTCTCCCAACTATGAACATATCCTTCTCCTTCCCTTTCCCTCCCCATCCAACTTTCACCATCGCCACTTCTTACTTTTCCTCCTCTTATTATTTTTTTGGTCCACATGGTCCTGTGAAATTTCCTGCCACCCCCCTCCTGCATCCTCCCTCCTCTCCACTCCGTTTTTTTCCCCTCTTGACTTGCCTCCTCTTAGGATTTCGACAAGCCTAACGAGGATGTGCTCAAGCATCATGCCAGCATCAGTGAGCTGAAGAGGAACTTCATGAGTGCCGTCCCGGAACAGAGGCCCAGTGAGTGGGACAAGCGCCTGTCCACGCACTCTCCGTTCCGCACCCTGGGGATCAATGGTCAGCCTCTTCCCAGTGCAGATGGGGTAAGTCTCCCACTGAGTGTGCCCTTCATCCAAATCCTTTTTTAGTTGATTTTAAGTCTGTCAGTTCAGGAATTGGAGCAAAGAAATCAGTGTTTCTCATTAAAACTAAATTAGAAAATCTGTCATGAAGACTTAATTCCTGATTTAACTTTGTTACAGTTTTATTTATGCATAGGTAAATGTATATCATCACAATTGTTTTCCGTGGCTCTGCTCTGATGTTATTGTACTTGACTGAAAAAAATGACTGCACTCGTGTGGGCAGTGTGCATGGATTTGTAATGGAACTGAAGAACCTGAAATTCTTGCTAATATCTTGTGTAACTTTGAACATTGAATTTTTGATCGTATTCTATTTTTACATGATGAGTACAGTAAAATGAAAGAAACTGACAGAAGCAGGGATCAGGCTCTTCCCTGGTTCTCTTACAGTTTAATGGATTGTGTATGCATGTACAGACCTATTCAAGGCAATGGCATGTGCTGTGCAACGCATGCATGCATATGAAGAATGCAGCTGGACTTGTTGAATAGGGTCTGTACATTTGGTCTCTGATGTGAGGCGAGGCATCTTTGAGACTGGTCGTTCACTCCCTGAGAACTCACTGTGGTTTATCTGATCTGCGTTGGATGCCTCTGAACCCTTACATGTTGGTGTTGCATGACTGACTGACCTGACGTTGAAAGTTTCCTGCATGACTGAGATATGACCCTTTTATGAATTTCTGCACGTCATGACACTGAGCTGAATTTACCTTTTTGCCCTCTCCTCTTCCCTTCCCTTCATTGATGAGCTTTCTTTCTTCTTTTAATACACTTTGCTCTTTTTCACACTGCTTTTACCTTTTTTGGTTGCTTGTTTTCATGAAGACACCTCATTCACAGTTGTATGAGCAGCCCATTTCTCACTGTAGTAGATAATAATGTACCAGTCACTGGGTTACAATATAAAACTAAAATACGTATCTCATTGAGATTTAATATGAAAACATTACTTGAAAGCTATTCACAGCCATAGAAACATGCCCCCACTCTGTCTGAGCTGCTGTCACATAAATAGTGTAAACAGCGGAGGTTCATTCTGATGCCTTTTGATGAGTCATTAACTCAAGTGCAGCCTAAGAGAGATAAATGCCGCCAGTGCATCATGTTGTCAGTATGCATTAGAGTTGCTCTGAAATCAAAGTGAAGCAAAAGTGACAGCTCCAAGTCTGTAGTGGGTAGATGAATCAGATCGCATACATAACATTTTAAAAAGCCTGATGACAACAATACGACACTGGTCAAATGGTGTCTGTCTATCTGTGAAAAGATGCTGTTTAGGCCAAGTTTTACATGCCAGCTTGTCATTCAGCCTAAAGGTCCAGTGCGTAGGATTTAATGGGGATTATGTGAGTCTGTTGTCAGAGATGGAATTTAATATTTAAAGATATATTTACATTAGTGTATTATCACCTGAAACTAAGAAAAGTTGTGATTTAGATACCACTAAATCCTACACTCTGGACCTTTAACCTTCAGTTGTGTAGCGACAAAGACTTCCAGCCTCTCCTGTGAGAAAAGTTAAGATTAGTGTTGACTGCTTAAAGAGAATTTTTTCCTGCAAGGACCAATGGATTAAATGGCACAACTAATTAAAAATGAGCAGCAGTTAGTTGTCAGAATACCAGATATAGCCTCTAATCTGCTGATATTGACCTGCTATCACATCTAACCAGCTATATCAAATTCCATTTACCACTCAAACACATCACTGTAGTGGGTAGTAAACGGGGAATCAAGCTAAAGGGCCAAGATCAGTCTTGGCTTACTAAGATAGTTCTGCCTCAAAGATTCAGAGATTTCATCTCTTTTTTTTTTTTTTAAGATGTTACAAGTGTGGATGACTTTCGTGTCTTTAAAAAAAAAACGTGGATTGTTGTACATGGAAAAATATAACAATGCATGTTAAAATGCATGTGCAAGTAAAATTTCCATGCTCTGGACAACAGGAAATGCTACCAGAATTACATTTCTTTACACCGATCAGCCACAACATTAATAGGTGAATGAACAGTGAAGTGAAGAGCATTGATCATCTTGTTACAATGTTTTGCTGAGAAACCTTTTGTCCTGACATTCATGTGATTGCCATTTGACACGCACCACCAGCCCAAAAACCACTGTAGACCAAGTCCATGCCCTCATGGCAAAGGCACTCCTCAATGGCAGCATACCCCCCAGCAAGACAATGCACGCTTCCACATCCCAACTGCTCAGGACTGGCCTGAAGATTGTGAGCTCAAGGCATCGACCTGGCCTCTAAAGTCCCCCAAACCCAATCTGAAGAAGTCCAATCCATAGAGGACCCACCGTGGACACTTGCACTAGTTCTGCAGAGCACCCGAAGTATCATCCATAATTGTTTTCCCAGTAACTTCCCCAGGAAACTAATGGATAGGGGTGTCCTGTAATGTCTCACACTAGGGCAATGCTGGCAGATTCTTTAATTCTGTGGGATGCGTGGATCAGACTTGTTCTGGCATGTCTCATGGATTCTTGATCGGACAGCGATCTGGGGAATTTGAATGGCAGGTCGACACTTTGGGGTCTCTGTCATGTTCCTCTGACCATTTCTGAACAGTTTTCATGGTGCAGACAGTACCATTGAATGGGGGATGCACTTGTACTTCGTCTCCAATGGGGTTTGGGTGGACGGTGGCTGTGAAGTGGCGTCCACATGAAAAGCAGGACTGATGGATTGGCAGCAGGACATTGCATTCTAATGAGATGAATAATGGTATTTACTTGCTCTGTCAGTGGTCATTGTTTCAGTGTTATGGCTTATTGGTGTGTATTTTCAATAAGTTATTACAAGTTCAGTTTCCCTTTTGGCCATTGCAAACATTTCAAAATTCCTGCCTCTCATCTCTCTTCCCCTCCTCCTTACCCCACCCTCAGTTTGTCATCCGCCTCCCACGCGGCCCCCTGCTGAACTTCTACTCCAAACGCAGCTGAGGGGCCGTCTCGACCCTGCGGAAACCCCACACAGGTGTGAGTGTGACCCCGTGGAGACCGCACCTAGTCCATCTACTGTAGCCATCAACCTCTAGCTTTTTCTCTTCTCCTCCTCTCCTTCCTTCGCCTCCTCTTCAACATCACTGTAGCATTCTTCATCTCTCATCATCCTCTGCTCCACTTGAGAAGCTGCCCTTTTTTTTCTGGCCTCTGTGGAAACAAGACTTCCGTTCCTTCTGTTTTCCACTGCAGCACATTTGACCTGGTTTCTCAAGCCAGAAACAGAGCTGTTCTCCAAAGACTGATTAAGACTGGAAATGACAATCAACCCGCTGCTCTTTTGCATTTTATCTGATGTCTTTTGGACTAAAAAATCACGCAATCAACCATTATTAACAAGCAACTGACTTTTGTCTGGAGGTTTTTAATGTCTGACCTTGTCACTTTGAGCCTGATTTTATACACAATTTGAGGTACATTTATATCGTCGGTTCTCTAAGGATATTGTCTTGGGATAAGCTGATCACTGTGATGCGGTTTTCAAAAATAGAAACCTTTTTCCTGAAGCCACATGAGTAAGCACTAGAAAATGACAGTCTTCTTACCGGGAAACATCAATAATTTTTGCCACAATAGTATTTCCTGTGATGAGAGACCTCGAGGCAGCTTAAATGTAATTCTTCTTAAACTCTTTGTCCCTCACCAGTATTTTGCAAGGCAGTATGTAGCAACTGCAATAGTTTCCTTGTTGCATGACTTTTTGACAATCAATTTTGACCAAAGAATAAAACACATTCCATATACAGTTCATATGACTGTTTGTTCCTTTCAAGGACCCTGGATTTGATCATTTAAGTTTCCATTTCATTTTTTGAGATGATGAGTATCAAAAGTAGTGTCAGTGGCACGTAATTTTGATTTAAACATTTTACTCTTGGATGAAATGAACAATATGGAGCAACACATGTATTCAGTATCCATCTTATTTGGTAACCTGCCATAGCATGTTAGGAAGGTAAATTGTGGACATGGAAGCACATACATGGTCTCCAATAAAGTTTTGTTAATCTGTGGTGTCGCATGAAACCTTAGATGAGCCAAAGGTTTGTCCTCATCTTCCTACAGAGCTGTAGTACCTCATAAAATGGATACTGTACTCAATGTTTTAACATGCATGCATTATAATCTCAGGAACTACTTCATCTACCCATGATCATGTAGTGTATATGTTGTGTCTTTTTTAGAGTGTGTGCATTAGTCCCCTTTGCAATGGTTCAGAGACAAAGACTGCACATCAGGAAACCTGCAGCAGTTTGGGCTTTTCAGGCAAAAGGCCCACTGTGAGCCACAAGTGTGAGCCTGATGGCATCGAAGCCGGTGGTGGTCCAGTTGAGGAAGAGTCATTTGATCAGGAAGAGGTTGTAGTTTTTGAGACCTCCCTGGTGCCCATCGTAGAGGTGGAGATGGCACAGCTGCCTACCTCCCCGGACCCCTGCTGTCGAGCTTTAGATGAGACCCTGGAGGAAGAAGGATCGTATCCCGAAGTGTCCGAGCGCTCGGGGATGATTGTTGGATCTTCTCCAGCTTCCTATTTCAGGAGCGATGGTCCACAGGTCATACGCTGCTTCCAGGTAGCCTCCTGACCCCCTCAGGGTGACGCACATTCTGTCTCTTCTTGACCTCTGTGTGATTTCAAGGCTGCAGCACTTGCTCACTCCTTTGCAGCACAATTGCAAATCAAAACGTGAATCTGCAGCGGTAGCCTCTCAAGCGCAGTGTGATTTTTAATTGTAACTGCAGGCGCTGCAGAGGTGTTGCAGATTGGTATGCTAAGTTCTCAACTGTGGTGATGGGTAGTTGACACTAGCACGTTATTCTCTGCCTCTGTGTTTAACACATTGACTTTCATTCTTTCAAACCCACTTATGGATTGATATTTTCAGTTTCCCTGTTTGTTTTGTAGCAGCTGGTGGTGGGAATGGAAGTAACAAAGTGATTGTGTTCTTTGCAAAAATCCTAATTGAAGCAAATTTGGTGAGAAGAAAGGGCTATTGCAGGGAAAATCAGCCCACGCAGGCTTCGGCTTGAATGGGGAATGCATGGTGTGAAACAAACTGGTTGCTGTGAGGTGCAAGGTGTCTGGTTAAACAGCCACTCATGGGGCTATACTCCCATCCACAGCCCCCTCTGGTGCAGACCCAGACAGTCACCATCACAGCTGTCTCCAACTCCTTATCCAGTGGCATCTCCACCACAGAGGTCCCTGTCGTCCCAACCAAGACCTTCATCTATGAGTCTTCAAAGGTATGGAGCTCCAGGACCGGCTCAGTCCAGACCTGTCTCAGCTATAGGCAGTCAGTTTGCATGCAGGGGAGATATCAGTTCTGTAGAGGAAGCAAGTCTGGGCTGAACAGGCCAGGGGCTCCACAATCAGCATGAGGCAGCACTGAGCTCACAATCCCGATATAAAAAAGAATAGTTATTCACTCTTCCTTTTTTTTTTTTTGGTCTTTTTCTCAGGTGACAGACGATGTGCCAGATGACAAAGATGGCACATCTGTGTCCCAGACTGTTACCTCGGAGACGAGCAGTGGCACCACAGTCACCACCACCACTACTCACATCTCAAAGGTCAGCAGTGCTACCCTGCTCTTTGTATAAAACATTTCATTTCATTTTATCTGCCTCACCGTTTTTATTTTTCTTCCCTCTACCAGGTTGTGAAAAGCGGATCTTCGGAGACTCGAGTGGAGAAGAGAATCGTCATAACTGCAGACTCTGATGTTGACCAAGATAAGGTACAAATCCTCTGCCCATGACACAAAACAATTATGGAGTAGAGTAAAATGAGAAGATTGATAACACTCTCATACATGTCCTGTAGATATAATGCTACAGTTAGGGCAGGTTAGCTCAGCGTAGCTCAGTGTAAAGACTGGAAACAGGGAGGAACAGCTGCCTGGTTGTTTCCACAGTTGGAAAAGTCATTAAATTTTTAATTGTTACGTTACTGTGTCTTTTGTTTTGTTTTTTAATCAAAAAACAATGACATGCTGTGGTTTTACAAGAAGTCGTATGCCATACTGTTTTTTGCCGGGAGCAGTGACTTCCAATAGCTGTTTCTTTACACATAAAGTTAAAGATATAATATGGAACAAACACTAGATGTTTGGTACATAGTTTATTGAATTGTACATTATCCCAAATGTTTCTAGCAATGTTCCAACCTGGAGAAATCTGTAATTGTCTGCACTTACAGGGACTTGAAGGGATAAATAAAATTTAAACCATTAGGATGTCAATGAACATTTACTGTATGCCAGAGTTATGTCACATAGATTTTCAATCAGCAGAGGTAGATAGACAACGAAGGCAACAACCCTAACAATTCCATGCTATTTCACCACGACATCAAACTAGTGACAGAAATTACATATTGAGCATTTAAAGGTTTCATAGTTAAAGGACAGACATGAGAGTGGTATCGATCCCAAATGTGGTGTTTCCCAAAATGTCTAACTATTCCATTTGAATACCATCTATATAATGAAGGGTTTGGTTGGGTCAATTCACGTTAAAACTAACACAAGTGCACATATTGTCTGTGTTTCAGGGGAAAGATGGCGGAGCATCAGCATTGTAACTGAATCACCACCTGCTTTTAATCGTTTGACTCTCCACCTTTCTTCCCTTTTGTCCGAGTGCAGCACTCAGCACACAGTGACCAGCTCTAAATGCGCACACACACATCCGAAAAGAAATATCTCATAAATGAAGCATTACCGCGTAGATGAATTTTAGTAGATCCTCTTTGTTTTTATTTCTTTTTTCAGTTGAGCTGATCATTGCTTTCTCATCCAGGTGTTAAAAAAGCTTAGTAATACAATTTTGTTGGTTTTAAAAACAGCAGTTTCAGTTGAGTGGTCTCAGTTATGTTTGCTTTGAAATGCTTTTATTTTCCTAGTGGTTTTTACGTTGTTGATTTTATACAAATGCACTGTTTCCATCCTAGTTTAGACAACATGATCAGCATTTATTCCTTTGGTGCTGCTAGGGGAACGTTAAGACTACATTCAAGGGAATTTTTTTTTGTTTGTTGATAAAGTTGTTTACTTGTCTATTTAATTCAGGAGCTACATGTTTTTTTTTTAAATGAAATGACATACCTCACATTGATATGTGAACAAATATATTCTGTGCTCAAATTCGGACAGTTGTTTGGTTTTGTTCACTGCTCAGGTACAAAAAAACAAAAACACGTCAAATCTTTTCTTCCCTAACCAGCAAAGAACCAGTAGCCTACACATTATTGTAAAGTTTGAACTGAAAAATTGATCTATTTTGAAATATTTCTCTATTTTATAGACTTAATGCTTTTATAGTATTTGTACAAATTTGAGGTTTTTAAGTTATTCACATTCATCTACTCATCAAATTGTAGGTTGCCGTTGTGCTGTTTACTGAAATTGGAGGTCTCTATAAGACCTGCTTACCCATCTTGCCTGACACCCTGAATCATTCTTATTCGTTTCCTCTTGTAGGCCACCAAGTTTATCAGACCTTTTCACATTTACACGTGACAATAGAGTGCTTCCCTCGGTTTTTGTTCAGTAGCATAGTAGTCATAATTGCTTTGAATATATTTGGTTGATAGGAAAAGTTTTACAAGCTTTGGTCTGTTTATCTCAGGTTTTGATATTCTTTGTAAGACTACAGACCTCCATATGATTGTATGAGGAATGTCCATATATGTATATCCATCCCTACTTTAAATGTACATTTATGTTCAGCCAAGTGAGGTCAATAAATACAAAGTTTGTCTGTCACAGTAACCACATGTGTGAAGGCAGCTGTCCCAGTATATGTGGCTTTTCTCTCATAGGAGCACAATTGTCTTTTTATACATGTTCTACTACTATACAGTAATTTATTTGTAAAGTAGAACTGTCTCGTGTGAGTTGATGTACTGTGATGTTTCAACACAAGCTGGTTTCCAGGCTTCCACTAGAGATGTCACAATGTGAAATATTGCATTCGTTATCAACCAAGTTTGTAAAGCCTTTTTACCACATAGTCATCGTAGATTGCTCTCTGTACTTGTCAATAGAAGAGAAAAATGCTTAAAATATACAAAATCCCCTTTAGATAGCATGTTTGTTAGCAAACTTTTTTTAACCCAGAAAAGAAGCCATTGGTATTGTAGCTACATGGAAAAACAACAGAAACCTCTCCTGGAAGAAAATGTAGAATTTCACATGAAGAAAATAGTTTTTAGACAATGGAAAATATTGTTGCTTTGTGTATTATCCCTGTCTTTTTATGAAAAAATAAAAACATGCATTATTTCGCATTTTGTCGGGGTGTTTGTGTGAAGCATACAACTTTAAAAGGATGAGATCCTGGTAAGAAATAAATATTTAATGTCATTCACTTGTTCCACAGTAGATGTTGCTGCTGCTGCTTGTTCAATCAACAATGTCACGTCTGTCCGGATTGTAATAATGATGTAAACATGATGAAACTACAAATACAGGACTATCAGGAAAATACTGTCACAGAAAAAAAATGAAATCAAACATAGGTCCATTTTTGACACAAGATCTTCCTTTCTACCTTTTAATTTGGTATTCATCGTTTCTTGGAAATAGCACCTGACCTCATTTACACATATTGCTATTTTCAAATAAAATCCTTCGTGTTAACAGAATCAAATCTTATGCAGATTTTCAAAATCTGTTCTGCAGAAAAAGTTCATGTTTGATGCAATTAAATGACTGACTGTATCGCAGATAAGGCAAACCTGTCATGGGCTGGTGGCACGATTTCCTGTTACATTCAATCCTCTGCAATTGAGCCACAAAGCACTCCGTAGCCTTCAATATCAGAGTTAAAGCCACTGTTCTGTCTCAGAGATGTGAAAGATGAACTAACATCAGTTATTAAGTATCAGGAGTCTGACCCTCTGGAATAATTACATGTTGTATGTGGGAAAACTAACCTGGTTATTTGTAACTGTTTCACTAAAGACATGAAATGTCTGAATCTATCAACACAGGTGAGTTTGGGGAACTGTACAGGAATTCACTGGGATTATATAATCCATTTCTTCAAACATGTAGTAAACAAAAGTCTTTGAGTCCACTGGGTTCATCAAAGCGGAGTTCTAGCGAATTGTCTTGACCGGGCTCTTGAAACTTGATGCAGCCTGAAGTTGGAGTTGATAAGCCATTGGGTGGATTTTGAAACCATATAGCCTGAAAAAACAAAAAGAAAAATACAATCACTTCCTGAACAGAAAGAATTACCTTTTTAATCCTCTGGGGTCAAGTCCTGCTGCTGCTTTTGTATGAAATTATTTTGTACTAGTGCCAATACCATAACTGAGTTTCAGGACTGATACAGCCAAAAATGAAGAACACACTTTAAGTAGAATATAAAGAACAGCATCAGGTCAAACGCACCTTGGCACAAACTGGTTGGCTGGTCGCTTCGGGCGATACTCTGGGTGCACCATGAACAGCATGTGGGGGAACCCCGTCCCAAAATAGGCTCCATCCGTGTGGTGGTGTCTGGAGGACTTGGGGGTGTAAACATCCATGCACTTTGGGCAGTAAAGCTTCACCATTGCTTCTCCGGGGATGTCTGACAGACCTATATCATACAAGAGATCAGTGATTGTTGAATGTGTCATCATGGCCATGGATGAAAGGTCAAAGGTGCAGCAGGTCTTGTGTAGGTAAAGAAAAGTCAGACTTACCGATAGGAAGCATTGGCTGATTCTCACAATAGACTCTGGGGCAATAACCAAAATCCCCTTGTTGATACTTTTCCAACTATGGAGAGCAACAAATTTAGAAATCAGTGTCACAGAGCGCGTCAGAATTTATGCAGCAGTTCTTAAGTAACATCTCACCATCTGTGCAATGCCTCTGTTTGTCAGGATGTAACGTGCATGTATGAGCCCGTAGAGCATCTCTGCTGCCTGCTCTATCAGGTCACTCTGATTGGGGTTGTCTTCAAGTTCTTCATCTGTCAAAATAACGGGATTTAGGCAGTTCAAGTGTTGACTCTGCTTTATGTCATTTCACATGCGAACTGCTACTGATATTCTCACCTGGCTCCAGGTCAAGAATCATGTCCAGAGCCTGGCGATAGTGAGGCACCTGCTCGTTCAAACCCGTCAGGTTGAACTTGTCCTGAATGTAGTCTTCATCAACCTGTAACACACGAGTGAAGACGATGAATAGCTTTCAATGGCATTAATTACAGTTACAGCAGATTGCTTCAGCGCACCGATGTGAAAGCATTACGCAAGAGCTTAACAGGATCACTCGGATGCTGCCAAAGCAGAAAGCAAGGAGTTAAAATTAGAATTGGATTGTGTGAGTGCTAACCTGTCGGACAAACTTTTTTTTTTTTATTTGAAGTGTTTTTTTCTCTCTCACATGTCTCACGAAGGTGCTCTTTGAGTGAGAAGGCCTCATGTGCTCCAGTGGAAAAGATCAATAGCAAAAACCAGAGGGAAGCTCTTGGCCATAAACTTCAGTCTTCATGTGAGACCACTTAACGGCACATATCATTACAAACTGGAAAATCAACGGTTATTCTAAGGCCAATGAAAACATATGTAGTACTGTTACACTTTGCAAGTCTATTTTTTTGTCATATCATCCATAAATATGCAGCAGAGATGAAACACTGCTTTTGCTGAACAGCTAAACACAATTCTTGGTTTTAGGTGATTACACACCAATGAACACACTATCATGAATATCATTTTAATATCTGCCGATAAATCCCTCTAAATCCTGCAAACCAGACCTTTAAAGTCAATATCTGAAATCTGAATTGAAATGAAGCACATTTGGCAGACTGTAATGATAAACGTGCATAAATTAGGGCTGCACAAATAATCAAAATATTGAAAAAGCAATACGGCTAAGTGCAATATCCAAATTACAGGAGCTGCATTTCGTTGATTGAGGTTAAATGTGTGACAAAGCAGCTTTATAGTGAGGCACTGTACAGCTGCAGAGACGCTCTGGTCTACACATCTTCTCGCCAGATGTATGAAAACCTGTTTGTGTCATACAACAAACGTCACATCATCATGGTATTAATTAAAATTGTGATGCAAAAATTATAACTCTCAATGCACGTGAATCATAGTGCACTCACAACACCTGTCAAAAATAATGCAATAGGTTTTCTGCTACTATACTATATCATGCAGCCCTAACATACAGTGAAAGCTTTAAATGTATGAATAGGTTTGAGTTGACTGTAACGTGTTCAGCAATCTGATGTGATGTTTATGCTTTGGTATGATGTAAAAAGTCAGTGAAAGCCACACGCCTGAATAGAAGAAATACATTTTTTGTGTTTGTTTACTTTGTGCACTTGTGAATTCTGATTACCTCTTTATTTTTTGTGAGATGCACATTTAAATCTGGGTCCTAATATACAATTCAAGATTAAGAATAATACTGGATACTGACCTCACAGAAGAACTCATTCCCTCTCAGTCCACAAAACCAGGATATCCAGGACACCTCCTCTGAGCTGCTCATCCTCCTGTCAAACCAAAACACAGCTGCAGTGGCTTCATATTACATCCTCGCCGGTTGGCTTAAGGCTAAAAACCGGCGAATTCTGGAGATTGAACTTTACCAACATCAGATTCAACATTTAATTATAACACAGGCGCAACAAACTGGAAGCACTTCTTCGGGGGGTTTGACCAAAAATGCAGTTTTATTGTTAATAATATTCGATTTGCAGTGAGTTTGTTCCCCTGAGCTGCTACCTAGCCAGGTTAGCTCTTGATTACACGGTAACGTTAGCTCGCTTGCTATCATTCGTTAGCATTTGCACCTGCATAATGCATAGCGGGGAAATTAAACATTGTAATGCAGTATGTATTTAGATGCAATGCCGCTGTCCCCTGAAAGCGCATAACTGTTGACGGAAAGTCATTTTTTTCTCACCTTTTTCTATATTAGTGGACACATCAATTTGCAAGCTTAGCTAGTTTGGTCCTCGTTTCCGGGATGGGTGACGATTCCCTTTTCCGGTCAATCAGTTTTCAAAATAAAGTTCCTCATGACGCATGTTCTCAGACGCTGCCACAGTGAAAGTTAACAAACGGGTAAAGTGTGACAGATTTAACCCATTTTGGACAGAAGAGGAGCAAAACCAAATGTTTTTCTATTCACTTTTTAATGAATTTCCAACACAACTGTGGTTACATAACATTGTCATTGTGTAAGCCTAAAATGTTGGTTATCTCATACAAATCAAGTGTTATTACAACAGTTTTGTCTAATGGCCACAATAGGTTGTTTTGTGTTGCAGTAATGCAACATCATACAGAGGATGTAGGCTGACTTACAAAGCATCGCAGTGCCTATCATGTGGGAAATTTGTACTGTACTTACAGTCACACAAACACATTTTATGTAGATTCTGTAACTTCCTCAAAACCGCACAGTGTTTAATTTGTTTGACGTAATTTCGTAAAGACATTAATCTTTTTAAGCAAAAAAAGTCTATGATAGTCACGTCCTGCTATGATGGAGGGCCTCTTCCTCAGGGCAGGTCTGAAAAGGTTTTGCGAGGAGGTGGTGCCGCGTCTTTGGACTCCTGCTCCTTCCCCATGCCTTCAAACATCAAGATCCTGAAATGATGAAAATTACATGTAAGCTTCTGTACATGACAGTACCATAAACTTTTAAACCTTAGACAATCAAGAGTAGGGTTTTTTATATCATTTTAAAATTTTTATCTTCGTTTGTTTCACTTTCTTTTTATCACTAGATCTCTCCCCACTGAGCTAAACAGCACCGCACATTTGTAGTTTTAAGGTTATAATTTATAGATCAAAAGACACAAGTTGATTTCTGGTATCAAACTAGTAGTCTAATCAGTTAGATTTAGGCACATCAATATCGCCAGTCGCTTCATACAAATGTACAGCTCTTAATTCTCCTTGAACCCTAATTCTCCTGTGGGCCACAGAACAACTCTCCAGGCATTCCCTGAATTACCCAGTATTCACTCACAGTTTTAGAATTGCATTCCTCTTTCCCAGCATCATGTTCAGGAAGTCATGGTAGCCGAAAGTTTCTTTCGATGTTCCTCCACAGACCTCTGACATCATCTTTTTAAGCTCCAAGTGAGTCTTGGCCAATCCCAATTTTTCCAGCATCCGTTTCAAACCCATGATATCTAGAGAAGTGAAAGTACCAATAAAGCAAATATGTAAGCAGTGGTTATCCATACTAAGCATACAAAAATAATTGCTGTGAATTCATTTTAGATGAAGATATTTTACCTATTTCTCCTTTGTCGTTATGATCAAACTCCATGTATTTCTCTGTATACAAGCAATATAATGTCATTTCAAATCATATGACTGTGCACTAAATGACAAAATAACTTCCCAAAGCCAGAAAAACACTCACTTTTAAACATCTCAAGCTTTGAGCTGAGGTCCTCCTCTTCTGCATATTGAGGATCTGACAGATAAGCCTGCAGGGAAGTGATGATTCGATAATATAAATAGATCTGAAATGTTATTATTGGTCTCAAACAGGTGTCGAGCTGTTGGGTCCAGCCCGTGTGTGTAGAAGAAATGATGAACAAAAACGTTTACATCGATGGTAACCTGATATCAACTCACCTCATTGATGGAGCTCAATTTTTCTTCCTGTTGAGTCTTGAGAAGACCAAACGCTTTACCTCCTGTGACAAACAGCCAACACACAGAAGTTGTACAAATCATAAATACAAATACAAACACTTATTAACAAAGCAGGAAATAAAAGCAAACTAACCTTGAGCAGTGCTGTCCATTTCTGGGCACAGAGCTGAGAGCTGACTGTGAAACCAACACTGAGAGTGTGACAAGCAGCGATGGCGTTTCTGTTAATCTAGCCACAAGAGGAAGTGAAGTTCCAGTTAGCATTAGTGAGGTTCCTCTGTAGTTTATAAGGCTGCCGCAAAACAGAGGTCAAGTGGGGGCTGCACATCGTAGCATTGCACACAGTCTGACTTACTCCACAGTGGGAAACAAAGCGTGTTGTCTTACTTAATAATAGAACTTCGAACACGTAGTGGCCAGGATGAGCTCATTCAGATGTCTAGGTTTTAATACAGTTGCTTAACAGAGTGAAGTAACTCCTTTGGTTTGAAACTAATTAGACTTTTCATTTAAGGAAGGAAGAGCGACGCAGCAAGGAGAACTGTGACTTCCAGAAGGCAAGGCACATTACTCTGCGGAGACAATCTGCTTATAAGGCATGTTTGGATAAAAATCCTGTATATTTTTGGAAACGTATTATTCAGCAAACTTTCACTAAGAGCGATGTGTCCGCTTTGACAGGAAATCCTCAAAGTAGCACAGCTACAGACAATGACACTGAGAAGCTGCCCCAGTGCAGCTACACTGTGGGCTTCCAGCCACAGTGCAAAGCAGTTGGGGGTTAAATGCCTGGCTCAAGGGCACCTCATTGGGGGTAATGAGGGAAAAGCAAGTGCTGCATCTTTCACTTTTCCCTGCTCATTACCTAACATTTTGTATTTTGTGCAATTTTGTGTCCCCTAGTGTTTCTGAGTCCCACATTTCTGTGTCAACCTTCTCTCTTTTCACCTCAGTCATGGAGTCTATGGAGGGCTGCTGGACCTGAAAATCACCTCCTCCTCCCGGCTGTCAAAACATCAACAGAGTCAGCGAACAGCTAACTCACAGCTACACTATGCAGCAGTTACAGGTTGCATTCAGGAAACTCCCTGCAAATCACAAGGTTGAGGCAGAGCAGCCCGAGGAGATCAGGGGGAAAACCAGATGATATTCTCTCAAAAAGTGCCGGTTAGTGCTGCCGTAAAGTGTAAAACGCGTTGTGATCCTACCCTCTCACTGAAGTTACATAGTGCAGAAACAAGTGACAGAGCCACAATTTACCTCATCAACAAGACACTGTACCACCAAAATGATTCTGAAGCTCTTGCTTTAAGTAGTAATTGTGTGTGATTTGTTAAAGGGGGTCAAGTGAGTAAGTTTAGGGAGTTATACCATTTCTTTCACATTCCTGGAGTCAGAAACTGAGAAATACCTCAGGACAGACGTTTTCTCTCTCTTTTTCTTTTTTATGTATTTGGTGTCATCTCAAGTTATGTCACAAAGCCATATCAGGCTATTTTGGCTCAATTATTGAGTGAAGAGTTCCTCCAAGCTCTGTGTGAGGGGAGGCCCACGGTGTCAGACCTGGAAAATCCCTGTGACAAATAACTTGGTGCTCTTCTGGCCATCTGTCTGTTTGATGTAATGTCGTGTTCCTGCCACAAGGTGTCTCTGTTGGACACATAATGTGGCCAATGAAAAACAGTGGCCAATACAAAAATCAGAAAGGATCCACTGATGTTTGACAGTCCCCACAGGTAGTTTTGTGTTGACGGGGGTGTGTGACTTAAAGAGAAGTGAGAAAAGGTGGAGACAAAGAGAGAAAAAGTCACAAAGTCAAAAATCTTTTGTCTCACCACTCGGTTGCATTACACTGAAAATGGAAGCTTTTTATCCGTGGGGTCTCCTGTTGTTAGTTCAGTTAATGGTCATATCACAATGCCGAGGTGAGTAGGCCACTCAATACTTTATTCACCAGATTCAATCAATGAATATCATGATGCATTTTCTCTTTTTTTGTAGCCAGACAAAAGAAATGTGACTGTGTCTGACCTTAAAACATTGCGTACATACACTTCCTTTTTAATAATATTTTTTTAAAGGTCCGGGATTTACTGTAAAAAAAAATGATCTGCCTTGTGTACACGCACGTTGTATTCTGCTGCTTATTCTTAAACTTTGTTTCTCTTCAATTTTAAAGACGTCTCCCCAGTGGTTGCTTATCAAGAAGAAGATGTAGCTCTACCTTGTTCTAATTCTACTGTAATGGATCCAAAGAGCTGCTACAGAGTCAAATTGATAAAGTATGCCACACACAACAGTCAGATGAAGGTTGTCCTTGCCAGGCCTAAAACACCCAAGAGCCCAGATGCTGAACGTGTAAGATGGGAAGCTGATGCAAACGGACAGATGTGTCTTTTGCTGACAAAAGTACAGAGATCTGATGAGGGACTGTACGGCTGTGAGATCTGGCTGGCCTGGGATCTTGTCCATGCCAAAAACATGTCCTTAAAAGTTAAAGGTAAGATTACACATTTTACTCTCCTTTACTTTACTCTCCGTTATTTGCCTTATGTTTTATGTCATCCTCACGTGAATCTCCCATCATTCAGAGTGCAAAACCCTTCAAGCAGTGAAAGCAGCACCTGGGCAACGCATCAACCTACACTGCACAGGGGACATGACATCAGGACAACAAGGACCCCGAAATGTCTCCTGGGTGATGCTGATAGGAGCCAATCCAGTCTCCATCAAGTCTGAAGGGGCTGAAATTATCGGGACATCGTTAACTATCCAGTCTGTGGATAAACGTGACAGCGGCTGGTACAGATGTACGTATATGTCTGGACAAACTCAGCGCTGCTTTGACATTAATCTACTGGTCCAAGGTAAGATTTATAGCACATTTTAACATATCATCACTGACAACCAATGACACCTTGCATGACTCCTGTGTCATTTTTCTATTCCCTTCAAGAGGTGGAACACGCAGTTGTGGCCACAACAGTTCCAGGTACTGTAACAGAAACTTCAGTTGCGTAAGTGATCTTCTGTGAAATGTTTTTGTTGTGATTGCTCAGATTTTTCCCTCCTGTCTCCCTCAGCGATGACAGCCAATCAGACTATGTTTAAAGTCTGGATGGAGGGGAGAAGTGCAGCATTTACTGCAGGTGTGCCTTTAGTCGTGATTGTGGTGGCCATAACTGCAGCACTGACAAGACTGTTCATTTACCGCAGATGCAGCACCCAGACAGCTGCACAGCCAGACCCGACTCATTCAGCAGGTTTGATTTGAATAAAAGCTTTGAGTTTATCTTCATTTTGATAGCAATGAAGTGTTATCATGGCTTTGTGTTCTCTTGTTCATCAGGTACTCACACAGAGTGTCTTGATGGTTATGAAAGTGTAGATTTTGAGGGTGAGCACAGTGTTTTTCTCTCACTACCTCATTTACCCCGACCTTCTGTGAACTCTTCTGCTTTCTCTCTCATGTCTCAGAATCCCCAACTTTTTACCTTTACCTCACAGATCCCGTGAGCCAACAAGCCGACAGTCTGTACGATGAATTCGACGATGAGAACCTGTGTACTTGTAAGTGATGTCGCAACTATGAAATCGTCACTACTGTTACAAAGTTCTCGTCATATTTGAAAAGCCAAATGACAATTTTCTCTTCTTCATTGCAGTCAATAATTAGTCATTTACAGTCTGCTGAAGAGGAAGAGGGATTCGTGGATTGCCGGCTCACATTTATGCAGTATTAAAGCAAAACTCTCGCCAAAAAGCAACCGAGGCTTTATTTGGGATTGAATATGAGTCAAACCTTCGTGTGAAAGCATAATTACGACGAAAGAGGCACTTTTAAGATTTACCGTAGTTTCGGTTTTGGGCACGTTAATTTTGAACGGAGTGCATGGGGCAAGACATGCTAGCATCAAAATCGCTATTTTTAGAACACTAAAAAGGCTCGACACAACATGAAACTTTGCTCGTAGCAGCACTAGGGTCTCTACTCATGAACAAGAGCATTGAGAACATTGTTTGTGTACACAGAGTTTATGAAAAAGAAGTTTTTTGAACTACTCACGTTTGCTGCTGCACCTCCTGCGCGTTGCCGTCATGGCAGGCAAAAAGTGTCGAGGCAGGAGAGTAATGGTGAACCGCTCCTCAAGCGTGCCTGTCAGGTCGCACTCGGGGATCGACACTTTTTGTCTGGCATGGCGGCGACGCGCAGGAGCGCAGCAGCTAACGTGAGTAGTTCAAAAACCTTCTTTTTCTTAAACTCTGTGTACACAAACAATGTTCTCAATGCTCTTGTTCATGAGTAGAGACCCTAGTGATGCTACGAGCAAAGTTTCATGTTGTGTCGAGCCTTCTTAGTGTTCTAAAAATAGTGATTTTGATGCTAGCATGTCTTGCCCCATGCACTTCCGTTCAAAATTAACGTGCCCAAAACCGAAACTACGGTAAATCTTAAAAGTGCCTCTTTCGTCGTTATTATGCTTTCACACGAAGGTTTGTCTCATATTCAATCCCAAATAAAGCCTCGGTTGCTTTTTGGCGAGAGTTTCGCTTTAAAAGACATGTAACATGTTTTTGTTGCTAGGATAAGCAGCTGTGACTTGTATTGAGCATTGTGGAAAATTTAACTGGAGTGTAACATGGAAATTCTGCCCACAGCTTTGTCTCAGACTGTTGAAAAGACTTTGCCCTGTTTGTGTTTATAGATTTGATCATCTGTATTATTTAATTTGATTCATATTGCTGTTTATTAGGACATAGAGACATGAAATCAGTTCATTTAATCCAATTGAAATGTTTATATCTGTAGAGGGATGAACACTGGTCTACTTGACTGTCTTTCACAAGCAGAATAAATTGTTTTATTTTATTTTTTGTCTCTGTAAATGACTTTTCAAGATTTAAATAGATAGGGGAAAAAACCTCCTTTATTTAGTTCTAGTTAACAGCCTGTAACAAATCGTAAAAACTGTCAGTGGTGGTGACTCGCCCTTGCTGGTGTTGCTCCTCATTGTTTTCATCGTCAATCACGTCGTAAACATGAGTCTGTGAAGGGTAGGTGTTGTATCAGAATATATCAGCTTGACAACAAAACCAAAAAGCAAAGATTTTAACAGATATTCCTTGCACAATTATTGTGTTTTTAACTTCTCGTCTTACCATTCCAATACTCAATTGGTCATTTCCTGCAGCAGAAGTCAGGAAAACATAAGTCAGTCAGGTCTTCATTACAACTCTCAAAACTTTCGTATACAAGAAGAATAAAGAGTTACATTTGTAAGCTTCTGTAAAACACGCATATGTTAGATTTGTACTTTTTCACAGACATCTTATCAATATTTCCACAGTACGTGGACATATTTTACATCAATATGAGCTGACTTTCATGTCAGGAGGAGGAGGAGGTGGTGGTGGCGTGACATTTTATTGATTACTGTTGATTGGCAATGACTCCTCAGGCGACGTTTCAACATTTGTAAATGCAAAACCTGCAAAACAGGAGATTTTTCAAAAGATGGTGGGAAAGTTTACAGTTGAAATCCGGGTGTTTTGAAAGCGTCAATTTATAGCACTGTTTGTGGCAACAGATGCAGGTAAGCGAAAGCAACATCTTCTCCTACCCCTAACCAAGTGGTTTTGTGCCTCAGCCTAACCGGACCACATGCACAGCAACGTAAAACTGACAGTTGCTCAAACACAAAACATAAAGTTGGAACATATAAAACGTAAAGTGTCCCCATATCCATGGTTTGCAGAAAGGCACATTGCCAACATTAAGTCCAGACCTGTATTGAGCATTGTGGAAAATTTGACAGGAGTGTAACTTGGAAATTCTGCCCACAGCTTTGTCTCAGACTGTTGAAAAGACTTTGCCCTGTTTTTGTTTATAGATTTGATCATCTGTATTATTTAATTTCATTCATATTGCATTTTATTAAGGACACAGAGACATGAAATCAGTATCTGTAGAGGGATCAACACTGGTCTACTTTACCGTCTTTTACAAGCAGATACATCTTTATTTATTTATTTATTTATTTTACTGTAAATAACTTATCAAGATTTAAATCGATAGGGGAAAAAAACTCCTTCATTTACTTCTAGTTAATAGCCTGTAATAAATCGTAGAAACTGTCAGTGGTGGTGACTCGCCCTTGCTGGTGTTGCTCCTCATTGTTTTCATCGTCAATCACGTCGTAAACATGAGTCTGTGAAGGGGAGGTGTTGTATGAGGATATATCAGCTTGACAACAAAACCAAAAAGCAAAGATTTTAACAGATATTCCTTGCACAATTATTGTGTTTTTAACTTCTCATCTTACCATTCCAATACTCGATTGGTCATTTCCTGCAGCAAAAAGTCAGGAAAACATAAGTCAGTCAGGTATGATCACATCTTCATTACAACTCTCAAAACTTTCTTATACAAGAAGAATAAAAAGTTGCATTTGTAAGCTTCTGCAAACCACGCATATGTTAGATTTGTACTTTTTTACAGACATCATATCAATATTTCCACAGTACATGGACATATTTTACATCAATATGAGCTGACTTTCATGTCAGGAGGAGGAGGAGGAGGTGGTGGTGGCGTGACATGTCATTGATTACTGTTGATTGGCAATGACTCCTCAGGCGACGTTTCAACATTTGTAAATGCGAAACCACTGGATATTTTGACTTGAGTAGTCATTTTCTATCCATGTTTGTGGCCACAAATGAGGAGATTTTTCACAAGAAGGTGAAACAATTTGCAGTTGAAATCGAGATATTATTCGAGATAAGTCAATTTAGTTTGTGGCGACAGAAGCAGGTATGCTAAAACAAGATCTTCTCCTACCCCTAATCAAGTGGTTTCGTGCCTCAACCTAACCGGACCACAAGCACAGCAACGTAAAATTGGAACATGTGAAACGTAAAGTGTTGCCATATCCGTGGTTTGCAGAAACGCACATTGCCAACATTAAGTCCAGATTCCGTACCTGCATCCTTGTTGTGTTTTCTCTTCATGTACACCCAGAGTCCTCCTGCAGTGATGCATATCAGGAGCCCCAGTGGAAGGGCTAACCACGCAGGTGTTTGCAGAGCTGTAGACATTTAAACAATTGTCATTCTTAATCAGAAACAAGTGTGTTTATGTTCGGGTTTTATTCCGGAGAAAAGGCAACAATAGCATGATGCATACTTACGGTTGACGGTGTGCCTCTTCTTTGATGCCACCACAGCGCCCTCTCTACGCACCGTGCAGGTCAATTCATCTGATGCCGTTGACAAAACTGGGACGAATATCCTTTTTATGAGAGTGTTATTCTCACGCAGTAACCCACTCTGCCAGCTGGCTTGGCCACCTTCGGACCAAGTTAAATTGAAGTCTTTTTCGCATTCTTTTGAGCAGGTGAGCACACATGTCAAAGTGAGGTTATCTCCTCCTGGACCACGCTCTGAAGTGACTGCAGGGACAAACATGAGAGGAGAAGTTTTACTTGCAATGGTGCAAAGATTAGGGCACGTTTTATGGTCTGTCTTTGGCACACTCTTTCATACTCACCATCGAGGGTATGCAGCCATATTCTGTTCAACACTTTACGCCGTTCAGCGGACTCTGAACACCGGTATTCCCCAGCGTGCAGAGCGCTAACTTTGCTGATGACCAGCGATGAGTCTCTATTCACATGACATCGGCCCTTACAGGGTGAGATATCATCCGTCAGCGGCCTTTCCCCCACAGCCCACGTCACACTGCCACCCATCCTGAGAGAGGAAGTGCTGCTACAAGAGAGTGACACTGACTCACTCACTGCAGTGAACACTTCCTCTATACCATCTAGGGGTAAAGAGACCATACGTTACACTTTGTACACCTTAAATCACATCTTTCATCTGGGGCGAGGTTGAGTTCGGTACCTTTGACGGTTGTTGTGTAGCTGACGGTGGCCTTGAGCGTGTCATTCTGAAACAGCTGACATTTCCATTTTCTGTGATGGTCTGTCTGTTTTTTAGTGATTGTCAGTTTAGAGAAGCAATCAGTGTGAGTTTGAGGGTGAAATCTCCCTCCTTTTAATGGTGTACCATCTTCAGTAGTCCACTTGATATGTACTCCCTTGGTGTTACAAGGCCCAAGTCCTACATATGTACTGAGGAAACACTCAAGCTCGATGTCGTTTTCTGCAGTCGAGCTCTCAATAACTGGTGAATGAGAAGAAAAATCAAATCATCTGATACTGTCGTCACCTTATTTAAGATATGAATTGAAGTACCGGGAGTACTCACCTTTAAGAATCCGAAGCGAAACACTGGAATTGAGTGCTCCGTTGTCACAAGAGTAAAGTCGTGCGTCATTGAGCAGCAGCTGACGGATCTCCAGAGAGCAGTCCTTCAGGAGACGAAGCCGAAGGGCGTTTGGAGCTGTCACCCGTCCGGCCCTCACCACCTGAGGATCTGATTCAACCACTCCAGAGACGCTCCAGTTAATAGAGGAGCAGGATTGAATAGAGGGTATGCCACATGGCAAAGTAACACGACCTCCTAATGTAGAAAACATTGAATGATCTGTCGGAGGAGATAAAGAAGAATGACGTTTTTGACAGTGAGGGAAGTTGGCCTGGACCTTCCATCATGGACTGAATCTATTTGTAACCACAGCCGATGTGCATGTATTATTAAAGTTAAAGCTCCAGAGTTTGATGAATATGTTTGTGCTGTCTAAAAGCAACCAACATTTGCTGGTGCCAGTTTCTTCAATGTGAAGATTTGCTGTTACATGATAGTAAATAAGTATCTGGGTTTTGGAAGTGGTAATGTGCAATTTTAACAAGTTATTGTGAGTAAACAACTAATTGGTTGATATTGAAAATAATCAACAGATTAACACATATTCATTGGTTGCAGCTCTATTTTAATTGTGACCATTTCAAATAGTTTACACAACCCCATGTAGTACATCAACACAGAGAAGATAATACTTATTAAAACACATCCTGAATCAACTGTACAACAGATTAACATTTAAAAAAATTCTGTTTTTCCATAATTACCAGATGGCTGAAGCTGGGCTGCTGCGTGTGTCAAAGAAAGAAGAAAAAGCCTCAACAGTGAAAATGAAGCCATCCTCCTCTCAGTTTTCCTTGCTTATTGCTAAATCCTCTGACAGCAGAAGCTTATTTCAAAACAGATTTTTTCAGGAAGTGAACTCACAGTTTTCTTTAAGACCGGCCCATGAGAGGAACTCATATTCATCTTCCTTCTGCTTCATGTAACATTTTGTCTGTCTGTCACATGTGTGAATAATAAAACCATATAGTAATAACTGCTATCACCATTATCTATCAGTGAGGTGCCTATAGATGTTGTAAATACAAAATCTTCTACAAGATGTGCCTCTGACCCAGTGATGAGGAGGAGGAGGCCTGCTGAACATTTTCCACAGGAGGGAAGGTATTTAAACGTTCGACAGCATGTTCAGCAGTTATCCTCCGGGTGGTGCTGCCAGACTCTATCACACACATTGCTTGCCCTTGTACAGCTCCTGGTTTAAAGTAAGCTGCAGTTTCACAGTGAGCTGCATATTCCCCGCGTTTTGATTTGTATGCAGCTCCACCTGAACAGCGTTCATTCCTTCAAGCTTTCTATTTGACGGCTCCTCAGTGTCATTTTTGCATTTTGGAGAAGTCATCTTCAGCTGGTGATGTTGATGTCTTGCCTCTGTTTCAACGTGTGTTTTAGTCATGATCACATACATTTTAATCAGTATATCCAACATTAGAGGCAATTAGACGGAAGCATTGATGAGTAACACACATGTGAAGGATCTGGATTTACTTCAGCAGCAAAACTGAATTTTTTTACACAACAGCTCGAGGTTTAAATAGGCAGCACACCCTCTAGTTCAGGGATTAGGCACCGCTCTTGGTCGTGCTGTAACTGTGTAGGACTTGACCTTGAGCACAACGCTAGCAACTCCCCTCAGGTCGGGCAGAGAGGCCTCCCGCTCAGGAGGGACGAACTGGAAATCTCTCAGCAAGTAGCCCGTGAACAGAAAGAGCTCCATTCTGGCAACGGACTCCCCCAGGCAGAGACGGGCCCCCCCTCCGAAAGGAATCAGGGCACGTGTGGAGCCTCCTCCTCCCTCCAGAAAGCGTTCTGAAAGGCAGAGAGAGAGAGAGAGGAGTTATTCTATTTGAGAAGTGCTGAGCCGAGCTAAAGGAATGCTCTCCACGTCACGGTGAGAGAGCAGTACCTGGTTTGAAGCTGTACGGGTCGGGCCACACTGCAGGATCATGGTGAGCTCCGAACAGATTGGGAATGATGACCGTGTTCTTCGGGATGAAATAACCAGCAATACTAAACATGTGACAATGTAAAGTTAGAAGAGTGTATACAGCAAGCGATACAGTTTGGAGAAAGCAGAACTAGAAAAAAATACTTCCTTACAACTGGTGTTTGTGTTCACCTGCTCGCTGACAGACTGGATCCCAACATACAGTGTTGGCATGATTGCTTTTGAAGAGAGCTCATTCAATATCTTTCAAGCAAGTCTTGCTTTATGACTATGTTCAATGTGGGTATTTGCATCAAAGCGAAGAATATCATAACTAAGATATTGTAGAAATATGAGGCTGTGGCAGTTTAACAATATTCACAATTCTTTTGGCGTTGTCCTTGCATGTTGCCGTTCAGCTGACCTGCTGTCTCTGATGGCTCTGTGGGGCACCGCCAGCGGGGCGACTGGCCTCAGTCTGAGCACCTCGTGGACGAGAGCGCACAACACAGGAAGTCTGTGTCTGTCACTGTACTTGGGGTATCGTCCCTCCAGCACTGCACACATCTCCTCATACACCTTGGTCTGCACCTGAAGATTAAAGTAGAGAGGAGAGACACTCTGAGATAGACTTCAGGGTGTTTGAATGTGGTGTTGTATGTAAAAAAAAAAAAGAAAAAAAGGTGCCTCTGCCCTGCCTCTGGTCTGTGCAGGAGGAAGGCCACAGTCCAGCTGAGCCAGGCTGCTGTGGTCTCCGTTCCCCCGATGAGGAGGTCCACGGTGGCCATGTGAACATGTACATCTGTGAGGAGCTGGAGACACGAAGACAGATGTAGTAGTAGATTTATCAGTTTATTTCTTGACGTTTTAGAAAAAACATCTGTTGAAATAAAGAGGTGGATGCTTCCGATACAATACAAACAGATCCTCCTCAGAACTGACTGTTCTATGCACTCACCACTCCCTGCTCCGTGTCGTGTTGTTTTTCAAGGCCCTGGAGGAGGGATCCTGTGATGGCATCCTCATTTTTTCTCTCTTGTGACTTCACAGAAAACAAAAATAACAGCTGATAAAAACGAACGCAGACTTTAGAGGGTAACACGTCTCAGTTGTTATCCTGGCTGCTATGATAACAATTATAATCTGCATTTGTAGAGCACTTTTCAAAATGCAGGCTACAAAGTCAAAATAAGTAAAAGTAAAATAAGGTCAGGTTTTGAAAGAAAAAAAGGAAATAAAAGATTGGATTCCAGACAATTAGACAAAATCGATTGCATACACGTGTTATCTAATCACCAAGGCACACAAAGCAATCCCTCATATTTTTAAACCTGTCATTAGCCCGATAAGACCTCTCTGGTGGTTGTTTTTCAAAATAGTTCAAATATTTTTTTTTTCATTTTTGCCCCTTTCATAATTTTTTCTTACCAACCTTGTAATTGTTGAGATGTTTTCTTATAATTTCATCTCTCCTGGCCACCTCTTTCAGGAGACGGGAAAACACAGGATTGGGTAATTTCTTTGAGAGAACAAATTACATAATGTGTTACATCGCAGTCAGAAGATGTTTGCAAGTCTTTCCTGTGATCTACAGCCAGGATAATGCATATTTACTGACTCTGAGCACTGGGAAGGAGTCCAAGACAGAAATCCAGGAGGAGCCCCACAGAGCCACAATCTCATTCAGACAGCTGTGAAGCTGCTGCAGCTCCAAAGAACTCTTATCATACTAGGAAACACAGGGATGTATATTTGAACACAACCTTCAAGTGAAAAACACTGTTTAGTAACAGAGCAGCACATTATGAATAGATCCATCTAATGCAGAGGACACAATAAACAGCCAACCAAACACAGGCCTGCCACATCCACAACTGTTCACTGATGAGAAACAGATTTTGTGATACTCGGAGGGACAAACGATGAGAGGACTCACTTCTTTTCCGAACGCCAAAGTGGTGATGACATTACTGGCTGCCACTGTGAAATCCTCAGAGAGATCTACAGCGCTGCCTTTATACTCCATCAAAACCTAAACACCCAACAAACATTGCCTTTTGGAAACTCCCCAACATTTTGCTTTGGTATTTTGTTGTTTAGATGAGTCACAATTTGTTACTCTTGTGTGTTTCGTACCTTCCTCAGATGCAGGGCCTGTCTCTCGATCACATCATGCAGCGACTGCTGGCAGCAGCGCTGCAGAGCGCTGTGGACGAGACGACGATGAGCCCTCCACTCCTCGTTGTAGTCTCCCAGAGAGATGGTGTGCCCTCCTCCAGACACAATGTCCGCTGATACAAGACATGAGAGGTCATAAGGACAAACAATAGTACAATAATCATGCATACTATCAGAGAAAAAATAAATGTGAGTTGTCTACCTGTGTATGAAACTGGTCTCCCAGCAAAGTCTGACCATTTTTTCACCAGTGCTTCTCTGATGACGTCACTGCTGTTGAGTACAACCATCGCTAAAAAAAAGAAGGGACTTTGGTGTGGTGGCCATCTGAAGACAACTACCAACCAATACTGTTCTTAATTGGAGAATATGAAATAATAGAATTATGCATGATTACTTGTGTTTCCACATTTGAGGCGGTAGATGTGTCCGTACCGCTGCGCCAGACTGGTCAGGTGAATTGGCAGGTGATCGTGTGTCAGCTCCATCATATTGCCTATGGGGGGGAAGCTGGGAGGACCGGGGAGGGAAGGAGAGGAGGAGCCGGGAAGGAACTGATGGAGACACTGCAGCAGTCCAGAATCAGCTAGTGGGGTGAAGGAGTAAAGAAAGACAAAAGTGAAACAGGGACGATTACAAATCATTAAAAAAGATCATAAAAATGATTGTACAACCGGTGTGATCGGAAACAAACATAGAATCAACAAAATAGACGACAACAACCTGAAGACTTACTTCCCTTGTGGTCTCCATTTACAGATGTTCCTCTCTGACCAGAACTGCAAATCAGTAAAATCAACAGCAGCAAAACCAGGAACACAGCTACAACACTGATCGCTGATATTTCTATCGCCATTCTGCCTCCTCTCGCTGGCGTCCAACTTCAGAAAGCTGGTCAGCACGCCGCTGGCCACATTTATACCGCTAGTCCTGTCAGCAGCCTCTCAGCCTGTTGGTGCTTTGACTAAAATCAAGGACGTCTAAAGTGTCTATTTAGGGTCATTGTATCTGATAATAAGATGAATGCAACACGTAACAAGAGTCAGCCTGATAAACATTGTCAGGACTCGCTGAAGGGCATAACAACATGTCACAGTTGACATTACAGTCACTCACTCCGGAGATTGTTTACCTTGTAGAGCAGGAAATGAAGAAACTGTTTTCCCATTGATGGATTTGGGTGTTTTAATTCATGTGTACAAAACAAACAAATGCAAAAATGACACTTCAGACCCACATCAGCCACATTTATTCCAATGGAGTGAGACAGTGCATATTTAATTACAGTAGTAGTGGGGTGGCATACCATGGTGGTGCACAGGAAGGTATATGCGTCAAAACATAAACTGTGTTGAAATGGACAGGTCAGGCAGAACATTATACAAAACAATGATGCAATAAAACATTACTCCACTCCTTTGGTATATTTCCAGAAAACAAAACATGTATAAAATCTTGCACATTAAATCAAATGCACTGATAGCAGTGATTACGGCTATCAAAACCACTGTATAGTGACATGCAGCAACTGTGAGATCCACCGTCTGCTGTGATTCTCTGTCAGATGTAAGGTTTTCAGGTTGGAGAACCCGTGAAGACTGATGCATATTTAACCATGAGTTGCAGGAGAGAACCTGGATGGTCTGAACTTCATCTCAGTGAAGGGAATGGAGGCGTCTTTTCCTTTCCAGTCTATCCAGACTATTCCCTGTATCACAACAGACACAGAAAGTGAATTTTATTTGGTCAGTGCATTGTATCATACAAGATGATTTGTGTTTAAAGTTCATTAGTGAGAATTGTACCTGATTATTACTGTTGATGCCATAAAGACCATTGAGGTTGGTCTTGTAGCAGTTCTTGTACCACCAGCCTCCCATGTAGGCTCGGGCACAGTGGATCCCCAGAGGGTCAGGGTCCTTGTCCTTGGCTGAGAATGGACGCCCATTATGGTACCTCATAGAGTCACCTGACAGAGAAATACAGTGACATTAAGGTATGAATTGTCATGTTTTACTGTATAATACAGTCAGTGTGTGATGTGTTGATTTTTTTTTTTTTTTAAGTGGGATGGTTAGGGTTAGGCTCAAGGGGTGTATGTTCAGCAGCATCTGTGCGGATCACAGAAATGTTACAGGAATATAACAGGAGTGTTTCAGGCAGCAGTTTTCCTGTTTTATTTTTTTGTTATATCCTCTCCCTTCCTGTTTTTGTCTCTTTACTTTCCAGCCCCTCCTCTGTGTACAGCGGCGTTTCATCCTGGTTTTTACTGTTACTTTTAGTCTTTTGAATTTTTCCAGCCTGTTTTGTCAGTGTTGTTGCCGGTCCTTTTACTTGCCTGTATTGACTTTTTGATTTTTTGTTTCTTAACCTGATGATTGTGTCTGCATCTGCAACTTCATAACACTCATCACTTTGATTGTGAAGTTGACACTTCTGTATAGAGTATATAGGCTACAGCAGTACAGAATTTAGTATCTTTAGTGTGTAATTTAGAGCAGGCGTGTCCAACGTGTGGCCCATGACCCAAATTTGACCAAATTTGTAATGTATATGCTCAGGAAAATTCAACGTTTATACAGTTTTACCTGCAGTTCCAGTGTAACCAGACACTGTGAGAGTGTAGTGACTCTCCAATGAGTCAATGGAGAAGTTGGCGTAGTGGGCGTAAGCAGTTTCATTTCCAGCTTGCATATCCACTCTCAGACTCACAGGGCCAACGCTGGTCAGGTTGTGGAGAAGCTCATTTCCTAAAAGTGGCAGAAAGGAAGAGTGAGTGGTTTAGGCTGATTCGTTCAAAAAACATTTTGTTGCATGTGTGATAAGAGGAAGTTGCTTCAACCGTACCGAGCCAGAACTCCTCGCTGAGGTTTCCAAAGCCAGTGCTGTATTCACTCCAGGTTCTGTGGAAATCTGTCTTTCCATTCATCCTCCTCTGGAACACCTAAAAACAAACATCAGATTGTCATTTATGATCTAACTACCATTTCTTCAGTCCAAAGTTTGGTTGAGATAACTTGTCTCACCGTCCAGCCGCCGCCATCGGTCTCCATGTCACAGTAGACTCTGACTGCTCGTCCCTCTTTTCCTTGCGGGTAGATGTCCACCTCGCCTGACTGCAGAGCTCCATTCAGCAGCTCCTGAGAGCACTCAGTAGGGAAGGGGAAGCGCACTTTGCCTGAGGGATGTAAAGAAGTAATTACTTAATTACATCAAAGCATTGATAGAGGAGATAAATCTGCAGGGATTGCATCATTCATTTAATACCTGTGATGAATTCTGTGGTGATAACAGATGTGTAGTGTCCATCTCTCTCGCCTTGTACCAGAACAATATAACGTGACATTGGGAACAGGTCTGTCAGCTTATACTCTGAGACGGAGCCATCCAGGATCACCTCCTAATGTGAACACAGCAATGCACGGAAAGTTGATCTCTGATGAAGAAGCGCTCTTTCTTGATACTGTATGTGCTAATAATGAGAGAATATCATCACCTTTGTCTCCTCTCCTGCCACCTGGTAGATCAGTCTGTAGCTGTGATAAACAACAGTTGAAGATCTCCATGCTATCACTGCAGTGCGAGCACCCACCTCGCCGGCTTTAACAACTAAGGGGTACAAAAATTCACGAGAATTTAGTTCACACCACCCTGTAGACTTGAGCACGCAAACAAACCTAATCTCCCTTTCTTATCTGCCTCTCTACTCACCATTAGCGGTGGTAAATGTAGTTGAGATGGCCATACTCTGGAGACTGTCCTTCTGACTCAGCACTTTGACAGTGTACAAGGTGCCTCTCTGCAGGCCTCTCAGCTGGTGCTCCACTGAGTTCCCAGACAGCATCACTGTCACTGTCACATTAGGAGCTGTGAAGGAGAGTTAACAACCCTTAGTTCAGTCATTAGCGCTTTGTCATTAACCGTTTGGTAACATCGCTGCACTCACTCTTTGAGGACTCATAGCTGATGATGAAGCGGTCAACTTTCCCCAGACTGGGAGTCCATTGCAGTACAGCTCTGGTATCTGTCACATTGACAACTTGCAGGTGTGTTGGTGGGGCGGGCACTGCAGTCAAGAGACAAAACATAGTATGTTTGTTGCTGTTTTCAAATGTAAAGACAAAAAAAGTAGCTGTATACAAAAATGAAGCTTCTCTGACTGTGTACCCGTGGTGATAAGGGATGTGAGGGCGTCGCTCTGGGCTCTGCCCTGTGTAGCAGTCACGCTGATGATATAGGAGGATCCAGCAGACAACTTGGACAGAACCACATAAGATTGCTGCCAGTCGACAGTCACAAAGCGGTTCTCCCCTAGAAGGATGACACATCACAAATATCAAACTGGAACAAGGAGCAATTCTGAATACAAAATCCACAATGACTGATGCTAATTTTCAGGGTCATACATTGATTTTTGGTGCTCTCTATAAAATGTTTTATCCTTTAACGACAAAAAACCCCATTATTTTCTGTCTATTTAAGGACCCCCTCACAAAAAGCCCAGTTTGCTCTGATTGGCTAGCTCTCACAGGCCTAAGCATGCACTGCCAACCATTTTTTTCCCACATCAGCTTGGCAAATTTAAAGCCTAGCTGCTTGTTTAAAGGCACCGTTTCTGAATACAGGCTGTGTGGACTTCATCAATGATTGAGCATTTTGATACATGAACCGTATTTATGAGCACCTAGACTTGCTTTATAATTAGCAAAGACATTGTATCTCACTTTTATAATATGGGACCTTAAAGCAAGGAAACTATGACCTGCCCTGACCTGTGACAATGTTGGTGTACATGACCCTGAAGCCAGAGAAGGTTGTCTTTGGTTTGGACCAGGAAACGGTGAGAGAAGACTCTGTTACATTGCTGAAAACCATCTCCGTGGCTGGCTCGGGACCTGGTGAGACAAAACAAGGACGTTTTTTTTATTCAGAAACACGAACTGTTCTGATCATTTCCATGGTAGAAGTGGAGATATTATGCAGAAATTACAGCTTTGATTACCTGTAACTGCCGTCACTCTGTGAATCTTCGATCTTCTGTCAGCTGCAGAGCCATATACATGCAGGACGTAGCCAGTGTTTGCCTTAAGGTTACTGAACTCCACAGAACGTACACTGCCAGGGACCACCATGGAGATCCTCTTGGTTTCAGCTTTGCTTTTAGATCCAGCTTTACCGGCGGCAGCAGTTGTGTTGGTGCTCTTACTCTGTACCTGGACTTCAGTTACATTCTTTGCTGTGGAAGTCTTGTCTCCTTCTAGGGCTTCCTCTTCAAACTCCTCATGGTCGTCATCGTCACCCTCTGCCTTCAGCTCTCTTCTGATCACGGTGAAGTTCTTGAACATCCCTTGTGGTGATGACCATGTGACAGTGAAGCTGTAGGAGGAGATGTTCACAACCTTTACAGAACCTAATCCTGATCCTCCCATCTTCTTTGCACTAACAGAGCCATGGGTAGTTGTTTTGTCCTGCAGAACTCGAGCCTCACCTGAAGTTCCTGCAAAAGTTGTGTTCACTAAATACTGACTCTTCTGTATAACTTTCTCTCTTCCAGTGTTGCCAGCTTCAGTGACTCTGTTGCCAACAGATTGTACGGTTGTAGTCTCTGCTTTGACCTTCTTGATTCTCTTGTGTCCAGATGATTGAGTACCATTCTTCTCAGCCAGGGTGGACTGCTCCAAGCTCTCCTTCCCTGCTCTGGTTTTGTTTGTTCCCATGACCTTGGTCAGAACAGTCACAATCTTAGCCGTGCCATTCTTTACGTTACTCTGGGTTACATTGGTGTGAGGTTGATCTTTAAGATGGTCAGATTTAGGATATGTTTTACCGGCAGTTCCTTCCTTCACCAACTTGAGGTCAGTTTTTTGGACGCCCTTTTTAGAGGTCAGGACCGTTGTTTTTCCTTTGCGTGCCTCTACCTGCTTTCTTCCATCGTTTTTCAATAGAACCTGAGCAACAGTTGGGCGACTGGTCTTTGTGGCAATTGAAGAGTCTTTAGTAGTTGTTTTTTTAACAGAAGCTTCTTGTTTTGACTGAGTTTTAACAAGACCGGCTTTAGCATTGGCGGCCACTTTGGAATTAGTGTCTGCCTCTTTGGCTTCAGACCCCTTCTTTTGCTCCTTCTTCTGGAAGAGTGTGTGCACTGCTTTGGTGGTTTTCTCCTGCATGATTTCCTTGTCTTTGTTCACCTGCAGTGTCACTGTTTCAACTGTTAACTTGACCTTTCCTTTGGCAGCTTCTGAAATGGCAGAGCAGAGGTTACAACTAGTCAACCAAAAACTTACTTTTTACCACTTTAAAATGTGTCTGTAATGCACTGGTGGACTCATGGGGTTTGATCACCCCTACTGGCACCCCGAAGTTCAGCAGTCAAAAGTGCCATCTCGCTTGCCCTTCTAGTGAAGAAAACGTGACAAAGTACCCAATAGTTGCCTTCTACTTCTGTCTTCACACTAGAGATATCACAGCTTTCTGCACACTGGTGCCCACCCCGCATACATATCCTTTTCTTATTATTGCCCCTGCCCCTCAAACAACCCGAGTCCATCACTGCTCTAATGATACAACATTCTTTTAACAGTGTAGACTCTCACTTACTCTTATGACACTCAGCTCCTTGTGCACATTTACTGCAGTCTGGACCCAAGAATCCCTGTTGGCAGACACATTTCCCCTTCTGACATTCCCCGTTGCCACTACATTCATTTGGACAGCTTGCAGAACATGGACCTGGGCAGCAACAAAAATAACCAACATGATTAAATCCTCATCTCTAATGAGTGGTGTCAAATGTAATAATCTGGTGAGCACGACGGAATCATACATTTGTCCTTTAGAGAGGTCATCTCTCTCTCCAGTCGGGCCACACGTTCTTTCAGCGCCGTCATCTCAGACTCACATCCCCCTGCGCAGCCACCGGGCAACAAGCTGATCTTGTGCGTCATCACCAGAGGAGCGCCAGGCTTCAGCTTCAGCTCCTGCTCCTTAGTGTTGCTCGAGTCGCAGCCGTCGCTGATGACCACCTTGATTGGTTGTGTGGGGGCGGACTTATCTTTGCTAATGGTGGTCTGATTGCCCTTGGAGTTCTTCACATCAGCAGTGGAGGGAGATTTAGCTACAACAGTCTGATTGACAGAGGCCGTGGGCCTGTTTTTGGTGGTTTTAGTGCCACTGGCAGGGGCAGACTTTAAGGATGTTGTCTGAACATTTTGAACTGCGGGCTTGTCTTTGGGTCTGGTTGAAGGAGATTTAATTGAGACTGTCTGATTGGCTGAAGGTTGGAGTTTGTCTTTGAGGATTTTAGCACCACTTGCTGAAGCAGACTTTGTGGATACTGACTGAACATTTGGAGTTCCTGTAAGGGCAGGCTTTTCTTTGGTCGAAGGGGATCTAGCTGAAACAGTTTGATTGGATGAGGCTGTGTGCTTGTCTTTGTTGGTGATAGTGCCACTGGCTGCTGCAGCATTGGTTTGAATTACTGCTGGGGCGTGCTTGTTTTTGGCTGTTGCTGGAGTGGATAAAACCGTCTGATTGACTGTGTTTGGCTTTAGGGTTGGGCGAGCGGTCTGTTTGGCAAGAGCAACAGTGGTTTTTGGTTTTGACAGGGTGAAAACGGCATTGGGTTTGGTCATGTCGCTTCCTGCCGAGTCTCTCCTCTCATTGGTCGGGGATTGAAAGGAGGGAAATGGGGTGAGAAGGAGGAGAAGTCCTAGAGTAAACAGCATTTTGAGCCAGGAGCAGTAGCCAGTGATGGGATTGCCTTTGGTGGATCTGTATGTATGTTACTGTACAAATTATGAACTCCTTCCTCTATATTTCTCTGACCACTTGCAAAGAGGATTGTGCCAGGTCTCTCCTAGAAGTGAAAAAAATGAAAGAGCTGAGTTATGACTGAGTTTAGTGCATGAAATCTTATGCCAAGTCATTTTAGAACCGTTTTTTCTCTTTGCTGGGCATACATGCTCTTTTTCAGCCAGCTTCATATTCACAGAGTTCCCATTCACTCGTTAATGCTCCCTTGTAAAGCATACTGGCTAAAAAGAAGCTTCTCTTGAAGCAAATTCAGGTTTTGTGTCTTGCTCAAAAGTGACCTGACATAAACAGCTAAAGCAAGGGACCACATTACTCACTTTTTTTCTAAATTTGGGTGACCATTCAGTCGTAGCGTTTGTTTTGAAGCTACAGGTTCTCTAAACAGTATATGCTGTGATCTGATATTTGAGAAGATTCAGTGAATCATTCTCAGTTGATGGAAGCATGAGGGCATATCAAAACATTTTTAAGGTACCCCCTAGGTTTTTGCATCTTACAACAGATGCCTGTATCTTTTATGTAGCAATGTTTTGTGAACTTTCTTCGACCTATTTTACCTGAGAGCCAGGAAGAAAAAAAAATGGAAACAGATTAAGCATCAATTGTAGAAATAATATCCCTTCACCAACTGAACAAAAGGTTAATGGAAAATAACATTATAAAACTTTATTTTAATGAGCATAGTGGTATAAAAACAATTATATGTTGAAGAATGGCAGCAGTGTTCCAATCAGCCATAATAGTTTATTCAACGGCTTGCCAAACCCAGGTCTAATCTAAATTAGTTGATTTTGAACAGGAAGGAAGAAAGTGACCTGAGCGGGAAGAGAGTCTACTGCAGAGACCAGAGGTAACAGAGCGTCACTGTATAGAACTGTGGGACACTGTACGTCTTTCACTATACAGAAGGTTACATAATCCTCCGGCACCCACAGCTCATAAAACCGCTAAAAGAAATACATCCAGCCTTGGCTTTAAATCTGTAGAAAATCAAATAAACCATGGAGCATGTAAACACATTAAGATGCTTTGCTACACAGCAAGCCAATTTTCCAATGTTACACTGGGGTGAATAGATAAATTGACTAATTGGCTGCAGAACTAACTGATTCAATCACCACTTTTTACTTCTTTTGAGGTAAAATAAAGTTTGTGAAAACACGAATTGCCATGCTGGGATAGGAGGAAACTTAATTAAAGCTTAGACAAGGTATGCTATAGTAGGTATAACCAGGCTGCAATATGTGTACAAACAAACAAAAAAATACATATAATGATCAACTCTTGTTGCAGGGAGCAGTGTCACTGTCTAAGCTCTTATTAGTTATAAAAAGACATACATTATACAGCAATATGACCTTTTTCTCATAAATGTACTTATTCAAACTCCTGAGAATATGTTCAGCTTTGCACCATGAAGGCATTATGATATGAAGGAATATGAACAGACATCTAAGTGGAGTGTATTCATCCAGATGACTGCAGTTAACACTTTGATAGTTACATTATGAAAAATGAACTTACCTGAATAATGATTGAGTTCTTGGTTTTATCTCTGTCTTTGTGTCGCTCCCTCCATCTGAAAAGCTCACACGGACTTGCTGGATGTTATCTGGGTGGAAAGAGGTGAGAGAAAGGACCACCACTAGAAAGGAGGAGAGTGATAAAGTCTGCTCCTACTTAAGGACCCCCCCCACTTTTTCTCCACGCCTAGTGGTCCCACTCTCTCAACCACTATGGAAAATATTTGTATTGGACTTACAAAAAGAGTGGTATTTTTACACATATTTATGTATAGTATATGATAAGTATGACTGCTGTCTTATATTTTGTTTTCTTCCTTTTTGTTTTTGTTTTGTTTCGTGATGTTTCTATAAAAAATCTTTCTATAAAATTTGCAGGTTGGTTTAACAACTCAACCTATCCATGATAAACTCATTAAGTCAGTGATTTTTGGTAAGACTATGAAAGATATATTGACTTTTTGAGTGCAATCTAATATCTAACATGATGTGAAACAGCAGTTTAAAACAGGATGTGCATTTGACATTTTTTGTGTTCTTCATGTACTGTAACACAAAAATAGGCTGCATGATTCAGCTTTGCATGACTGACGGCAGTAATTTCAGCGTCTGCTGTATGTAACTGGACTTATACCAGACTTTGCTAACACCTAGACACAGCTCTGATTGAATAAAGCCCCCCGGTCTGAGAATCATGATTCAGCTGGAATACATAGCATAACACTGCAGGTATTCAGGGCTGACTCTGGGGGACAGGAACCTCTCACCATATGAATTGGCTGTTTGTTGGAAGTAATGAGATGTAACTACGTGGGAGTTATGTAAGTGACCAAATATCCACCAGATTTAAGGAATGCTCTGTGAAGGCTCTGAATCTCTGACCAAATGACCACCCACCATCCCACCTTTTGTAAACCACATGAAGACAAGTATATCAAGAGCTGAGAGCAAACAGGGCGTAAGTGACATTTTCCTAATTTTACATGAGAGCAAAAGCAAAATTCTGCATATCATTGGAGCTTTGTTTATAGAAAGATAATGTAAGATACATGGACATTAGTTAAGAGTGGGTTGAACTTGAAATGACATTTTATAAACTTTTTTTTAATTTGTAGGAGTAAGTGTGAGCTGTTCCTGAACTGCAACAAGTTGTGATTTCTGTACAGCTGCACCAATTAGTCAATTATTCAATTAGTTGTTCAGAGGAAAATCAATGACCATCTATTTTAATAATAGAGATAGCAAACATTCGCTGGTTCCAGCTTATGAAATGCCAGGATTTGCTGGTTTTCTTTGTCATTTATGATGGTAAATGATGAGTCTTTAGGGTTTTGGACTGTTGGTTGGACAAACAAAGCAATTTGCAAATGTCACAATGCTTTTGATTTTTTCACATTGACATTACAGGATTAAGTGAGTAATCCTGAAAATATTTGGCAGATAATCGGTGATGAAATTATCATTAGTTGCAGCCCTGGATTTCAGTTTATTCACCCAATAGGCCTACAAGCCATAGTTGATATATATTTATGTTAATCTTGAATGCGGTTCTATGATATTCTCAATGCACACCTCAACAACAGATGAGGAGAAAGCGTTAAAATGTAACATCCAACAAATAGCCTTTTTTTGTAACTGACTAAACCAGTTTCAACATCTATTATACGTGTGATGACCCTGCATACTGAGACAGATTTACTGCTGAAGCTGCAAGGATTTGATGGTCACTCATCCTGTGTGAGTCTAATTTGTAGGTGTATATCTATTTCAACATGTCTAATACAATAACCATAAACTTTTGCCATTAAATAATGTCGTTACAGAAGCACTTAAAACCATTTTGCATGACTGTGGTGAAACTCTGACCAATGCTGAAGAAACAGCTCTCTCATATTCTATTACGCTTACATACATTCATTCTATATATGTTCCCGTATGTGTATGTAAGAGCCCACACAATAAAAACATACATATACCTGAAGATATTTTAGTTGCAAATGCATTTAGCTAACATGTTTTTCTTGGCAAGTACAACATGTTCTGATACTGAAAGACAGCCAGTATACAGTTCATAACAGCTGTGTTGCAATGCATTACACAAAAAATAAGTAAATATTTTAGTTTTTATTCCAGGTCTGTACACCTCTTATTATGTCTGATTTACGCCTGGATTTATGTCAAAGCTGGGTCAGAGGTAGATTAATCAGTAGGTGGACATAACTGGAGGACAAAGATGGCAGAGAGAGACACGCTCGAGGCAGAAAGTGATGTACATCTGTCAACACCAAGGTCTCGGTCTCAAGACCAGTCTAAAGACCAACTTTTGAAGGTCCTGGCCTCACCTCTTCAATCGTTGTTCATTATTTTATCAAGACATTACTCATTTTACACATACATACATACATATATGACAATAAAACAGGTGAATTAAGATGAATCTTCTCCACGCCTTGGTTCTCTTTCAGTCTTAATACCATCTGGTCTTGGTTGTGACTTGGCCTCGGTTTAGGTGGACTTGACGACAACAAGCTTATAACTTGTCATAGAGGTAAAAGCACAAGTGTTGCTAACAATGACGGTGATGGCGAAATGGTGCCGTTGTTGTGTTCCTGTAAGCTATGATGACAATGAGCCAGCAAACATAATAGATCTTTGGAATCAATCTTATTATTGTTGTGGAATGTTTTTCTCCTCTAGTTCCATTCTGATATAACCCTGTACCCTGATCATAGCACTCTTATCTGACCTTGACTCATTTTGATGCAGGCTGTCTCGTTTGTCTGCTCATCCCATTTGTTTTGTAACCAACATTTTATAACTACCCCCTTGTTTCCTTTCGTTCCCTCTTATCAAGTTTTGTGTCAGTTTTTGTTCCTGATTGTACCCATTTATGTGCACCATTACCCGTGGGACCATTGCTGAACTAAACTCTGTTTTGTACCGATTTGCTCCCTGAGTGCTTATTGCTTTCAGAAACCTAACTCCATGAAGCAATCGATCGCATTATTTACATGTGCTATTTTCCTACTGTGAAATGTATCAGAAGTGTGCACCGTAAGAATGGCCTAACCTTACAACAGACTGAGGCACCTTTATATTGACATGAAAAACAAAGAGTAATTGTCACTGAAGCGTGGAGTTCTGGGTGGGTGGTCCCACTCCACCAGTGCCTCCATCTGCTGGCGGCCTCCAAGAACAGCTCTGCCTTCATTACACTCCTTTCTGCACCTTAGACCACCCTCAAACGGCTGACCTTGTGTTGGCCTTTGGAAAAATGGCTTTCGAGACACACCTTCAGCAACTACGGCTACTGCACACCTAACAAAATACACCTGGTCGCACAGGCACATTTCACAATTCCCCAGCCGCTTTCACAGTTGATGCTGAGGAGGTAAGCGTGTACTTGTGGAATATTTACAGTAAATCTCTTGTGGCAATCCTCAGGTCTGTAAGAAAATATAGATCTATCATTCACTCGCCACCGTCAATCAGTCTTTGTGGAGAGAATATTTGCATTTTATTGTGTTGCACAGCCTGAGTAATAACTTATTCTCACACTGTGACTTTTGACTGATTGAAATCATGAACAGAAGTCGACACTGCTTGGTCATGACGAGCCATTGATTACCTCGAGATGGCTTCAGTAAAAAGAAGACCACTTTTTCAAATGTGCTGTTGCTGTTGGCTGCTGACGGTGCACTCAAGTAATCCCAAGATGAAAATGTGTGATGCTGAAGTCTGCGTATTTATTAACCTTTTATTGATTCAGATTTAATGAAATGTCTAATGGCAGAGGCTGAAACAGAGCAGGCATTGATCCTGCTGTGATTGAAGTGATGGTCAGTACTCCCATGTTGCTTATATTGGACCTGGCCTCAGAGATTAGAATAATATAAGCACATAAGCCCTTGCTTGTTCCTCGCCTCTCCACCCATGCCCCCCCCCCCCCCCCCCCCCTGCTCCTGCTCCCTCCCACTGCCCCTCGTTTTCTCCCATTAACTCTCTCTGCATCACTTACAACTCAACACATTCTTGGACCCTAATTACACTGAGGATCTTCTGCAGCATGGTTCTAAGTGGAGCATATTTGAGAAGAGGACTATTAGCTCTCTTTTGCCAATAAAGAGCTTGTAGCTTTATGGGGTACTGATTGATCCAAATCCTGTCACTGTGTAACTCCACCAGGGGCAAGTGAGCCAGTCTCCTGTGCAGACTTTATGTGTATGCACTGTGCGAACCCTCACCTTGTAGATGTTAAGCAAGGAGGGGGGTAACTTTGAGGGGGGTTGAGTACAGAGACCCCTCTCAATCCTTGACTGCCAGTAAAAGAAAAAATAAAAAACAGACAAAAAATAAATATATTCAACAGGAAAGCTAAATCAGACCAGTACACCACCAAGTGAATCACACTATTTGGACAAACATGAAAGCGCAAATGTTTGTTTTTGGTGATGCACTCACACTTGCTCTGTTGCTGTGATGAGTTTCATCTTAAACTAGAATGACACTTAGTAGAGCGCATACCTCCGGCAAGGCATTAAATTCAATCATGTCCAATCTAAAATCAAATAAAATATATTCAAATCTACTAGATCGGGATTTTGATTTGGATCTGCAGCAACTTGTAATCAACCATCAATTAACCAACCAACTCTAAATTGACCAACCAATTATCAAACAATTATCAACCAACCAACCAAACAACAAACTAACCATCAACCAACCACCTAAATATGAATCAACCAACCAAGTGTCAACCAACCAACCAACCAACCAACCGACCAACCAAACAAATATCATTCCATCACCCAACCAACCAATGGACCAGTGGAAACATAACCTTCTTGGCGGAGGTGCTACAGTAATTATCTCAAAATGTATGCATGTAGTCAGTGCACTAAACAAATATATACACATACCAACACCATTTTTGTCATTATAGTTGTTTTTTATTCATACACTGAGAGCTAAGGTGAATTTTAGTTATAGACTGTTATTAATAGGTACATTGTAAGTGGTAACATTTCAAATGATACCGTGGTGGATTCTATCCCCCACTTTCTGTCCAACAAATAATAATGTCTCTTATGCTATGCTTTCATGACTCTGCTTATAAACAGCAAAAACAAAAAGAGGTTTCAACACTGTCAGATGACTATGCCTCTCAAACTACAATAACTGAGCTTCACTAAAAATGAAGATGGAAAGGTTTGATGAAACAGATTTGTTTGTCAGTCTGTTTCACTGTTTGCAGCCATCAACCTTGTACTCAGCTGTAAACGTTGTAAACTTTGCGCAGGCAGCTTTATATAAAGATCTTTGACATTTTACTTCCGAAGGCTTTCTTTCAACCCAAGTGTCTGATTCCAACAGATACTGCATCCTAGAGGGAGAGTAAACAGAATGAGGATTCCAAAATGTAATTTTTATACTGTTATTGCTTTGCACTTGCTTGGGCAAATAATAAGTCATTTTAAAAGGTATCTCCTAGTTTGGCAGATGATATTCTATTATACATTACGTTTAAGCATAATAATGTTTCAAAACTGTATCTCTATTCTTCACTACAGCTAAATACCTACAAAACCATCCCAACGTCTAAGAAAAGTTGTTGCTCTATAACCTCCTCTGTTACTTTCTTCAATTAGTATTACTGACTATACTTACATTCCATTTGAATCAGTTGTGGAGCCATCTTTGCCCATGATGAGGTACTGTGTTCCCAAGTCCAACTGTCCTTTGCAGTGACGCCTCTTGGCGAACACTCGAACAGAATTCTCACTCACAAGGTTGTCTCCATCTGGTAGACAAGAGGATTGTCATTAGTATAAGAAAAGCCTTCAAAGCAGAAACATTATGGTACAAAACAATTTAAAGGTCTTTGTTACAGCACCCGCTTGCGGTTACAGTTAATTTACCGGATTTGAGGACGTCTTTTACATTCACTTTGTACAGCTCAAAGTTACTCTTCATAGAAACCTCGACAGGTTCAACAATGTACGCTGAAATAAAACAACCATTGATTAACAATTCATCTGAAGCATTCTATTGCATGGTTTTGGTATAGCATGAGAACATGAAAGAATAGATTCTTTGTATTTAGATGAATATTATAAACATTACACCTTAATGTCCTATGTGCAGTACTGACCGTAATCGACTGTAGGAGAGAAGCAAGCATGTTGTAGGCGGTGTTTCACTCTTCCAGTTAATTCGAAAGTATTTCGTATTTTATGACAGGGTCCTAAAGAAAACATTAAAATAACACAATGTTTTTTATTGCACACAAACCTGATGGGTAAAGCATTATTAGGCTGAATCCACATGTCCACCCTTTGACCTGAGACCCATGGATTCATAAGATCTTTTTGTTTTTTTGTCAGCAATTGGAAAACAATAGTGTCACATACATATTACATTGGATTGTGAGTAAGTAAATCAATGAAGTGCAGTGAAGTCTGCAACTGCAAGCTTTCTAGACTTTCTAGAAACTCTGCGAAAAATCTTCTTAATGACCTAGAACTGGATGAACTGTGGTTTTTGACAGCAATCAGCACACACAGACTTCCTGGAAAAACACACACAAAGATGTCTGCAGGAGCATGAAGTTTGGACATTTGGATTCAGCCTTATTTCAGGTGGGTTATCAGTATAGGTCTTAAGAGTAATGGCCTACTTTCAGCACATTGGCACACATCCTCTGAACACAGTTTGGAGATCATCTTGCTTCTTTGTGGGGCAGAGTAGAACACGGTGCACTTAACGTCTACCGAGAAAGCACAAATAATTCATACATTCTGGGTATATGAAACAAATGTCCACTCTTTCAGGGCAAAAAATGCAAAAAATATCTAATAAAAAGTTTACTTGGTTCATAATAATCATAGAACACAGCTGGGGCAGGCTGTAGGAGGCCTATTGGTACGCTCTGTTTGGCATCGAAAGTAACGCATTCCTCTGTGTCAAAGAGCTAGAAAGAGAGAAGAAATCTTTTAGTATTGACATGGACATGTGAAATCTTGTAAGTTTTGTGTATGTAAGTACATTTCCACCTGACCTCATTGAAGTACAACACCACTCTTCCATAGGACTCCTCATAATGGGAAATGTATCGTTCAGGCTCTGCTTTTAGCTACAAGGAGACAAGAGTTGAGATTTTTGATACTTTAGGAGAAGAAAAGATAGTTCTTAAGACCATTCCTCAAATGTATTGCTTTGTCAGAGTTTTTGTATGATAGAGCAGGGATGAACTGTGGGAGGGGGTACTGGGTCTGGATATGTTTTTGTCCATTTTGTATTTTCATGTCAAATGAAATGTTCATGGTTTTTATTCTTAAGGGATAATGTTAGGATATAACTGAGAGGATTTTATGTCCACCTGTCTAATTGTCAATCACCTAAGCTTGTCTATCGAGAAAAAGAACGAGACATGACACGAGGCGCCCTCCAACTCTGTGCAGAGGATGACAATGACGAAGAGGAGGAAGAGTAAGCATCTTACCATGTCCAGGTGCCCAGTTTCAGCCTGAAATCCACTCAGAAGTGTGATGTCAGCAATCGCCATTCCTGTGAGATTTCTGTTTAAGCTATGACTGCACACGAGAAAAGAATTAGAAACAGAGGCAGAGAAACACAACGTATCAATGTCTCATGAGCAAATGTGATCCATATCTTATATACTAACCTGACACAGACGTTGTAGGTAACAGTCGATTCTGAATCTAAGTTGAAATCAACATCCCTCCTGTTACGGGTGCGAGCATCCAACCACTCAATCGTTGATCGAGGCACCCTTGCTTCAGCTTCCTCGTTGGTACCATAGTCATCATAGTAGTCATAATTTTCTATGACCTTAGCTAGGGAGACAGAGGTTACAGAGGCTGTAACTGCAGCTTTTACGAGTGATACATGTTTTTGTGATGTGTCAGTGACAAAAGCTCACCAGTGTACTTCACCTTCCCTTCCACGGCAACACTGATAGACACTTGGTTGCAATCATCCTTGGGTTCCATTAGTTGGTAAGATTTTAAAATCTGCCAAACAGATGATGATTTACAGTAAACTGCGACTTTCTTTCAGCATATACAGGCATTGATCAAACTTACTTTTAGCTTGACATCGCCATTTCCAGTCAATTGCACAAGAATGTTGTTCCCTGCAAGTTTCTGGGACAAAATAAGTGAGGAAAAATAAGTAATCTAAGACTGAGATTAAATATTTATGTGTGTATTCAAGTGCAATGCTGATAATATTCAAATTGTACCTTAAGGTCAGTTTCCACTCTGTCCTTCTTTGTTTCCAGGACGAGCTTTACGATGTCTCTTTTCCCTGGGACTCTAAAGTCTGCTATTAGATTTGCTTCTGGGCTGGTGGACCTCTTAATCTCATACTCTGCAAGAGCTTCCAGTGCCAAAATGGTATCCTGGGCATGGTAATTTAGCATTAATAACACTTTTAACATTGGTGCACGGCTATGGCTTAAGGCAGGGATTCGTTGAGGTCAAATTAGCATCTCAATCACCTGTGATGAAAGGTAGCCTCCAAAATAGTTTTCCTGGGTGGTTAACCAGCAGGCTGTTTTGTCTGCCCACTCGGTTTTCCCCAGTTCCACTGCAGCGAGGAGGGCATAGGCTGTGGTCTGCAGAGTGATGCCATCAGTGATCTTCAGCTTCTGTGGGTTAGGTCTAGTTGTCCACAGATAACAGCCATTTGTTCCTGATAATTAAGAAATAGACAAAAAGTATGAGCTGTTTACAACACAATATAATTTTAATATTTCTTGTAAAACAATTTGAAGTACTGCCTCGTGTCAGTATTACATTTTTATATGATTTTGCACCACTGTAAGCACTCCCTAGCTTTTTAGGCACATTTCTGTCAGTATATATTATCCATAATCAGTAAATCAGTTTGTAATGCTAAACTGACACTTTCATTATATAAACTGATACAAAAAATGAATCACTTATTTTACTAATATTGCCCACACTTATTTGCCTTGACTGGACATACCTTCAGCAGCCAATGCTTGAAGTCGTCCCCAGGTTGATGAATGATCTGTTCCCTCTGGCAGGCTAACTGAAAGGCAATAGGCTGCAATGGCGACAGCATAAGGATGCTGAAGCTCCTCAAGGTTTGACAAGAGGTATGACGTTGTTAATGAAATGCTTGATTCCTGGTGAAAAGGAAAAAAAAGTAGCACGATGGCAGTTATTTAACTTTTAGCGCCAGATCTTCTTTGCAAATTACTGTATGCATTGATTAATCTAATAAATCCACAACAATAACAAGGTGGAGATTCAGCAGTCACACTAGCAGTGCTCTGAGCTAAATGTTAATGTCAGTGTGCTACCAGGCTCACAAAAACATATTGTACCATAGGCACCATCTTGTTCTAGCTTGTTAGCCTGCCAACATTTGCTGATGGAACTGTCATTATCTTGCAGGTATGTGGGTTTAGAGCAACATTTGAGATTAATTGAACATGTGACCTGTTCATGGCACTAGAGGAATCAACAGAGTCATCACAACTCATCCCCTGGGCAACATTTATATTTGTAAAATGTTTCATGGCGATCCACTCAAAATGTTTTATATCATCTCACCGCATTACTTCTCTCTTCGGTTTGCAGGAATCGAAGGGACCGGTGAAGTGCAAGAGTTACGAAAGCTGCCATGGATGCTTTTTGGTCTTTGTCGTTCTATATTAAAGACACAGAGACATTATTACATTCAAATCGCTGCTTTTAAGTTTTCTACTGCAAACCACACTGATAGAGTCCTTATATACAGTAAATATAGGGATGTTTTGATATGAATGCAGTAAAGGTTACCAGAACTCCTCTGTGTAACATTCGTTGTGTTTCTCTGTATGTCCCATCACTCTCCTGCACTGTAAGCAAGTAACGGACAGAGTGCCTGATCTCTTCTTCAGGCACAACCCTCGCCGTCCTGCCCTGCTGTCCAGAAGCCGCTGCCTGACGCTCCGCAACCATTGACAGCACTTTCACTACGAGGGCAGTCAACCTAAAGATAAGAAAAAGATGAATTGGAGCGTGGATGTAAAAAAAAATATTTACAATTTGAGATGCTGGAAATAAGGAAAGTTGGGATAGTTTGCAATACAGTATATTGGAAGTAACTACCTTGCATCAAAAATCAGCAAGGCAACACAAAACAAAAACTCACCAATTACTGGGTATCACTGAAGCATATGGTGGATAAGATCCATTGCTTTTCTTGAATGTTAAAATCCTCATGGCACCTGGAATAGAAAGTACTCTAAAGTTAGTGTGTTAAAAACAAAATGTCTACAGCCTTGTTTGTGACCTGTAGAGGGTGCAATATTCATGACAACTCACAACACTGACAAGACACGAAGGAGTCACTTTTGATTCCCAGTTGAATTTTCCCCATTTAAAACATGTTAAATTAGTCACTGCAACGTTTCTCAAGCGCTACTTCCTGTTAGGAAACATTTAATAGTGTTGCCTCTTACATCTAGAACAAATCATACATTCTTTGGTTTCATTTGATCTTGTCTAGCACAGCACATTAACTCATCCACCGGTTTGTGCGATTGGTCAGCAAACAATTATTGACAGGCAGCATTGATCTATTCTTTAAAAATGTCTCTGTTGGAGCTTTATCTGTAGCTATTCCTTTGAACAACTGTTTTAAGATTTGGGTTTATTAAAATGTAGTGCTTGTATGATCAGAAGTTTTCTCAGGATTTAAGCGTGGCTCTTTTCTACTCTAAATTTGTGTGCTTAGTCACAGAAAAAAAGGGGTTCATTAGACATGCAATGCACTGCTTGATGTGTTCCTACCATGCTCAACTTTATCAAGAGCTTCATCTCTGGCACCAGCAGGCAGGTCGAACCACTGCTCGCTCAGGTCAAGATAACGGAGGGCTGAAGCTGTAGGGGCCAGTTTTGTCATTGTCTGTTCCACACATCCTGTAGGCAAAACGATCAGGCGCGCAATCTTCTCAGGAGAAAGAAGGTTCTTTGCATGTGAAGGGCCAAATCCGTCCCCTGTCAGATGAGAACTCTAAAAGGGTAAGACAGCGTCATTTACCATCGTCTGTGAAACGTACGTCTGCTTCTAACAGCACATACCTTCTGCCGAAACGAAAATATTGGAGCTGGAGCCTGGGACTGTGTCATCTGGTAGAGATCCATCAATAGTGAAAGTATTAGTGCTCCTCCCTATCAAGACAAAGGGTAAGTAAACTACTTAAAGCAAAGTGAATTTAAAATATACTGAAGAAAGCAATGGCAACTGTCACACAAGAACCATTCGGAAATAACTGAAACTACTCACCATCTAATTTAAACACCTTGGTTTCGTGCATTGTCTTTTCAAGTCCTTCTGTCTGCAACATGAGAAAAATAGTGCCAATTTATTGTGTGTCTCTTGACTTACACATGAAAATATGCAAGTGGAAGAAGCATGTTGATTTAAGTTAAGTTAGTTGTATACAAGTAAGGACAATAGCTGCATATTCAACTAAATGCGAACAGAAATTGTTATCACCAGCTTGTCTCTGAATAAATATATATAAATTCAAGCGTCAGGAGTTATAAGCAAGTGCCTGTATGTCACATATGGAGGATCAACAAAGGTAAATAAATTCTACCGCGGTTAAGATCCATGTTTGTACGCGTCATATATGTTGCCATATTTTATTTTAACAGGTAGGCCTCGATTATCATGTTTTCTTACAGAGATAATGTCCTTTTCACTCACCAACACATTCAAAGGCTTCTCAATTGCATCTATTCCACGTCCCTCCTCCATATCATAAAGACGTATTTTGATGGGTATTGAGCCGGTGGCCATGGGGACAGCAGAGAAAGAGACAAACTGGGAAGACTGTGGCTCCACTGTAATGTTGACAAAAGATGAAGTCGTGGCTGAGCCAGGGGAGCAAAGTCCCTCCGTTTGTTCCATATGAACCGCCACCTACAAAAATACAGGATTCCACAGAGAAAGATAACATTAAGAACTGAATTTAAATTCGCACAGTATGTGGTTGTTGTTTTATGTCCATATTAGGTCGATACCTGTAGTTTATCATCGCCATAGTTGTAGATAACAGGTGAAATGGATAGCTGCTCATATTTCCTCACTGAGTACGGCAATGTCAGGGACACAAATACATCCTGAAATGCTCTGATCTCAGATGGCTCAACTACACAGAAACCTGAATGAAACATGAATTAAGTGAAAATGAATTGACGAGAATCTTTTATGTCAAATTCACAAAATGCATTTGTGAAGTGGGAAGCTTTTATTACCTGTGGCTGGAGACAAAGTGATGACCTGAATCTCCCACGTGGTGATGGAATCAGGTAGAGTCAAATCATAACTAGGAGTTTTAAAATAATAAATCGTTGTAAAATACATTTATGCACTTACTCAAGAGTAGAAAAAAGCAGAAAGTCTCACAGTGATAGTACCAGTACCACATGCAAAAGATACAAACAACACTATGGCTGTGACTAGCCACTATATTTCACTGGAAAATAAAATAAAAGCAGTTTATAAAGTTACTGTCCATCTCTTACTTCTTTTGGCCATTTACTTCAAATTCTGTGAAGGCAAAGCTTGGGGGGAAAAACCTTCGAATGTATTGAGCAGCTGTGTCCATGAAGAATTGTTCAATGTCAGCTGTGCTTTCGGCTAAAAAAGATCAAACAAGAGTTTTGTGATTAAACTTTGTGATATTGCAAAAATTACTTAAAGTTATTCAAGTGAATGTGTGAAGGATTTTATGTCCACAGGACAATTTGATCTCACTCCTTGCAAGTCCTTTCTGGGCATCTTCTTGCATCTTTTTCTGTCTCAGTCGCTCTCCTTCACGGCAGCATTCTAAAAAGACATCTACACATCGACGATTTGTTTCCACCAGAGAGACTCTGTGCATTCTCTCCTCACAAGTTCGTTTCATGGGGATGAGAGAAAACCCGTGTGCACAACATTCTTGCAACTTCTCATCGGTAAAGTTTGATTCTGAAAGTAGCATTAAAAAGAAACCGAAAACGTATGTTAAGACACAAGTAATTTACATTATCTCAGAGTTGTAAATGCATGAATATTGTCTTACTTAAAGTCATCATTTCCTGTTGAAGGTCTATAGAGCGTCTCTGTCGTGTAGATTGTGAGTCACAGTCAAGACCTGGAAAAGAAGTCAAACTGTATTTAAGCTTGGGTTGAAGATGTGGAGAGCTTGGATTATTGCTGGTACTGTGATAATTTATGCTGAAAAGGTTATTTCTGCATTAGCTAGTAATTGCAGCTAATTTCTAATCTTTGCCATGTTCTCCTGGACTAATTTAACACTATCTTCAAATGTAATCTGTTCTCCAGCCCAGTCACCAGAATAAAATGTTGGCATTATACGTTTTGTCAACATTACTACAATATGTTTCTTGTTACATACATTGACATACATTATTTTAATGTTGATGGCACTTTTTCCAGCAATTTTCGTGGGAACAAAAGTGGGTGACAAATGGGTGACATGGCTGCCAAGCGACAGAATACTGGTTGAGATCACTTTGAGACCACCTTTCAGTATCCGTTTAAACCAACACCAGGTCATTTTGGCGACCTTCTGCAAATTTTGCACCTGTGTTCGTGGCTACAAAACATAAAGTTTTATATATCTGTGCTTTGTACAATGCCAACATTTATTCTGTTAATTGGGTTGCAATTGAGCTCGCATTAATGTTTATCCGTCTTTATTACAACTAGACAGATAAACATACTGTATAACAATCTAAACTGGACGAATGATCAAGAACTTAATTGGAGTAAATAAAATGTTTTTTCATACTCTTTTTCCAGTCTGACTTGGACTGAGTTACAAAAGACAGGCCAGCATTTGTTAATACAGATGTGGGGTCAGATCCTCCACTGTATGTGCAACCAAGGTCATATGACTGCATGGAGGAAAACACCTGAAAAGTGGGAACAATAGATTGGATTTACTGTTTTAGTATGTATGTGTTTTATGAAATAACATCAGTGTGTCGTAAGAGACAGTATGTGTCAGTATGTTACCTGTTTGCCAGTAAGTTTATTATCAGCATGGAGAGCGTAGATGGCCTTATCCACGGCCAGCAAAGCCACTTTGGCTTTCTGACCATTTAAATCAAAATGTAGCACAGACCTTTCTTTAGGTTTCGACGATCCTCTTTGTTGTACCTAAATTAAAGTTAAGATACAACAGATCATTTTAAATCTCATTGCCAAGTTTAAGTCGATCAGTACATTAAAAAAACCCAAAACATTTTAATATCCACATCAACACAGTAGTTTAAACGGCTCTGATATAGCTTGTGCTGAAAATAATAATTAGCATGCAGCCTAATTACGCTGACCACAGCTTTGTCACCATAACTGAGTTACTTCAAGAATTGTCCTACTTGTATAGAATTAACCTATTCAAACACAGAAACAGAGCTCTGTTTGTTAACTGTCTCCCTCTGCTAAGGCTGCCCCCTTATCTGTTCTGTTTACTCACCTTGACGTTTATCTTACATTCATCCCTGACATCGACCCACACCGAATCAGTAATGATGTTACCCTGCTGGTCATAGTAGTAGCCAATCAGACGGAAGGATGGCACCATATCAGAAGTTATCAGCAGGTTGTCTCTGACTGAGGTACCAAGTCTGTGAGATCCTGTTTTTATTAGGACACCACGGCTTAAGACCTACAACACAGTCAATTAAAAACCTTTAGATATATCCTTTATCAAATCAAACCAAGTTGCAATCATTAGTTATGCCTCACCATGTAGTATATGAATCCATTTTGCTGGCCACCGATGGTGTTGTAATCTACAGATAGTAACTCGCCCACCGAGTAGATCTTGTTGGTAAAACTCAGGTAAAGGTAGCTGCCACTTGGAGATGATGCACTTTGAAGCACTTTCCTCTGTGTAAGGTCACCTGCCGACGCCTAATGAAGTCAGAGTGTTGATGTGAGTGTTAGATCAACTAAAATGGTAAATGCAGTGGTTTATCAATGTGAATACAAACCTCAACAGTAAGCTGAGCCACAGTGGGGAAATTAAACACAGTAAACACTGCCCCCTCCTGGTCAGTGGTGCCTTGCCAAGATCCCTCTGCAGATGATACACTAATCTTTACTAGCACACCAGCTGCTGGGGAGCCATCTGGGTGACGCACAAGTGCCTACAATAACAAACACATTTTTAAAAAACAAAATCTTCTCCTTCATGTGCATAGCTGTGCATCCATTTGTTCGTTTGATGCTCACCACCACATCTAGTGGATAACCAGGAAGGAAATGTGAGCGAGTTCGAGAGAGATCTATGGTGTGTTTGTGGGAGAAGATAGGAAGGTAAACTTCTGCCTCTTGCACTTCACCACCTAAAAATGAACGGAAAAAGATTTAGATAGGAATAAAATATAACTGCTTGTATTACTATTCTAATAATGGTAGTAGTAGTTGTAGTAGCAGCAATAAAATTTCTGTTATTGCTATTTTAGAAATATAATTATTCTGGTAGTCTGCCACTAAATTTCAATATTCAGTTTGAACAAAATGGTTCTTTCTGGGACTTTCAAAGTGCTACAGCATCACTAATATATTCCTATTTCATTAGGGTTACATTCAGTATTTTAGCAGCATTTTTTTGCACAAATCATATAAAATAACTGGTGATTTATTTTAACTTGATAATTCTTCTTCACCAAACTGCTGTGTTTCAACACATCTCTCATTACACACCACTTTCTATTTCACAACATCAAGAGTCATTGCAGCGCCCTGCAGCGTAAACAGAGACTGGCTGTCTGGCCGAACGTGAGTTAACATGTTATTTACTGCGCACGACACATGCAGGACACACAACTCCAAATGTTTTACACATGGCATGCAGTATATTCTCACATTACACTATAATAGCTTTTAATCATTCGCCCTTTTGGGAGGTTGCTGAACAGTGGTGTGTAGTGTGACAGAGTGTCTTTTACTTCGTATGTTGGTGACAAATACTCCGAGGTAGACTTGTGATCCACTTTGCTCGAGGGCAGAGAGGGTTTGGTTCCTCTGTTCTTGGAGTTGCAGATCTAGGTCAGCTATCATAAGAGAAGCTGCTGCAGCTCCATTCTCAACCTGCAAGAAACAGTGGAATTTGTTGACGTTCAAGTCGCCTACTATAACACTGCCAGAGTTTCTGATTTAAAAGTTGAAATGAGCTCCATTATAAATGTGGGATAAATGTCTGTTTCCTCACTGAACCAGTCAACTCCAGCCTCCTGATGTAAACAGGCTTCATTTCTTGACCAGGGGCCCGTTTGTCTAGCACTCCAAACCGGCAGTGGTAAGCCCCTTTAACATCCTCACCATGTGAATATCTGGGGGAAACAAAAAGTAGTTGTAAAATTGTGACTGTTTAAATTAAATCCAAAAGAAAGTAATGGTGATTTTTTTTGCGACAAGAGGACACATTAGCCTACCTTTTTTCAAATCTCTGAACTAGTAAACTTTCCTTCTTATCAAAACTGCATTAATCAACATATGCAATGTTTTTATTATATCAAATTCAAAGGATACTTTGAAATGGGTCACTGTGACACACAATTGCCCAAATCTGCAGCTCCACAAAGCTTTTAATCCATTTGCATCTTTCTTTTGGCATTTATGACAAGCCTGTTGATTACTGTTAGCATCTAGCTAGCTGTTAGTCTTAACAAAGTACATGTTAGCATCAGCTTACATTTAAAGCATCAGTTAAATACATACTTTTCAGGAGCTGGTGGACAAACTATGGAGTTAGCTTACACCTGAGCTAAAAGATCAGTGAAAAATGGGCGTGCATTCATCAGGCATCCAGAAAAACTATAACTTTGGATTTGGAAGATATGTAGGCTAACACTGACCGTTGGGCTCCAACTAGCTAACACTACTAAGGTAACTCTTTAGCATTAACCCTGTTGGTCAAAGTTGGCGGCTTCACAAGGTTATGATTTGTTCTTGAGTATTTCAACAAATTTTTGAGTTCTCCTGGCATATGGCCAAAGTCAATTAATGCCGCTTTAACAGACAAACTTGGCAGTAAAGTAAGTTTTAATGGAAATGTGTCAACACTTACTTGGCTGAGATGGTGAAGTCAAACTGTCCATCACTTGACAAAATAAAGTTCTGCCTCGTTACGATGTTCACCTCAAAACTGGGTAAAACTAGAGTGTGTAATGATTTAAAAAAAAAAAAAAAAAAAAAAAGGTTTTCAGAGGGAAATATTATCTGATTATTATAATTTTTTATTTTTTTTTAAGTAGTAAAATACTTAGCTTACCAAATTTCTGAACTTTGAACTCTCTGGAACCAGCAAATGTTTTATCACCTTCATACTGAGCTGTAATCTTCCATGTGCCCAACCTTGATAAACAAAACACACACGTGTTAGTATGTCAAAGTTGCGTGTGCTATTATGTCTATTGCACATCTGCTTTAACATACTTAGCGACATCAGGTATGGGGAATGAGCCTTGGAGTATTCCTCCCTTTGCGGTCTTCAGGGACTTCATTATCCTGTTTCCAGCAGCATTCTGTCATAAAATGATAAAAGCATGAATCATGAAAATAAAATGAAATAACTATAAAAATATGTATCATATATCTTTTAAAGTCACATGTTATTACTGAAGAAATTGTGTCCACTTACAAACACTGATATCTGGAACACTCCCTCTTTAGGCCGGTACATGTGGTCGAGGGTGAATATCCTGTACCTCACTGGAAGAGAGATAATCAACATAAAATGGCTTCACAAACAAACGGTGCTGTAATATCTGTAGCGTGTAGAATTACTTCACATTGTTTTACATGTCTTTACATTAAGTAGTGTTCTTCCTACCTTGCTGTGTGGGGTTGTAGATTGGCTGATGAGTCTGAATGAAGATATTGCCCATGCGTTTGGATACCAGAACCCTTGTTATCCTTTTGTTGGGACTGAAGCAGGAGTTCTCTGCCACCAGGTTAAGGTAGAATTTACGTCCAGGTAAAGGTTGAGGCAATCTTGACATCATGTTCCTATCTATCTGTAAAGGTGCAAGTTAGCAGTTTGGGTTAATGACATCTCAGTCTTATCTCAACTGTTTGCTTTTGTATGAGCGAGGATGGTTCTCATACCATGAGCTCAACTGTTTGGATCTCCCCTTCTGTTGTACACTCAGCAGTTTTCTCTGCGGACACAATACCCCAAGTCTCATGCTTCAGGTAGAGTTTCACACGACAGGATTTTCCCATCTGGACAAACACTTTCTCATTAACACCCACATGAAACACTCCGGGTGCTGAGATGAAAAATCTGCGGCAAAGGTGAAAAATGGCACTGACTTTATGCTTCATTGCTATATTTTGCATTTATTAACTAGTACATACCAATAGATAAACACCTGCAATGCTGCATGTTCTGTCTTATGCATTACATCAAGACAAAATGACAGAATAATCATTAAATACACATTCAACAGAGAACATACATAAATTATTTAATGTGTAACAATAACAATTCTGAGAAGACAGAAAGCATATTTCAACACTCTTGCATGAAACACAATAAATGTCGGCATTACGTTGCATTAGTTCATAATTAAGAGTCATGCAGCTATTTTTGTATTTACCTATCATTGCCTGATGAACACTCTGGTTCCACTGTCAAGATCAGGAACAGTACGGAAAAGATGTGGCACCTCATTGTGCAGCTCGAATGTTTTCGCCTGCACTGACACAGGCTTTTAATTATCTGAGGTTTTATAAGTCGTCCAGCCCCGTATTTCTCAATCCTTGGATCTCAGTGCCCTCCCTCTGTTTTCTTCTTCTAAGATAATTTTTAAGTATCAGAGGGGTGTGTGCATAAACCGAGAAAATCCTCATACCGTCAGATATAACATGTATACTGATGTGTACAGATGTGTGGCAGATTCTTTGGTTAATTAGTATGTACATTTCTACAAAAATAAAAGACTGAAATCTAAACAGATTTATCTGAAATGATAATCATATGGATACAGATCAGATAACAGTGATCTGACATACATTTCAGAATGCAACATGTTTGATTTTTATTTTATAAAACCTATTTTATATGACTACTTGGCATGCTGCATGGAAAGTGTTTGTTAAGTTTCACAATGTGTAACCAGTCCCTCATTGGTCGGTGCAGTCAGCCAGATTTCCCCCAAATCATGTGATTTACAAGAAATCTGGTTTAGGCTTTAGAGTAAGTGCTGTTGACTCTACAACACATAGTCCAGGATTGATTTGCACAATAGAGGTCAAGTATATCTGCAAAGTTTTTAATCACAACAATCCCTTCAGTTTAGCTAAATAGATTTTAATATATGGTACTGATAGTTATTAAAGCTTCTTAATTAACACATGATAAATGTTCTGTGCAGATTACTTACTACAATACGTAGTCTATTTATCAGTGAACTGATATTATGTAGAATTATATTTTATAAGCTGCCTGACTGTGCTATGATCTGGAAGAATGGAACAGCTGTAAAAAGAAAAACAGAGCTAGAAGGCAGATAACAAAGACGTACAGAGGCAAGGTCATGAACTTTATTACTTTCTGCAGGAACAGCTTGGTGAAGCAATAAACAGAGCTACAAAAACATCTTTCTTTCGAGAGTCATTTGAAACATTAGATACACCGAACTGAACGAGAATTACAATTTACCTAATTGTATACTCATAGCTCTTGGGTAAATTTAAACACCCATAAACATCCATGTCAAGATGGATAAAGTTTGGAAGATTTTATGAATCTTTTTTTTTTTTTTTTTTTTTTAAAGCAAAGTGCTCCAGACTGAAGGGAACTGATCCCCAAATAATTTTGTTTTCCTACATTTCCAAGCTTTCTGTGAACTCAGTAGAGTCCAATATGTTTGAGTCAGGAAATTAAGCTTAGTTTTTGTCATTACACAATCAATAGTACGTATCATTTTTAATTAATTTAAAACACTTCATAAAAAAAATCCCTTTTTTTTAAGTACATAAAGTTGAAGCTTAAGCCTGCGTCAAAGAACTGAAAGTGTTGCCGCTGTAAAGTTACAACCAAGCTAATGTAGACACATAAGTTACACACATAATGAAAATTGGTATGTCCTAGACCCTGACAGTATAAACCAAACACACATGTGCTCATAAAGGAAACATCTCTGTCAGCCTCCATTTCACTTCGCCGACCACAAGCCATGTGGCCCTGTGCCATATCAACTCCTCATCCATTGATAATCTGATTCTCCCCACATAGTGAGAGATACTAATTGTACTATCCCGCACACTAGATGAACGACTTCCACACATTTCTTCAAGATAATATTATATTCACACACACCTGAAACAAATTAAACTATTTCAGTTATTCAGAACTATACATAAGTTTAAAAATATTGTCAGTACCCTGCTGCAGCCTTAGCACCAATAGAAAGCCTACAAGAGAGAACTGAGGGGAAATAAAAGTCAAAGTCCAGGGTCTGGAAGCTTAATGTGAATTAGAAAGACTGATTATGAATGAATTTTAGAAGCCTACATTGTTTTTCTTTCTTTCTTTTTTTTTTCTTTTAAGTCAGACATCATTATGAATCAACATTAACAAAAAGTCTGAATTCCAGTGTTGGTCCTATAAAGCATTTTTTTGTTGTTGTTGCAAACGGTAAAATGCAGTCCCTTGTTTGCACACAGCAACGTCATATCTGATTAATTCCCATGTTGATCTCGTATTGTATTATCACAGCACAGAAGTACGAGGAAGTAAAAGAAAGTCGGGGGCATGATGTCCATCCACAACTCCTGGAAATGGAGAAGTAACACAAGAATTGCGTTTGGACAATCAGCACCAGACTCCCTGTCAAACTTGGGATGAACAGCCCTGGGAGTGAATCCTGCAGAGGATGGAAGATTTGAAAAAAAAAATATATATATATATATATTTATCAGAGCAGGTGAAGTGCAGACTCATGAAACATACTGCAATTTTGCAAATATATATGTACAAGCAGTTGCTGTTTGTTAAAAGACTGAAAAATGAATAAACTTTCAGGAGAAAGCAGGTTTCACACTCAAAAATGTTATCTAAAAGTAAAATATTACATTTAATCCACATTTAAAAGGTTTCTATCAATGAATGCTTTAAACATATTTATGTATATATGTGCATATTGCTCATCTGACAATTCCTTGTATCTATGTATTATCTATAAACTACTTGTGAGTGAGTCAGCTGGTACTGAAAAGTGAAAAAGTAAAAACTATTTTTATACTTACAGCATGCACCATCAACAGCAACGTGATAATAGTCCCAGAGAATCAGCTATTAATCATGTGTCTCTAAGCATATGAAAGATTAAAACTCTTTCTTTCTAACGTTTTTCAGATATTGTAAAGTTCACTCTCCTCTGCGTCCGTCCTCAACCGCTGCTTGATCAGTTTGCCTGTCCGTGTCCCCCTCTCTATCTCTTCCCCTCTATCCATCTCATTTCATGCAGGAGTGGGGTTACCTAAGCGACACGGCCTCAATGGAGAAAATCTCTTTTTCTACAATTAACTGTGAAAGTGACAGAAGGAAAAGAAGGGAGGGATCTGGAGAGGGGCACAGACCCTGAGAAGAAAGGGAGAGAGGGAAGGACACAAGTGCGCATGACAGGTCGAGAGATGTGAAGTTAAAAACTAATATTTGCGCTCATTTTTAAAGTTCAACCTCGGGAATTTCAGAATAGATCAAAAATGTTGAAAAATAAATAATAACTAAATGTAACCACATTTATAGAAAAGATCATTTGGTTGATTGTCTGGACCCACAGTAAGCAGCAGGTGTTTGCGCCATTTAACTTTTTGATTTTGTCAATATATTCTGTATTATATTTACTGAGGCTGATAATTGATATGATAAACTAACATGTGAAATCATATATATATATATTGTATGTCTTATGGTAGGAAGATTTTTGACATCCACTCTCTATATATACACATTTCAGTTTTTGTAGCACCTCATACTTGAATTGGGATTAGGCCAAATTGGGTTGCATTACACTGATCCCAGTGAAAGTGAATTATGCCCATCACCATAATCTCTAAAAATGCAGAGGGAGTGACCACTGGGTTTCCATGGAGGGATGTACACAAAAGGGTGTGGCGTGGGAATGTCCTCCGGGGTCAGGAGTGAGGGTGAAAGGGTCAAAGGTCAGAGCCAGCTGGACAGCACACAAGAGGAGATGAGGGTGAGAAAGGGAGGTGGGGGGGCCCGTTCAGAGACCAACTGACTGGGCCCAATGGGACATTAACATTGAACTGATGGCAGGCTGGCTGACCAATGCCTTTTCACGGAGAAGCTGAGCTATGACACACTCATGTGTAATGGTCCGTGGTAATTGACAAGTGACAAGACCCTCATTGTGGATGCAAAAAGCAGTTATCAGAATGCAGCGGTGGATTACAAGCTATACGTGCTGGTATTCAGTTGTTATATGGGTTTATTTAACTCAGTGATGCAAACATATGCGTATGTTGATAAAATTGTGATTATTATTGTTAGTATCATTAAAACTGGATACCAAAAAAATACTAAAGTAATTTCTTTCCAAAAAGAGGCCCATAGGAATATTATCAGGACATACATAAATATAATTTTATTTTTAGTTTGTGGTGCAAGGACTCACTTCACACTTCACTCATTGTATACAATGTCACAATATCACTAACAGCAGTTTGATGTTAGTGATATGAATGATTTACAGTAGTAAATGCAGATAATTTCAACCTTCTTGACACAACCACTTTTTTTCGTCCTGTAGCAACTAATGTTATATGAATAATAATCATGAATAATGGCTCATGATGTAATAACGACCATAATGTAATAATTTAGATGTAATAAAAGTTCATTATGTAATAATCGGCTTATAATGTAATAAAATCACGGATGCATAACATAATAAGGGCTGTGTGCATAATGTAATAATGTAATAACTTATTACATTAAGAGCCTTATTGATACCGTTTATAATGTAATAACAGCTAATAATGTAATAATAGTTCATATAGTAAGAAAAGTGTTGCATTATCATCATTTTATCTCTCAAATAAAGCTGCAAGTAAAGCAAAAGACATGGGCTTCAGTACATTAGTAAACTAAATTAGTGAAAACAAGTATTATTTAATAGTAATTTCATTCTCACATTTTATTGATGTATAAAGTTGAGTCAATAGGACGTTTTCTCTGCTCTACCTTTTCAGTCTGCCATCTGCCATCAACCGGCAACATGTAGAGGTACATCACGAAACTTTGGCTGAGAAGACTCTTTGTAATGAAATTATTTGTAGGGGTGCACAACATCCTAAAATGTATGTACATAACATATTTGTTGAAAATAAATATCTACATTAATCTAGTGATGCTGAATATAAAAATGTCTGCATACCCCACCTCAATGTCTGCTGATTCGGTGAATTTTGTTTTTCTGGTATGGCTGGTTGATGGCAGATGGCAGACTGAAAAGGTAGAGCAGAGAAAACTTGCTTGAATCACAGAATCAGACATTGAGGTGGGGTATGCAGACATTTTTTTATATTCAGCATCACTAGATTAATGTAAATATTTATTTTCAACAGATATTTTATGTACATACCATTATCCTAACAAACATCTTAATACACAGGATATTTAAACAGAAAAGGTGGATGGCTTGGTTTAACAAAGATATTATTTGAACTTTAAAGGTCACAAATAGTGCTGCTTACCTGCATGAGTCACAGTAGAAGTGTGCACGGCATTCTCAAAGGCCAAAAATAACTCTCATGGGTGCCACCTATTGGCTCAACTTTATACATCAATAAAATGTGAGAATGCAATTACTATTAAATAATGCTTGGTTTCACTAATTTAGTTTACTAATGCACTGAAGCCACGCCTTTTGCTTTACTTGCAGCTTTATTTGAGATGTAAAATGATGATAAGGCAACACTTTTCCCACATATGAGCTATTATTACATTATGAGCTGTTATTACATCATGAGCGGTATCACTAAGGCTCTTAATGTAATAAGTTATTACATTATTACATTGTGCTCAAAGCCCTTATTACGTTATGTGTAATTACATAATTACATTATGAGCCGATTCTTACATTATGAACTTTTATTACATTTAAATGATTACATCATGAGCTGTTATTACATTATTAGCCATTATTACATTATTAGTTGCTACACGTCCTCAAGTAACATCGACTTCAACCACCTGACAGTTGAAGCCTGTTCAAACATATCTGGAGTCGGGCTGCTATGTGTCTAAAAAATCAGATTCCCATTATTTCTTCAGATATGATCCCCTCATGATAAGTGGGAGTCATATTTTTTTTTTACTAAGGGAAATTATATTTGTTGGAGTCTGTACAAATCTGAAGAACAAGATTTCTCAGCCAAGGAATCTCTGCAGCTCTACAGTACTCAGTGATGGAATATAACTAAGTACATTTACTCAGTTACTATACTTAAGCACCATGTCGAGGTGCTTTACATGAGTATTTCCATTTTCTGAAACTTCATACTTCCACTCCACTACATTTATTTGATCATTTTAGTTACTTTAGATTTAGACTGAATGCGGCATCAGAGCCAAAGTGAAATATTATTATTTTTAAAAATACTTTTAAAAATACTTTTAAATATTTTTAAAGTAACTGATTTGATCACAAATCTGATTTAAAAAAACAACAACCTGATACTGATAATCATACAAATGCTGAATATAAGATCCACTAAGCAGCCGAACCATAAGTATAAGCAGTTAACCAATAGTATACACTATATACATACATGTAAATATAAATACAAATTACCTTTATCTATATTTCTGATGCTTAAGTACATTTAATATCAGAAACTTTAAGACTTTAACTCAAGTATGACCTCATTAACAACACTGTAAGGACTTCATTAAAATTGCTGCTTTGTTACAAATTTAAAAAATTCATGCCATTTGGATTTTGCACTTGACAATAATGCCATTTCAATAAAATGTCTTTGTCCTGTTTTTTTGTTGTTGATTTGTATTTTGAAGCACAAAAACATATACAGCCATATTATTCTGATCATATTTCAGTCAACTGTGCAGCCTCAATCTGGAGTCACTGGTTTAAAAAATGGAAGCAAGTTAATGTGTAGTGAAAATAAAGTGAATACGTAAAAATACACACAATGTTTTTTCCAGGGACACATTCTGTCTGATAACAGTGAAGCAGCCACAGTTGCATTTATGACCAGTGAAAGACAGTTTTCCATGAATATGTATAATTTCCAGTTCCCATGGTTAAAGATCCTCCGTGCACATCAAGGGTGCAGACAGAAAGGTGAGCGTCTGTGCGCTCTTACTTCCATGCCACTGCTAGTGAAGGTCAGGTCAGTGAGGGCAGCAGGCAGTCTGGATCGGGGGCCATACTCTGGTGGTCTAAAAAAGACAATCTTGGGGCCCAACCCATGGGGTCAACATGCAAATAGTAACCCCTGAGTGAAAGGCATAGAGCGGATCAATGTTCTCACATTACTCTTGCTGCCCATGACTGTGAATGTGCACGCCTACACGCACCACATGAGGTTTTTTTCATATAATGAAATTCACTCTTAACAATAGAGGAGACAGCTGTATTTCAACAAAAGTAGAAAGATGACGTCACAAGTAAGCGTTAAAATCAACCGTGATATCTCAGTTGAAGCTTGATGTTACAGTGATCAAAAGTAAGCAATCCCTGCAAAAAATTTCGTCATGAAACAGTAAAGCTTGTATAACCAGCACACATTTCAAAACTCTGTCATCTGAAGTGTCATGGACCCTCAACTCTCATCCAACACAAGAAGAACAGATGAAATTCAGCTTTTCTGTTTCAGGCAAGCCGACCCACTGCTGCCCCCCTGTGGCCTGAATGGCACCTGTAGCACCACAGTCATATTTCCCTTCGGGTCCTTGACCTGGTGCCCAGTTCAGGTAACAGTTAGTACCTGAACTGATCCAGAACCAGAAGTTAAAGCTACAGGTGTAGCGTAGACCTAGCCACACATGGGGAGATGTGGCGTTCCTTGCCTTTTCAGCCACCCTCTCCTGAACATCTCTGGTGGTGATGTGGACGAGGTCGATATGGTGCTTCCTGCAGTAACCCATAGCTTCAATCCATGTCATGTTTTTCTCGATTAGTATCAGGCTTCCTTTAAGGACAAAAACAGAGAAATGTTGCTTGATTTCATAATGCAGGTTTATGCAAAATGAACACAAAGGCACAGGATCATTTCAGACGTACCTGGAGTCAAACTCGGACTGCTGTCTGTAGGCTGTAGAGTTGTGTTCTGTGTGGTGTTCATGGTTGTTAATGCGGAGGCACCGTCTGTAGTAAGCTGTATGGTCGTCGCCGGAGTTAGCTGTGTTGTTACATTTGATAATTCTGTAGTTGCATTGTTAAGCTCAGTGCTCGATGTATTGGAAAGTGTGGTGTTCAGGGTTGTTAATGCAGAGACACCGTCTGTAGTTACTTGTACAGCAGTCGTGGGAGTTAGCTGAGTCATTGTCACATTTGACATTTCTGTTGTTGCATTGTTGAGCTCAGTGCTTGAGGTACTGGAAACTGTGGTATTCAGGGTTGTCAGCTCACTGGCAGTTGTTGCTTCGGTGGTGGTAACATTAGTACTATTTGAAGGAGATGACGTGCTCAGAGGAGTTGTCATATTTGTTGTCAGTTGCTCCGTCATAGGCTGTGTACTCGACTGACTGGTGGTTGTTGGGATTGATTTCACTGCTGTAAGAGTGAGTAATGAATGAATAAGCACTGTATTTCGTTAAGGTTAAAACATATGAATATAATAAATTCTAAAAGATTGGCAACTTACCCCCGCGACACACAAAATTACGATTGGAGGTACATTTCAGGTCGTTCCACTTTCCCTGACCTTTGAATATTGCAGCAGTGCAGTCCTGACCATCAAGGTAGTTTGGCTGAGAGGGTTTCCAAAAACGGAATGATGAGTTGCTCCCGTCAGACCACTTCCAGGGATCTTTGAAGAGGCCAATCCACACCTTTTGTGACCCAGACAGATTATGTACTGCCTCATTCTGCGCCGAGGAGAGTATACTGATGAGATCAGACGATAAGCCCCGGCAGTGATTCTGAGCGTCCCTCCATGATTTGGTCTCGGCGAAAAAAGTGTTGTCTGCAAGTTCAAAGGTTTCATATCTCAAACATACGGAACATAGTGAGGATTTGCATTCAAAGGTGCAAAAAGATTGGGTGGGTGTTTAGCCCAACCCACCAACAATCAACTCTGTTACACATTGCACCTTTAAACACAATTTGTGCAATTTAAAAAAGCTGACTTCAACATCGCCATTTCACTTACCCTGACAAACAAAACTTCTCTTCTCTGCACATTCGCTTTCAAACCACCTGCCATTTTCTTCCATTGCCGCACACGCATCTTCATTCTTGTTTAGTGGCTGACTTGCGTTCCAGTTTAAAAAATCCACCTCTTTGTCAGGCCATGTCCAGTGCCACATCCGAACATCTGCAGCCTCCAGTCCTATCCAGGCTCTGGGAGATCTATTTCCAACTAAAGTGATCAAATTATTCATATCTGTTGCATTGTGGACTGTGGCTAAATCAGTGTACATCTCTCTGCAGAAGGTCTTTGCTTTCTCGTAGGTTCTCGTAAGGTTAATGAGGTGAAAATCTGAAGACCCCAGAGCGAAGGAGCATAATCCTGTGAAGTGACAGGCAGAATGAAAGGCAGTGTGTTACAGCAGTTAGAATACCAATAATAAGCCAAAATCATTCTTGTAACTTTTCCATGCCATTATTTTATACTTCAGAATGGTGTCTAACTTAATGATTAAAAACCTCTGTGTCTTCACTAAGAGCCAACTACATTTACACATTCATATTATACATTAAAAGATTAATATAAGAAAAGGTCCTAACCTGAGGTAAAAAGCAGCAACAGCATTCGAGTCCTTTCCATCCTGACGAATCTGTTTTTAGTTATGCTCGTGCCACGAAGCAAAAATAAAAGCCAAAAAATAAACTAATAAATGTATTCAAGTTAACTGCATGCTGGTCCTAAGACGAGGTGATAGCAGCTATGCACAGCACGGTGTTTGAAGCAAGAATGCCACTTGGCCTGTCAATGGAGAGCTCTGCAGTCAAAGCAGTTTTTCAGGTTTCTGTGGGTTCATGGTGTTGTGGTTGGTGGGAGGAAATGTCACGTGAACTACAGCTTACTGATACTAGATTCTTTTAAGAAGATATCAATATCAATATGAGGAAGTACAAAATCCTGATTACTTGTCAACAGATTGTGATATCAGTGCACAGAAACAGTAAACTTTACTGGGAATTGAATAATAATAAACAAACCGAAGCATCTCTTTCTGCAATATAATCTGTAAAAGTAGTCGGACAATGTAAATGCCGATACTGATACATCGGCAATAGGCCAATATCAGCTGAACTACACTGCTGCCGCGTGACTTCCAACACTGAGCATCTCACTACACTACTGAGACTTCTCTAAAAATCAATCAATAAATAATTCAAGAATTGGGTATTTACTGACTGTCATTAAACACAAACGTGGAAATCTCTTAAACTTGTGTTAACTACAGAACTTTTTCAGGCATTTAACCCAAAAAACCCACTGACTTCCAGAATGATGTACAGTCACCAACAGTGGACAACTCCATGAATCTTCTGATCCTCTGTCAATATTCAGCAAAGATCCTGGTCATCAGCGACGTGGCTGGTAGAGAATGAAGACGAACAAGTTATTGCAGCGAAATGTAAACCATTCTCCCACGTCTCCTTCCTCCTGGCCTACATTCAAGAAAAATAAATAAATGCGGGGAAGGAATTATGGGGAATCTTACCAGTGTTGTTAAAGGTACTCAAAAGTCATATTTGAGTAAAAGTAAAGAAATTGTATAAAAATATTACTTTGGCAAAAGTGAAAGTGATCCATACAGATAGTATTTGAGGAAAAGTCTTTAAGTTTTTGATATTAAACACACTTAAGTATCATAAAATACAAGTAAAAGTAAATCATACATATATTTACATGTACAGTATGTGGGAGTCCGACTAATTATCTGCTCTGATGTTTAGCATTTTTCTGATTATTTTAATCAGATCAGTGTTTTTTTTTTGTCTGATTGCTAAAAATCAATCAATTGAAATAACTACTTTGGCTCTGATACAGCATGTGTTCGTGTCTAGCTTATCCTGAGTGTTCATGACGAGTACACCCACTGATGTTTATGGGAATATTGAATTATTAAACTATGAAAATGATTCATTCAATTATTAAGTGTTGAAGAAAAGTACCGTGATATTGGGATCTGTTGGATCCTTTATATACTATGAAAATGTTACCTGAATTTAAATGAAGTGGGGTTTTTTCATGGAGAATCTTCTCATAGAAACTGGCTTTAACTTTTGTAAAACGATAATTCAAACAGTCCAACTGTCTGAAAAGGGGGAAAAATGCTACTCAATCGAAATTGCAGCTCACTTCAGAATCCTAGAGTTAAAAAAAACAAAAACTGCAGCAATTAATTAACAGCTCTGTTCCAAAAGTGAAACTCACTCCTCGCCCTTGAGGACGAGGGAGTTTTTAAAATGAGCTCAACGGATTACAAAAACAGAACACTGTGTTCTATATTTTAGATAGTGAAAGATGATACTTTGCAACATCACTGGAGCATTAAGACATTGTGCAATACCACCCCTCCTGTCAAAGGCAAAAGCATTCCACCACTTCTCGTAGGTGTGGCTGACCAAGAGTTTGCTCGGATTCAGTCTCCTGTGCCACATTTAGGCTGCCCAGAAAACCCACACAGCATTTCTGTTTGAAATGACTGCACTTTACCGTCTTATACTTTTATCACCAATACGTCATCATCATAACAACAGTAATCACTTCTCTTGCCATTCATCCAGGTAGTGAATGCACCAGTGATGCACCTTATTATAATAATGTCTGGTGCAGTGAACAGATGGTGTGTGTGTGTGAGAACATTTTTTTTTTCTTTTTTTTTTGGAAGGTCATTACTGAATTTCAGCTCAACATATAAGATATATTATAAGATTATAACAAACCACTTAGTTTATCACATTTTTCATGCATACGTTCAAATGCATTAAAAATTTGGGACAGAAAACCAGAATCACCCTAATTAAATTATAAATCATGCTGTAGGAGTGTCATATGACAGTACTGTTATGGGTGGTCCCATGAGACATTTTGGCTCAAAGGATACTGGCACTGAGCCACCATGGCCTGTAAACAACAACAGCGTCAAGTTGAAGTAAACTGGATCTGAGAGTCGGCCTGCTGTCTGGCGCCTGTCTCATTGCACCTACTATAGCGAAGTGGTTTTCAACAATGCGTCGAAGGTGTGTCTGGTGAGTAAATCCAACCTTCAAACGACCATGAGCTATTTTGTCAACAACCGCTTCTCCAGACTATCACCCTGCGCCGTGCAGTAGGCTAATGCTAGCTGTATTAGCTAACTTGGCCGTATTTGCAGCTAAGAGGCTAATCATAGCTAGCTAGACAACATTACGCCAGCCATGCGGATTAATTGACGTGGTTCGATGATTGTCGAGTCGTTAAGCTCCTAATGTTCTTCATGACTAACAGGGTATGTTTGTATCGTGGTTTTACGAAATGCAATAGACTGAAATGTTAGCCAGACGTGTGGCAGCCGTAGCTAAAGTTAGCATTAGCTCTTTCGAGCGTTTATGGATTTGCAGCTAGCTAACTAGCTAACGGTAAAAACAGACGGAGGGTATTATTTATATGTCACATTCAGAAGTGCAATTTACTAGCGGTAATATTTATTTATTGAACACAAACGGACACAGGCGCTTCTGTTTATGCTCGGTGTTTTACATTTATTTAACGCTGTTCTCCACGGTAGTGCGTATCGTTAGCAACATTTAGCAAACGTGTAACGTTTTTGCGATGCCAACAGGGGCCAACTATCGTTAACAAACACTGACTAATGTAAGCAAATGTTCACGTACATAAAGGTTTTATCAGTTTGAACAGAGATTAGCACGCACAACATGGAACGTTGTTGGTCTTATTGCGTTTTTCCTTGAACTTTATCAGTTTTACAAGGGCGGTGCATGTACAACAATTTGGACCCTAAGCTCTAGTTTAGCTTACAAGCACCGTGGTTTCAATCACAACCGTCCATCTAATCACTCTGTTTCACAATTTATACGTGTCATGTTAATTTTACTGTGTGGTTAAGTAGCTGGCCTGTTAAGCTGTTTGAAAATTAGACAGGCAGTGTCAATGTGTCGTGCAACTTTTTTTTTTTTTTTTTTTTTTTTTTTTTTTATATACGTGTCCTGCAACTAAAGCTACATTATTTTCTCGATGATTCTTTAAAACGTCCAAAAACAGTGAAACAAGTAAATTTTGATCAGATCGGATATCTTGTGTTGACCAAAGACCCCACTCCCAAAGATTCTCCTTTTTATTACAGATAATAGAGAAAACCAGCAAATCATGGTGCCCAAATGCCTATAACCAGACCGAAAATGAGCTTGAAGGATTGATTTAAAAAAAAAAAAAAAAAAAAAATCCAAACAGTTTGTAAAGCTAATAATATCCATTTGTGTTGCCCTCAGATTGATAACCTTCAGACGGGACGTCTTCTTCTCCACTGGGTAGCTACCTAGCCATGTCCTCACAGCAGCCCAACAGTTCAGCCTCTAATAGCCCCACCAACATCTTGGGTTCTCCTTTCTCTGTTATCAGTTCATCACTTAACTCTCCAGTGGTCTCACCTTCTCTGGGATTTGGACCCATCAGCAACAGTCAGGTAACTGACCCACCTTAGAGTTGATGAACTGATTTGTTGCTCTTCATTTTTGTATATAGGACATTAGTCCACCGTAGTTGGTAGGTTACTGGTGTTTACGAGGGGGAGATGCTTAAAAAGGCTTGTTTTTCGGTACACTGCAATGCATCTTTTTTTACAATGTGTACAATGGCTGCATGATTAATTGCAATATTATTGCATTTGCAATGTGGCCAAGTGCAATATCCAGATCACCAGAATCTGCACTTTAGAGTAAAATGTGTGAAAAAATTAGCATCATAACGAGGTACTGAACATGTTTACTTAGTTGAGACCCCAACTAATGTAACATCATCATGATTTTATTCATTTTTTATTGAAAAGGAAAATTGAGATGCAAAAATGATCATTCCCACTACTCCCGGTTCATATTGGAATTACACCATCTATAAAAATAAGCATGATATGACTTATTTTACACTATTGTGCAGCCTGGTGTGTACATTGAATTGTCAATTGTTTTAATGCATGTTGCCAGAAGCTTTTGTGTGCACACTGGACACACACTGATGCCAAGTCATTGTCATCAGGAATTGAGTTAGGTGATGTTGTTATTCAACGCTATACATTATTTATCACATTTTGTTTTTTGGTTGTACTGCATCCAGATCTCTTCTTCAGCACCCATATCAGGGATGCATTCAATCAGCAGCTCAGAAGACGTCAAGCCTCCATTTGGCCTGAGGCCCATGCAATCTCACAGCCCTGGACTAATGTTGTCTCAGAAACGCATGTGTGTCATCTGTGGAGACCGCTCTTCTGGTGAGTTGGTGCACTAAGGGCAGGATTAGCAGCAGTGAAACAACAGCCAGATACTGTTTATTTCATGGTAATTCTAGTGTGGATACTCCCTCACTGTTGGATGTTTTTGCCTGGAGATGAATCTCAATCATCGTTGCTAGTTAAAATAAAAATGTATGCCTTCATGTTGCTGTTTGTTCTTTTGATCTGTTAACCTTTCTCTAATGTGTCTTTTATTACTTGTTATAATATACAGGCAAGCACTATGGAGTGTACAGCTGTGAGGGCTGTAAAGGTTTCTTCAAACGAACTGTGCGCAAAGACCTGAGCTACACCTGCAGGGATAACAAAGAGTGCCTGGTAGACAAACGCCAGCGCAATCGCTGCCAGTACTGCCGCTACCAGAAGTGCCTCGCCATGGGCATGAAGAGGGAAGGTATGCAAGGAAACGGGCTTGTATGAGATCTTCATTTTAAGAGCCTTTTTGGATAATGAAGGTTTTACGAACACGTTTTGTTGCGAGTTGTCTTACATGCAACTATACAAATGTCTCATACATTCGAGTTTTCTGCAAGGTAGCATTAAATGTCTAATTGAGGAATGATGTAAACATTGGCAGTCAGTCAGATTTCTTAAAATAAGTCATTGTACCAAAGAAACCCCAATTAAAATGATTAAGTAATATTGGATTAGATCAGTATTTAGGGGGTAGGTGAGGACAGCTGCTAGATTAGATAAGCTAAAGGGTAGAGATGGGTGTATTGGGGCTGGTTTATTTAACTAACCCCTCTCCATCTCTCCTCTTCATTTTCTCCTATTCTGCCCCTTTCTCCATCTTTCAATAGTGGTCAAACATGTAAAGTGGAATAAAGAAGATGGAAAGGATGAGGGATGGATGAGTATGTCAATGAAATCTTAAAGATATTGTATTTTGATGTTACCTAGAGAATTAGCTTGTTGTGTTAGATGTGCAAAACTGTTGACTGCGGGATTTATGTGTGAAAACGTACCCAGAAATGAGGAATCGTGATGATAAATTTAATAAATTAAGCAGTTTGGCAGCTGTAAGTTTGTCGAATGTGTATACCTCTATTTTAGATTTAAGGGAGTGTGGATTTGTGTTGAGGCAGCAATGAGTATAATGCAGCATAATAAGTCAAGGCGTTCATAGGCCACAATGTCAGTTATAAGGATCCTAAATACATCCAGCATACAGTATGTATCCTGAGAGGTGTTGCCTCTTTACTAGTGTTAGTGAGTTGGGTAGATTATATGTGATAGTGTCAGTTTTTCCAGAGAGATTTAAACAGCTCTGTTTTTTTCCTGATTTGATTGAAGGAGGTCAGATTCAGGCAGTCAAATGGTGATATATGTATATATTTTTTTTAATCAGAGAAAAGCTTCTTTTCTTTCACCTGATTGAGATCACAGTCTCCTTTTTGGTTGTAGACAACCTTTACTCACTGTATAACTGCCGTTAACTTTTAACAACCTTTCGCGCACTAGTCTCTAGGCTCCTCGGTTGTGTTAGGGTTCTTTCTGCTGCTTAGGACAGCACCACTCTGGGGTCAGGCTGCCATTTCAGTAGGGGAGGGAAAAACAATAGAATTAAGGGCCCTGTCCACACGTACACGGATATTTCTAAGATTTGTTAAAAGTATCAACATCTGGATAGGCAGAAACAGATTTTTGGAAATGATGACGAAGACAACTACATTTTTATTGGTGTTCGTAGCATCATTGGCAAATGTGAACTTGGTATATATGTTATGATATTGGAGTATTTGAGTTTGTACATTGATGGAATGGCTGTTATGTTAATGTGTAACTTTATTTCTTACAAAGACACAAATGGACATTGCTATACAAGAATGGACAAAAAGAGTCAAAAAAAAATGTTTTCCAAAAACATCCATGTACATATGGACTGGGCCTAAGATGCATTTTGATTTTGTCTTTTAACTATTTAGAATTTAATTGTTAAACATTCAACTAATGCATGTGAGCTAACTCAAGGGCATGTTAATAACAAGCTCATGCATGTAAATTCACCCTGACAGTTACTGTACTTCTGTTGATAATGGAAGTAAATTCATCAGAGTTGTGTCATGATGGATAAGAATGATCATATTATACAGTAGGAAAAATATGGAATTCAAAAATATGTAGATGCATTGAGAAATATAATCAGCAGTGATGATCAGTTCTAAGCACCCTGAGTCAAAACAGATCTGACGTGCTCTATAGATTGTCAGCCCAACGTTTCAGTTTAGGTATGAATGCTACGCTTTTTGCCATCACTGACATGATTACCTATTTTAAGATGGCCTCAAATTTAAAAAAGGACTTTCTCAATGCAACATAAACCCTGAAGCAACGCAGAGCATTTTGCATAATAGCACTCTAACCCATAAATTCACCAGTTGTCTTTTTTTCTTTTCCCCAAAGTCTTTTCATTCTTCAATATTTACCATCACCTCATTCCTTTTCTCCCCCCACCACTGTCTCCTCGTGTTTTGTCTGACGCAGCGGTCCAGGAGGAGCGCCAGAGGAACCGAGAGCGTGAGGGAGAGCTGGAGTTCAGTGTCGGAGTGAACGAGGAGATGCCTGTGGAGAAGATTTTAGAGGCAGAGACTGCTGTGGAGCAGAAGACTGAGCTCCACTCGGATGGTGGTTCTGCTGGCAACTCTGTGAGTCATTATATCATGTCAATAGACTTTTGTAAGTGTTTTCACAGGAGCATGATGGATTTAAAATAACTTATTTAATTACCTTTAACCCCAGGCTTATTGTTGCTGGAATAATTTTTCTTGGATGGATGACTAAGTAAACAAAATGTATTGTTTGGTTTCAGCCCCATGATGCCGTCACCAACATCTGCCAGACTGCAGACAAACAGCTGTTTGCACTGGTGGAGTGGGCAAAGAGAATCCCTCATTTCTCTGAACTGCCCCTTGATGACCAGGTCATCCTTCTTCGCGCAGGTATGATCAAGCCCCGTCAAAATAAAAAATCAGATCCACACTTTGTCTTTGCAAATTTATCAGAGGCAGGTTACAAATGTTGCAGTGTTGCGTACATTTCTGAAAAAGTAACCACACCAAGGTCAGTTGCTTATTGTGTTTTCCTTATCCAATGTAAAGTGGTCTTAAACAGTCACACAGCTATCTAATGTTGTACTGTGCAGACTTTCCGCTATTGTTTGCACATGTAAATAGATATACTCCAAAATGAACAAGAGTTAGTTAAAACACTAGGAGATGTTAAGCTAAAACATATTTGCCAGCAGACTCCAAGAAAAGTTGTACCTTTGCTGCCCTTTACATCAAAACCAGGATAAAAAAATACAGACAAATGATAACATCTGTGAAAACTCCAAATAATGATAATGTAGTAGATTGCATGAATGTTGGTATCTGTGCATTGGAAGAGTCAGTGAAAAATAAAGACTAATGTCTATGTCTATGATAAAGTCTATGATATGGTTTTTTGTTCAGTTGTATTTTGAAACATAAATGTATGCATCTATGATAGGAGGGGTGCAGAAGCTGTTAATAATCCTCACTCAGTTTTGGGTGGCATGTGAGCAGAGTCACATGATGTTGAAGATGTTGGGTTGTCTGTGGTTAGGTGCCTGTTATTATGTGTTCATTCCTCTTTTAAAACAGCTCTTGACTGTGGCTGTAATTTTGCATTTCACTTGTCAGAACTACTGAAATGCTTGTCCTCTGATATTTTTAACTAATGATTGTTTAATTGTTTGTCATTTGTCAGGCTGGAATGAGCTCCTCATTGCCTCATTCTCCCATCGCTCCATTGCTTTAAAGGATGGAGTCCTCCTGGCCTCCGAGCTGCAGCGCGACAGTGCACACAGCGCCGGAGTCGGAGCCATTTTTGACAGGTATATGTATGGAGACAAAAAATAGCTGACGCCCATAATGCCTTGGTAGAATGTTTTTGAATATTTGTAGTGTCTGGATGTTAACTGGTTTTATTTAACACAGGGAAAGTGTGCAGAGTGCAGAGGTCGGTGCCATATTTGACAGGTAATTTTACTGTTTTGTAATATAAAATTTGTGCGATTTTCTTCTTCTACTCTTTGTTTTGTTTTTTAACTCAAATCTGTCATCATTTAGGGTCCTCACTGAGCTTGTCAATAAAATGAGAGATATGCAAATGGACAAAACAGAGCTGGGGTGCCTCCGAGCCATCGTCCTCTTTAACCCAGGTACATGCCTATTGCTGAAATCTACATAAGAAAGATGAATTCATTTATTTTTTACAAGGTAGGATGTATATTTGAGGGTCTTTACCCTGATGAAAATATGTTTTTCTTGCAGATGCTAAAGGGCTCTCTAACACCAGCGAGGTGGAGCTGCTTAGAGAAAAGGTCTATGCATCATTGGAAGCCTACTGCAAACAGAGATACCCAGAGCAGCAGGGAAGGTAAAGATCCCCAGCTCTGACGAGCTCAGCATAGTCTTGCTTTTGTTTTTAACTGCGTTGACTTCAGATATCAAGGTTCTTCTTTTCTCTGTCAGGTTTGCGAAGCTTCTCCTCCGACTGCCAGCACTGCGATCCATCGGCTTGAAGTGCTTGGAGCATCTCTTCTTCTTCAAGTTGATTGGTGACACACCTATTGACACTTTCCTCATGGAAATGCTTGAAGCTCCCCATCAGTTGTCTTAGATAGGAAAACGCGTACTGTGGTTAGGTTTAGATAGCTGAAGTCTGGGAAGCTGGAGTGGGACTGGAGTGGCACTTTAAGTTCTTTGAAGATTTGTCAATTTGTCTCACTGCTGTCTGCGTTACACTATTTTAGTGCAGCACAGATTTGCTCTTTAGACCAAACCCAAGGCTTGGCATGATCTAAAAGCTGGTGCTATATGTTCAATTAACTTCATGAGTAACTATGGTTTTAAAAAAAAAAAAAAAGGTATTTTTAAAAATGTAAACATATACATATTTCCCTCACAGGAGCTATAATTTGGGTATACATTTTTATATAAGCTTTTTAGACACCTCAACATCAAGTTTCGGTTGTTTCTCCAACCGAACTTATCCCCAAATCCTGTTTGTAAAAGAAGGTCAACCTGAATCATGAGTATTCATTAAAGGACAGTCTTCTTTTTTATAATTTCAAATTCAAGCCAGATCTAAAAGTGTAATATTGTACCAAACCACCACCAGGAACTGTGTCCAAAAACAGCTCTGAGTTTACTTGTATCCATTGCAGAAGATTAAATCTTAACCCCAAGATAGGAGACGAGTCAAGTCCGACTCGTCCGTGTTGATTGAGGATCAGCTTTATGTGTCTGGTAATATACAGCTAGTGTTGTTTACTTCTTTGCCATTTTATAAATCTAATCACTTTGTGGTTAACGATTAAACTGCACTGCACACTTGCTATGTACTATTTCTAAAAACATACTTTCAATAAACGCCTGGCCTGTAAACAGTCAGACGTTTGTCTTTTGGTGCTATTTCAGAGATAATTTGACATTATCGGTGCAGATGCACACCAAACGACACACCTAAGAATATGCAAAACTGAAAATCCCTTTGTTAATCTTTGTTAAAAATGTAGCAATATATATTAAATAAAAAAAAAAGTAAACTGCATAAGAGCTTTCTGCCTGTCAGTCATTCAGGGGTTTTACAAAGTAAATCATGTCTGGTGGAAAGGGAATACTCCATTTTGTAATTTATCTATACAATTCTGAGGTACTGTGCAAAAGTAATTGTTCAGGGAAAGTGTACATTGATAAATTTGAATTATGATCAGGAGATACAAATTATATAATTCTTAATATGTGCCCTTGTTTTTAGTTTTCAGCTAGTATAAAGCAGAACATGTCTTGGGTTGCACTGGATTTGCTGAGACTGTTTTAGCTGACTTTTATTTCTTGTGCTTTTTTTTTTTTTCTTTCTTTGATGCTCAGTTGTATTTTCCTACCTTCCCCCCCTTCTCTTTTTTAGGTAGCTGTCTTGTTCATCGTAATGTCTGCAATTTATTAAAAGCAAACCATAATCACATTTAGATCCATAACACCTGTGGACACATAGGAATTTTGAACAAGACCAAATGAGGTCTGAGTGATGGCCATGCGTTAAACACCGGATGAGCTGTATTGGCAAGCTTGTCATCGACCTCTGTATGCTCTTGAACATAGTGACTTGAAGCATGGGTTGTGTGGACTGAAAATAAAGAGGCTTAAGTTTTCTTGATTGCTTTTTCTTCGCCCTAAGTGTTACATGTGACCCGTATTTTTTTCCCCTAGGGGAAAACTCAACAACACAATTGAAAGATAATTTAAAAAAAAGAAAAACTGTCAACAGATGTTTTAATGAGCCATTTTATTGAGTTGTTACATACTTTTTGCTGTGGGCAAAGACGCATTAGAAGCCTTGTTTGTATAGCACTTGTGTCCAAGTTCCACAGTGATGTTATGGCACAGGCAGCAAGTGTGTGTGTGTGTGTGTGTGTGTGTGTGTGTGTGTGTGTGTGTGTGTGTGTGTGTGTGTGTGTGTGTGTGTGTGTGTGTGTGTGTGTGTGTGTGTGTGTGTGTGTGTGGTGGGCTAATGTTAAATTAAAAGAAGAAAAACAAAAAAACGTTGAGTGCAATGAAATCAGAGGCTTCTAAGGGATTCCACAGGATTAGCTGGTGAATTTCATCGCTGTGCGTTTCACCACATTTGTTTGCTGTGAAGTAAAAAGGGTTAATAACACGCACACAGACCCTACAGCTCTGAGAAACCGAAGTGAACCTCCCCTTTATTCAAGCAGAAGTGACGACTTTTAAACCATGCATGGCTTGGTTTGCTTAAATTATATTTAGAATAATACTGCTTTTAGTCTATAATACACTATTCTACACATGGAGCCAAAAAAACAAAAACAAAACAAGAACACAAAGACATTGTCATGACATGTACATCATTTTACAGCATTCCCCCGTCTTCTACTTTACACATCTACTCTGTCTGGTTTTTGACACAAATCAGTACAATCAGGGAAACACAATGAGCTCCTCCTCCTGCCGTAACTACTAAGTTGCATGCTACACATTGAGTCTAAGGTGCTGAATAGGTTTCAGTAAAGTCTAAACAAATAAAAACAAAACATGTGCTGCTGGTGTGGTTTTATGTAGCTTTATCATGATGTTGCACTAGATTCTTGTTTCTCTCAATGGCTATGTTTCCGTCACAGTGAACGTTTGCAAGTTTTACCCTCTCCGTGATAAACTGAAGTTATGCGTGTTAGAAATTTTAGCCGAGGCCATTCCAAATGATTTAATAGCAAAATGAGCTCATCGTTAGTTCAAAAACAGACCTTATATAATGAAAGTCTAACACCGCGCTCCCTTCTTTTCACATGTTTTAAAATAGATAAATAATGGAGATTTTATGTGCGTCCCTATTACTAATTATCATGAAACCCCTGACGTTCACATTCATAGTTAGAGAGTGAAGGAATACAAAGCGAGATCTCCAGTGATGCCAGCTGAGCTATACATTTAACATGGCCTTATCTATTTTTAACTCCTTATATCTAAATCTGAAATTGAGCGGGACAGTGTGTGTCCATGTTCTACAGTAAGGCAACAGGATCCAGCTAATGTGCATAACCAATCCCTAAGTTGTCATAAATACTTTTTAAAGCTATTTTCATAACGAGACGTAGCACGGAGAACGAAGGGGGGGAAAAAAAAAACAGAACAGAAACTTCGCCAGGACAAGTTTTAAAACACTGGTTAAATCACAGCTCGTGAATGATACACATTGCAATATTATCCCCTCTCTTCCCTCACAGGCTGCACATCTGTAGTAACATTTTCTTGATTATATGTCCCTGAAAACGTCTTAATAAATAACTGTCTTTGAAAGGCACTCTGAAATGTGCAGCTCATAGATTTTCTAGAAAATAATAACCACATAACTCTACGAAGGTTGCTCACTTGTAACGCAGCGCCCGCTTTCCTCTAACCCGTCTTTGTGAGAGTGGGTCGCGTGATGCAATTTGCCTACGTGTTTTACAGCTGAAAATGTTGCATGGTATCTGAAACTAGTGGTGTCATCGGTCTCACCCCCACAGTACGTGAACTTTAGATTGCGATGTTTACTACAAAAACGTTTCTCAGATAAATTCCAGTCGACTAACAAAGCTTGAGATGCACATCTGCCTCGTGTCTGTCCACTCTGATTAGACATTAAAAACTGTGCTACTGTTGATTTGCTGGTTGATCCGTTGAGTATATTTTCAGATTCAGATGTCAGAGTGGTTCATCAGTGTCAAGGATTTCACATTCCATTGATACCCAACTTTTACATCCAGTGCAATTGTTCCTTATTTGAGCACCTTCTTGAGCAAAATGAACAGAAACACAAAACTACCACAGTAGTGTATAACAGAATAACCTTCTGCACAAAGCCATCTATTCAATAGATACATTTTTTTCTTTCAATTCAATTTATCACTAAAGCTTCAGGGCTGACACTAAACCCGTGGTTAGTTCAGTGTCTGTACCACACTTCTAGCCCTTTGGATTCAGTCAAGGCCACGGAGGCTGGAGAATACGCACAGCCAACTCTTCTCATGCCCTTGGCCTTATAAAACACACTTTTACGCGGGTGTTTCTACGCCATGTCGCGTTCGAAGGATGGTTGTGATTAAGCCTTGTGAGTGCAGATCATCGATGTTATCCGGCGACAGCAAAGCTTAGTGGTTTGAACGCAGCGCTCAAGTTCAAGATTAAAATCCTCTTCCTTTTTGTCCACTCTCTTCGGGAAGCACTCGTATGAAGCATGAAGATGAGGTCAACTCATCAAAGCTGAGGGGAGGGGGGGGATTTTAGAGCCAAGCTTAGAGTGGAGTGGGTTGCCAGGTTGGAGGGGCAGTGAAAGGGCTTCCAGACATCTTCGTGTCCAGCTCACACCTGCATCTCTGAGCCGCTGGACAAGCCGAGAGCATTTGCCTCCTCTGTTGTCAAACCGTTCTTCAGTGTCCTCCTCACTGTGCAGACGGGAAGAGGAAAAAGTGGAGCGGAGAAGGAGTAAAAACTTTGACGAGAGCTTTGATAAGTATTTTGTCACAGTGTTTGCTGATAGCATTCCTTTGTGCATGATAATAAATTTGAGACGGTCGACGCGACTCACATGATTTTCGGTTGGCTCGGGATCGTCTCCTCTCCCGTGGTTGCGTCCGCTGGCTGGGCCCCTGAGTGGCTGACCTAACGATCCTCTCCATGATCTCATCAGCTGTGTCATCTGTGCAGTTCACTGGGTCATCATTGGCAGAACACCACGGGGGAACACGCCCTAAAACAAACAAGGTCAGAATGGATAAGAAAACAACAGAGATGTTGGAGGGCAGGTTTAAGAAATCGATATTAAAGCTGCGTTCCGAGTCACGTCATTTCTCTTTTCACTTGGAGTACATGCCAATTTGTATGTAGTACGCATTTGCATGTTTTCACACATGAGAACAACACTGGGCAAAATGTCCTTTAGTCTATAATAGAGATGGATCACCAATTAAACTTCCTCTCCCTGGTGACCACATGCCCGGTGGCTGACGAAAGTGTATATTGAGAACAGAAATTGAAGCAGTAAACCTGTCCATAACCAGTTTAAGCAGGTATAATGTTGTGTTTAACTTTTGCTAACTAGCGCTAAAAACAAAAGAACTGAGGTCTGTACAGGGATTTAGTCAAAGTGTTCAGGTGTTGATCTGGTGAAGGCGTGAGATGAAACGTTTTTGGATGGCCACAGCTCTAACTATTCACTTCAGGTGAACATGAACGTGTGTACGAAATTCCACGGCAGTCCATCCGATGGTTGTCAAGAAATTCCCCTCAAAAAACACAAATGTGAACCTCTTGTGCCACTAGAGGTAATGTCAGGAGATTACCAGAGGTCTGCTGGATTCATCATCTGGCAATCATAAATGTCTGTACAAAATTTCACGGCACTCCATCGTATACCTGTCGTGACATTTCAGTCTGGCAGTCAAAGTTTAGCTTAAAAGCTTCAGGTGAAATAAAATATTCCTGCTGTGCTTCCTGGAGCGTTTATGGCCGCAGAGGAGTGCAAATCTCGGTGTAGTGGACTGGATGGGTGATGATATTAATATAAAAACTATGTAGGGGCTGTAACAGTGTAACGTGTTTATGGGACTGACCTCGGGTGCTGCTGGCTCTGGTGCGTGTGCGGAGGCCGGGCACCATGGACGTCCCGCTCTCTCCGCCCTGCAGGCTGCTCTTCAGCACGGCCTTCATGTTCTCATGTTCAGCTGCAGCTTCAGCATACTGGATACCCTGAGGTTGGCTCTCCTGTGCTTCTGACGGGGCACCGCCGAATTTACCGCTCTGGGGGAGGGGGAAGACATGGGATTACAATATCTGACATTTTACTAGCAGGAGACGGTGGAACTCGGCTCCACGCTCTGGTATTTTTAGAATAAGGAAAAAGGAAAAGCTTCAAATGTCAAACTTATCATACAGGTTAATCTTCACCAGAGACACAGCACTTTCCAGCCTAAATAAGAACAATTAATCATTGCAGAAACTTGGAAGTTCCACATTTAAAGTGCAAAAGGAAAATCCTCTTGTCTGTTTCCCGCAGCGATGCAGACATGCCGGTATCAAGGGTTCAGCTCGCAGTGCCTCTAAGGGCCATTCATTTCTACCAGGAAGTGGCCGCAGCAACTCCCCCCAGTGAGATTCACTCAACACTCCAGCTGACATCATGCGAGCGCCTCTTTCTTTCACCTTGTCATCACTGTCAAAGCTTCCTCATTCGTGTGAGGTCACACACAGAAACCTGTCAAGTCTTACTAATGACTTGTCCTTTGTTAATCATCGTAAACACACCAGTTATTGTTCAGACTTGAAACAACACAGTCTGGTTGGATATTAGTCACAACATAAAGGTTACATGCAATTGTTTTCACACACAGTTACCTCACTGTCATCGTCATCCTCACTCTACAGAGATGAAGGGAGTGGAAGGGGAAAAAACGTGTGTTGTAAATACAGTATTATATTATTGTGAACGCATGGTTAAGTTAATATATCTGTGGCCTAAATCTCACTTATAAGCAAGTTGTATCCTGTTTGACTGTACCACCAGTGCAACGCTAGCTGTTTCCACCTGCTTTCGGTCTTAACGCGAGGCTTAGCTAAGCAGCTGCTGGTTATTTTGTGCGAACGAATGAGATTTTTTATACATTTTCTAATTAACTCTCCACAAGAAAGTGAATAAGGGTGTTACACAAATGTAAAACTATTCCTTTAAACATCAAAATTGCTCCTCTATAACATAAAAAATACACATTGCAGATATGTACAAGCTATGGAAGAGAGGAGCATGCTGCAGTGAACATCTTTGTTAAGAGCGTGGTTAAGGTGTGGGCCTCGTTATTTCTCCTTCAGGGACATCCAAAGGTTTGAATTTTCACACAGTGATTGAATTAGGGTCCCTTTGAAGAGAGAGGGGCCCCTGCCAAGGCTCGCTGTGGAGTCCGCTCTGAGCAGCCGACTCCTCAGGGTTTAAGGGATTTTAATCATGCAGGGAGGTGTTTGCTCTGGCCTTTCTTAGCCTGCTGCAGCTACAGAATGGGATACACTGAAAACAACTCACTGATTGTTGTTACAGTAACCTACACATGTGAATACCGAGGAACTGTGCTGATGTCATCACAAATGTATGCCTTGTCTGTCAGAAACGTCCACGTTTGACTCCTCAACCAGATTAAAGATATAACCAGAGTCAAGGGATCGCTCATATTGTTCATAAGTACAAACCAAACAGAGATGAGAATCAGGAAATGGAGAAAGTGTTCCGTGTGACTCGTTGCTCGTGGTGAAGAGCACTTACATCTGTTATCATTTTTCCCCTGGTCTTGTTCCTCTCGCGGTGGTTGGCCCTCTTCTGTTTCTGTTGTAGCACGCGCTCTCTCGTTGTGCGATACTCCAGGGCAAATTCGCTCAGGATCTTGCTAAAGCGATGAATGCTGACCTCACGTACCGCGTATACCGGATGGCCGAGGAACAGAAGAAATGCATGAAACCTGCAGATGTACAAAGGAACAGCACATCACTGTACAGTAATCCTTTGGCAGAAACAAGGTTTAAATGTGCAAAAACAAAACATTACGGACACTTACAATGACACAGGTAGAAGAAATAGTGATGAAGTTTTTGGAACAATCCAAGAAATGTTTAATCTGATCACCTTGTTTGATCTAAACATACCTGTTGATTATCCTTCGATGTACAATCTTCAGAATGATGATCCTCTCGGCACAGTCTTTGAGGAAGTCGGACATTTTTTGTTTCAACGCTGGTTTCATCTCGTGTTTCGCAATGACCTTGAGGTGATCCCATGATGCTTTGCACCTTCGCTCCATCTGGGCCAGATTGTCTTGAAGCTGATCAAAGTCCACCTGACAACAGTATCACAGGATGAGCTCACGCCGGATTGCTGAGAACTCTTTTCAGCGGATGTAAAAATTGTACTGGCGGCAACGATTAATTGATAAGTCGAACAGAAGAAAATCAATCAACAACTGTTTTGATGATTAATAAACCGTTCTAGTAATTTTTCAAGCAAAAATGTCAAACAATTGCTGGTTCACGCCTCTTAAATGTGAGGATTTGCTGCTTGTCTTTGTCATTTATGATACTAAGTGAATAAATCTTTGGGTTTTGTACAGTTGGTTGAACAAAAGAAGCATTTTTTGTCTATTTTTTTCAACAATTCTGTAGACTAAATGATTAATTAATAAAATGTAAAACATAATAGGCAGATGCAGCCCTTCTAGTAACAAAGTCTTACAGTTGATCAAGTATTAAATGAGTTTTTTTTTTAAAAAGTAAACCTTGGTCAGGCGGGTGACGGCTCCTATCTCAGAGTAGAGGTCAGTGCTGTCTGGAAACTTCTCGACCACGATGGAGCAGACGTGGTGCAGCAGCGACTGCTTGTGAACCGTGTCCTTCACCTCTGGGACTTTCTCTAAGTAGCTCAGCTCAAAGCCTTTAGCCTGGAGATGAATGCACACACAACAACAGAGTCAGAATGTGGGACGGAAACAACTGTCTGAAATTAAAAATCAAAAGCCTGAGCTCGAGGTCCAAATTGCACAGAATTTCCTTTTTGGCGCGGTCGGAGAAAAGGGGCTCAATGGAGTGCTCGGAGTAGATATGTAGATTCATTACGCTGGTGATTATCAGAAACCCCAATCTACTTCAGACCCCGACCGATTGTTCCGCTCGCCACAGCAGAGCTAAAAAAAGGCCAGAATGTATCATGAAAGACATAATCCCAACAGGATCTACCTTGTTCTTCTGCCAGTTTTAAATGGCTTACTGCAGAAAAATAAAAGGCGGCCATTATTTACGGGAACTACTTGTTTTGATGTTGATGACTTATGTTTTCCTACTGCATTTTTGGGCCCGCATATCCCAGAGGTACACATACACACAGATGGCAAGGCCACAGCGAGTCACAAACCGAGACACAGATGCAAGTTCACTTACAAGCAGCCAGACAAACTGAAACTTTTAGAGAAAACACACAATCACACAAACGCCCTCCCCTCTTCCTCTCAGACGGACAGAGCCAGGTTCAGCGGAGGCCTCGACAAGCGTTTTTACTGTAGAAGGACAGTGTCTGGTGCAGAGAGTCAGGCAGCACATTCTTCTACACATAGAGTCCACTGTTATCCTTGCCAAATAAATATGTTGGCAGGGGGAGACGGAGTAGGAGGAGGAGCGTGGGAGGAAACGGAGGAAGTGAGTTAAAGACAGAGGGGTAGAGAGAGTGAAAAAGCAGGAGCCTCTGAGCCATATATGTCTTGAAGTTTACTCACGTTGGTGCTGTTGAGGAAGTTGCCTATTGCGAGCAACGTAGTCAAGATGTAGCGGAGTGTCTTGTTTTTCTCTAACTGGTCCATCCCTTCCTTCAGGTCCTGCAGAGGCTCTGCCACCTCCTGAAAGAGGATGAAAATGAAGCATCGTTCTCATTTGCTCTTGTAATCCCTTGATAATGATGTACAAAACATTTTTAAAGGAGAACTTGTACACATTAAAGTCTTTTTACAGGTCTTGGAAGACACTGCATATGTAAAAGGTGGTATAAAGCCTTGTAGCTCCAGAGGGTTGCTGTGTGATGCTTGGTAAATGTCCTTAAGTGACCAAACTACTGTAGCCTCTAGATCTGTTTAGAATGTGACGCTGAGACAGAGACAGGTTAATTTCTCTCCCAAAATGCCCTTTTAGTGTCAGAATGTTAAGAAGATGTATGACTTTTGCTAAAATTGGTCAAATATTTACTTCAGTGACTACAAGGCGAAATAATCGGTCACAATGTCTTCTCATGTTCACTTCTCCCATCGGAAGGAATAGACTCAGGACCTGTCACCACAAGACCCAGACACAGGAAATGATTCTTCGGCATAACGTGCCAAAGTGTCTGACTAAGCTGCTGTCGCTTGAGTTGCAACGTGGTAAGGTGAGCGCCAGGTTTCGACGAGGAAGAAAAATGTGTGAGCTAAAAAAAAAAAGAAGTCACCAGTTCTGTTGAATCTGTAGTAGAGTTGTTTCGGCTTATAGTTCAAATATAGTTCAAATCTGGGAAAAAAAATTGTTTATGCGCCAAGAGTGAAATGAGAAGATTGATACTACTCTCATGTCTCTGTCTGTCAGTATCTACAGTTACTGTGGCTGAACAGTTAATAGCCCACAACCCCCAATTTTAGTGAGATCTTGATGTGTCCCTAAGTGGGTTTTGTGCCCTAGTTGTTACCAGGCTAGCTACTCCCTCTGATTCCAGTCTAAGCTAAGTGGCTGTAGGTTCAATAACCATTCATAAAGACAATATAGTGGTATTACTATTCCCTTAAATGCGTAATGCAAAGTTGTAAAAAGACCTGTAGAGATCTATCTGCATGTGATCAAAGTGGACAAAACAGGAAACGTTGTCTGACCTTCTCAACAAGCTCATAGTCCATCTTGAATGCCCACAGCTGCAGGCGAGCAGACAGCTCTGTGATGGACGAGAGGGTGAGAAGGAACTGTTCAGCGCTGCCCAGGGGAATATCAGGGTTGACCAGCTGAGCCTCCTGGATCCTCTGCTTCTCCTCCTCTGTGGGGATCATAGTCAGGATTTTCTAGGAAAGGGAGGAGGGAACGAGAGCAGAGAAAGGAGAGGAAGAGGCTTATTGGATCATCCGTCAAGTCTGTCAGAGTCGTGCCTGAGTGAAATTTTTTACATAATATGTCAGGGGGTAAATCATAGGCAGGGAGAGGAAACAAAATGATTCTGACATTTCTAGCTCTGTTTATCTGAGATGTTTCCAAAATTTCCCACAGACATGTGGGACACCTGAACTTTCAACCTCGCTTTTGTTGTCTGGCTGAAAATGTCTCCAGAGACAAAAGGTGGAGAGGAATACTCCTCGCTGCTGACAGTGAAGCTGTGGCGAAAGCTCTGAAAACTGCAGGTTATATAATACCAAAGGGATGGAACATTAATCATTATCTGCTGATGTGAAGTCCAAGGTATGGTTTTTAAAATGAGCTGAAAGTACGCATGTGGAGCCTACCTTTAATCATCGCCTTGATTAATTACATGAGAGAGGCTGAAACGCCAGCCGTCTCGCAGAAAAACACGTGATACGTCAACATTGTGGGTCATCCCATCTAAACGAGTTATATCTTGTTTTTTGGGGAAATCCATCAGTTTATTTTGGGGTGCTGAGTAAATATCTTTCAAGAAACCCATGTTTTTTTTGGACGCATCGAGTTCAAATGGGTTTTATTTGATGGACCGGATAGTACTTTTAATACAATACAAGTCTAGATACAGTTTGTGTCTTAAGACAAAATCTCTTAAATAGTGCTTACCTCGATGCCTTCCTTGTTCAGTGCGTACTCATCAAAGTTGAGGATGGCGGTCTTGATGGTGCGGGGAGGAGGTAAGACAGTCAAGCCGATGTTTATAGCGTTGCTGCGTTTTGAATCCAGGACTATGATTTCTTGTCGTTTGCCATCGACAGCTGCTTTCTGTGAGAGATACCAAGAAATCGATGTTTGAGCGTTGATATTAGATCATATATCCTGAGTAGTGGAAGCAGTACCTGGAGGTCCCATTATCATACTCATTTTCAGGTTCATATTTTAACTTAAGATGTTGGCCAAAGCAATTTGTTTTAGTTTCCGTGAGCATTACTCTGTGGATTGAGCTTTTTGATACTTTGGCAGTTTTTATATAATATTTTAGACCTGCTTTATCAATTAAAAAAGGCGTGGATATCTCATCTCCCATTTTTAATATGGGACATTTATTTAAAAGATGCATTAATCAATATTTGTATAGAAACACCTGACCTATGAACCTTTATCACAAAAAGAAGAGCATGTTTGATGCTATTCTCCTGTCTGATTGTCCTCTGGTGAACATGACTCCACAAAGAAAATGTTGCAATTATCAACATGCAACACTGAGGTATCATCGGAGAAAATCTCCCCTCAGGGTGGTGCTACAGGAGGGGTCATTAAAATAAAACCGGGAGCATGAATAAAACTACAAATTAATAAATGGACAGAGATATTGCTCATCATTTTCAATCCTATGTAGTGAATGACTCATTCCTTTTTAAGTGGGCCTGTGTAGAGTGGTGGCCTCTTCCCTCTCACTAATAAGAAACAGATTTTTAAATTCTTACTCCACCCTGTGCAAATTCATTGAGGTGAGACACTCAGAGCGCCAGTAGTCGGGTCAGATTTAATACTAAACACACAAATTATCTTTTTTGTAATATGGTGCCAGATAGCAGGAAATCCTCAGCCATGGGAGAGAAACTAAAGCAAATCAGGACTGCAAAACAAACTCCAAAAGTAAATAGTATTACTGCATGGTTCTACTGTAACAGCAATAAAAACACTAAGTTACCTTTGTGACAGGCAGCTCCTTGGATTTGGACTCAAACAGCTGCTCCATCTTGGATGTGTCCAGTTTAATCGGCTCCAGTTTGGACCAGAGGGACTCCTTACAGAATTTATGGCTCTTACACTGCCAGTCCGTGGGACGCACCTCATTCCAGAACAGACGGATGGTCTTCTTCTTCTTCTGGAAGAGAGGCGCCTCCCCACGACTCAGCTGAGGGGATGGCGGGGGGATGGGGGGCATGAACGGTGGAGGCGGGGGCATCATTTTGCCAAGCAGGGGCGGAGGAGGGGGGCACCCGAACAGGGGCGGAGGTGGGGGCAGGGCAGTGCTGCATGGCGGAGGAGGAGGTGGTGGTATCAGGTCACTTGACCCCATCATACTGTCCATATCTAAAATGTCCATGTCGTCCTCGTCCTTCAGGTCCGTGAAGTCCATCTCTTTGATCCGCAGCTCCCTGGGCGCGGCCATCAGCTGATCCCAGATATGGTCTGACTCTTTCTTAGGTGGCAACGACGATGTGGCAGCGGTTGATGATTTGTCGCTCTGCTGCTGCTGCTCTTTTGAGGCCTCGATCTCAGCTGGAGACGTCAGGCCTTTGACCAAGTCTCCAAACTTCTCTGCCACGGCTCGTACACTGCCCTGGTTGTCAAGATGTCCCACCTCCATTTTTTTCACATTTTCTTCCCTGGCCTGTCTGTGGGCCTCCAGTGTGGAGATCCTGCTGGCCAAGCTCGCCACAGAGGAGTCACCAACCTCTGTGTCCTTCTCACATTTCCATGTTTCTTTCTCTGTTTCTGCTACATTCCCTTCATCGCTGCTGGTTGGCTTCTGAGAGTAGAGCATGTCCAGCATGAAGCGCTTGCTGTTGAGTATTTTGTTGCACTGGTCATTCACATCTGTGTCTTTAATGCACGGGGTCCACTGGCCTGTTGATACGCAAACAATTTAGATATCATAAGAAATGTACGAAGTTGCTTAGCAAAATAAGTGAGTAAAATTAGCATCAATCATACCTGCTTCGATGTCATTGGTGACTTTCTCCTCCCGCTCCTCCCTCTCCAGAGTGCTACTTGTGGAGGAGATGCTGGATGCGGAGCAGTTGTCCTTTTCATTCACTTCCTCGTTCTGTCTCTCCTTCTCACTCAACAGTACACTGTCTTCTACATCCCTTTCCATCGGCTGCTCCTCCTCTAACTCGACATTCACCTCCGCATCTGGCTCTCCCACCTCTGACACATCTCCTACCTTTGCTTCTTCTACCTGGTCTTCTACCGCTGCCTCATCTGTGCACTGTCTCTGCTCCTCAATCTCTCTCTTCTCCTCTTTCTCCATATCCGACTGTTCTTCTGACGCCGGCTCCACCACCGCATTCTCGTTAGACTGAGTCTCAACAACGTCCTCTGTCTCTGCAGGCGGCTCTATTTGAGTCTGCTGCTCGTCTGGCTCGGAGGGAGGCGTGGGGGAAGGTTCTGATACTGTTAATTCTGGCGCTGGACTTTTGGTCCTGGTCTGTGGGTCAAGGTTTGGCTCTGGGATGTCAACTGTTCCTGGAACATTGGAAGATGAAAGCAAAACATTTTGAAGAAAAAAATGTACTTTAAGTACTTCAGTAATGTGTCTATATATTATCTGATAGACTTCAGAAACATTCTTTGTTTATAATTAAAACAGCTTGAAATTGCTTCCTGACAGACCGTAATTGCACTGAGAGATTGTCTAAACTCAATGTACATTTCCAGACTATAGAAGCAACTCACAAAGCAGTGATAATATTCTGTTACCACGGCCCTGACCAGACAACATAACTGTAAAAAACAATGTGAGGGGCTGAAAGTTACATTTTGTTTTATCTTACTTTTAGTAGTTGCCAAATACATCTATCTATCAGATATCTGCCAAAGATAAGATAAGAGCGACGCTATTTAATCAGAATCTTATTTAAGCCATTTCAAAAGTAGGACTATTAGATGATTATTATGCATGCGCCTCTTTGGACACACTCAAAATGTCTTCTTTCCTACAATATCTCTATTTCACTTACTGATTTTGACATTTATTCCTCGAGTCAAGACGTTATTTTCAATAACTCCTATCAACAGAAGAGCAGCCAAATCTAATTTCAGTCCGCTAATCACCTATGAAATGTTAATGCCAAGCCCAGTGTGTGTGTGACAGGTGGACTGTCAGCCGGTATTGTCTCTGCCAGCTCTCTAAGCCGACGTTACATTTCATTCGTGCTTATATCACTCTCAAACTAATGATGAATAAATGGTTGGCAAACACAGTTTACCCGATGTCTGCTGTGCAGTGGCGGTGTCTTCCTGTGAGATAATGGATGAAGGTGTGGTGCACCGGGATGCTGTGCGGCTGGCAGGGTTGGAACTCAAACACAAAGTGATCTCTGTTCGTCCTCTCGCTGGCACTCTGGGACGCTCTCGCTCAAACTCCTCAGCAGCGAGCCTCTCCACAGCCTTGTACCTGCAGAGACAGAATGCAGCTTTTAGACGTCTGCATACTGCAGTTTGGGTGCATCCTGATCTGCACTACAAACATCACTGTTTAAGCTCTAGGTATTAGGAGCTCCAACATTTAGCAGTCTTCATTTTGATATGATTGCCAAGAAAAAACTTGGCTCTGATGTAGAATGCAATCGGCAAAAAACCTACAAATACTTTGTTATAAAAGAAATGTATGGGAATAAAAGTACAATTTTTGCCTCCAGGATGAAGTGATGTGAACATATACATTAACAGAAACTGGAAATACTCAAGTAAAGTAGTACCTCAAAATTGCACTTCAGTACTTGAGTAAATGTCTTTAGTTACTGTTATCTAATTCCTGGGTAATTACTGGAACATTTTAAATTATGACAAATGACATACTTCTTTTGATAAAGTGTGGTTTAACATTCTGTGGTTACTGATCTCAGTTCACATGTTCTTTAAAGTTCAATGAGACGCATGCTACAGTTCACAGGGCTGAAAAAACTGAGGGCATAAGAGCGAGGGAGCTATAATTTATGTTGCGCACACACACTTTCACAGAGACACGGTCAGAGGGAGATAACCAGACCACATCCGTGCCGAAACACAATTACACACTTGTCCTGTTAACTTTGGGACGTCTTAATGGTGAGCAGGCCTAAAGGCGCTCCGACACCTATAATTCAGCCCAAGGCCGTGTGCATCTGACTTAACATCTGCTACCTATTCTACACACAGGTTTTTGTTAGTTGTTTGATCTTTCTCCACAACGGCAGCATTATTGTGGATCCATGTGAACTCAAATAAAGTAAACTCACCTCTCCTCTCTGGCTTGTCGTGCTTCTTCCCTCTTGTCTACAGAATCCCGACTGCGACGAGAAAACAGAAACAGAGTCAGAGTGACTAAGAGGCAATTTAGGACCTGTACTTATAGTATGTATGGATTCATCTGATGGTTGCTTAACAGAACATTAAATGAAAAAAACAAATACAGCAATCAACAGAGCATCATTAGAAGCTGGGACCAAATAATTGCACAGAACATATACTGTCGCAGATTTAATGGTCCTCAGCTCAACTTTTATCAGACTCATGTGAGATTTTTGAATATCTCTCAAGTCAGGACGCAACCTGTGAGCAATCTCTAAAGATGACCCATGCCAACATGTCTTAATGAGCTGTACAGCTGCCTACTGTACAAAGCAAAGAAATAATATATTCTCTCTGACATGAAGAGCGTCTTATCTGATTGGTAAGGTGAGACTCACTTGAAGCGGTTCCTCTCTTCTCTTTCGATTCTCTGCAGACGCTCTTCTCTTTCAAGGCGCCTCCTCTCTCTCTCTGCAGCCAGAGACTCCTGATGCTGTCTGTAGGATGAAGTCAGCAAGCCTCCCAACGCAGGTCTACAAGCCAAAGAGGAAGAGCGAATGTGATAACATTATCAGAATTTATTGAACTGAGGAATTTGTACATTTGTTCAAACAGGAGCTTTGCGGACGGGATGAGTTATATTTCATCAACCGTATCCACACAAAGTTCTGCATGAGCTGTGGAAAGCGCTGCGGTTCCGACCTGTCAACCAGTTTGGAGTCTGGTGCGGAGGTTGCTGAACTAGTGAAGCGATGGATGGGTGATGTAGGGGCCTGGTGCCTGCCAGGGTACGGCGTGCCATTGGCACTGATTCTGTGAAAAGAAGAGAAAAATAAATGCTTTGTTCTCTCCGGAGACATTTTTCCACTGAAAGACAGGGAAGAAGGCTGAACATCACTTCAAGAATCTGTGAAGCGATGCGAGGTGAATTCCAATGTCATACTGTTGGACAGTTGATACTCAGATTTGACTGTGCTGAGTAAAAGAACAGTACACTTAAGCACTTCTTATTAGGCATCTGAACATGGCATGCCATCAAACTCTGAAGGGTGCCTGCAGGTGCATTGCTCATGTCAGAACACAGATACAATCTTTCATTAACTGATCTCTTCACCAGGCCGGCTCTTTTCTCAGAGGCTTTGCAACTGCTGTGTTAAACCTGACAGCAAGTCATGCACAGCTTGTCCGAGAACAGTTGCACAACACCTCGTGTGTCAATAAAACTAGTTAACAAAGATGATGTAATCAGTCACTGGGAACATGGTAGCGTTCAGCTGTGAGTGCTGTGCTAGTGCTCTACAGCAAAACTCTCCCTGCCTGAAACTATTAATGTCTAGCCAAAAAAGTTCAGACTCATTTACATATCAGAGGTGGGAAATAAAGTATTTCTCCTTCTTTACTTAAGCAGATTTTTAAGGTATCTGTACTCGAGGGGAAATATTGATTACTTACAACCCCAAAATGTCGGTATTTGACGTCCTGAGAATGAGACTCATCAATCAACTGTCATTTTCTGAAACAGCTCGGAGAAATCCTTCTGATTCTACCCTCAACTTCAGTAGTCTTTGAATTACAATGATATGACGTGACTAGTTTTATACTTTGAGTTTATTTCAGAGCCTGCACTTTCTTACTTTTTCTTGAGTAAAGAAGTTGAATCAGTACTTTGACTTTAACCAGTAGAAGTCTTTTTTCACACAAGTATCTGAACTTCTACTTGAGTGCAGATTGAGCTGCCTTATGAACATTATGAATATTTTACACAGCGTCCAAACTCACTAATTAATAGGGTCTGTACATCTCATCCCCGCACACTCTTGTTACACTTGACCTGGCCTTACCTTTCAGCCCAGCAGGGCTTTCTAGCAGAGTAAGATGTAGGAGAGTTGTTTATGTCTGTCTGAAGACTGAAGATGGAAGTGAGAAGAAAAGAGATTAAGGGACAGGTCAGTCACTCCAAAGATTAAATAATCAAACGTTAGTCACACAAACAAGAAAGTGAGGCAGCAGTCGGAGGTAGGAGGGCTGCAAGCACACAAAAACAGAGCCGACAGGGACGTGACAAGGTCTATGTCTATCTTACTGATTCAGCTATAAAACCACCATAAATTCAAAAAAATAGAACTGTTATAAAGTCTCTCTAAAGCAGGGAATCATTAAGCTTAGATCGCATCAAGAGAACAGATCTCACAACTAAGGGACAGTGACCGTGACTCATACCAATACTTTGAATTCCTTAAAGCTTTGAATTAATTTACTGACTTGTCTTCGGTTAACTGTGGTGGAGAGCCACAATGGAAGACAGATGACTAGTCAATGTTCTGCAAAATTAAGTTTTCTAGCAACCGAGAAAAGGAAGTAATTATGAGTGTCCTTTTACTGGTGCATCTTTAGAAAACAACATAAATCGCATATGATGGGGAAATACAGGCAGCTATTCTCAGGACAACGTTTTTACGGACGAAGGAGGCAGAGTGGAACTAAGCTGCAAGCGAGCTCATGGGACACAATTAAGAAGAACAATTTGAAGAAACTATAGAAAATGTTTTAAATTTTAGAAAAAACTACATCTGCTTTCACTGTTATGATGCTTGTAGGTGTCGTTGCTGAGTGTACAGTGAGCTACAAAGACACGGACACCAGTGATGGGAGGACTTTGTGTTTACACAATGTGAGGCGTAACATGGGTTGATGAACTGAAGCTCCTGCCCTTCTACCTGTGCGGCCTTTTTTCTCCTGGCCCTCCTCACTCTCCTCAAATAAGGGGACAGAGGGGAGGGAAGGGGGGTTGAGGTTGGGGTAGACTGACACTGAGGACGTGCAAAGCCTGGCACTCGACTCAGAACAACGGGGGAAGACACAGTCAGGTGGGCCGGGGAGGAACGCACCAAGGACTAAGGGTCCTCTTTTTAGGTGCGACGGACACAGGAGAAGACGACCTGGCCTTGACGCCGACATATTTTCTCTGCCCTTCCGGGTCACTGGCTTTAGGGAGGATGTTGGCCATACACTTTAAGTTCAGACACATGCTAGGGGTGTCTGCTACAGCTGGAGCCACACTAGGATGACAAAATACAAGAGAGTCCAACGGGAATGAGGAAAATTATCAATCTACATGAGGAAAAAAAATGGGGAAACTGCTCGGGAAACCCCAAATGGCCTAAAAATACCTTTGAGCGCCCTGACTAGAGGACTCAGTGACTGGATGACTTTCATCATCTGCCTCTTCCTCGTCCTCATCCTCATCCTCATCCTCCTCCTCATCCTCCTCCTCCTCTTCCTCCTCCTGCTCCGCCTCCTCTCCCTCCTCCTCCTCCTCCTCCTCTTCCTCTTCTCTGTGGCGAGAGGAGGGGTCAAGGGGTTTGAGAGAGAAAAGGGAGGATGTAGGCAGGCGAGAGTGAAGACACATTGGACAAAGACGGTATGAATACACAGTGCGCATGAAGCCAGTGGAGAGACAACATACAGAAATGACAAACACTAGAAACAAGCTGGCAGAAGAAGAATAAGTGTAGAGACAAGAGTTAGTAGGTTTTGACGACAAAATGTAAGAAATGGATAAGCACAGGCAACAGAAACAGCTATGTATCTGTGACAGCATTAATACATTAATACATAATTAATAAAAAAAAAAAGATGAGAACAAGATTCACTTCAATAACAAGTGTTAGGAGATGTCTTATGTGTTTGAACTGATGGTCTGTAATACATCGTCACACATGAGTCTGTGGCAGTGGGCTATTTGGATCCCTCCTGGTTGTCTGGGTTTCATTAAACAATATGGAAAACAGTTGACTTCAAAGGCGGCTTGGATTTCCTGTGCTGAACTGGAAGAAGCTAGTCTGGTATCATATGACCTGCTGGACTGAATTTAGGTACACCTAAAGACCTGAGTGCTACCAGGAATATGGGTACATGTGCTACTTAGGATTAAGCTTGTTATTAATGAGAGGAGACTGAATCATGTGGAACCAGCGGAGACGGTAAACAGTAGTGATCTAAAAAGACAAAAACTGAGGCATCAAATCAAGCCCATTTTTTGCCTTCTGCTGTATGACCTATAATACAAAATGGAATAACTGTCAGAGTTTTTCTGGTGCTTTTATAGGGAACAGTCCAAGCTACTGTGCAATCAAATACGATGGCAAATTTGCTTCTTGCTGGAATCAGTTGTTGTTTCTCTTGAGTTTCTCTTCTTGAGTTTGTCACAAAGGTTTGTCATATATAACACAGATGGCACTGCAGAGTTTAGCAGTAAAAGAAGCACGAGACGGAGTGCGGATAGCTCATATCGTGTGTTTACAGAAGCTTCCTATTTCCATCAGCGGCAGGAGAATGTCTTTGACAGTGGGAAAATTAATTGAAATGTCACTTTCGAGCACCAGTCTCCTCTTTGCCTTTCTTTAAATTACTATATAATTAAATTCTCTGCTTTGGCTCGAGACAGAATGGACGGTTCTCTCCAAGACTGAAATACAATACAACACTTGCAGTCAAGCTGTTTCCTGTGAAACAGACAAATGCTCCACGGGCTGGGGAATAATTTGTGATTCCATTTCAGTCGGAGCTATCTCTCAGGGTTTAAAATATAAACGAGATCAAAACAAACCCTCCTGGCTGAACCTTTTAAAACCAGGATCAGCCCAAGTTCAAGCTAAAATTGGAGCAAAGATGAAGTTTCTTCTTTTGATTGTCTTCCACTCCGTTACTCTCCCCTCTGCCTTACCTTTCACTGATGTCTTCAATGCGTTGGCCACCGAAGGGCAGGAAGCTGTTTGTGTGAGTGTGAGGGCTGCTGGGTGATGCTGGGGCAGAAGCATGGCCTCTGCTGTTCTGGAGCGAATGTCTACGGCTGCGTCTTCTCTCCAAGCCACGCCTCTCGTTGGTGCCGCCGACACTGGCCCTTCGGCGTTCCTTGCGGGCGCTTGGCGGTAACTGCGTTTCATCATCTCCGTCCTCGTGGCGGAGAGTCATCTAGATTGAAGGCATCCCAAAGAAAAACTGAATAAATAACATGTTGATGTGTTCATTTTTGGATGCAACGACCCATTAACATGACATAACGACTGGTTGTTATTTACTGCTGTGGTGCCGTGTAGGCTTCCTGACCTCATACATGTTGAACTGCTCTACGAGGTCTAGGTCCGTGCCCTTCCTGCTCAGGTGTCTCTGGGCCATGGCCTCAATGCCCTGCTCCTCCAGACAGTCTACCATGTCGTAGTACGAGTCCTGGTCTGGGAGGCCTGCCAGAGTCTGAAACACAAACACATTCAATGAAAAAACACAATAAGAGTTCGACCTTGTCACTGCAATACTTTAGATTAACTGTAAAAGAAAAACAATAAATGAGTCCAGTAAAGAGAGAAGGGAGGAGAATTACTTTTGAAGTTGTTTTGTTCAAACCTTGTATTGAACTGTAATCTGTAACCAGATATACTATCTAAATACCTAAACTACATCAGTGATTTAGATTGTACTGGAGTCCTTAAGAAAGCTTGACAGTCTTCACATTAACACACTTTTTCCTTATCCAGATAAGAAACCAGATTACATTTTAACACTATGTTTATAAGAGGTTTGAGAGACGGACGGAAGAAAATCCTGTAAAGCAGCAGTGCAGATTAGAGGTTAATGATATTGACCTTATTGATGAGTGTCATCGCATACACCAGCAGTTCTGTATCCACTCCATCCTTCTCGTCCAGGATCTCCATAACGTTCGACCATAGCTTTGTGCCTGCAGCAGCGAAAGACATGCGACACATTGCGTATCATGAGACAACTGCAAACACACAGCCAAACACATCTACCTCTATTTTTTTACACAGATACAATTTATAATTAAATCTTAACCATCTGCTCATTTTAAGACATAAAAAAGCTGATGCAAAACTTGCAGCTTCACCAGGGTGCAGGGATTAAAAAAAATTGCTTTGTCATCTCATGGCTCCAGCAGGAGAAATGCAGTCATAGCAGTCCTTCTCTAGAAAAGGAGCAGTGGAAAAAAATGGAGCAGGGGCGACTTGATCACCAATGAGACAGAAGCAGCCCTGTGTCTGAGCCACAAGGCTGAACTCCATCTCCTTCTCATCAGGAGACTGAGGATCAGGTTTAGTCTTCTTATGCAACAGCGAGAGTGATGGGATGAGACATAACTGAGACAGAGGGATACCTGAGCCCTGCACGTTGACGCTCAACGCAGTCGCAGCATAAATGCGATATAAGCTGCAACGAATGGTCAATTCAGCGATTAGTCGCTTGAAAAAAAAGGTACTTGCCAACTGTTTTGATTATCAATTAATCAATTACTGAGGATTTACTGATTTTCATTTTCCTTCATAATAGAGATGAAGAGTCTTTGAGTTTTAGACAATTGGTTGAACAAAATGAGCAATTTGAAGACAGTAAACTTTGGTGATAAGGATTTCTAACACTTCTTTTCTTTTGACATTTTATGGACTAAAACATATCTTCTTAGTAATTTTGTGGTGACAACCAACTGAAAACAGTCACTGTTTTGACAGTGCATTACACATACAATTTTTTTCACCCTGCTATCTAACCTGCTGTCTGGTTAGCCCGGGCTCTTACCTCTTTTAGCATCCACCACATTCACGGCCTTTATGAGCAGGGCAGCATTAGACTCTGTGTACTCCACAAACACCAGCAACAGCTTCAGGGCTGTCTTCACCACCAGACGGAACTAAACAATACAAAAACACAGTTAACACAGACACAACAATGTGGCATGGCCCCTCAATCCCAGCACATAACACACAATCCACTCATTTCAACTTTAAACTTCATGTCTCTGTTCAGACACATGGATCAACATGACACAAAGTACTATATGTGCCAGCCACTTGAACTTCCAGCTATCAAATGGCATCATGTTGTTGTATAAAAGCTTTTCCTGTCTGAGCCTTCTTGAGTGGATTGATAAGAACCTTGTGCCTTGTTGCGACAATAAATAGATACTAAACAGCTCATGGGAACATACTGTTCTGTCCTCAAACAGTCTGACAACAATCATAATAAAATAAAACTAGGTTATAACAAACAATGAAAAGAGTCTTAAAATACTAAAGCAGCTGACTAAGAGTCAATATTTACACCCCACAAAAATATGAAAATGCGAGAGACAACTAACTGAGAGGGGAGTGATCAGCCTGATGTTCAGCAAACCTGACAAAGTTAATTTGCTTAAGAGTGAATATCAAGATTATGTCAGTAGTGACAAAACCATCAGACTTAATTAAAAACTTTTGAACAGCTGCCACATCAGCACGAAGCCTGGACAAGTAACACCCCAATGATCATAGTCAAAATGACTACCGTTGATGGAAATTTGCCACATGAAATGCCTAGGAAGATAGGGTTTTGATTTACAAAAAAAAAAGTATTTATTGAGTATATGAAATGCCCCCATCTGCCACAACTTTTTTTTTACATGACGCAATCTGGCCACTAGAGGGCCGAGGTGACCACAGTGACGGGTGTTTTTAAGCATCTGATTATTTCACCACTGACAGAGCACAGATGGGGGTCGGCAGGTTGATTTTACAATACTTCTACTGTGCAGGCTGTGGTGAAAATTTAACGTCCACATTCTTTACCTTGGACCCGACCAGGGTGTAAAGCCACTGGACTGTTTCATTGTGAGATATGAGGCCATTCATCCCGTCCACATACAGCATTATCTGACCGAGGGCTGGAGAGACGGAGAGGGAGAGGGAGAAGGAGAAGGAGAAGGAGACAAAGCAAGAGATTTGGTTTGATTAATCATCTGCCAGTTCAGTTGTGTTTTCTCCTCCTTGTCTTGGCTCTAAATGTCTGTTTTGAACACTGATCATGAATCTCATTGAAACCCTCTTTGCAAAGCAGGTGAAACTTACAATGTCTTACCTAGTTGTCTTTTTGAATCCCTACAAAATGCCCCTTTATCTGCGTGTAAATGATAATTCATCATTTAAATATAACATTTTTAGAACAGATCACTAAGGTAATACTCCTAGTGTACGCAGACATATTGACTCCTATTAGTCTGTAAACAGGACCTTGTTATAGGTATATGACCAAAAACATAGATTTTTCAAATAATTACTCCTGTGTTAATTGTATGTGGGCAAAAGTACACACACACATCATTTCTTTAGTTACTGAAAGGTGTTAATGACATTCCGCGACCCATCATGATTAAATCTACATAGAAACTGGGGCTGCTGCGGAGATAACTGTTTCAGACATTACAACAATTAGGTGAAGACCTAAAAAGAAAAACAGCACTCATCCACTCATTCCTCGAGTCAGTGGACTCAACTGGAGGGAAAAATACTTGAGCAGAGTGTCTCAATGGATGCTGACATGACTTCCATCTGTAACAGGATACATAAATAAGAGCATAATAAGAGCCAAGGGATCTCAATGGGGGGGCAGTAAAAGTGTAGGGCTTCTGTTAAAGAAGGAGACGGGGGGAGGGAGACAAACGCCACTGGACAGCAGTGGAACAGACAAAAGCACCCTTTAAATATGTTAGTTCTCAGTGGTCGTCCAATGCATTCACACAGAAGACGGCAGCAACAGGATGAGCTCAGCTTGAACCCACAGCAACTTCAGGTGATACATTAGCTGACACAGGAAAAAAAAAAGCTGAAGCATAAACATGTGATCACATCGAAAGTGGAACATTTTTGGAAGGCTTGTTTGACTTTTTCTTGGCAGAGGCTGTGGTTGTGTGTGTGTGTGTGTGTGTGTGTGTGTGGTGTGGGGGGGGGGGGGGGGGGTGTTAATACCTTGCGAGACTTTTGGGAAAAAAGTCATGAAATTCCTGTCTTTTTTAAACATGACAAAAGGTGCACTTGTACTGATCCGAGTTCAGAGATGAATGACCAGCTGGAGAAACTTCATGGGCTGCAAAAGTTGACATACCAGCTGGTTTGAACTGTTAAAAATCTAGTAAGAAATAACATAAAAGGAAGGCAGAGTTCAATCTCTGACCAACAACTAGATACAATCCTTAAACAGACCTATTGAGAGCTCCATAAAACATCTTCTTCTAACATGTTTTGATGAGAGGCTGCAGCTTCTGTCATATATTTTCCACCCCTCTTCTCTAGAGGGGCATGAAAATTGTGAATATGCTGTACATAAGCCAAAATTCCCAGGTGCAGCTGCTGTGTGTGCATGGTGCGTGAGAGTGTGTGGGCGGACGCATGAGTGCATGAGTGCACGTGTGTGTGTGTGTGTCTGCAGGAGCCGCAGCGGCAGCAGCGGCAGTTCATCTTTTATCAATGAGGGTTAATTACTCACAACATGTCAGGCAAGAGAATTCCTGACAGTCCTCTTCTGCTGCTAGCTCTGAGCAGTGTGTCACAGCAGTCGGTGGTGGAGCGGACAATATGGCGAATCAAAGCGGACCACATCAGAGCGTGTTTATGAAAACATGATTAACCCTCTCAGTCAGCGCGAGGCCAGAATGTCACCCTCTCCCGCAGCCCCCTCCACATTTTGTATGGGAGATCACTGCTGACAGATGAGTGACAGCAGTAATGACATGACGCACGGCTGGTCGACTGAGTCCAGCGTGGATTCCTAAACCATTTACAAAAAATATCTCAGTAGCGTGAAAAAAAAGTGGCTGAAATGAGTTTTCACAGCAGTTCCTCGTATGCGGCAAGGTCGTCAAAAGTATTAATACTTTACTTTTTTGATACAATCTCTATGAGTTAGTCAATTGTCCCTGAAAATACTGAAGCTTAAAAAACAAACATTACGATCACATTTTCAGCCAAAGACTGTACCAGCACTGTGTGCAGTTTGTTCGTAAAAGAAATAAAATTATTCTAATTTGTGTGTCTTAGATTTTTTTCTTTTGCCGTAGTATCAACAAATGTTCCAAGTTTTGTTTACAACCTTAAAGCAACACTACGTGGAAATTGGCATTTTGTGTGATGTGGTGCCCCCCCACTGTTTATAAGTGCAAAACCACTGTGGTAAATACAAATCCCAGGTCTATCTACAAACAAAACTTATTACGTCATATATGTTAAAAACTTGTATGTCGAAGTAAACACATATGTAATGCTGTCATCCTACCCTCTCAGGTCACGTAGTGCAGAAACAAGTGATAGGGGGCAGAGTGGCTGAGACACCATTCACCCTATTACAAGACACTGTATCATCAAAATACATTTGAGACTGTAACAGTAAAGTTGCTTTAATACGCAGACTCAAATAGCTATAACTTTACTGGATGACTAATGGGCTGCGCACGTTTGGGCTGCGAACACAAATTGGTAGGCAATGTCTGAGCTGCAGTATCATCACTGCACAGACTTTTATCTCCTGTGTGCACCTGTGCAAAGTATCTGTTAAGACTTTAAGGAATGCCCATTGAAAGCAGCAGGTGAGAAAAGATAGGTGGCTTTAACAAGGCTTTTAAAAGTGTCATTACACAACGTGAAGGTCCAGCTGCTGACAGATGAGACGTTACCGATTGTTCCCAAAAGTCAACTGAGAAATGGAACGACTTTTAGATCATTTTGGTGTGTTATCATAAGGCGTTATTTATAGAGAGAATCTGCTCTTTTTCACTTGAGCGCTTACTTGTATTTTACTTGAACTAAAATACAGTCAGAATGAAATGCCTATATCGTATGTGAATTTAATTTAGCATGCTGTCAAGATGCAGAAATTATATAATACTCCAACACACCAGAAACCACACAGTTATTACCTTTTTCTCTCACATTCATTAAAACTGCTGCTTCATGGAATTATTCAATGCCAGCTGCCATTTTTGCACAATTCCAACTTTGAGTACCAGAAACCACACGGACTGCAGTTACCCTGCGAGCAGTTAGGTAAAACGATGCTGTAACTGTTTAACTTTTTTTTTTTTTTTTTAAATTACCTTTCATTATGGGAAACTGCAACCTTCAGAGTCTGGTCAGAAACTGTTTAGGGGAAACATCTGATTATTCTCAGAGCAATCACCTTTGTGGACTTCAAATGGAACCGATTTCCACACACTTTTGATTAAACTAGTCATGAAACTGCTCCGGAAAATGAAAAGTAGCCTGTGCAGTTACGGCTCAGGCTTTAGAAGCGTGATCGAATCATTGCACTGCGGCGGCCTTTCCCAGTCTTGCACCTTTGTGGGTAGCGGAGACTGTGTTGTCCACAACCTGGGATTTGCTTTTTAAACTCCACGACAGACAATCATCGATAACTTTGGCAGTGGGTTAATAAAAAGAGCATGTGAGTGCGGAGTCTGTACGAGACACCCTCCACTTCAAGCACTGATCCGGGGCCAAAAATGTGGGCCTCTATTCGAGTAATCAAGAGCAGCTCTCCAGTACCTCACACAAAGTACAACAATAACACTGCAAAGTCTCTTTGCATGTATGTCACGTAATGAGATGCTGGCAGACAATGAGCTTCCTCCAAAACACGGTGATTAGAATATAAATGTAAGCCATTATGGTAGAGGATAGCCATGGAGGAAAGATTTAGAAACTTGGAAGTGTTCAATGAGCAGTCTGGCGTCTGTGCAGCACTCTCGCACTCACATTTCTTATAATACTTAACGTAAGTTTGCCTTTCTGAGTAAATAGAACATTTGAATAGTATTTAGCAGCAGAGGGGAACCACAGGCCCACCATGCGGATGAGACGGACCCTATTCCTGTGTCTGAACCAAGAACTCTGAGAGAAGCAAAAACTTCAGCATCTGAGGTTTGCTGGAAGTGTTTCTTCTGGGCCTCTCCCTCTCATAAACCACAGCAATTATATTCCACAGCCCCTGGAATGTGCAGGAAGGGCTGCTCCCTGACCACTGCCGAGGTGAGAAGCACGCTGAGGTCCGGGTGGCAGCACCAACACGAGCCAGCTGATTCATAAGTAGACATTTAAACAAACAAAAAAAAAACCTTATCTGTGAAGATGCAAGAACTCATCTCAATAGCTTTCCCTCAACAAAACATTTCACTCCCCTTCCTCTCACCACTCTGCCCCCTTCGGTTTCATTTACAATTTGGAATTTATCAAAACTGGGTCAGCCAAACTGTCTGTCAGTGCGCAGCATTTATTTTACCAGGACTTTGGGAGAGGGGCCAAATCTCCATCCCATACCGAGCAACTTAGAGCCTCTTATCTTGTTATGCTCTGCATTAGCTGGGAGCTGCACTCCAGTCTGAAGTGTGCCTCCCTGTACCCACATAAGCAGGGCGCGCTTTACTGCTGAAATATATTTCTATGTAGATTCCTGGTCTAGCAGCTCACTGTAAATAAAGTAAATTGTTTGAATTTCAGGACCCAGGAGTGGAGTGTCCAACTGTAATCTGGGATCGTATGAACAGAGACACAGACAGCACTGACCTCTGAATTCATTATTTCTGAAGTCCACTTTACAGCTAGTTATTATCACTAGTGAGTCATCATTAATTGAAATTTTACTCATGAAAAACCTATTTGGATCTGCCAAACACATACCTTATCAACGTTTTGTTGAACATTCACTCACCGAAGTATAATTTTACAATTAAAGATCTCATGTTATACCTATTTTCAGGTTCATTCTTTTATTTAGGATATCTAGTAGAAAATGTTTACATGCTTTAATGTTCAGAAAACACATTATTCTTCTTGCACGATTCATTGCTGCAACACTTTTATTCACTCTCTGTCGGCATGCTCCGTTTTAGTGCCAGTCTCTTTTAAGGCCCCTCTCCCGAAATCAAAATTTCCTTTGATTGGTCAGCTTTCGCAGGCCTGAGTGGGCATCGACGACAGTCTATGTTCTGCTGATGTTATTGCAACCAAGGCTGTGCTGGGGGCATGGCTGGGGACAGCGACTGTGCAGTTGTGTCACAACCTTACATCAGTCCTGGCGGGTCCTTTACAGACAGTTTTTGAATACAGGCTGTTTAGGGTGTTGTGATTCCTTCTCTGCAAAAAGACAATCTTACTTTCTACAATATCTGACTTTTAGGTATAAATAGCTTTTCTGGCCACATTGGGGCAGCTGATTGAGCTGTAAGGACAGCGTTGATGCAAGATGTCTAGGATTGACATGTTATCGAGTTCCTACCTATGCATCCAACAGACATGGAGCAACATTATCATTCATTCTGAGTTGTTTCCAACCATTTGACTGACCTGAATTAATACAAATACGTAATGTCCTTTGTAGCTCTTAGTCTCCACAAACTTCTAGGTAAAATATCAGGCATGTCCCCCCAGTGTTGGGCAGTTAGTGTACAGTGCATTTGCCTGAACTTAAACAAGGTTGAGAAGCGCTATGAGACTGAACCAAACCAAACCAGAGCATACAACTAAAACAGTGGGCTAAAATACTTTTTAAAGCTCTGCAGAGATAAGGGGGAATGCAGGGCTACCACTTTGAGATAAAAAACACAAGTCATTAATTCATAACAGCAAAATATGAATTAGCACAGCTTCATAAGATACCATCCGTCATGATCATTTTCTGCAGAACTGAGAAACCATAAAAAGTGATAAGAATTCCCCTTGGTACTGACACCTAGCATTATCATTTTAGAGTCTAGTATAAAAACTAAAGTGCATTACTCAAGCCGATAATACAGCTCTCACTATATATGAATTGGATAAGACATGTTCACGGGTTACCTTCTATTTGTTATTCAGCCAATCAACCAGACCATTAGAGCCAGACAAAGTGCCTTTGCCAGACCAATTTCAGTCCCTGCAGTGAGTGCCAAACGTACATTGTGCCCCATACAGTAAAACAACAGGGGGGATGCTTCCATTTGCAGTCGTGGATACATGTCTGCCAGTATCTGACACAATTTACCTTCAGCCTACGCCAAAACAAATTCCCAAAGGACAAACAAACAAACCTAATGGAACAATAACATGAAGTAAGGCAGCGGAGCCTCTCCAGTATTTGGCTGAGCGAGCTCTACAGGCACTGCGGACCTGATGAACTACTGCAGTGCTGAGCAGCAGGCCATAGTGACTACAACACTGTAAAAAAAGGCTGAAGGATGTGTTAATCTGGTACAGAAATATTAGAAAATCATTTTAGGACAATGAACGACTGGGGTTAGCCCAGCAGATGAGCTTTTCCCATCCCATTCAAGCGGGGGAGACTTTGAGAGAAAAGCTACTGCATGACATCTACACACTTGTAGAGCGAACTGAAAGATGAGCTGCGGTAAATTCTTACTGCTCTTGGGAGAGTAGTGGTGTGATTCGCTCTGGTCCTGGCCAGCCATATGCTGAATTCAGTCCCAAAACACAGTCAGCTCGCAGGAATCAGCCGTAAAACCCAAGTCGAATGCCGAGGATTTCAGTCTATCTTGCCTGAGTGCTACATTACTGCAAATGATTTATTTTATTTTCCAAATTATAGTTTATGTATCTTAGACAGCAAGGTCAGAGATGATAAAATAAGAGCTGGAGAAATGAACCAAATCAAACATTCGGATAATATAATTGGCCTGTGTACGGAATTCTGTTACAGTAAAACAGCGCTGCAGTGCCGGGTTGTAATCCCACTGCCAGCGGGTTCGCTAAGGCTGAAAACTTCTACAGATGAGGAGAGAAAAAAAGAGGGGAGGCTGAATATAGGTCAGGCAGGTGGGGTTGAATTGGGTTCAGATGTAAGTGCTCTGCTCATGTGAGGGGGATCTGAAGGGGTCTGTGGGGGTCTGCTGGGTCTGACACAGGGGGGAGGACAGGGTGGGACGCATCCGGTAGGAACAAGTTTAACCAAAAACATGACAACGGGCGATGTTTTTACTGTTAGGTTTATGGTTTTTCTGATGATTTCTTTGCTTTAAACTTTTAATTGTTAACCTTTAGGTAAACAGTGTTAACATGACAGGTGGCTTTATACATTTTGTTTTTTTTACAAAGAGTTCACAGTAGAGTCCGTTTCCGTGCAAAAACTGAAAGCTGGTGATTTAATTTAATAGCGAGAGGCCGCGCTGGAGGCGAGGGAGAAAAAGTTGCCGGCGGAGCAAAGAGAGTTGAGAGGTTGTGGGCTGAGACCATGTGTAACGCTCGTTTCCTAAATTGACTTTGACGTCCTTCTTCTCAGACAAGCAAAGACACAAGATTAAGTATGAAAATATTACAAATGAAAATTATTTTGTGGAGTTTGTTGTCGGATGTTGGTGTTTTGTACAGGGGTTAACTAGGACCTTTACAGTTAATTAACCTGTCGAGTGACCTTTTATCATAACCTGTACATTAAAACACAGGTGTGATGAATAAACCTTTAGAGCGCAATTAGTGGGTGTTTTTTCTGATTGAAAAGGTTTGCACAATGGGGCAGCAGGAGCAGTAGCTGGCTCTGAAAGCTGCAGGCGAGTGTGTGGAAAACATGCACGTCTCGTTCCCATGAGATCTCATTACAAACCAGGAGGTCAAGTTTCTGTTGGTACGACACGGGCATTCCTGGAGATCTCCTTCTCGCTCCAAACACAACGCTTGTCCACCAATGTGTGTCAGCAGTTCCTGTGTTTTCCCTCTCAAATTTCCTAGATCCTGGAGGATTTAACAGGGCAGCCTCTCCTGCGCATCATTCCTGCCTGATCACACCAACAAGGATGTGATGGCACCTACCTGCGTCGATGCATTCGCACAAAGCATCTCGACTGAGCCCAGACAGAACGGAAATGTTTATTCAGACGATGGGCTATAGTAAAGGTCTCCCCCCTCTAGAACAGACGACCTATAACACAGCCAGACAACACAATACACACTGTTTCCAACGAGGGCTTCCAACATCACTGTTAACCCAACTGTGCCTGGGTTTTCACTTAATGCTCAGCAAAGTGGTCCAGCCAGCAAAGGGGGAATTCAGTTACGCTCTGTTAAATATTAAAGGGCTTAGGTCAGAGTATTACACAAAAACAATAATGCCGATTCCAAATTTAGAGAAATAAAATGTCACTCTAGTACATACTGGTGTTTGTTGAAAACACTTTTCTAATTTAACAAATTATCTGTTGATTATTTTCACATACATGCTGGTTCCAAAGATATATACTATGTTATGGGTTTAAACTATAAAGCTATAAGGCCAAAATCAAAAATACATATTTTTACCTGTAGTGCTGTTAATCCATTTTAGATTATTTTGTGTGAGTCGCTGAGTGCCGGAGATATAGGCCTTCTGGATGTCTGCCTTCTCTCTTGTCTTGTATAGCCACACCTTACTACACAGCACTGTGTCAGCACAGGAGAAAGGTCTGGCTGCACCAATTATCCTTCGGGTATCGGGGACGAGAAAACGCTCTGGCTTGTTTGCATGTTTTTGAACCAATCACAATCATCATATAGTGTCGGGGGAAACTTGGTTTGCATGTGGGGGGGTGAGCCTTGGCTTTAAAATGGCTAAATCCCCACAAAAAAAGGAGAGCAGCTGCTAGTTTGTTTACGTTTGTGCCGTTAGCGTACACTGTAGAGTTAGAGTAACTTGCAAGTTTCAGGGTGTAGGTTGCCAATTTTGAGGTTGTCATTCATTGGGGTTTTGAAAACAGTATACACAGATAGCAGACAGAAACAGGGAACAGGGCTCCGAAGGACACAACTAAAAGTCTACATCCTGTAAGTTAGACTATAGCGGAATGGTAGTTGGCTAAAATACATATGTTTGATCATGGAATGAACCATCCCTTTCATTGTCCCTATGGTGTCATTCTTTTTATCTGTGTGCGATGGAGGTCTTAAGGTTTTTGCAGATTTTCCATCTGACCACTGATTAAACTCCTAGTGCTACAAAGGAAGAGAGAATAAGTTCAGTTAGCAGCTATTGTTTGTTGACAATGAAAAGACTCCTGGCACAGATGTGTCACTGTATGTTCTAAGCCTGCTGACCTGTTGCATATAAAATGTAACGCCACCACACCGAGAAACGCTATAGAGACCAGCAACAACTTCAACAAAAGGGTCTAGTGTTTCAGGTGCACTTGTAGCCTTGTGTAAAAGACTGCTGCCCACTAAAGTTACCGCTGTGTGTGACACTAAAGGCTGCACTGAGCGCTGTATTGGGAGCAGTGTTCCAGGGCCCAGACAGTTTAAGAGGCAATGAAACACTTGACTAGAGCACATCTCCCTTTTCCAACCGAGGCCCTCTGCGCAGCCCCCCCTGGAAACCAGGAAGTCAAGGTGCTTTAACTTATGGCATCATAACTGCCATGTCATTAAAAACAGAAGATCTGAAAGTGGTAGCAGATAGAGAGAAAGCAAGAGAGAGGAAGAAAGGATGAGATAAAAGCACAAAATGAAATATGGCCATGATTTATTTGAGGCAGTAATACCTTTAGACCGTTCACAGCACAACTCCCATTTCTGGGGTAGCTACAAATTCACAAATATAAGTTATAGCATGTTACTGTGTATATTCAATACAATACAGCATGAAATGATACATGGCTTTCCACGTATAAAGGTAATATGTGTAATGTTTAAGGGACGTGTTTTCCAAAAATGTACCCATGACTGCTTTGAAAGGTGTTTAATTAAATTCCTATAGATCCAAAACGTAAGCTTCGCTTCCGATTTGATTCCACTTAGAGGAAGAGATGTCGAGTGTTTGGTATACAACAGTGTGCAGACAGAAATGGCACAGACCTCTAAGAAGTGCAAACAGAGAAAGTGTTGCTAAAAACATAGCTTACTGCAAGGAATGTCAACAGTGAACATTTCAAAGCAGGGAATAATTGCTTCAAGTCGGCAGTGAATGGTTTGTCTTCAATCTGCCCTCGATCTGCCTCTCCCAGTTCACAGTTACCAATTAAACACAGTTGTTACTTTTGTTAGCGCTCTTTCTGTAAATACCACAAGTGGAACGATGATCCTGGAAAAACCTTGTTATTTGTTCTTCCACCTCCTCTCCCGGGCTTTGCTCACGATAATAAGTGCTGTAGGGATCTTTTTCTTACCACAGTAAAAAAGTTTGAGCTTAGTGCAGAACCTTTTTTGACCTTTCGCACAAGCTGCTTTCATTTTTGGGGAAGCTGGGCCGACCGGCTGCGCTGTCAACAGGGATGCGTTACTGTGACAATTAATTATGTTCACATAATCTTAAAGAATAGAACAGAAAGTCTTGTGGTACCAAACGCAACAAAAGCATATGCAGTGAGTAAATAGTCCTCAAAACCGGGATGACATAACTCAAAACACTATCTACACAATCTGCATTAGCGATGATGATGAGCAGTATCATCAGAAAACCCTTCTGACATGTCTGACATGTTCTGTCTCAAAACATTGAATATGGTTTTTATTACAGATGTATTAGCTAGATTGTATTTTAGTGTAGAGTTCTCAAGGTAAATCATTTTTTCGATTACCTGGCTGTGAGTTGTCAGCCATGCTAGCAGCTCTGTGAGGCTGCAGCAGCAGTGCTTTGAGCTGAATACTAATATCAGCAGGTATATTTACATAACACAATTTACATCTAAGAATGATGGGAATGTACCTTCTTTATAAAGGTCATTCACAGAAGTATTGGATATACCTGGCGACGGTTTAAGATAAAAAGATCATAAGATCAAAGTTTTCATAAAATCATCATTTGGGAGCCACGAATGTCAAACCATACAATAGTTGCTAAGATAGTTCAATAAAAATATGAACCTCAAGGTGGCACTGGAGGAAAAGCCAGTGGAACAACAAAGTTATCAGAAAACATCATCTGGGAAACATGAATGTCTGGAGAAAATTTGCCTTTTCGTCAATGTTAGAAGATATTTCACCAAATAAGTGAATAAATATTTGACTGCTGGTAGTGCAAAATTTCAGTGGATCATTAAAGGCATTATCGTTTTATTATAAGGGACTTTGAATATCAGAAACAAATTCCATGGAAACCCATCCAATGCTTGATGAGATTTTTTTTTTTTTAACTCTGAACCACAAATGTGAACCTGCTGCAGATGCTAGAGGACAAGTCAGGGGATCATTTAAGACACAGGAATAATAGTCTTGGGACCATAAATGTTGGTGCAGAATTTCATAGCGATTCCTGTTGAGATATTTCATCCAAGAATTAAATAGTGGAAATGAATGACTTACTGGCAGATTAATCTCTAAAGCTGCTAGCAAAGCTACAAAGAGAATTTCCCCCCTATTTCTGATTAAATATTTTGACTCAAAGAAAAGGTTGCATCTGTTTTCCACACCTGACTTGTACACTGACAGACTGAGGGAAGCTTGAAATGTAGAGATAAATGGCAATAAATAGATGTTGACAGAGTAATAACATTTCAGGACCCCAGGAGACCTCTGCAGTTTGAAAAACAACATTCTTAACTACAAAAACATACAGTAAGAAACCTTTGCTCAGCTTTTCACGTCATCGACCAAGACTTATGATTCCAAGAACTATTTTAGAAAGATTATATATGAGCATCATGCTCTCTGTTGACTGAATCATAAACTCTGTTTTCATCCAATTTCTGAAGCAAACAACGTGCAAGTGCTTTATTCGCAGTGAAGAATGAATATCCCTAAAGAGGCCTTCATGAACTCTTTGGCTCCTGTGTGTTTGCAGCCCTTTACCATGGGCAGACTGTACGGCTTACAAGAGTACCAGATGGCATAGGCACCTCTGAAAAAAATGACCTCACACCCTTTCCCAATGATGGATTGATAAAGGCATACAAGCTTTCCCCTGGGCCAAAAAACGCAAGCCTCCAAGGAGTGAAGTCCAGGTCTGGAAGCCCTCTGAGCCAGGTGTGAGGGGCCCAGACTGGGGCCTGACCCCAGCCAGGCAGACCAAGAAAATCCCCACATCACTGAGGGAGCACTAACTGGCCACAGACACCTCCAGGGCTTTGGGAAGACGGAATGAAAAAGTAAGGAAAAAGAAAAAAGCACAATGGTGTAGACTGCTGAGAGAGCTGCAGGAACTACCATTTACAATGACGGCAATGTTCCAGAGAGCTGAGGCTGGGAACCTGTTCTTGTAAACTGCACGCAGACTGGTGTGCACGTGTGCCGTTTTCATCTCCAAAAGACCCATAAGATTGATTTTTATTCATGAAAGAGAGTAAGATTGTTTTGTAGGGAGGTTTTTAATGCACACCAGACAGATGGATTCAAGGCTGCATTCCTACTTTGTCTTTTTCTTTTTCTTTTACTGGCCTCAACTTTAAAGACATCACAGCAAAAAAAAAAAAAAACAACAAAAAAAACCAAAACACCCACATTAGATGTGATCAGTGTTTGATACCAAAGCTCTTACTGTTGCTGGTTCTCTCTCTCTCTCTCTTTCTTTCCCCCACTCTGCATGTGTGAAAATTTCAAGCAGCTAATTTACTCCTCTCCTGGGAATCCTTATGACATCGCTCCTCTTGGAAGTGATCAACAGTAAAGCAGCCAGATATGTATACATTTCTGACCTGTGCATCTGCGCTCCAGCACATGCTCGACTTGTGTTCCCCCAACACATGGCTCATGAGGGAGGGCGATCCCGCTACAACCCACATTTCCTCAGCTGGTCAGGAGAAATTAGGTCAGGAGTTGAAACAGGTTAAAGGGGCTTTTGGGAGAGTGGTAGTTTGGTTTGGTGATGTCAGGATACATGAGGGGAAAGTGTGTCTCAGTCCGCCGAGATGAAGCAATAAATTAGCACATGAAAGAATAAACAGAGTACCGCAGAAAAGGCACTGACACAGATGTTTTATCAGAATTGCGCTGGGAGGTGAAAGGGAAAAAAACAGACTGCACAATAAGTAGGAGTGAAAAGATATGAGAAGTGGTCTCATCATTCACAGCACAATGACACTAACAACTCTTACATGTGGTCAACTCTGAAGTTTCCAAAAGCCTGTCGTTCTCATCCTCTGCCTTGTATTGGCCTTGTGATTTATCCATCTGAGTCAGAGACCGGGCCAAGTTCACATGAAGAATTAAACTTTAAAGATCAGAGCCCACAGAGTTAGTCCAGGCAGGGGTCACGTTCATGTTTATAACATGCCCAGGGGGGCTAACATCAATACTTTGTCACAGACATCCGCCGCTTTGCACTTTGATTTTTTTCAATAACAGAAAAGGTCAACAATGAGAAGGCTGGGAAATTAGCTAGCAAGCCTTTAGGAGCACGCAACATCTAATTGAATAAACACGAGGGGGTGAACATCTGATTGAAATGTGCAGACAAATTATGAGGGTCAAGTAGACTGCGACTCCTTTTAGCGAGGATAATGAAGAAATAACAAAAGGGGTGTCTGGACCATGCAACTGCAGTCTTACATGAGACTTTTTACAGCAGAAGTTGGAAAAGCTGATGCGTCTTTCTGTTCGGTACATTTAAAAACAACTAACTAATAAAGCCCTGACGTACTGTCTCGGGATAATTAACAGAAGTGCAGCACATTTTCGCAAACACACGAGGAAAAATAAAAATGGGAGAAAGAAAAAAAAGGAGGAGGGGAAATTAGTTTTATGATCTGCAATATCCTGCCAGGACTTTTATTGGCCACTTAAGCATGTGTGACCTGCCCCCTCACAGCAGGCTGTTAAATGGTAGTGACCTTGTAGCGGGAGCGTTATGAACCCCTAGGTCCTCTAGTATCCCCAAACATGCCGCCCCCCGCCCCTCCCCGAACCTGAAGGCAGATGATCTTTCACCTCGCCATCATGGGGCAAATAAATTAGCCAGCTGCTCAACTTGGCCTGATTTCCACATTATCTGTGGCACACATTGGACTTTGTTTATAAGCCATAAGTGTGTGAGTGTGAGAGGGTCAGCAGGCAGAGTCATTAATTTACATGCCATATGTAAACACATGTGGTCCTGGATAGGTTTATGGAAGGAAAAAGTGTGACAGGATTGATGAATAACATCCTCGATTAGCCCGTGTTGTAAATTGAGGTGTGAGAAAGCAGAGAAGAGGAAAAAGTACGCTGTGAGTTTAGAGGTGTAAAGTTCTGGAGTAGACGTACCCCTGAGGATGTAATTCTGGTAGTTCTGGTCGGCTTCAGCTCCGACTTTTATCAAACAGGTGAGTCCTTCTTCCACCACAAACTCGTGCACCAGGTCCTTGTCATCCTGGAAAGAGGTGAAGGGGAAAGAGTCATCATAAAAACAAAATTGTATATTGTTGGCCTTCCACTACATGACTGTCTTCAGAGTTATTTAAAACCTTCGAGTGTAAGGTGGAGCTGGGGACGTTATCCTAATTGGATCTTACAGAGATCCTGAGAACACGCCATGGAAGCGACTTATCAATCATAAGGTAGCCATGCCCTTAAGCATAACCTGCTTTATGGTCTATTTTACTCTTAATTAGGACCCCAATTTACGAATTGAACATCATGCTGTACTGAGGAAAACCGAAAGCCTGCAACTGAGACCATAAATTCAGTAGGAAACTGTTTACTGAGGTGGTAAATCAAGGGATCAAGTAAGTAAGTAATCAAGTAAGGTCACTTTCTCATAGGCTTGCATACAATAGGACTTCTTTTTGAAACCAGTGGAGTCAATCAATCTGCACAGAGTGGACAAATTAATCACAATTTGAACTTAACAAAGACTTAGACATGCAGATTTGATGCAACGCTACAAACCTTCCTGTTCGCATTGCTAAACAACACCTTTCAGTGTTTTCTTAAGGAGTCAAAAACAACAATTAGCTGCGGAGAAAGCAGCGCTCAGACAGTACTGCAGTATTTATGTGATGCATTTGCCAGAAAGCCTGAGCACATCTCTCAATTTAGCCTCCTCATCTGTATAAATGTATCTATTATCTATGTTTTTTACATCCACTTACGTACACACTAAAAGTGTACGTAAGTGCAATAAGCAATACAATCTGCTTGCAGCTTGTTCAAATGGATTCCTGTTTCTTACTACATCCACCTGCACCTCTCACACCTGTCGATAACCCTGTAATTTAAGATGCACTCTACGCTCATGCAGTGTAGAAAGGTAGCACATGGTAATCCTCATTGTAGTGGGCATTTTAGCACACAACAAGAATCAACGATATTCTCTACAGTGCAAACCCCACAAAGCCACTCATAGTGTTAAATGTGAACTATTCTAATCTATTCTGGGACCGCATCAACGTCTGTTGCTCTCTTTTCCGTCTAACTCTGGGTTAACCCTCCCCCTCTATGGCCGACTGCCCACCAGGCCAGCCCAGCCCCAGTGTGTGAAGTATGACCAGACCTGAACACTACACAGCTGCCACGAAGGCAGACTCTCAGCAGCACAACCCTGCCTCAACAAAACAATGCCGTGTCCAAGTGAGTCAGAGTGTGCATGCGGGCACTGATGCATGTGTGCACACTGCGCACAGATCTTGCATGTTAATGTGCAGAATGCATGGGAACATTTAAAGCCCGACAGAAGAAACTTCACATGCTGACAAAATGCTATTGCTATTTAATAATATTTTTGGAAGATGCCTGATAGCATTTGAGCTGGAGTTTGTGTTCAGCGGAAGTTAAAAAAAGAAGAAACAATTACCTGAAAAATCTGCTTGAGGGAAAAGAGGGCTCTCCGTAGCTCTCGCCCGGTTGAGTTGTAGAGTTTTTCTGTGTGGAGAAAGAAAAAGGAGAGAATGGAAAAACATCAGCTAAAGCCCACACATGTGGCATCTTTCTATGATGTTGTCATACAGAAAGTTAATAAAACAAACAGATGAGAGGGTCAGAGTCTCTTGCAGACTTAAGTGCCTTTCAACAAGCTTTTTGGGTATCACGTTTTCGTTTCCACGACGAAATGCACACATTCAAAATCACTTCCCTGTGTCTATGTCATTGGCAGCCATTATCTCAAGAAGCGAAATGTGAAAAATATCCTGCAAGAGGACCAGTGAGAGAAAAGGAACAGTAGGAGCAACTCAGAGCACATCTGTGGAGAGTTAGTGAACAGTGGATGTTTCCTGCTGACAAAGCCATATCTGTAGCTCACCATAATACAAAGTCAAGGCAGAAACCTGAGCCAATAGCCACCACAATAGCTAGGACACAAAACAGCCATTAATGAGCTATGGGAACACCACAGAGTGCCAAAAGAGAGATATGACGGATGGCAGATGCTTGTGATGGAGGCGAACATATCCTGCAACTACTCTTGCAATCCTTCATCCTGCATGAGGTCTGCCAGGGAGTGGCAGCACTGAGCACAGGCCCTGTAGCTCACTCATCTGTGCTGAGTGAACTCTCTCTGACTCAGCAAAACCTGCATCTGACTGCTGCAGATATACAGCACCGTCCAGTGTGGTGCAGTACAGTCAAGTACTGGTTCTGAATCTCTCCCACCATTTTTCTTTTCCATTCACCCCTTGCTGTTGTATTTGTTGCACAAAAATGGCTCTTTTGTCTGCCCCTTTGAAAGATACTTTCTTCTTTTTAAATCTTGATGATGTGTCTTAGTCGGCAAGATCTGACAAGAGACTGGCACGTACGCAAACAAGCATGAACACAGTGAGGCGGTTTGTTTCTCTCTCTCTCTCGCTCACACACACCCACACCCACACACATCCACACCCTACAAAAAGCAATCTGCACTCTTGCCTCTTGCTCTCTATTTGTTGCACCGCTGCAGCAGGTGCAGTTGCAAGAGGATGATTTATCACTGCTGGGGCACCAGTGTGTTTTTAGTTAAAACCTGAATACCCAAACATGTAATTGAGAGAAGCAAATAAGCAGACACAACATTTGCAGCCTTCTCTCACACACACACACACACACACACACACACACACACACACACACACACACACACACACACACACACACACAAATGAGTTGTGCCCATGAGCTCCTCATTTTTGCAAACAATCGCCACTAATCCTATTCAAAAGTGTGAGAAACACACACTGATGAGTGCATACGCATAGGCTCCAGAGTGACAGGCCTCTGTTCATTGTTGTCTCTTCAGCTGATGGACTGAGACGGAGAGAGAAAGAGAAAGAGTGTGTGTTGCCCAGTGGTGGAGGAGGTATTCAGATCGTTTACTTAAGTAGAAGTATTAAAGCAACACTGTGAAAATACTCCACTACAAGTACATGTCTAGCAATCTAAATCTTACTCTAGTTAAAGTATAGAGAATATAAAAAATAACTAAAAGTAAAAGTGAAAGTACTGATTGTCCTGCATTATATGGTGTTTTTGAATTTACAGTACTGATGCGTTGATGTTTATGTTAACTGGTTACGACATCCAGACTAACGTACTGGACTACAAAGTACAACATTTACATTTGAGATGCAGCGGAGGGGACGCATAAAGTTGCATAACTTACATGTACCTCAGATTTTTTACTGAAGCACTGTCCTTGGGAAAATGTATTTAGTTACAATCCATTACCGGCAGTGTCAATTCTCTGGGCACTTGTAGACTTTTTAAACACAAGTAAAACTTAACATACACACTGTGACAGCTGGTAGAACGAGGCCTACAGACACAGCTATCATGCAACAACATAAAATACAACCTGTCTGCGAAGCACAAAAACAAAAACAATTTCAGGGAGAACATGTCAACAAGCAAATTATTGTAAACCTTAATAAATATCAATTATCTTCAGTCTACCTTAATGGTAAATATGAGTCAAACTTTGGTTTGGATTCCTGTAATACATTGTGTTCCAGGGCATGCCACTGCAAGGTAAGGTTGACCACACACTTCATATTATTTATGTAATCCGCGCTAGTTCAGACAGACAAGACACTGGAGATGCATGTGTAATGCAGACAGCCTGGGACTGGGCCATATGTGGTTAAAATACTCCCATTTGATGAGGCTGCACGCTGAAATCAAACACCTCACAATCCAGTTCCAGCAGGGCTCCTTATCTTAAGAAGATGCCTTGTTTCTAATTTATGACTCCAGTGGTATTTGGTATGAGTGGAGCAGTGTTTGAGATGTTTTGCACATTCAGTGCCGTACATGGCTCAGATGGATGATGAGCAGATGAGTGTTGGTCTTTTACGGTAGAGACACTGGCAACAATATCCACAAAGAATAAATCTCTGCGTGTCCGGAGGTATTAAGAGGGGAAGCTGTGCGATGTTGGTGATTTGTGTCTTTATAAATAACAGGAAGGAGCTGTGACCAGGCATTTTTTCGGTTTAGGCCCCCCTAGCTGTGGAACTCCCAGCCAGAGCATCTCAGAGTTGCCAAGTCGGCAGCATCTTTTAAATCTCCTCTCAAAACTGACATGTTTTTGTGTACTTTCAGCTTTCTTTTCTTTTACTTTGTACTTTTATTAACCTCCAGTTCTATTTTCATCATCGTTGCCATTGTGGTAGAGTAATTTGTAACTCTAATGATGAAAGTACATATATTACTTAAACAACACCATATACTTCCAAGTAGGATTACTCCATTCTAAGGTGGTTAAGGCTTTTTATCATCTGCACCCCCCTCCACTGCAGGTCAAGGTAGGGCCACATCCATTGCCCTGTACCTCGGGAAGATGACTCAGAATTTAGATTAGCGATCTCTAAACAGTGAAGCTCTCTGATCACTGGAGCGGAAACACAGAGGGAGATGCTCTGGGTTACTCATCACACCTTCCCCATACAAAGCAAACATGATTTGTGGCCCCTACTTAAACCCAACTCATGAACCCGTGTGCTCTTTTTCTTCTCAAAGCCTTAACTGCACTTCCACACGGATTGTGTGTTAATCAGTCGACAGATAAATTACACTAGTGCTGCTGGGCAACCGGTGATGATTCTGCCTGGATCACAGCACAGCACAACGACTGTGATGCATCAGCACCTGGGCCATCACTGGGTTAGAATAAATCCCAGGAGCATGTTCGTGTGTGTGTGTGTGTGTGTGTGTGTGTGTGTGTGTGTATGTTCCCATTAGTGCATAACACTAAACAAGCATAGCAAAATCTGAGGAAAAATGAAAAGCAAGCCCTACAAGTCAAGAATCATAAATAGAAAAATTATTAATCAATTACCTGCCAACTTCACCATTTATGATGTTTCCTATGCAAACAACTAATCTAATAATTGAGAAGCTAGTCGACACACTAATTGACAATGAAAATAATAGCTAGTTGCAGCCCTACTCTACTTAACCCCCTAAAGTTTGGACCAGTTACTCCTGTCTGACACTAATGAAGCCCATCTGCAGCAGCAGACAGTTCCTTCCCTGTCCCTGTCTGCAGTCCACATACACCGATGCACCTCAAGAGGCCTATCTCTAATGAGAAATAGCTCAGTGGAGATTAGTTCCATACCATTTGGCACAGATATGCACCCAAAAGTTCGGGCCTTCAGCATGCCCGTATTTAGAAAAGAACCCAGGCACTCGGTTATTCAGTGGAAATGTTTGTGAACCCTAAATCTCACAGTCACACTCACCTGAAACCCTGAAACCACCTGAAACCACAATCTCAATAGCTCTCTACATTTTTCATAGATTTGTTCTTGGGTCAAGGAGAACCTAGGGCTACAAGAACAAAGGGAGATGTGAATGGTTATAACACACTATTTGGGCACCTCAAGACATTCCAGGCGCTTGAGATGCCTCTTTGAATTCTGACTAAAGCTCAGCCAAAATACAGCTACAGTAAGAACAAACAAATTGCAGCGGCCAAGTACTTCTCCACATCCTTTAGTTTGATATAATATACCCCCATGGTTAAAGAGCTATCTAACCATGTTGCCAATTACTCTTCATACCACAAAACAAGACACCATTAAAATTAAAACAATGCAGGAGTGCAACTGAGGACAAGCAGCACATTTTCTTCCCGTCATCTTTACACTCCCCCCAGGCTTTTACTGACAAGAACCTGACAGTGGAATGACTCAACAGAGTGAAAGTGGGTTTCTTGATGCCTCATATTGATGCACCAAAGGAAGCAGCTGTTTTCTCCTCCTAAAATGAATCCGCAGTCACGTTTGCTCAGCTGGAATGGCTGCAGGGATGTAATGGTCCGGTAATTATAACAATCATAAAAGTAGTAGCGGAATTTCTATAATCATCAGGAATGTGCCCAACTGTGGGGCCTGATATCTTTAGACAGGCCAGAACTGCATGGACGGTTGTGCTACTGCTGAGGGGGCAGCTTTTAGAAGCAAATCTGTCTTGTGCGGCTCTTGACACCTTCTGATTCTCTGTGTCCGTGCCAGCACATTCCAGCGATGCTATTAAGTGTGAGTCATGGGTCACTTTTTATTTATCTCCGCGTGCCAATGTCAACTCAAGATCAGTCCCCACCTCCTCCCTACCGGACAGCTCACAAATGATCAAAATCTGTCAGCCAATAAAGCCATTAACCTTGCTCATTTTCCATCTGCAAACATATCTGACACGCTCAGTTTCTCATCTGTTTACACGATTTTATTTCCATAAAAAGTGCCATAAAATGAACAGGATGACTACCACTACTCATACTTTGCCAAACAGGCATAACACATACACCACATCTAAAGCACAGCCAGGGAAGTCACAAGGACCCCACCAGGCGGGACAACCCTGCACACCCTAAACTGTGTTCACTTTCAGGAGTTTAGCTGTCAGACAAGAAGCCTACGAGGGGGATCCTTAGCACTGTATCCATGATTGTATATAAAAATGTCTTAGCAATCAAATCAACCACTTTCATGTGACATGTGGAGAATAAAATACGTTACCATGTAAGACCACTGAACATGTGCTACTTGGCTGAGAGGAAACAGCGAAAAATGATTCAACGAAAAAAAAAGAAAAGTTGACAAATTGTCACATCTTCAACTACACTAAGCCTATCATTACCCATTAAGCCAACCCTGTATGTGCTGTGTTGCTATTTTGGTTACAACTAGCATCCTAACATGAGTTAAAAAATGAAGGAACGAAAAAACAAAAAAGCACTGAGATTTCGAGAGGTATGTTTGGTTGAGGTAATGGTGAGAAAAGTTAACCTTTGGTATAATATCCAAACATCCTTTCCTCTCACCCTGTCACACCCCAAGAGGGAGAAGGCATAGGTCAGGGCAGAATGGGGAGTGATGGAGACAGAAGGATTGGAATAGTGGGGTAAGCGCTGTCAGCTTAAATCAACTGCCCTATAGCCAAGAGTACATGGTCGTGTGTCCGTGTAGCAGTGCAACATTATCTCATGGGTTGGCGTATAAATAGCACACCATTTCCAGAGTCAGATGACCTTATTCGTAATAGTCAGGTGACCTTTGGTTATCATGGCAACAATGGTACAATGTTGTTACAATGGTAACAATAATTAATGTGGTTAATGTTGTGACAGTCGCTGTTTGTTTAAGTTCGGGAAACAATCATAGTTTGAATTCAAATAACTTGTCCTGTGTTTGTTTGATGTATCCATCCACACTGGCCTCCTCCATATGCAGACTTTCTTGCTACAATGTCACCTGACATTTTTTCCCCTGACATTTGTGCCTAAAATGACAAGCGAAAAGCTTTAAGGGGAAGGAGTTATATGACATGGGAAAAGGCAAAAAATGAGTTGTATTAAGACATTTGGCGTGTTGTCCATAAACCATTTGCTGAGACCAGGCTGCTCAAGTTGTTGCCTGAACTGCCTTGCAGGCATCGCTCCATACTGCTTTGATTAGTGATTAGTGGTCAGGCAGATCACTCATTTTATTTGGATAAGACTGAATAGCCTCAGTTCACATGGGTGAATTCTAGCAGATTGGAACTTATTAGTTTTTTGCCTTTACATTAAGTAAATGCCAAAAAAAGGTTATGTATTTATATGCAGCCTTGCAGGAATAAAGGTCAGTTTTTGCTTGTCAAAGCTGGACCATCAGAGTGGACCTCAGTCCCAGGCCAGTGCCCTGCCCATGTCTGCATTTAGCCCTGTCTCACAGGGTCCGGAGTCAGTTCCACTGGTCAGTAAAGGCCACAGACTCTGTGAGAGGTGACGGCGGTCAGACTGTGCTCAGGCAAACTGTAGTCATCTGGGAGACCACAGTCTTGTATGAGCCAGCATCGCCACATCACTGCCTGCCATATGTAAGGATAAAGCGACCCATCTTTCATTTTTGTCCCCTGGTATTTTCATGAGAAACCCTTGAGTTTACAGTATGTGTAATG